>NC_091284.1:715979765-717179765 GCF_032444005.1 Ranitomeya imitator
TCCACCACCTGGTTCCAGCACCGTCAGCTGGTTCCGGGCCGAGCCTTTGGCTTAGGTGCCTCCTCCTGGGTATCCGAGTTCCGCCAACGCCAGGCGGTCCTTGGTAGTGCTTTTAAGCGCGGGCACCTACAGCTTAGTAACCGGGTTCCAGCACCGTCAGCTGGTCCTCGGTCGTGCCATTGGCTCTTGCACACTGGGGCAACGCATCCGGGTTCCAGCACCGCCAGCTGGTTCTCGGCAGTGTTTTTGTCACAGGTACTCCCTCGTGCCAAGCCTGGTTTCAGCACCGTCAGCTGTTTCCGGGTTGTGTCAAGCTCACTGAGACACCTATGCTTGCCTCGTCGTGGTGCGGTCGGGTTAGCCAACTCCAGGGTGCCTCCAGTTTAGGAGCTTCCTATGTGGGCTGCGTGAACTGGTAGTCAAGGCTGGTTCTGTAGTGCCAGTAGGCCCAGCTCCCCCTGTAGGACTGTTGGGGTTCGGTAACTGCGGCTGCCTCGCGGCCTAGCTGTTCTCTCCTCTCCTGTGGACCTTGGGGTCCACCACCTGGTTCCAGCACCGTCAGCTGGTTCCGGGCCGAGCCTTTGGCTTAGGTGCCTCCTCCTGGGTATCCGAGTTCCGCCAACGCCAGGCGGTCCTTGGTAGTGCTTTTAAGCGCGGGCACCTACAGCTTAGTAACCGGGTTCCAGCACCGTCAGCTGGTCCTCGGTCGTGCCATTGGCTCTTGCACACTGGGGCAACGCATCCGGGTTCCAGCACCGCCAGCTGGTTCTCGGCAGTGTTTTTGTCACAGGTACTCCCTCGTGCCAAGCCTGGTTTCAGCACCGTCAGCTGTTTCCGGGTTGTGTCAAGCTCACTGAGACACCTATGCTTGCCTCGTCGTGGTGCGGTCGGGTTAGCCAACTCCAGGGTGCCTCCAGTTTAGGAGCTTCCTATGTGGGCTGCGTGAACTGGTAGTCAAGGCTGGTTCTGTAGTGCCAGTAGGCCCAGCTCCCCCTGTAGGACTGTTGGGGTTCGGTAACTGCGGCTGCCTCGCGGCCTAGCTGTTCTCTCCTCTCCTGTGGACCTTGGGGTCCACCACCTGGTTCCAGCACCGTCAGCTGGTTCCGGGCCGAGCCTTTGGCTTAGGTGCCTCCTCCTGGGTATCCGAGTTCCGCCAACGCCAGGCGGTCCTTGGTAGTGCTTTTAAGCGCGGGCACCTACAGCTTAGTAACCGGGTTCCAGCACCGTCAGCTGGTCCTCGGTCGTGCCATTGGCTCTTGCACACTGGGGCAACGCATCCGGGTTCCAGCACCGCCAGCTGGTTCTCGGCAGTGTTTTTGTCACAGGTACTCCCTCGTGCCAAGCCTGGTTTCAGCACCGTCAGCTGTTTCCGGGTTGTGTCAAGCTCACTGAGACACCTATGCTTGCCTCGTCGTGGTGCGGTCGGGTTAGCCAACTCCAGGGTGCCTCCAGTTTAGGAGCTTCCTATGTGGGCTGCGTGAACTGGTAGTCAAGGCTGGTTCTGTAGTGCCAGTAGGCCCAGCTCCCCCTGTAGGACTGTTGGGGTTCGGTAACTGCGGCTGCCTCGCGGCCTAGCTGTTCTCTCCTCTCCTGTGGACCTTGGGGTCCACCACCTGGTTCCAGCACCGTCAGCTGGTTCCGGGCCGAGCCTTTGGCTTAGGTGCCTCCTCCTGGGTATCCGAGTTCCGCCAACGCCAGGCGGTCCTTGGTAGTGCTTTTAAGCGCGGGCACCTACAGCTTAGTAACCGGGTTCCAGCACCGTCAGCTGGTCCTCGGTCGTGCCATTGGCTCTTGCACACTGGGGCAACGCATCCGGGTTCCAGCACCGCCAGCTGGTTCTCGGCAGTGTTTTTGTCACAGGTACTCCCTCGTGCCAAGCCTGGTTTCAGCACCGTCAGCTGTTTCCGGGTTGTGTCAAGCTCACTGAGACACCTATGCTTGCCTCGTCGTGGTGCGGTCGGGTTAGCCAACTCCAGGGTGCCTCCAGTTTAGGAGCTTCCTATGTGGGCTGCGTGAACTGGTAGTCAAGGCTGGTTCTGTAGTGCCAGTAGGCCCAGCTCCCCCTGTAGGACTGTTGGGGTTCGGTAACTGCGGCTGCCTCGCGGCCTAGCTGTTCTCTCCTCTCCTGTGGACCTTGGGGTCCACCACCTGGTTCCAGCACCGTCAGCTGGTTCCGGGCCGAGCCTTTGGCTTAGGTGCCTCCTCCTGGGTATCCGAGTTCCGCCAACGCCAGGCGGTCCTTGGTAGTGCTTTTAAGCGCGGGCACCTACAGCTTAGTAACCGGGTTCCAGCACCGTCAGCTGGTCCTCGGTCGTGCCATTGGCTCTTGCACACTGGGGCAACGCATCCGGGTTCCAGCACCGCCAGCTGGTTCTCGGCAGTGTTTTTGTCACAGGTACTCCCTCGTGCCAAGCCTGGTTTCAGCACCGTCAGCTGTTTCCGGGTTGTGTCAAGCTCACTGAGACACCTATGCTTGCCTCGTCGTGGTGCGGTCGGGTTAGCCAACTCCAGGGTGCCTCCAGTTTAGGAGCTTCCTATGTGGGCTGCGTGAACTGGTAGTCAAGGCTGGTTCTGTAGTGCCAGTAGGCCCAGCTCCCCCTGTAGGACTGTTGGGGTTCGGTAACTGCGGCTGCCTCGCGGCCTAGCTGTTCTCTCCTCTCCTGTGGACCTTGGGGTCCACCACCTGGTTCCAGCACCGTCAGCTGGTTCCGGGCCGAGCCTTTGGCTTAGGTGCCTCCTCCTGGGTATCCGAGTTCCGCCAACGCCAGGCGGTCCTTGGTAGTGCTTTTAAGCGCGGGCACCTACAGCTTAGTAACCGGGTTCCAGCACCGTCAGCTGGTCCTCGGTCGTGCCATTGGCTCTTGCACACTGGGGCAACGCATCCGGGTTCCAGCACCGCCAGCTGGTTCTCGGCAGTGTTTTTGTCACAGGTACTCCCTCGTGCCAAGCCTGGTTTCAGCACCGTCAGCTGTTTCCGGGTTGTGTCAAGCTCACTGAGACACCTATGCTTGCCTCGTCGTGGTGCGGTCGGGTTAGCCAACTCCAGGGTGCCTCCAGTTTAGGAGCTTCCTATGTGGGCTGCGTGAACTGGTAGTCAAGGCTGGTTCTGTAGTGCCAGTAGGCCCAGCTCCCCCTGTAGGACTGTTGGGGTTCGGTAACTGCGGCTGCCTCGCGGCCTAGCTGTTCTCTCCTCTCCTGTGGACCTTGGGGTCCACCACCTGGTTCCAGCACCGTCAGCTGGTTCCGGGCCGAGCCTTTGGCTTAGGTGCCTCCTCCTGGGTATCCGAGTTCCGCCAACGCCAGGCGGTCCTTGGTAGTGCTTTTAAGCGCGGGCACCTACAGCTTAGTAACCGGGTTCCAGCACCGTCAGCTGGTCCTCGGTCGTGCCATTGGCTCTTGCACACTGGGGCAACGCATCCGGGTTCCAGCACCGCCAGCTGGTTCTCGGCAGTGTTTTTGTCACAGGTACTCCCTCGTGCCAAGCCTGGTTTCAGCACCGTCAGCTGTTTCCGGGTTGTGTCAAGCTCACTGAGACACCTATGCTTGCCTCGTCGTGGTGCGGTCGGGTTAGCCAACTCCAGGGTGCCTCCAGTTTAGGAGCTTCCTATGTGGGCTGCGTGAACTGGTAGTCAAGGCTGGTTCTGTAGTGCCAGTAGGCCCAGCTCCCCCTGTAGGACTGTTGGGGTTCGGTAACTGCGGCTGCCTCGCGGCCTAGCTGTTCTCTCCTCTCCTGTGGACCTTGGGGTCCACCACCTGGTTCCAGCACCGTCAGCTGGTTCCGGGCCGAGCCTTTGGCTTAGGTGCCTCCTCCTGGGTATCCGAGTTCCGCCAACGCCAGGCGGTCCTTGGTAGTGCTTTTAAGCGCGGGCACCTACAGCTTAGTAACCGGGTTCCAGCACCGTCAGCTGGTCCTCGGTCGTGCCATTGGCTCTTGCACACTGGGGCAACGCATCCGGGTTCCAGCACCGCCAGCTGGTTCTCGGCAGTGTTTTTGTCACAGGTACTCCCTCGTGCCAAGCCTGGTTTCAGCACCGTCAGCTGTTTCCGGGTTGTGTCAAGCTCACTGAGACACCTATGCTTGCCTCGTCGTGGTGCGGTCGGGTTAGCCAACTCCAGGGTGCCTCCAGTTTAGGAGCTTCCTATGTGGGCTGCGTGAACTGGTAGTCAAGGCTGGTTCTGTAGTGCCAGTAGGCCCAGCTCCCCCTGTAGGACTGTTGGGGTTCGGTAACTGCGGCTGCCTCGCGGCCTAGCTGTTCTCTCCTCTCCTGTGGACCTTGGGGTCCACCACCTGGTTCCAGCACCGTCAGCTGGTTCCGGGCCGAGCCTTTGGCTTAGGTGCCTCCTCCTGGGTATCCGAGTTCCGCCAACGCCAGGCGGTCCTTGGTAGTGCTTTTAAGCGCGGGCACCTACAGCTTAGTAACCGGGTTCCAGCACCGTCAGCTGGTCCTCGGTCGTGCCATTGGCTCTTGCACACTGGGGCAACGCATCCGGGTTCCAGCACCGCCAGCTGGTTCTCGGCAGTGTTTTTGTCACAGGTACTCCCTCGTGCCAAGCCTGGTTTCAGCACCGTCAGCTGTTTCCGGGTTGTGTCAAGCTCACTGAGACACCTATGCTTGCCTCGTCGTGGTGCGGTCGGGTTAGCCAACTCCAGGGTGCCTCCAGTTTAGGAGCTTCCTATGTGGGCTGCGTGAACTGGTAGTCAAGGCTGGTTCTGTAGTGCCAGTAGGCCCAGCTCCCCCTGTAGGACTGTTGGGGTTCGGTAACTGCGGCTGCCTCGCGGCCTAGCTGTTCTCTCCTCTCCTGTGGACCTTGGGGTCCACCACCTGGTTCCAGCACCGTCAGCTGGTTCCGGGCCGAGCCTTTGGCTTAGGTGCCTCCTCCTGGGTATCCGAGTTCCGCCAACGCCAGGCGGTCCTTGGTAGTGCTTTTAAGCGCGGGCACCTACAGCTTAGTAACCGGGTTCCAGCACCGTCAGCTGGTCCTCGGTCGTGCCATTGGCTCTTGCACACTGGGGCAACGCATCCGGGTTCCAGCACCGCCAGCTGGTTCTCGGCAGTGTTTTTGTCACAGGTACTCCCTCGTGCCAAGCCTGGTTTCAGCACCGTCAGCTGTTTCCGGGTTGTGTCAAGCTCACTGAGACACCTATGCTTGCCTCGTCGTGGTGCGGTCGGGTTAGCCAACTCCAGGGTGCCTCCAGTTTAGGAGCTTCCTATGTGGGCTGCGTGAACTGGTAGTCAAGGCTGGTTCTGTAGTGCCAGTAGGCCCAGCTCCCCCTGTAGGACTGTTGGGGTTCGGTAACTGCGGCTGCCTCGCGGCCTAGCTGTTCTCTCCTCTCCTGTGGACCTTGGGGTCCACCACCTGGTTCCAGCACCGTCAGCTGGTTCCGGGCCGAGCCTTTGGCTTAGGTGCCTCCTCCTGGGTATCCGAGTTCCGCCAACGCCAGGCGGTCCTTGGTAGTGCTTTTAAGCGCGGGCACCTACAGCTTAGTAACCGGGTTCCAGCACCGTCAGCTGGTCCTCGGTCGTGCCATTGGCTCTTGCACACTGGGGCAACGCATCCGGGTTCCAGCACCGCCAGCTGGTTCTCGGCAGTGTTTTTGTCACAGGTACTCCCTCGTGCCAAGCCTGGTTTCAGCACCGTCAGCTGTTTCCGGGTTGTGTCAAGCTCACTGAGACACCTATGCTTGCCTCGTCGTGGTGCGGTCGGGTTAGCCAACTCCAGGGTGCCTCCAGTTTAGGAGCTTCCTATGTGGGCTGCGTGAACTGGTAGTCAAGGCTGGTTCTGTAGTGCCAGTAGGCCCAGCTCCCCCTGTAGGACTGTTGGGGTTCGGTAACTGCGGCTGCCTCGCGGCCTAGCTGTTCTCTCCTCTCCTGTGGACCTTGGGGTCCACCACCTGGTTCCAGCACCGTCAGCTGGTTCCGGGCCGAGCCTTTGGCTTAGGTGCCTCCTCCTGGGTATCCGAGTTCCGCCAACGCCAGGCGGTCCTTGGTAGTGCTTTTAAGCGCGGGCACCTACAGCTTAGTAACCGGGTTCCAGCACCGTCAGCTGGTCCTCGGTCGTGCCATTGGCTCTTGCACACTGGGGCAACGCATCCGGGTTCCAGCACCGCCAGCTGGTTCTCGGCAGTGTTTTTGTCACAGGTACTCCCTCGTGCCAAGCCTGGTTTCAGCACCGTCAGCTGTTTCCGGGTTGTGTCAAGCTCACTGAGACACCTATGCTTGCCTCGTCGTGGTGCGGTCGGGTTAGCCAACTCCAGGGTGCCTCCAGTTTAGGAGCTTCCTATGTGGGCTGCGTGAACTGGTAGTCAAGGCTGGTTCTGTAGTGCCAGTAGGCCCAGCTCCCCCTGTAGGACTGTTGGGGTTCGGTAACTGCGGCTGCCTCGCGGCCTAGCTGTTCTCTCCTCTCCTGTGGACCTTGGGGTCCACCACCTGGTTCCAGCACCGTCAGCTGGTTCCGGGCCGAGCCTTTGGCTTAGGTGCCTCCTCCTGGGTATCCGAGTTCCGCCAACGCCAGGCGGTCCTTGGTAGTGCTTTTAAGCGCGGGCACCTACAGCTTAGTAACCGGGTTCCAGCACCGTCAGCTGGTCCTCGGTCGTGCCATTGGCTCTTGCACACTGGGGCAACGCATCCGGGTTCCAGCACCGCCAGCTGGTTCTCGGCAGTGTTTTTGTCACAGGTACTCCCTCGTGCCAAGCCTGGTTTCAGCACCGTCAGCTGTTTCCGGGTTGTGTCAAGCTCACTGAGACACCTATGCTTGCCTCGTCGTGGTGCGGTCGGGTTAGCCAACTCCAGGGTGCCTCCAGTTTAGGAGCTTCCTATGTGGGCTGCGTGAACTGGTAGTCAAGGCTGGTTCTGTAGTGCCAGTAGGCCCAGCTCCCCCTGTAGGACTGTTGGGGTTCGGTAACTGCGGCTGCCTCGCGGCCTAGCTGTTCTCTCCTCTCCTGTGGACCTTGGGGTCCACCACCTGGTTCCAGCACCGTCAGCTGGTTCCGGGCCGAGCCTTTGGCTTAGGTGCCTCCTCCTGGGTATCCGAGTTCCGCCAACGCCAGGCGGTCCTTGGTAGTGCTTTTAAGCGCGGGCACCTACAGCTTAGTAACCGGGTTCCAGCACCGTCAGCTGGTCCTCGGTCGTGCCATTGGCTCTTGCACACTGGGGCAACGCATCCGGGTTCCAGCACCGCCAGCTGGTTCTCGGCAGTGTTTTTGTCACAGGTACTCCCTCGTGCCAAGCCTGGTTTCAGCACCGTCAGCTGTTTCCGGGTTGTGTCAAGCTCACTGAGACACCTATGCTTGCCTCGTCGTGGTGCGGTCGGGTTAGCCAACTCCAGGGTGCCTCCAGTTTAGGAGCTTCCTATGTGGGCTGCGTGAACTGGTAGTCAAGGCTGGTTCTGTAGTGCCAGTAGGCCCAGCTCCCCCTGTAGGACTGTTGGGGTTCGGTAACTGCGGCTGCCTCGCGGCCTAGCTGTTCTCTCCTCTCCTGTGGACCTTCGGGTCCACCACCTGGTTCCAGCACCGTCAGCTGGTTCCGGGCCGAGCCTTTGGCTTAGGTGCCTCCTCCTGGGTATCCGAGTTCCGCCAACGCCAGGCGGTCCTTGGTAGTGCTTTTAAGCGCGGGCACCTACAGCTTAGTAACCGGGTTCCAGCACCGTCAGCTGGTCCTCGGTCGTGCCATTGGCTCTTGCACACTGGGGCAACGCATCCGGGTTCCAGCACCGCCAGCTGGTTCTCGGCAGTGTTTTTGTCACAGGTACTCCCTCGTGCCAAGCCTGGTTTCAGCACCGTCAGCTGTTTCCGGGTTGTGTCAAGCTCACTGAGACACCTATGCTTGCCTCGTCGTGGTGCGGTCGGGTTAGCCAACTCCAGGGTGCCTCCAGTTTAGGAGCTTCCTATGTGGGCTGCGTGAACTGGTAGTCAAGGCTGGTTCTGTAGTGCCAGTAGGCCCAGCTCCCCCTGTAGGACTGTTGGGGTTCGGTAACTGCGGCTGCCTCGCGGCCTAGCTGTTCTCTCCTCTCCTGTGGACCTTCGGGTCCACCACCTGGTTCCAGCACCGTCAGCTGGTTCTCGGCAGTGTCTTTTGCTCTTGTACCTTCTGCTCCCCATCCTGGTTCCAGTACCGTCAGCTGGTTCCGGGCAGAGCCTTTGGCTTAGGTGCCTCCTTCTGGGTATCCAAGTTCCACCAACGTCAGGTGGTCCTTGGTAGTGCTTTCAGGCACGGGTACCTCCTGCTTAGTAACCGGGTTCCAGTAACGTCAGCTGGTCCTCGGTAGTTCCATTGGCTCTTGGACCTTCGGCTACCCATCCGGGTTCCAGTACCGTCAGCTGGTTCTCGGCAGTGTCTTTTGCTCTTGTACCTTCTGCTCCCCATCCTGGTTCCAGTAACGTCAGCTGGTTCCGGGCAGAGCCTTTGGCTTAGGTGCCTCCTTCTGGGTATCCGAGTTCCGTCAACGTCAGGCGGTCCTTGGTAGTGCTTTTTAGCACGGGTACCTCCTGCTTAGTAACCGGGTTCCAGTAACGTCAGCTGGTCCTCGGTAGTTCCATAGGCTCTTGAACCTTCGGGTAGCCATCCGAGTTCCAGTTCCATCAGCTGGTTCTTGGCATTTTCTCAGCCTTCTTGTACCTTCTGCTACATTTCCAAGTTGAAGACCCTAACGTCGACGACCCGGAAGACCACCACGATGACGACGACACGGAAGACCACCCCGATGACGACGACGACGACGGCGGAGACGACGACGGCGGAGATGACGACACTGGAGACGACGACCCTGGAGACGACAACATGGAAGACCGAGAAGCAGAAGAACAAGAGGCTGCAGAACAAAGAGCAGAAGAACATTAAGCATAAGACTTAATATCAGAGCAAAAGATATTATCTAAATTATATGCAGAAGAAGACTAAGCAGTGTATGGGGGTGAGTCCGTTCCTCCTCGTGGTGCCCCTGGATAAAGCCTGATGCTGCAGGCCAAACTGAACGCGGACAAATGTAACTTTTGTGACTGGCAGAACGGAAGGTGTAATCTTCAAACTTTTATAGATAACAACTACGGGAATGCCTGTCACAAATGAGAATATGATGAAGAAGTAGAATAGGAAGAATAATAACAGTGGAATAAAAAGAATATGTAGAATAAGAAGAATAATAATAGTTGAATAAAATGAATATGAAGAATGTAATAAAAAAAAAAAAATAGGTAGAAGATGAAGAAGAAGATGAATAAGGTGAAGAAGTTGATGTCAAAGATGCTGATGATGATGAAGATGAAAGTGTGGGAAAAGAAAAAAAAAAAGAAAAAAAAGAAGGGGAAGGGCGTGGAATAGTGAAACATCAATATCTGACAAAATAAAAAAAAAATTTACATAGTCAATATCTTTGTCACTCCGAACGTCTTAAAAAAAAACAAAAAACATGCTATTCTATTTGATTGGGATAAACCTCTATGACTTTAATGTCTCCGCCACCTCCCCAAATACATCCGGCATTATTCTTAGTTGTTTTCCTTCATGTAGAATGAACCTACAAGGAAAGAAAGGGTTTATTTTAATTCCGATATTTTGGTCCCATTGACTTGCATTGGGATCGGGTATCGGTATCGGCGATATCCGATATTTTTTGAATATCGGCCGATCCAAACCGATACCGATACTTTCCGATATCGGAAGGTATCGCTCAACACTAGTCAACATCATAGGTTCAAGCACTCTTCTGGCTTGCAAAATTTATTTATTCATTCATTCAATTACCTTTTTAGAACTAGGATTTAAAAAAAGATTTAAAAAGAAAAAAAATATATTTTTTTAAATTTTTTTTTGCATTTACTTTTAAATGTTTGAGTAATGTTTTTAAGTGATATATTTCATTTTCTTTTATGATTCTTTTGTGTGCACTTTACGATGTATACATGTGTTTTCCCGCCCATTGGGTGTGGTGTGTTTTTTTGAAAGGAGGCATTTTCATGGGCCTCGCTTGCTAAAAGGCCGGGGTCACACTTGCGAGTGCAATGCGAGAAACTCCCGCGAGTCTCTCGCATCAATACCCGGCTCAATACCCGGCACTCGGGATCGGAGCGTTCAGCTGCATAGAAATACATGTAGTCTCACGCTCCAGTTCCGAGTGCCGGCGGCAGTGTCGGGTATTGATGTGAAAGAATTGAGGGAGCTTCTCGCATTGCACTCACAAGTGTGACCCCGGCCTACATAACAGACTATGTGTATAAACTGTCCTGAGGAAGTGGTGTGATCACCACGAAATGCGTAGAAAAAGTCTATTGGAATCCACTGGTACATCATTTTGAGAGGCGAGCAGCGCAGTCTGATGCCCTATTCTCTTTATTCAACAAAGGATCATCGGTTCGGGGCTTGCAGCAGCCGCCAAGCACAGTGGTTGTGTCTCACACAACCACAATAGGTGAGTGAATTTGATTTATCTCTCATGAACATTACTTTTATCTTGGATGAGACCCTATGTGCGATCTATATTTCTTCTAGCTATCTGGAAACCCAGGAGTGGAACTTACAGAGAAAAACTATAACTGAACCATTGAAGCGTGCTCGGATAAGGTCTTATTCGAGAATGCTTGGGTGCTTACCAAGTTTCTTCGACATGTTTCACGGCTGTTTAACGGCTGCAACACATGCAGCAATCCCTAACAAACAGGCAATGAAGTCCCGCGAGACATGCAGCAGCGGTGACTCGAACATATTTTTGAGCACGCCAAAGACACTCTGTTAGCACACGAGCATGCTCAGATAACACCTTATCCAAGCACGTTCGCTCATCACTAATTGACACCTGTTCTGCGTTTTTGACACACTTCTGGTTTTGGCATATAAAAATTTATGAAATACTGATCAAAAATATTGATGTGTAAATAAAGCCTAAAGCACAAGGTCCCTGTTACAGCTAGAAATCTATACAACCCAGAAGTCCATATGTAAAGCAAATTCTGAGACTCCTTTTGCTGCATTTTCGGGTGAAAGTCTGCAGTGTTTAACAATTCTAGTACATTGGATGAGATTTCAGGAAAGCTCATGTCCATTGTCTGCTTAAAGATGCTATGGATTTGTGTTTCTTGGTGCATTTTTTCCCTACAGGCTTCTATGGGGATCCTGAAAAAAAAAGCATATAAAAAGTGTCAAAGTTTTTAAGCTCAGAATCACAGAATTTCTCCTATATAAAATATGCATAAAATGCTGTGTCACTAAAAATGCATAAAAACTGCGCATTTTCTTGTGGACACCTGCAGAAAAAAAAGCAGTGAAAAAAATGTAGAATTTCCATAAATGAAGCCATGGCCTAATACAATCGTAGTGATGATTAGGATTACTAAAAGTAAAACAAACATTTTGGAGGAAATTAATTGTACTGGCCGGCTCCTCGTTTACACCTTTCTGTGTACCGGCATGCTTTCTAGTTCATTTTTGGGGCACAAATTAAATAATACTGGAATAACCATTACAGCTGGTATAAAGGGAAGTGAATAATGATCCACGTCAGTCTACCCTTGATGACCTATCTTGGGGATAGACCATCAATTTTGTGATTCCATAAAACCCCATTAATACATAGCCCTGGACTGGATCATTCATGGCTGATCGGTGAAGGTTGTTGCTTTACAAGACATTGCTATGAGTTAAAATGAAGATTCATATAAAAAAAAAATAAAAATCTCTGCAGTGATCGGAGGCCTGATCTGGGCTTTTATTGATGGTATGTATATTTGTCATTCAGCATAAATGCTTTTTCAATTACAGCATGCAACAATGACCAAAAAATTCAACATGGCAGATCGAGCTTTTGACAAATAACCTGCCATCCTTCAGCATCTGTCAGGCTCGCTTCACTCTCACTTCCCTCAGACACAACTGACATCCGGAAGAAGTGAGAATTGCTGCTGCTCTCTAACATCTTCCGGTTGTCAGTTCCTCCGAAGAAAAGGAGTGTGAAGTGGCCCATCAGTGGCTACAGGGTTCATGTGACATAATGTCATGTAAGCCCTGGGAGACCCGGTGCCGATGTGGCTGGTGAGGTACCGGCTGTTGGTGATTACAAAAACGTTATCTGAGAAGTGGACAACCCTTTTAAGCCACCACAAATGGTGGGAAGAAAATAGTGGCCACTTAATCCTTCTGACTGCTCCTCAACAACTTAGATGTTCTTTTAAATCATTTAGTTTCCTTCATGTTTTCAACAAATGGAACAGTTGTCGCAAGACAATTTTTCTACAACAACAAACATAAAAGGTCCCAAGTCCCCCAAATTCTTGGCACTAACTGAAGCATCTCTGTGCCAACATCCAGCTAAAATGGAGCCGTGAAAACATACAAATGTGAGCTCTAGCCTATTTCCAACACTCTTATTGATTTCTTTGGAAATGAGATAGAAAAGGAAAACCTGAGGTCACATGTGAGGTCTTAGGTTCCATGCTCTCTATAGAGATGAGGGACCCAGATGTGACCGACAGTGCAATGCTCTTACCCCGTGGAAAAGATCTATAGCTGTGATAGTAAACTAGAGACCCGTTTAACTGAAAACTGTAACTTCCTAAAACAGCAAAGAAAAATATATCACAAAAAGAACTGGAACTAGATGTAACACTACCTAAGAGGCTTGTCTTATTCAACTGATGGTGCCCAGTATCAAAATATAGGAAGCAAGCACAATCTTCATCGCATAGAATATGTAGGTATGGCACTCACCAGCTGGATTTTTAAGTAGTAAAAATTACTCTATTTGGTGCAAATACAACAAAAGGTAAAAAAATTGCTGAGGAAATAGCTTACAGATGTTTCACGCACTCATTGCTTTCACAACATATTAAGTTCTGCAAACTTCTTTACTTCTAAATAC
Organism: Ranitomeya imitator; assembly: GCF_032444005.1. Taxonomy (NCBI): domain Eukaryota; kingdom Metazoa; phylum Chordata; class Amphibia; order Anura; family Dendrobatidae; genus Ranitomeya; species Ranitomeya imitator. Next base: position 715,992,612 of record NC_091284.1, read on the forward strand.
TTCTAAATATTCCATAACTGATTGTGAGCGTAAGGGTTTAAAAAGCAGTGCTACTAAGCCTCAAAGTGGCAGATGACGTAAGACAGAGCCCCCGAGTGCTGAGGCACATGGTGCATAAATGTCACTAAATAGTTTGCTTACTCAATAACTTCAAACTTGCAAGTCTGCTGACATGAGTTTACATGGTTGAGCAGCTGCATGCAAGCCTTACATCACTAGCACAAAGCCAAGTGTCAGATTGAGTAGTGTAATGCAGCCGCAAGTGGACTCTGGAGCAGTGGAAATGTACTTTGGAAAGTGAAAAATTAACAACTGTTAGTCTGATAAAGGAGTCTGGGTTTGGTGAATGCCAGAAGAACATTATCTGCAAGTTTGGTGGAAGAGTGACAATGCTATGTAGCTGTTTTTCAAGGCTTGACCTAGGCCCTTTAGTTCCAATTAAGAGAAATCTTAAAGGGGGTTTTCTGATTTCAGAAAAACCGCCCCCATTGGCATACTTAGTTGGAAATAAAACATGGTTCAAAACTCTCTCTAACCAGGTACAGCGATGAGTTTCCGCTGATGCTACTGCAGATTGTTATTGTCTGCAGAGCTGATGTCACCTTGAAAAAATGCTTGTCTATTAAGGGCACAGAGTGATGAAGCATCTTCTTTTTCAATATAGACCAGTACATCTGTGAATTCATGACCACTTCAATGAAATGCAGTTCCCCAACACCAGCAGTACTCATGCAGTGCCACAGAAGCACACTGTCACCACCATGTTTCACTGTAGGGACCATGCATTTTTCTAAATTAATTTTTCTAAATCCATAGTGCCTACTGTGAAACATGGTGGTGACAGTTTCCATATGTGGGGCTGCATGAGTGCTGCTGGTGTTGGGGAGCTACAGTTCATTGATGGTACCATGAATTCACAGACGTACTGCTCTATATTGAAAGAGAAGATGTTAAGATCATTCAGTGCCCTTGCTAAACGGGCATATTTCCAATGAGAAAATTATCCAAAACACAAAACTGTTACATTACTGAAGAAGAACAGGGTGAATGTGATTCAGTGGCCAAGTGTCTTCTGATCTGAACCCAAGTGGACACCTATGGGGAATTCTGAAGAGACAAGTTGAGCTTCACTCTCCATTCAGCATCTAGGCGCTGAAAGAGGTCGCTCTTGAAAAATAGAAAAACATACATGTCATTCAAAATACTAGATGTAGTAGATTTTGATGTGGGGTGTATTCATTTTTGCATCAACTAATTTAAGTAAATCTGAAGATTTTGTAATGAAAGTTATTAACCTTAGGATTCTTTTACACATACTGTAATTTCACGGTGCGCCGTATGGCCGTGAGGGCCGTATTTATGGCCGTGATAAAAGATCGAGCCTGCTCGATCTTTTTCACGGCTTACGAACACGGCCCCCATTGAAAATCAATGGGGCTGCAAAAATAACGGAAGTTTGTTTTTGCGGTACACCGGGACTTCCGGTTTTGTGGAACGCCTTTTCTTTTCCAATACTATTTTCCATAGTATTGGAAACATGAAAAACAGCGCTCCGCAAGTTTTTGCGGTCCGTTATTGTGGCAGACCATGAAAATTACGGCAATACAGCCCGCAAAAAAGGCCACAATAACGGGCCGCAAAAAAACACGGTAAGTGTAAAAGTAGCCTAACTGTCATGTTATAGGTTATTATTAGATACTAGTAGTATATTTTATAATAAAATATAATACTATATACCATATTATAGTGAACTGTAATAAACAAGTTAATTTCTGCTTCAGCAAATGATATCAATATTTCCCAGCATTATTAATATCGTCTACACGGTGATGGAATGTCCTTTATCCAAATAATGTTTCCAATTTTCCCACAAAAACCCTTGACTGTTACCATTATAAATTCACTCTCTTATAAAACGTTGGCATTTGTTCTCATTCTTTCTTAAAGACTCTGCTCTTTCTTACTGTTATAATGAAACCATCACTCTTCATAAAAATATTCATAGTCTATAAAACTGCTACAAAAGAAAAATGTCCTGTCCTTGTATTTTTAACTTTTCTCACAGATCTGGTTCACACAATCCAACAACATCATGGCATAGAGTGACCACATAACCGGATGTACAAGATCAGAAAACTCAATCTCATTACTGTAAACATTGCAATGACTTACATGCCATTTTGACATGCTAGGAATAAACTTTTTTTTGCAGGAGTTAGGGCCTACTTTGATGCCCTGCACAAAAGGGCTTAGACCAAATTATAAGGAAACCAACACGTGCAAATGCAATTGGTCCTCAATCATCCAGAAGCCATATTCCAAAAAATGTGTAACGGCAACTATTAGTCTCTTATGTTTGGAAAGTTACCTGGGCACAGAAGCAGTGTATGCCAGTATTAGGGCACTGTATTGTTGGCTCTATTATTGGGGTAATATTCTGGTATTATTCTTTGTATTGTATGTTGGTATTATTTGGATGCTACAAGCATTGTTTTGTCCAAGAACTTACAAAGGGGCCATGTAAAGGCTCCAGTACTAAATAAAGTGGCTTATGTCTTGTGAATTTCAGTACACTTCCATTGCTAAATTGGAGATAAAATTTCACATTCGTGTCATTTATTAAGAATCTGAGTGTCAAAAGGAACAAACGATCGCAGCAAAAGGCTTCTGGCACATCACTGATTCGAAAGGATGTCCTCATTCAGGTCTTGATCGGTGTAGTTTTCTGACAAGTCATAATAGCTTATCAAATGTGATAAACTTAAAATCAGGGCTGTGCAGTCATCAGAGTAGGTAAAAAATGGACCAACTCCAACTCCTGAAATATATAATAAATTGGGTACAGTAGTACAATGCAGGATGTGCTGAATATTTTTTCATAAGAATTTAGTAAAGTTATGAAATGTCCTATAAACGTCTTTTCTGTTGCTGATCTAAGGATCTCAGTTTGTAGTTTAGATGAATCTGTGCTGCACTTTATGTACAGGCTCAGTAGTGAGGCAGTGCTGTGGAGTCATAGTTGAGATGAATCTGTGCTGCCCTTTATGTACATACTCAGTAGTGAGGCAGTGCTGTGGAGTCATAGTTGAGATGAATCTGTGCTGCACTTTATGTACATGCTCAGTAGTGAGGCAGTGCTGTGGAGTTATAGTTGAGATGAATCTGTGCTGCACTTTATGCACATACTCAGTAGTGACCAGGGCTGTGGAGTTGTAGTTGAGATGAATCTGTGCTGCACTTTATGTAAAGGCTCAGTAGTGAGGCAGTGCTGTGGAGTCATAGTTGAGATGAATCTGTGCTGCACTTTATGTACATGCTCAGTATTGAGGCAGTGCTGTGGAGTCGTAGTTGAGATGAATCTGTGCTGCACTTTATGTACATGCTCAGTAGTGACCAGGGCTGTGGAGTCGGAGTCAAGGAACTTGAGGAGTCGGAGGTTTGGCTTACGAACTCCACAGCCCTGCAAAAATGTCCATATCTATTTTGCTACAAATTCTAAAATAACAATTCCAAAAGCAATACATTTGCAGTGGGGTAAATAAGTTTTTGATCCATTATTGATTTGGTAAGTTTGCCCACTGACAGACATGAACAGTATATAATTTTAAGGGTAGGTTAATTTTAACATTGAGAGATAGAATATTAAAAATAAAATCCAGAAAATCACATTGTATAAATTTGCATTTTGCAGTGAGAAATAAGTATTTTATCCCTCTGGCAAACAAGACTTAATACTTGGTGGCAAAACCCTTGTTGGGAAGCACAGCAGTCAGATTTTTTTTGTAGTTGATGATGAGGTTTGCGCACATGTCAGTAGGAATTTCGGTCCACTCCTCTTTGCAGATCATCTCTAAATCATTAAGATTTTGAGGCTGTCACTTGGCAACTCGGAGCTTCAACTCCCTCCGTAAGTTTTCTATATTATTTCTGGAGACTGGCTAGGCCACTCCATGAACTTAATATGCTTCTTTTTGAGCCAATCCTTTGTTGCCTTAGCTGTATGTTTTGGCTCATTGTCTTGCTGGAAGACCCAGCCACAACCCATTTTTAATTGCCTGGCAGAGGGAAGGAGGTTGTCAGTCAGGATTTTACGGCACATGGCTCCATTCATTCTCCCATTGATGAGGTGAAGTAGTCCTGTGCCCTTAGCAGAGAAACACCCCAAAACATAATTTTACACCTCCATGCTTGACAGTGGGGACAGTGTTCTATGGGTCATAGGCAGCATTTCTCTTCCTCCAAACACGGTGAGTTGATGCCAAATAGCTCAATTTTTGTCTCATCTGACCACAGCACCTTGTAATGTGTTACCAATGGTTTTCTTGGTGACTGTGGTCCCAGCTGCCTTGAGATCATTAACAAGTTCACCCTGTGTAGTTTTAGACTGATACCTTTCTCACGATCAAGGATACCCATCGAGGTGAGATTTTGCATGGTGCCCCAGATCGATGTCGATTGAAAGTCATTTTGTATTTCTTCCATTTTATTACTATTGCACCAACAGTTGGCTCCTTCCCACCCAGCATCTTACTTATGGTTTTGTAGCCCATTCCAGCTTTGTGCAGGTCTATGATCTTGTCCCTGACAAGCTTATAAAGCTCTTTGGTCTTGCCCATGTTGTAGAGGTTAGTGTCTAACTGATTGAGTCTGTGGACAGGATTCTTTTATAAAGGTGAATATGTAAGACAGCTGTCTTTAATGCAGGTAACAAGTTGATTAGGAGCGTCTAACTGGTCTGTAGCAGCCAGTTAATGGTTGGTAGGGGATCAAATACTTATTTCTCACTGCAAAATGTGATTAAATGTATATTTTATTTATACAGTGTGATTTTCTGGATTTTATTTTTGATATTCTATCTCTCAATGCTTAAATTAACCTACCCTTAAAATCATAGACTGTCCATATCTTCGTCAGTGGGCAAACTTACAAAATCAGCAAGGGATCAAATACTTATTTCACCCACTGTATAATAATGATGACCTGATTTGGTCATGAAGTAAACAGTGAACGTTAGAAAATAAAATCATCCATCTATCTCCTTCAAACCATAGCTTCTTAAATAAACTATTTATTTATCACTTCTCTTTATCACTTCTTCCTTTAGGTAAAAAAAAATTAATGGAGTTACGACACCCTACGGGACACTGTCTGTCATACTGACTGTTTGGATGAGAGCATTTCCAAGAAAAAATGATTCTCTCCTAAGGAAAAGATTATAGTGGAAAAAAAACATAGCTGGATCTTAAATCTCTTCCTACCATTACACACAGCACAGAATTACAGTATTTACTGCATGGATATTAAACTAAATCTGGTTCTAATAAACTTCAAGCATCATAAAATATCGCACAATATGAATGATGGTGCATGATATTCATGTTGGATGGACATGCATGTACCGTATACCAAATAATCTTTTGTTTAGCTCTCACAATTTTCTCTCGTATAAAAAGTACTGTAGAAAAACTATAGTACCGTATATACTCGAGTATAAGCCGACCCGAGTATAAGCCGACCCCCCTTATTTTGCCACAAAAAACTGGGAAAACTTATTGACTTGAGTATAAGCCTAGGGTATGAAATGCAGCAGCTACCGGTGAATTTCAAAAATAAAAATAGATGCCCCATACCGTTCATTATTGCTCCATAGATGCTCCATATAAAGCTGTGCCCCATATAATGCTCTGCACTGTTCATTATGGCCCCATAGATGTTCCATATAAAGCTGTGCCATATAGAATGCTCTGCACCGTTCATTATTGCCCCATAGATGCTCCACATAAAGCTGTGCCACATATAATGCTCTGCACCGTTCATTATGGCCCCATAGATGCTCCATATAAAACTGTGCCATATAGAATGGCCATAATGAAGCTGTTCCATATAGAATGCTCTACACCGTTCATTATTGCCCCACATAAAGCTGTGCCATATGGAATGCTCTGCACCGTTCATTATGGCCCCATAGATGCTCCACATAAAGCTGCCCCATATATAATGCTCTGCACTGTTCATTATGGCCCCATAGATGCTCCATAGAAAGCTGTGACATATATAATGCTCTGCACCGTTGATTATTGCCCCATAGATGCTCCATATAAAGCTGTCCAATATATAATGCTGCTGCTGCAATAAAAAAAAAATCACATACTCACCTCTCTTGCTCAGGACGCCGGCGCTTTCAATATTTACCTGCTTCTCGTGCAGCTCTGTCTCCAGCACTGACGCTCAGCAGAGGGTGCGCACTGACTACGTCACCGCGCCCTCTAACCTGAGCGTCACAGCTAGAGGACGCTGGAGACGGAGCCGCACCGGAGCGAGGAGCAGGTAAATATCGCGCAGCGCTCCCCTCCCGGTATACTTACCTGCTCCCGGCGCGGTCCCTGCAGTCCCAGCGCTGCATCTTCTTCCTGTATTGAGCGGTCACAGTTACCGCTCATTTTCAGTCATGAATATGCGGCTCCACCTCTATGGGAGGTGGAGCCGCATATTCATTTCTGTAATGAGCGGTACCATGTGACCACTCAGTACAGGGAGAATCTGCAGCGCTGGAAGAAGCAGGGACCGCGCCGGAGCAGGTAAGCATAATTACACAGCCCCCGCTCCCCCTCCCCTGCCGACCCCCGGGTATGACTCGAGTATAAGTCGAGAGGGGGACTTTCAGCCCCAAAAAATGGGCTGAAAATCTCGGCTTATACTCGAGTATATACGGTAAGTTATGAAAAAAAGCTGCAAATTAAGCATGCTTCCAAAAAATAGAAAACATTTATTTTTATCAATTAACAAAAGTGAGTGAACAAAAGAGAAATCTAAATAAAATCAATATTTAGTACGACAGTTCTTTGCCTTCAAAACAGCATCAATTCTTCTAGGTACACTTGAACAAAGTCAGGGATTTTGTAGGATTTTAGGTGTATGACTAACTAATTATAGGTAATAATGATCATCATTTTCTTATGTAGGTTGAAAAATTAACTGAAACAGAAACAGCTCTGATGGAAGCTTAAAACTGGGTGTGGAACAGTCAATCTCTGCTATAAAGGTGATATACCGTGGCAGATCTGAGCACAGCATCAAGAAACAAGATAGTTATACTGCATCAGCAAGGTCTCTGTCAGGCAAAGATTTCAAAGACGGCCGGAGTTTCAAGATCTCATGTTCAAGTTCTTTTGAACAAGCACCAAAAACGGGCAATGTTCAAGACTGTTTGCAGAACACTGGATTTGGTGTTTTTGTCTCCTACTAGAAACTTACATCCAAAAGTATGATATACAGGAAACATACTGTCTGTTATCTGTCTCCAAGAAACCCAAATGACACACAAAACCTCATCCTTGATGGTGCACAGATGGTTTGGCAATGCTATTGGAGTTTTTGCTGTATGCCGTGACAAAAATCAAGGGAAATATATACTGTAGCTTATGTTCCTTGCACACTACATTCAGGAACTTTGCTCTCTCACTTACAGTATGTTTTTTTTATCTAACGAAGTATTCAGTATTCAGTGTCAGGGAGAAGGGAAATATTCTCTAAAATTTCATTCGAAAATGTTTTCCCTATATAATGCGCCGACATCTGATCCTCCTCTTGATACCATAGATGTAATTGTAAGCAGAAGATCAGAACGTCATGTGTAGGACGCCTTACTCCCACAATTCATACACTGTAGAATACTTTTTAAGAACAAATGGTCAACTAGGTTATTCATGTAGCTCTATCCCTTTGTTTTCCACTAGTCTCCCTGATGTTTGCCTTTCCATCTTTATCCTGCTTTCTTACCTGCACAGTCCTACAGAATATTAATGACAATACTGCATCATACAGATGCCTTTACTATCACTGTTCACAAATTTTGTTTAGAACTCAATTTCTCATTATGCAAATTACGGTAAATCTATTATGGTGACGTGCTACCAAATTCTCTTTAGCTAGCAAGTCACATCACAACCATTGGGTGACCACAGGTACAGATGAAGGATTTCTAAAAATTATAAAGATATTTTGATGCAGCAAGACATCCTGATGTACAAGTGCATAACTCAATCCCTATCTATACAAGGTTAAAGGGAACCTGCTATCAGGATCAGGCATGTTAAACTAAATGTGTGGGCATAAAGACGCTGTCCTACAGATTGAATAGGTACCTTTGAGGTAGAAACCTGCAGCCCGGCTGTTCTTTAATTAGCTTTAGAAGTTTGAGTGGAATAAGCTGTTCGCGCGTCGGGGCCGGACTTTGTGTAGGGTTTTCGGCTCTGCTCTGGCTCCTCAGTTGTCTCTGGTGTCTGTTTCTTGTTATTATTTTAAATTTTGCGCTGGCACCATGGGAGGCACTTGCACACATTGACCTCACATTGGGCATCAGGAAAATAGCACCAGTGTTGGCGCATGAGCAGATTTAGATCTCGGCTCAATGACAAGCTGAGATCTCAATCTGCTCATGCGCCGCCACTGGCGGCATTATAATGAAAACTGCCAGGAGAGCAATGTATGCATGAGCCGACACCAGCTCCATTTTACTGAATCCCGCCGTGAGGTAATAATAACGAGGTGAGGTGAATGTGCCCAAGCGCCGCCTGCAGTTAGGTGCAAAATTTAAAATAGTAGTAAGATACTTACACCAGAGGCAGTTGAGGGGCCAAAGCAGAGCTGAAGATCCTACCCACAGTCCTGCACTGATGCAGAAACAGCGTATTGTCTACTTCTAATACAACACCCATAGATGTCTACTTGTAATACATACATGCTAGCCACCTTAGGGAGAGACCCAAGTTGGGCTAAATGTAGCGGGACGAAAGAGACCGAAAAGCCCTCTACTTAAAGGAAATACATAGTGGATGCTTTCCTGAAACGGAAAGTACTTGCAAGCAGCATAATACAAAGAATAGCAGGTTTACCCAGAATCCTTTGCAGTAGGCGGAGCTATGCAAATCATCTCTTTCCACCCCTATCTAATCCACAGCGCTTGGAACCGCCAAGCGTGCAATGCTGCGGATTAGTTTCTAAATTTACACAGCCAACCAATTCCTACCTGTGGAAAGAGATGATTTGCATAGCTCCGCCTACTGCAAAGGATTCTGGGTAAACCTGCTATTCTTTGTATTATGCTGCTTGCAAGTACTTTCCGTTTCAGGAAAGCATCCACTATGTACTTGTAATACAGCACTGATGGATGTCTACTTGTAATACAGCACTCACAGAAGTCTGCTTGTAATACAGCACTGATGGATGTCTACTTGTAATACAGCACTGATGGATGTCTACTTGTAATACACCACTCACAGAAGTCTGCTTGTAATACAGCACCCACAGAAGTCTGCTTGTAATACAGCACCCACAGAAGTCTGCTTGTAATACAGCACCCACAGAAGACTGCTTGTAATACAGCACCCACAGAAGACTGCTTGTAATACAGCACCCACAGAAGTCTGCTTGTAATACAGCCCCACAGAAGACTGCTTGTAATACAGCACCCACAGAAGTCTGCTTGTAATACAGCCCCACAGAAGACTGCTTGTAATACAGCACCCACAGAAGTCTGCTTGTAATACAGCCCCACAGAAGACTGCTTGTAATACAGCACCCACAGAAGTCTGCTTGTAATACAGCCCCACAGAAGACTGCTTGTAATACAGCACCCACAGAAGACTGCTTGTAATACAGCACCCACAGAAGACTGCTTGTAATACAGCACCCACAGAAGTCTGCTTGTAATACAGCACCCACAGAAGTCTGCTTGTAATACAGCACCCACAGAAGTCTGCTTGTAATACAGCCCCCATGGAGGTTCCACATGTTTAAATAATCCCTCCTAAACCATCTCTATGGATATGTAGGCCATAGGAAGCTGAATAATATGATACCTTGATATCTGCGATCAGATGTATTATTTTAGAGAAATCCAGAGACGCGCAGCCAGTCCGTGCATTGCAGTTATTGATCTCCCAGAGAATCTGCCTCCAGGGCTTGTTTTAAATGAAAGGGAACGTTACCAGTGTGAGACATGTAGATCAGGAGAGCAGACTGTCAGTTGTTACTTCTCACACTGGTAATGCGATTTTTTAATTTAAAGCAGTTTTGGGTGATATAAGATACGGCCACTGCCTTTCAGAGCTTATCTACAGGATTCTATAATGCTGTAAATAAGCCCCCGGTCCGACCTGAAAGATAAGAAAAATAAGCTTTATTATAGTCACCCGAGGGGCAGTCTGTTCCGATGGGTGGCGCAGCTCCGGATCCGGCGCCTCCCATCTTCTTATGATGCCACCCTCCTGTTGCTTCATCACTCCCCGGCATCACGCTCCTGCGCAGGCGTACTAATCTGCCCTGTTGAGGGCAGAGTAAAGTACTGCAGTGCACAGGCGCTGGGCCTCTCTGACATTTCCCTGTGCATGTGCACTGCAGTACTTCGGTCTTTAACAGGGCAGATAACTATGCCTGCATAGCACCGCGATGCCGGGGAGCAATGAAGCAACAGGAGGGCAGCATCGCAAGAAGATGGGAGGCGCCGGACCCGGACCTGCGACACCCATCGGACCAGACCACCACCTCCCGGGTGAATATAATAAAACTTATTTTTCTTATCTTTCAGGTCGGACCGGGGCTTATCTACAGCATTATAGAGTGCTGTAGATAAGCCCTGAAAGGCAGTGGCCGTATCTTATATCGGCCAAAACTGCTGAGAGATTCCCTTTAAAATAAGCCCTGGAAGAAGATTATCATTGAGAGCTATGTCCACAAAGCACGGACTGGCTGTGGGTCTCCCGACCAGAGCATGACAACTTCAAGTATTTCTAAGAGGCTTTCACACTCGGGTCGGGACACCCTTGGCCATTTTAGTCTGAAATCGGACCAATTTGTATTGACATCTGAATGAGCCCTAAGGAGTCCAAAACTTAACCATTTAGTAGTTGTAGATTAACTGTAAATACTGGGACATATTAGGATAATCCAACCTGTTCACTACCTATCTTCTCTCGATGACGGTTCTTCAACCTAAAGTTAACAGTCTTCACCTACCCTGCACCTACTGTTTCCATATCTCCCCACTGGCATTGTCATCGTGTACGTGTTGGGTAAAAGGTTAGTGCTAATTAAAATATATATAAAAATATATCATGAAACTATACGATAAAAATAATATGATATTGAGTACTTAAGTGGAACCTCATTGTAGTTGGGCATTATTACACATGTTTTCATTTAAACCCCCATAATCATGATGATGATGATGATGATGAAGGTTTTCCTACATAAAAAAATCCCAGGGCACCGGGAGTTATTACGCACATTACACGTGCAAGCAGCATCGAGAGAGATAAACAAGTGTCAGTGCCAAGCATGCTGAGTGTATTTACTAGGCATGCAGTGGCTCCTAACACTTCCTGCCGCATGGCGTGAGACGTGTTGCCTTTCGGGGAGGACATCACTTATATACAAAATGTTCATATTTATACCACCAGCCAAAGAAGGAAACAAGACTAGTAAAGAATGTACCCTCTCCTTCAGGCAGAATACTTTATGGAGAATACACTAAGGAATACAAACTAAAAATAAAGCTGATAATGTTAATTGGAGGAAAGGCCCAAGACTTAGTAACCCGTTCATGACTTCAAAGGTCCCATGACGGAAAGTTAGGAATGAATTATGGTGGGCAGCTTTTTGTGTACTGGCGACATAGACTCTTTAATCTACATGAACTAGAGGACAGATAAAAAACACATAAGATACGCAGAACCAGACTAAAGGGAATGAGAAAAAAGTAAACTATGCCCAACAAGTGAGGGTTTGCTTGCTAACAACGAGGCACTGGACATCTATCATACTATGTCACTGACGTTCTCCCTACCTGAAGACGGGGATTTGCAGATACTTGCGTCGGACATGGATAAACTTATCCTCAGTGCCTTGGATATTCTCCTTTCCTTCCAGACAAGACTCTAACTGTGCAGATAATTTGTAGTCTTCATTCTGTAGAAAACTGGTGGGCAACATTTCTCATGGGATTCTGCTAGCTAGCCATGTTGCACATCAGGGATACAAGGGGTATAAGAGGCTACAGAAGTTAGACAGCTGTTTGACTGGTGTGGGAGGAGAATAGGCGGGGGAAATATACACTCTGGAAATAACTTCTGAGAAAGTTTTTCTTTGTTTCAGAGGCTAGAAGAAGGAAATTATTCACAATAAATTGTTTTAGAAACATTGTCGCACAGTACATTCCAACATACTGAAGAACCGGAGGCTTACGCTGAGGAGAGACTGGCACCACATGTGAATACTAAAGCCAGGCACAGATAAACTCATAAAACTGCTAGTGTGGTCCTGTCAAAGTGATCTTATTTTATGTCATAGATACATGTGAGAAGATCACATTGACATTGATATAAAATGGTACCGGTCAGCATGAATCATCCCCCAAAACTATTCATATATGGTCATGTTGTTCTCTGAAAGATAATGCCATCAGTAGCTGTATTATGCCATCAGTGGCTCAATGACTGCAAAACTGCTGCTTTAATCCACATGCATATGAGGTTCAAGTGCTCTGGGAGTGTTAATGCACTTACCAAACCTCTACCTACCTGGCTCTATTCCACACAAAGTGAAACCTTAGTCTGCTAAAAGACAGCTCACTGGCTTGACTACACACCCTGTTATCTGTCAGCCCAACAGAGGATGGTGGGACAAGGCAAGGTCTAGAGGCAGAGGAATGGGAAGTGCTTTGACACTTCCAGAGCACTTAAGGATCATTTGCATATGAATTTAAACAGTGATATCACAGCCAGGGAACAACAGATTGCAGTAATACAGCAATAGATGGCATAATCTTTGAGAAAGACACATGACCATGTAAACAGTTTGGGGTGGATGGATCGTGGTAACATTTCCTTTAAAATGTCATACTTAACAAATCATCAAGACCAATTCAGAAGATTTGATTGATAGGTCTATACACTGAGACCTCCGCCAATCACTAAAATGGAGGTATAAGTATTCAACAGAGAGCTGCTTCTAAGACTAGGGAAGGACTTGATAAGTCTACAAGTCTGTAAGTCTGTCTGAGATGTTTGAATGGAAGTGTTTGCTGATTTATTTTAGCGAACTGTGGGGGGTTCAAGCCCCAGATCCTATAGTCAAAAGTTTTCTGAAAGTGCTGTTACACTTTAAAAATGGGAATATGTTAAATGGCTGACTTAACATGTCTGAAATTTGAAAGCTATCTCCCCGATGTACATCGAAACAGGCACGTTTCACTCTGCCATGTGTGCATATTTTTTCAACCGGGAAAGATAGACAATGCCAAATTTACTCTTGGGTGCCCTAGACGCGAAGGATTGTTGGTGAATATCACTGACCTAAACCACTGACCTAAACCAAATGTCTATAGACATCGTTAAGAAAAGATACAAAGGAGCCAATACAACAAAGTGAATTAAAGTAGCACTTCTCCTTCCATCAAAGTTTTTATGTGCTTAATATATTGCAGTCATCATATTATATAGCACTGTGTACTTACAATTGCTCTTTTTGCCTTTCTACTCAGCTAATTTTTCTAGTTTACCTGCTCTATGTAGAATCAGGAAGTATCTTCTCCCTGAAAAAAAAAAAATAATTCTCCTCTTCAACTCCGGACCACCCAACAGCTCACTTCTCCCTCTGCCAGGGACTTTTGCAGCGACTGATGCGTCATAAAGGGAAAACTGACCTCCTGTTTTTACATAGAGCTTAGGATTCAGCTAGTCCGTTTTTAATCCCGTGATGACATAAACCTAATGAAAAACAGAAGAATTAGTTGGGTAGAAAGGCAAAATGAGCAATTGTAAGTACACAGTGATATATAATATGATGACTGCAATATATTAAGAGGATAAAAACTTTGATCGGAGGAGTGCTTCTTTAAGCCAGAAACAGTAAGTACAATAGTATTAGTATTGAATAGTCACAAAATGTTTGCACAACACGGAGTTAAGTGAAAAATGTGTGACTTTTGGTGTTTTCACATTAGTTTCAAGCAGTTAAGCCATAATGGGCAGAGGTGAGGAAGAGCCAAAGCACGATGGGGAGTGGCTTTGCTTGCTCGTCAAATTTTTTGAAAGTGGTGGCATTTCTTACATCAGATATGTTATTACAGTCACTAAAAGGAGTAACAATTCTGGCAAAATTCACAAACATACATTCCAATGATAAGATGCGCCAAATTCATTACGTGGCGTGCACCTCATAATGAATTCGAGACATACTATTCCTGAATGACCCTAATTAAGACTGGTGCCAGTCTTAATGTTTTGGGGTCAAATACTTTGATGTTGTGTCAAGTTCAAAAGCAAATGGTTTTCATCAGTTACAGTCCAAACACTTCACCTTTGGAGTCAATCACTCGCGCTCATGTCTATTTGGTATAGTTAATAATACAAATAGTTGTTCACTTAGGTGGATCCAAGGTACACCACTCCAATACCGGCAAAACCCAATTGTTCTCCTTTGACGCTCTTCATCGTTTGTGCTATAGCAGTCACATTTTGGAAAATTTAGGACAGCACACAAAAATAATCATGATATTGAAATGATTTACATATAAAATAACAAGACCTTTCCATGTCTTTAAGTGCTATGTAAGAAAAGCGTCAACTGAAACAGAAACTTGTTTTCTTGTGCCTGCAGCAAGCAACCTCTCTCATCAGAGAGGCAAGCAGAGATTATCCAGCCAGGGAGTGGGAGACAATCTCAAGTCACTTAATGCAGAATTCACAACATGACTGTTAATGAAGTTTTCTTATCAGCAAAGGGATAAGCTGGAGGCTGGCAAGAAATGTCTGGCAACTGCAGAATATTGCAAAAATATCATCTTCACATTTTATTTTGCACGTTATAGTAAGTCACTTGACCCATACTGTCCTATCTGTTACATGATTTTTGCATGAGCTAACTTGGCAGTGCCTTCCTTTTCCTGTGGAAATAATATATTTTGGCAGATGAAGCGAACATATGAAAGATAGTAGGTTGAGGTTCCATCATTCGAATCTGCTTGTTATGCTATACAGTAATGGCATCTGCCCAGTAAATGCAGCCCTAAAATGAGAAAACAACCGGATCTACAGAATTTTGCTGCTCTACACAGATGCAATAAGTTTATGCTACATTTACATCTTGGGTTTTCCCTATGCTTGGCGTATATGTTGAAAATTGATCCCAATGTACCCTGTATGGTGAAAAGTATAGGGACACATACAATTTACCTTCAAAAGCTTGTATGGCTTCCCATCATTCTTCTAAATCCATAGCCCTTAATATGGAGTTGAGCTATCCATTGTAGCTATGACAGTTCCCACGCTTCTGGGAAGGTTTTCAACAAGATTTGGGAGGTATCTGTGGGAAACTTTGCCAATTTATTCAGAAGAGCATTTGTGAGGTCAGATACTCATATTGGACGAGAGAAATGGCCTGGCTAGCAATTTCCATTCTAGTTCATCCCAAAGGTGTACAAAGTGCTCTGCTACCGACAGTGGATATGTCTCCTGGACTCTTTGACGTACAGTTGACATTCCCCAAACCAGTTGTGGCACTTCCTGACAGATTTTCGGTTGGGGGGAATAAATTCGGAGTGTTTAAGGAGAGCTGTAAATTATTATTTACGCTATGACACCAATCTTCTGGGGATGAGTCCCAGTGGGTGGGTGTAATTATGTCCCTTTTGCATGGGGGTCCTCAGACTTGGGAATTCTCTTTGTCCCCACTAGCCCCAGAATGCTCTTCTGTTGACATATTTTTTTGACGCTTTAGGGATGATTTATGACGAACCTGATAGGGTCCAGGTCGCAGAGACTAAGATCATGAACCTGACACAGAGGGGCGCACCGCTGAAGAAGTTCAGAGTTCTGGCAATTGTCATCTGAGGTTCTATGGAATGACGCTGCTCTCAGTTTCACCGTGGCCTTACAGATGCCCTTAAGGATGCTCTGGCTTTGCATTCTCCACCCTGTTCTTTGGGGGAGGCCATTCGTATGGATCGCAGAATTCGGGAGAGAAGTGATGAGCGACAAGGGGTTTTGGTCATTCTTCCAGAGTCGGTTTCCTTACCCGAGACGGTGCCTATGGAGGTTGGAACCACCAGCTCTTGGGCCGTGGAGAGGAGACGTCGGCGTGATCTGTGACTCTGCTTCTACTGTGGTCACACTGGACATTTACCCCATTCAATGGAGAGGTTACAGACCGGAAGAGAGATCTTAGGTCCCTGCTTGAGCTGTCAATACTGAATGCCTGGTCAGGGCCTTCCATTACAGGTTTTCTGGGAAACCTGGGAGTCCGGTGGCCCCCTGGAGGGGGGGGGGGGGGGGTACTGTCATGACTTCTCTGCTCAGTGAATGATTTAACTTACGCCTTTGTCTTTTCCCTTGTTAATCTATGTACTCTCTCGGTATTGACCCCGAAACGTCTGACTCTTCTGCCTCATGGCCGTGAGTAGTGACTAGCACCACACATGCTCCCTTGAAAATGAGATATAGAAGTTAAATAATAACAATGTAGGCAAACACCCATCATGTCCTAAATAGATCTTATATTGTTAATTCCTCTATTCTCATCATGGGCATGATGTATAATGTTTTTACATTTTTTTATATTGCAACTTTCTCCAGAACCTAAGGTGTTAAACGTATTTAACGTTCAATTCTGCACCAATTATGGCCTCAAGAGAAGGGATTAACTGTTAATTTAGAGGTTGGTGAAAGTGATTGTCTGCTACTGAGACGGATTTGCTACGTTTAAACTGCCTTTGGACAGCTGCTAGGCTTAAGTAAAAAACATCTTTTTTCTTTTTCCATTTCCTTGGGCCTTGGGGGTAAGCGTTTTGTTTTACACGCGTGCCTCTTTGATGAAAGATAGTCTACTGCACCATTTTTCTAGATGTTTGTGTTCATTTAACAGTTTTTTTTCTCTTTTCGAATGTGCAATGTTCCTCTTGAAACACTGCTAAAAAAATATATCCCCTCAACACCTCGGGGTACAATTCTCTTAACAGTTGCAATATTTGTTATGGTTATTTCTCCTTCTAAAGAAAACATATTGCAAGAAATAAACTAAACTAGAAATGAAATAGCTGTAACATGATGAATTTACACATTTAGTGTGCAATAATTATTTTGTGACAGTTTAAAGATTGTGTTTCCATGGTAACAGACTACAAACAAACCCTGTGTGTAGTCTGAGCTTGACAAATCCAGAGAAACACAGCATGGTGGCTTAATGGTTAGCACTGTTGCTTTGCAGCACTGGGGTCCTGAGTTCAAATCCCACCAAGGACAACATCTGCAAGGAGTTGGTATGTTCTCTCTGTGATTGTATGGGTTTTCTCCGGGTTCTCTGGTTTCCTCCTCCAAAGACATACTGATAAGGAAATTAGATTGTGAGCCCCAATGGGGGCACAGTGTTGATTTAACGCACTGTGGAATATGATGGCGCTATATAAACAAAGCATAGTAAATAAATGCCTACATAGGAGCTGTATACACATGGCTGTAAAATATCCTTTGTGGGGTGTCAGATAGCACTCACTAACGGGTTGGGAATACTCGCTTGGCAACAGAATAAACGTAGACACATAAAACATAAACAGTTTAATTTGGTTTATTCAAGCACTCATTAACCACTTGAGGCAATGTTATATATCACAGACCTCACATAGTCCTTAGCACCATATAGTAAAAAGCTTTGAGACGCAGTCACGAAGCATGCCGGACCTCAAACTCTGACAGCGGCATTTAACAAGTGCTGCCGGCCGCTGACCCCGTCACGTGATCGGGGGTCATCAGTGCATTGCCATCACAATTGGTTGTTGATGGCAGATTGCTATGAGCGCCACCCTGTGGTTGGCGCTCATAGCAAACATAGTAACATAGTTAGTAAGGCCGAAAAAAGACATTTGTCCATCCAGTTCAGCCTATATTCCATCAAAATAAATACCCAGATCTACGTCCTTCTACAGAACCTAATAATTGTATGATACAATATTGTTCTGCTCCAGGAAGACATCCAGGCCTCTCTTGAACCCCTCGACTGAGTTCGCCATCACCACCTCCTCAGGCAAGCAATTCCAGATTCTCACTGCCCTAACAGTAAAGAATCCTCTTCTATGTTGGTGGAAAAACCTTCCCTCCTCCAGACGCAAAGAATGCCCCCTTGTGCCCGTCACCTTCCTTGGTATAAACAGTTCCTCAGCAAGCCTGTAATTCTGCTGTTTAGAGGTGATCTGTGCATCACCTCTATGTAGCGGAGGCGATCGAGTAGTGGAGGCTATTGAAGGATGCCAAAATGAAAAATAAAAGTGTTTAAAAATAAAAAATATAAAAGTTCAAATCACCCAGCTTTCGCCCTAATCAAAACAAAACAATAATAAAAAAAAAAAATCAAACATACACATATTTGGTATCGCAGCATTCAGAATCGCCCGATCTATCAATTAAAAAAAGCATTAACCTGATCGCTAAACGACGTAGCGATAAAAAAAAATCAAAACACCAAAATTAATTTTTTTTGTTCTCCACAACATTGTATTAAAATGCAATAACGGGCGATCAAAATAATGTATCTGCACAAACGAGGTATAATTAAAAACGTCAGCTCGGCACGCAAAAAATAAGCCCTCACCGGACCCAGATCAAAAATGGAGACGCTAACGGTATCGGAAAAATAGAGTAATTTTTTTTTAAAGCAAACTTTGGAATTTTTTTTACCACTTAGATAAAAGAGACATGTTTGGTGTCTATGAACTCATAATGACCTGACCTGGAGAATCATAATCGCAGGTCTGTTTTAGCATTTAGTGAACCTAGCAAAAAAGCCAAACAAAAAACAAGTGTGGGATTGCACTTTTTTTTGCAATTTCACCGCACTTGGAATTTTTTTCCCGTATTCCAGTACACAACATGGTAAAACCAATGGTATTGTTCAAAAGTACAACTCGTGCCGCAAAAAATAAGCACTCACCTGGCCATATTGATGGAAAAATAAAAAAGTTATGGCTCTGAAAAGAAGGGGAGCGAAAAACGAAAACATAGAAAAAAGCTCAGGGGGTTAAGGGGTTAATGTTCATGGGACACAACAGGCACCAACAAATGACATTAGGTTGCAGTCTCTAAATGCTGGACCTTACTCCGTCCAGTTACAATGGGTGACCACACAGTTCATTAACTGACACCCTGTTAGTGCACACAGTTCCCCATACTCTGGGTTACCTTCCAGGTGCTCATGCTCCACACGCTTGCGTACTTTGGCCAAAATATAAACTAATACCTCACATATTTTTTTTATATGTGTTTTTTGCACTTTTTTTCGGGGTGCAGTTGGGCCCATTTTGTCTTGTAAACTGTGGTGTCTGTTCACATGAGGTGCATTTGGATAACCTGGATGCTGTGCATCTCCATTGTGTGAACAGCGCCACATACAAGTCTTTTATGTGCAGTAATTAGCTTGGTAGGTTGTGAGTGGTTACCTCATCGGTAATTCTGCACCTATGCTGCCGCCATCTTAACCACATGGGTCCACTGCATCCTGATTTGTTTGGAGGCCTAGGCAGGTAAACATCTGCTTTTTTGCAGTTTTTTCTGTATTTTTGGAGGATCTCTGAATCCTCTTTTTTGCTTAGTCACACTTTGCCACGTTGACAGGTGACCTTTGAGCTCAGAGACTTCCTTCTCCAGCTCATCCCCCTGTGCTCAGCCACTTGTATCAGGACCCTTTCTCGTTCGACATGCTCTTTTACTGTCTCTTTAATCATCTCTTTTTTGTGATCCTGTTCTCTTTTGGCTAGCACATGTCGCACCATAACTTCTTTAAATATATTTTCAGATGGTCCAGCTTGCTCATCCACATTCTGCCTCTTCAGAGTTTCACCTATTCCTGCATCCACAGGTTCAACTCTCTCTTGATCGTCCGTCCATCACCTTTGACCACCTCTAGGGTCTCTACTGGGCTCTCGGCCCGATCCCTCTTAGGTACCTCTCGACTCTCTGTAACTTCAGAGAACTCCACACTCTCCAGCTCTTCAGCATCAGGTACTCTGAAGCTTTCATCATACTGTCAGTGCACACAGTTCCCCATACTTTGGGTTACCTTCCAGGAGCTCCTGCTCCACACGGTGACTCCTATCAGTACTCTCTCTCCCAGGGAAGCTGTCTTACTGGGATAACCGTTCTTGTGACCAGGGCACTCACGACAGTCCAGACCCGCAGAACAAAAGGTAGCTTCCCCAACACAGTGCCGTCACAGACTCTGCACATACGGACTCACCATGTGCTATTTAGAAAGTCCTACTCACAGGATCTTCCAACACAGGATGTGTTATTCAAGAAGTCCTACTCCAAGGATCTTCCAACACAGGCCTTCAGATCCATGGCCTCACTATGTGCTCTTCAGGGATTCGATCCTAAGCCAAGGATCTCCCAACATAAAAGGCCACTAAGTCCAAAGCCTCACCATGTGCTCTTCAGGAAGTTAGCACCTCCAACACATAGGCCTTCCAGGACCTTATGCATGGACCAATCAGGTCCATACACTCTCTAACATGTTGCCACACCATGGTCACATTATATACTTGTAACCACTCCCATAGGTGGGAGGTGTGTGTGGTTAGTCAGACCCGCCCAGCTCTCCGACTAACCATGTAAGCCTCCCTTCAAAGCTACACAAACACAACTCTTATGGGACTACAAGTCCAAGAACAACAATACTGGCTTACAGCGCAGACTCCCTCTGCAACACATACCGGCCATTTACAATCATGCCGGACACTGTTTCACAAACCCAGTTACGCCTTTATGCGTATCTTGAGGAGCCCACACAGCGTCCCCTAGCTGCAGCATGGGTCACTGCATCACAGGGGATTATACAAGGCCCCCTTCGCTCATTAATTTATATAGGCTCATGTCAGATCCATGCAGCTCTTATTGAGAACGTAGATTTCCCTGTAACAGTCTCTGTAGTTGAATCAATTCCCATTGATTTCCTTTCGCTTCCAATGTATTTGAAAAATCACTACGAGGAGCCGCAGAGACAGCAATCACAGATGCTGATAACACGGGATACAAGAAAACACCACACGCTGCATCCACGCCTGTCATTCCTAATACTGTGATGTTTTGCTTTAGGACTTGCTCATATGGAGGAATTTTTCTTTCGTTTGGTACTTTTTTATGTTAAGACCAGGACAGTATCCAAAAATCACATAAATAAAAGTCCTCTCTTTATATTATTTCACTTTGAGAAAGAACTTTTCTCTATGTCGTTCATATGGTATCAACATGTCATCTACCCTTTGTTGCTCTTAGGCGGGATGCTTACAGGACTTGTCTCGGCCCCTTTAATGCAAGAATTATGTAAAGGTAGCACGTGTCACAGAGGCACCTTGATGGGAAAGACGGCTCTCGGCAAATGTTTGAAAGTATTAAAAATCAGAAATGAATATTCATATTCCTATGCTAAAACAGGAAGTCGAATAAATTCAGATGAAAAAAACATTAATTCAATTCTATTAATATTTGTATTTCATCAGTGCAATAGGAATGCAGCTTAATTTACATATGTATCTAATTATTTCACTCAACATACTGTATGTTCGCTAGTGGCTGTTAAAGGCTGCATTCATACAGTGCAATTATGGTGCAGCTATTTTTTTTCCGGCTTGCTGTGAAAAGTAAAAAATGCCTGAAACCTGAAAAGAGAATTGGGTGGAATTATACCGATAAGAGTCGATGGATTGGGGGCGGCCGGCTTCCCTGCATCATATGTTAATGCGTTAATTGGTGGAATTATTACACAGTCTACACATTATGAATCTTTGATATATTAGTGAATGGATATGACTCTGTTCAAGGAAAAAAAAAAAAAGAAGCCAGGGCTGATTAGAAAAAACAAAATCATTAAACGAGTGTGATTCTCAGAGATGGGGTGAGCAAGGAGCTCAGATGGGATCATTGATTTTGAAGGGGATTAGCACAATTGAAATTGATGATTTTTTTTAGGCAAAATGAGAATTGAATTGAGGTTAATACGCTGTTCGGGCACAGTACAGGGGTTGATCCGACCTCCTACCCTGAGTTTAGATTTCATTTGTTCTAGCAATAGAAAATGCCGTAATAACCGTATTACAGCTGCACAAAGGAGGACAGGGTAATTATTATACATCGGACGGTTATAATCATTCCGATAAGCTAAATGAATGATAATGTTATCACAATGAGATTGTCCAGATCCAGAGCACTACTTTATGGAGTCTTAAACAGGAGCTCTCACCAGAATAAACTCATCTGTTTTAATTAAAAAAAATATTAGTCCTTCAAAAACAAATTATTAATGAAATATAACTTCTTAAGCAAAAATAAATAAATAAAAAGGTTCTATAAGCCTCAGACACAATATGTAAATGTCCCGACCCGAACTTCCTAGTAAGCAGAACCTGTCATGCTCTGCACCTTCTCATAATTGTACATCGTAAAATGGCTCATTCTACAATATTTATAAAGTAATTAGCGATCAACAACTAATGTAGGTTCTGGAGATATTGCTACTTTATAGATCATACTTGGTGGTACAGATGCCTGATGGTTGCAGAATACACCAGGTGGCACAGACGATTGATGGTTGCAGAATACACCAGTGGCACAGACTCTTGTTGGTTGCAGAATACATCAGCTGGCACAGACGCTGGATGGTTGCAGAATATACCAGGTGGCACAGACGACTGATGCTTGCAGAAAACACAAGGTGGCACAGACACTTGATGGTTGCAGGATACATCAGGTGGCACAGACACGCGATGATTGCAGAATACAACAGGTGGCACAAATGCTTCATTGTTTCACAATGCACCAGGTTGCACAGACACTTGATGTTTGCAGAATACATCAGGTGGCACAGACGCTTGATGGTTGAAGAATAAATTAAGTGGCACAGATGCTTGATGGTTGCAGAATACATCAGATGGCACAGATGCTTGATGGCTGCTGAATACACCAGGTGGCACAGACACGCGATCATTGCAGAATACATCAAGTGGCACAAATGCTTGTTTCACAATGCACCAGGTTGCACAGACGCTTGATGGTTGCAGAATACATCAGGTGGCACAGATGCTTGATGGTTGCAGAATACATCAGGTGGCACAGATGCTTGATGGTTGCAGAATACACCAGATGACACAGACGGTTGATGATTGTAGAATACATCAGGTGGCACAGACACTTGATGGTTGCAGAATACATCAGGTGGCACAAACGCTTGATGGTTGCAGAATACATCAGGTGGCACAGATGCTTGATGGTTGCAGAATACACCAGATGACACAGACGGTTGATGATTGTAGAATACATCAGGTGGCACAGACACTTGATGGTTGCAGAATACATCAGGTGGCACAAACACTTGATGGTTGCAGAATACATCAGGTGGCACAGACGCTTGATGGTTGCAAAATACATCAGGTGGCACAGATGCTTGATGGTTGCAGAATACACCAGATGACACAGACGGTTGATAGTTGTAGAATACATCAGGTGGCACAGACACTTGATGGTTGCAGAATACATCAGGTGGCACAGATGCTTGAGGGTTGCAGAATACATCAGGTGGCACAGATGCTTGATGGTTGCAGAATACACCAGATGACACAGACGGTTGATAGTTGTAGAATACATCAGGTGGCACAGACGCTTGATGGTTGCAGAATACATCAGGTGGCACAAATGCTTGATTGTTTCACAATGCACCCGGTTGCACAGTTGCTTGATGGTTGCAGAATATCCCAGGTGGCACAGTATGCTTGATGGAAGCAGAACAAGCACCCAGTATACAGTACGCTTATTGCTTACATACAGGATCTGACTTCTGAGAGATGTTCTACTATTCCACTGAGATCCAGATTGTGTCAAAACAGCTTTTGAATTTAGTCCATACTTCGCCCAACATATTGCACAACAGGACCCCGGGCCCTTACCATAGAGTATTCAACACAATTTCATTCCAAAACCTTAACAAAAAAGGTATTATCTCTTTAACTTGCAACAACAGTAACATGGCAGTACAATCGTAACTGTAACTTCACATGGATGAATTTTGGTTTCACATAGCTTACGCTGAAAGGTGGGATTACATTCCTCTTGGGCCTCTTCCCTTCCCTCTTGTAACTGCCAGTCTATTTACTGCATAGAAATAACTTTATAAGCCTCATTATAGTCCAATTATTTGTACGCACTTGGCCTCATCCAAGAGCACTTACGGTTAACATAGTCTCTCTAAATTGCACTTATCCACTCATTTCAGAACTAGAACACACACCCCAAACCACACACTCTCTCCCTTCAACCATACTCTGGCCTCCCGATGGCCCAACTTTCCTCATGCCGACCACATCCATTGAAGCATGCTACACTACTCCAACCAATCTTCTTATCATTCTGTCTCTGTCCACCGAGGCTCACTAATAAACTCATGGTGGCTATATTACATGGTAACAACTTGACACAGCCTCTACTCAGGCACTCAGTTACACTCAAGCAATTCAACTAAGCACTAAGCAAATGCTTCTGGGGGCATGTACTTCTTTCCCTGCATAAGGTTGGGCAATCATAGGCTGTAAGCAAAATACAGGGATAAAAAGAACTCATTCTCCTCTCCTCACTGGTCTCTGCAGCTACTGTGTAGACCACCGATCCCCAACCTGTGGCTCGCAGTTGCCAACTTGGTGGATTAACAGTAGGCCTAGCACACAGCTGTAAACAGCAGGTCTCCAGATGGTGACTTTCATGATTAGGCCAACGCAGAAAAGCTTATCTGGATGCGCATATATTGACCATGGTGTTAGAGAAATAAATTAAATAAGTGCTAAGCTGAACATAGGATGATACTCCGAGTAAGAGGGGGTGCTTGAGGGTGGATGTGATAGAGTGGTGGGGATGCTAGATGCAAAAATACAGAATGAAGGTAAGGTGGAAAGCCCTGGATGCAAGTATACTGCCTCTGTTTTATTTCTGTGGGGAAGCTTTGACTGTCATTATACCTATAATGGGGGATCTGGGTGTCACTACCCGTGCAGGAGGTGGGAGCTGGATGTTACTATTTGGGGGAGGGCTCTGGATGTGGCTTGCAACCCTCTCTCAGGGCTTAGTGTGGCTTTCAAGGTAAGAAATGTCGGGGTTCACTGGTGTAGAGATACACCAGAACTGAGCTATGAATCGTTACAAACACTTCCAGATCTCATTTCACAGTGTTGTCAGGTCTCCCCCCACACTAACTGCCAAGGGATGAGATCTGAAAGCATTTGCAACGATACATAACTCTTCTCTGCGGGATTGAGGAAAGGAGGGTGTGTTCTTTTCTCCCCTGTATTGCTGGCTGCTTATAATTGGTCAACCTCATGCAGGGAAAGATGTACATGTCCTCAGCAACACATCTCTGGTAACAGCCAGTTGTGCTCAATATGAATTATAACATAAACTTTACAATATCTCTTTACAATTATATATTTGCTAATATTTCTGCAACACAAAGAATTAATTAAAAAATCTAATCTACGTTTTACTCAACTCTGTAGCCACTATTCCATGATGTGACCAGTTTAACATGCTCAGACTGGTGAAAGGTCCTCTATAATGAAAGATTACACTGAAAAAACAACAGCAAAGCTAATGTTAGTTTATGGGCAAACCTTTATAATGATAAGAAATCAATGGTTCTATCCCTATGGAAAATATACATTTTATCGATACAAGTATTATTTTTATGCATGATGAATATCAGAGCGCACATCCACTCTGTATGCATCATTACAGTCAATGACCCCATTGGCGCATACGCCCGGACCCCGTTTTGCATGGGATTTCGGATGTATGCCCTGATGGGACACAACGCAATGTGAAAGCTTAGCTCAACGGATCTGTAGAACTATTGCCACCCTATCATTACAAATGATGATCTATTGATAGCTGGCCATTAGATTTATATGAATGTAATTAGATTATATATTAGATTTACGTATATATGTGATCTGCATACAGAAGACACAATTTTTTTAAAATAATTTTCTCCAGTTTTAAAGGGAAGAGCAAGAAAAATTTAAAAAAAAATCTTCACTCAAATCACCTTCAATTTACTTGCTAGCCATTTTATTTAATATGAAATGTAAAGCACCAGTCCGCTGGGTTTTTTAATTTCACCCACGAAGTGGTATCACTAACATCTCTTCCCTGCCTGCTATATACAGTGGTGTGAAAAAAAGTTTTTGCTCCCTTCCTAATTTCCTATTCTTTTGCATGTTTGTCACACTTAATTGTTTCATATCACCAAAAAAAAATTAAATATTAGACAAAGATAACACAAGAAAACACAAAACTCAGTTTATAAATGAAGCTCTTTATTATTACGGGAAAAAGAAATCCAACCTACAGGGCCCTGTGTGAAAAAGTGATTGCCCCTTAAACCTAATAACTGGTTGGGCCACACTTAACAGCAACAACTGCAATCAAGCAATTGCGATGACTGCCAATGAGTCATTGACAACGTTCTGGAGGAATTTTGGCACAATCACCTTTTGTAGAATTACTGTAATTCAGTCACATTGGGGGATCTGAAACATTTAAGTGTAACAAATATGCAAAGGAATAGGAAATCTGGAAGGGGGCAAACTTTTTTTCACACAACTGTACTACTTACCGGTTGCCGCTACTTTGTTTATCCCGCTGCCACTGCGGTCCTGCACCGCCATCTTTTGACCGCAGTTACTGACTTCCTGTAATTCACAGCTAATGGTCACTAGCACTCAATGTAAGTCTACGAGAAGCTCGCTCTGGAGAGATTTAGCTATTCACAACCAGTAGAAGAGGACCAGAACAGAACAGGCGGTAACCTTTAAGTATTTAACTACATGCATGGAACATACATTAGTGATACCACTATTTAGTTAACTGAAAGAAAAAAACACCAGAGTGTTGCTTTAAATGAATATATACTGGTTGAGTATTGGGCCTATTTTAAATGGGGTTGTTAATAATTAAATATCATATTAATTGTATGAATGATTGATACAGCTCTGGCAAAAATTAAGAGACCACTGCAAAATTTTCAGTTTGTCTGATTTTTATCTTTATAGGTATATTTTTGAGTAAAATGAAAATTGCTCTTTTAGTCTATTAACTTCTGACAAGATGTCTCCGAATTTCCAAGCAATAAATATATTATTTTCTGACAAAGAAATATGGTCAAAATTAAAAAAAACAAAAACAGTGCTTTCAGACCTCAAATAATGCTAAGAAAACAAGTTCATCATCATTTAGAAACAACAATACTAATGTTTTAACTCAGGAAGAATTAAGAAATCAATATTATGTGGAATAACCATGACTTTGAATCACATCTTTCATGCATCTTGGCATGCTTTCCACCAGTCGTTCACGCTGCTTCTGGCGCAAAAATTTAAGCAGTTCTTCTTTGTTTGATGGCTTGTGACTATCCATCATCCTCTTGATTACATTCCAGAGATTTTCAATGGGATTCAGGTCTGGAGATTGGCTGCCCATGACAGGGTTTTGATGTGGTGGTCTCTTAATTTTTGCCAGAGCTCTATATTATTGCAATTTACAGGATATAAAAAAAACTATCCAGTGAAGAGTTATGTATATTACAGTTTTGCACACTGTAAACTGTCTCTAGGTATTCAAAGTGTTTAGCAATGTGTATGTCCTCCTAATGAACTAAGTGCTGCCGGTCACACATGCTCTGTCACGCTCACCATACTGTATCTAGGTCCCTGTATAGTCATACTCTGTCCACTGCAGGGTAGCCAATAGAAATAGCTTGCGGGACAGAAAGACCTGTTCTATTGGCTGTTTTGCAAAGAATGAAGGATCATTATGGTACTGTCAATGGTACTGGTTACTGTTCTTTGTAGCTTGTAGCTGCCATCAGTAAAATACAAGTGTTATACATGGCAGTGTGTATCCTGCACGTGGTGACTAAAGGTACCTTCACACTGAACGATATCGCTAGCGATCCGTGACGTTGCAGCGTCCTGGCTAGCGATATCGTTCAGTTTGACACACAGCAGCGATCAGGATCCTGCTGTGATGTCGTTGGTCGGAGCTAGAAGGCCAGCACTTTATTTCGTCGCTGGACCTCCTGTAGACATCGCTGAATCGGCATGTGTGACGCCGATTCAGCGATGTCTTCACTGGTAACCAGGGTAAACATCGGGTTACGTCACCGCTCTGCTTTCCGGCCGCTGTGCTTACACAGGGCAGAGAAGCAGAGCGCCGAGGGACAGACAGCGGAAGGTAAGTATGAAGTGTTTTTTTTTTTTTTACTTTTACGCTGGTAACCAGGGTAAACATCGGGTTACTAAGCGCGGCCCTGCGCTTAGTAACCCGATGTTTACCCTGGTTACCGGCATCGTTGGTCACTGGAGAGCTGTCTGTGTGACAGCTCTCCAGCGACCAAACAGCGACGCTGCAGCGATCCGGATCGTTGTCTGGATCGCTGCAGCGTCGCTCAGTGTGAAGGTCGGGAAGAAAAAAGGAAGTATAAGACCATACATTATCCAGGGTGGCTATATTTTCCAATGGGCTTCATTTAAACAGGCTCAAACTTGGGAACTGCCCTTGTCAGGGCGGGAGACTTATACACGGGGCACGACAGGGGAGATAGGTTTCAACCCCCACCCCCTCCCCTTCGTCTCCCCCTTGAGGGGAAAAGGTTTACTTGTCTCTCCCCTACGCCGTGCTCTGGAAAAGCACAGAAATCTATAAGAAGGAGAGAAACGGCGTTTGGTGAGATCAAACTATTTTTTGTCTAGTGCACTGGTACGCATGAGCACCTAATTATAATTTTAAACATAAGATATTGTTTTAGAAGTATACATATTAAATGTTAAGTTTTAAAATTTAGTGGCTGGCTTTGCTGTTTTGTGTATTAATATTGGTCAGAGGCGTCTAGAACGTTACGTTTGGACTTTTGTTTTGCTAAAGTAATAAAACTCAGTGTGAAGGTACCTTAACAGTTAAAGGGAATCTGTCACCCCAAAATTCGAGTGTAAGCTGCAGCCATCGGCATTAGGGGCTTATCTACAGCATTCTGCAATGCTTTAGTTAAGCCCCCGATGTACCCTGAAAGATAAGGAAAAACAGGTTATATTATACTCACCCAGGGGCGGTCCCAGTTCGGGTCCAATGGGTGTCGCGGATCGGGTCCGGCGCCTCCCATCTTCATACGATGACGTCCTCTTCTTGTCTTCCTGCCGCGGCTCCGGCGCAGGCGAACTTTATCTGCCCTGTTGAGGGCAGAGCAAAGTACTACAGTGTGCAGGTGCCGGGAAAAGTCAGAGAGGCCTGGCGCCTGTGCACTGCATCGAATGAAGATGGGAGGCACCGGACCCAGACCGCGACACTCATCGGACCAGACCGGGACCACCCCTTGGTGAGTATAATCTAACCTGTTTTTCTTAGCTTTCAGGATACATCGGGGGCTTATCTACAGCATTCCAGAATGCTGTAGATAAGCCCCTGATGCCGTGGCCGCAGCTCATACTCGAATTTTGGGATGACAGATTCCCTTTAAGTAGTAAACTAATGTCAATTACATATCTACATACTGAAGAAAGTATCCACAAGGTGCCTAGGTTTCTCACCCATGGTCACAAATATTCCTATAATGGCCTTCCAAGGCCAGAAGCTGGCATGAATAGGTATGCCATGGGAAAAGTCAAAGGGACATTCTTTGTTATTTTATAGATGGTTTATTTGAGCAAGAACTGGTCTTAGGCACTATTTACACAGAAATAATCACATTTACAAGGATACTTGAAGTGAGCCCGTGTCTTTGTGAAAGATGACATATCATAAAGGTATATCAAAGAACAATTTGGAAGTTCAAAGATAAGCGACCGATCTGAAACAATGTTTCATAGTGTAATACTTCAGGGGCAGAGAGGAAAAAAATACAGAATAAAAGATACCGAGCTGAACGCACATCATAAAGAAGAATCCAAGAAGTGAGGACACTGAGCTAAGATACATTCATCATTTCGGGATGTGCGATTACTCTGGGTTGAGTTTTATCTTGTGCAGAGGACAATGCTACATACCTAGTCTACAATTTAATATCAAGAGGATCGGAGAACATCACTAAATCAGTCACATCTGCAAAATGTGTTTTCCATTTAAATAGTTTGTAGGAGATGCTCATAAAATATGCCACTAAAGTCAGACTGTTCTGACTCAACGGCCATTCATTTTAATAAACAAGAACCATACCCTGAAGGTTATTGTAGAAGAGGACGCAAAAGCCCTTGTGATTGAGATTGGGAACGGTCTCAGTTGCACAACCCATCAGCTGGCATGACATGACTTAGATGGAACTCGTCACCAGCTTTGTCATATAACAACTAAAACTACGATCATATTCAGCGCCTGTGCTGCATTCCGTAAATGCTTACATAACCCCCTGATTCACCCTGTATAACCCACCAAAAAAATGTTTAAGTTTCCCAACGCTGTATGGAAATTGGGTCAGACCGCTCGAATTGGCGTTAGCTTCAGGCTTCCTTATTTCTCCCCCCTGGTTTGTGCTTGCTGTCCTCCTTCTTTAATTGTCATCTACATTGCACAAGAATCCATGCTAATCTCAAGGATAGGACTCTGAAATACCCTAGCATGCCCACCACTGCTTCATTCATTCTTTATGAAATTGCCACAGATTGCGAATACAGTGCCAAAAAAAAAAAAAATGAATTGAGAGGTATCACTAAATTTAGAAGAGGAAAGTCAGAACTCAAAACCTTTGGACCACTGATCTGCAAATTATTGGAAAGGTGGTAACTTTAAATGTTGGGAAGCTGTGTTTCAGGAAGCAACTCTTTTTAAGGAAAAAGCCAAGCTCATAGATTTCATGAGTAGCATGGTCCCAGACGTGAAACCTCAAATGGTCATAATATTAACACATATGCTAGAAAAATGAAAAAATGTCACCGTATATAGCTTATTTGCGTGTTTTCTTTTCAAATTCTACAAAGGAAAGCCTCTAGTTCAGACATGTAATTCACAGCAACTAATGGCAGATAAGAACAGGATATTGTTTCCTGCCTTTTCTTCTTTAATGGTTTATATAATAGAAGTAATTTTACAGTCTATGATTTCGTCCTCTCACATCTGTGAATCTTACAGAACCTATAATCAGGAACCTTCTGCTTGACATTGGACATATGCTGATGGTTGACCAGGAGATACGTTAACGTTCTTTTTAAAGGGAAGTCCTCCAGCGCCAGGCTGGGATTGTCACGTCCTGATCCAGCCGGAGAACAGACACTGGAAGGGTACAAGGGTTATGTAACTGTGAGCAGCAGTCTGCACCCTTTCGGAGTCTGCTCTAGTGGGCAATGTTTTTTTGACCTTTATGCCAGATCTTATTAAATAAGTACATAGCAAATCATTATATATTGTTCTTCCGGCATTTCTGCTTTGCACAAAACTTAAACGCATCAGTCCTTGCACTAGAGCTGGCATTAAAACCATGTAAAAACAGACAAAAATCTGCCTTACATTATTTTAAATGAAAATGCAGAAAGCCCAAGTACAATGATTACAATTTTTTTTTACCTAATTTGTAATCATGGCTTTTATAGGGTAAAAAACTTGTATGTTTACCATGACCAAGTTGTGGAAAACCTTCCAATTTACACAACTGAAGACCATAAATTTGTCCAAAAATTATCATTGTATTACTACTTTCTAAAATAGCAGTAAGAACAAAATCTATAATACATAAAAAAAATAGGTTTGACAATAAAGGGAACCTAACAATAGTGGTGTTGAGACAGAGCAAGTTTCAATACCGTGTAGGTGCCAAATGTGAGATGAACACTTTTACCCCAAGCAAAATACCAGTAAAAAAAAGTCAACTGGTTTTATTATGGCATCACAAAGAAACAGCAGCACCGTTACCACCCCTAGTGTGTCATAATACATGATATTAGCATTACCAATATACCAGAAATATTGCTTGGTATGAAGGACTGTGATGGTTGTACTATAGTATGGACCCCCTGATCGCTGCTCTCTGGTTCTAACAGCATAGACAGTTCCCTTTTCCAGTTTACAAGGACACACCCACATATTGCTTGTAATCCATGAAAGGAGGAGGCACATACTGATTAGCGCTGCAGCCAATCAGACATGAGGAGGCAGTTTATGTTGACCATTGTCAGACTTTATCGCATGCTGAAGCACCTCAGTGCTGTAATAGCTATCACTAGAGTTTTAACCAAGGCCATTTATTTATGCTAATGGTAATGTTATTATGTTTGATGACATTTACTATAACAATTGTATTTATTGGTGGATTTGTACAGATGTTTTGAGTGATTTAACTGCTTGTAGCTAGCTCACCAGGGTTAGATCTACCAGTGAGGAGTGCTATGTATTAATGATATGTAGGCTCTCTCACCTTTGACAGCTTTCTCATTATGCACATCAAAAGAAATCTGAAATCAGCAGCTGAAGGGTGGGAGAAACCCACATATCATGAATACATCAGATTCTTGCCTCACAAGCAGGCTCCTTTCCTGCCTTTGCACTGTTGCTACTTCATGCTGCCCACAGACAGGTTCCCTTTAAGGACTCTGGTAGATCGGTAGAACCATTGGAAGATCAGCTCACTCAGCAATGTATGGAGGTAGACATGTGAACACTGTCTATTTAAGATCTTCACTAGTTTATAATACATGCGGCATAAGCCATGGTGACATAGAAATAAACACAGCCTTTGGGCAAAAGCAGGAAAACAAAGTGGTAACACAAAGTACAGTCCCTCTGGTAGCAGGGATCCGCCCGCTCAGGGTTAGCAAAACATACGGTTCAGGTTAGCACGAACACTTCTCTGGAGTTAGCCTCTCCAAAGACACTGAACGCTCAATGCCTCAGGAGGCAGACTTTTTAAATCCCAAACCACACCCTGGGGTGGAGATAAGGTGGACAACCTTCAACCTGCTCTATGGTTGGCCACAAAACCCCAGCCCTTGAAATGGCCGATTAACCCCTCTCAACACAATGTGTTGGAGCCAACGTCTATGGTTCAAATCACTGAAGCTAATAGCCTCAGTGAAACGTATCTCCCCTCCAGCACTTTGCCAGTGACTTTGTAAATCAACTTTAGTTCAGTGTGACACACAGGTCAATAATCTTTGTGTTCTACTATAGATCAATTAGTACACAACATGCTTTCTCTGCCATAGTAATTGGCATTCAATATACAATTATAATGTATGCTTTACCAAAACCAATCTGTAGATTTGATTTATGGTTTAATCTGCTACCTAATCACTTGCTACTCAAAATATAGGTTCCATTTACATGTGATTCTTGCTTTAAATGAAAACATTTTACATTTTATATATTTAGATAAAAGTTCCATAAACTATAAGTAGCAGTAAGGCTAACAGCGTCTGTGCACTTAGCATACTCCAGAACTTTTCCCCAAAGTAGAAGGTAACACAGTCATATGCCTCGATTAACTAAGCTGACAGTCTCACAGTATGTTCTTTCACTCTCCGTTCTTTTAGGTGTCGGCGTCCATCCAATTAACGGCATCAGAAAGCGCAGCAGACTACACTTAACTGTACAGAGGATCATTGCACAAAAACATATGCCATGCAGTATACTTTTTCTACTATACACACCTATGGTGGATGGATGTCTCAGGATCAATCCTGACAGTGGCCATGTACAGTGCACAACTCCTGAGAATATTACCATCAGTGGGCAAAAGCGCAGTCTGCACTTAGCCTAAGAAATGTCAGACTAGGATTCCACCCCAAATGAGTGATGACCCTGCTTGTTCTCACCAACTTATTTCATTTGAGTGCATGTTATTATACACGACATGCAGGACATTTGTGATCTGTAAACTTTAATAGGTTATTTGTGAATCCACTAATTGAGTTTCTTTGTACTTTTGCCTCATCGACAAAGAAAAATACACAAAATGCATTTGGGTGTAGTTACAAAATAGCAATATTTATAATTTACTCTATTCCTATCTCATATTCTGAAAAATACCCTGCTACCTTCGTCCGGCTGAGTAGGTATAATTGTAACTATTCCGTTTTAAGATTGCAATAACTTTTTTTTTCGAAAAGCCGTAGAGGGCTGAAATTTCGTGACATCTCTGCAGTTTTGGTCCAGAATATATTGGCCAAATTTCAATAAAATATACATGAAGGTACAATTGTACGTCTGCAGCCTGTTAACGTTGTAAAATTATGCAGCCTGACGAAGGTTAACGGCTATATATTGGACACAGAACATTTTGAATGGAACTGACTTGCAACCATGTAAATGGGCTGTCGCCAGATCCTCCGCCAGCCTTCATGCTAAAATGATTGACAGTTTGGAACAACAGAATAGTTGTGCTGCTGACTCCAGCTCTGCGTTCTGCGAAGCTGCAACAATTGGAACAGCAGAGAGGAACAGAAGCTAGCTGGATGCAGCCAGCCTTGAGCAGAATTTTCAAGCTTTAACGCAAAGACCCTTATTACGTTCCTTGCTTTGCAGACCAGCCAATAAGCAGTAAATTATAGAATTATAAATCCCTCTATTCCTGAGAATGAAAAGAATTTTATTGAAAAATAAATTGCTATGTTACTTGTTTTTACAAGCACTTTCCAATTTTACAAATTTATGGTGTTGAGAAAATCCCATTAAAGGGGTTGTCAAGTCTAAAATTTCAAGTTTGCAGTCGATCTATGTGAGTGCAGACTTGTAAATCCTCACATTGTGAGCAAGCAGTTATCTGACCGAACGGTTGCGATTTTCATACTTCTGGCCACATTCCAACTAGTCTGTATTCAGCCTCATTCAATACACTTGTGTTGAGAGAGGCTGGATAATGTCTAGTCGCCACATGATTGTAAGAATGAAAATTGCATAATTGCTGTCTCGCCCCATCCTCTCATGGCGCCAGCACTGGATAATCCTCACAGTGTGCAGTGTACGCGACGCAAGAATTCCCAAGTCTGCAGTCACATAGATGAACTGCAGACCTGTAGTTTTAGACCAGACAATTCCTTTAACGTCCTTTCTCATAAATAAATAGGTGACTAACAATAATAGACATGGATGCAAGGGGTAATGTTTCTCCTTGTGGAGAGTGACATGCCTAGCCTGGCATGCCAATGTGAGGAGGCTTTTAAACCTTGCAATGCTCCTCTGGGAAATAGGTGGGGAATTGAATCCCAATATAGGTGGCACTAGAGTTCTAGTCTTCTTCCTTCCTGAAGAGAAAATTTGCATATTTTATTTCCCAAAAGAGCATTATAAGGCTCCTCGTCACCCGTTGGATCTTGGGTCAGAAGCTTCTCA
Source organism: Ranitomeya imitator (assembly GCF_032444005.1). Taxonomy (NCBI): domain Eukaryota; kingdom Metazoa; phylum Chordata; class Amphibia; order Anura; family Dendrobatidae; genus Ranitomeya; species Ranitomeya imitator. The sequence goes on from NC_091284.1 coordinate 716,027,996, forward strand.
CCTAAGCCAGACCAGATCTCTTATTTTGCAGTGATGAGGGCTAATACCCCGAAACAACATGTCTACAAATTGAAATTCTCGTTTAGATTTTATCCTAAGCTTCGTGGAAAGACTTGTCAATGGGACGATATTGACATTTTGGTTTGCTACTTTCAATAGGGTGTTATTGTGAACAGTTAAGCAAGTTAAAGATGAAATGATCTCTAAATGGCCTAAAGATAAAGATGACAAATTTAACATGTATTTTAGGTATAGTACCATAGCTAGCAAGGCCGAAAAAAGACATTTGTCCATCCAGTTCAGCCTATATTCCGTCAGACTAAATCCCCAGATCTACGTCCAAATAATCTAATAACTGTAAGATACAATATTGTTCTGCTCCAGGAAGACATCCAGGCCTCTCTTGAACCCCTCGACTGAGTTCGCCATCACCACCTCCTCAGGCAAGCAATTCCAGATTCTCACTGCCCTAACAGTAAAGAATCCTCTTCTATGTTGGTGGAAAAACCTTTTCTCCTCCAGACGCAGATAATGCCCCCTTGTGACACATTCCTTGGTATAAACAGATCCTCGGAGAGATATTTGTATTGTCCCCTTATATACTTACACATGGTTGTTAGATCTCCTTCAGTCGTCTTTTTTCTTAACTAAATAATCCTAATCGGCAAAAAAATGTGTTGTCAATTTTTACATTTTAAAAATTAGAAAAATGAAAATGGGCCAATACAAAAGTGTGGGCACCCTGTATGGTTAGTACCTAACAAATACCAACAAAAGACTAAGCAAAAAATAGTAAAAGATTAAGGAGATACACTCAATAATCAGATTAAACAAACCAACATGAAGAAAGAGGAGTGCTAATGAAGCCTCATAAAATAAATATTTTATTGATATAGATTAAAAAACAATGAAATAAATATCAAAAGAGGGGACTGTATCAAAACAAACAGAATACTCCTGTAAAGTGGTGCCAGAGCACATATGTGGTATATACCATATACAAGTATCAGAGAAAGAGTGCAGAGAATGTGAAAAATGTAATGTTAAAGACCCTACCCTAAATGCCCTTAGTCATAAAAACATGGTGCTGTGACTAATCCTTAGTAGGAAAAGATTCATGAATACTTACATAGAGATAATATGTCAAAGTAGAGGGAGGTACGTTGCATGTATTCTGGCCCACAAAGCCCCAATGCTTCGTCAGGTGTTTAGGATCATTATCCATTTGTAGAAGCCAATGTTTTTCCAACTTCAGATTTTTTTCAGATGGTGTTATGTTTGCATCAATAATATGTTGAAATTTAATTGAATCCATTATTCCCCCTACAAAGCATGATTGATCCACCCAATGCGTAATGGTTGGTAAGATGTTCTTTTCCTCAAATTCTGTGCCCTTTTTCTCCACACATACCTTTGCTCATTGTGGCCAAGGAGTTATATTTTAACCTCATCGGTCCACAGGACTTGTTTCCAAAATGCACCAGGCTTGTTTAGATGTTCTTTTATATACTTCTGACGCTGAATTTCATGGTGAGGACGCAAGAGAGGTTTTCTTCCCAAACTTTTGCACAAACCCATTTTCCTTTTTATGATTTTTAAAATGTAAAAAATGACTATATATATTTTATTTGCCTAAAATACAAGGAAATATGTCATCTTTAACTTTAGCCCTTTTAAAGATCATTTTATCTTCAACTTGCTTAACTCTTCGCAATAACAGTAATTTTGACCAGAAGTGCCCAAACTTTTACATGCCACTGAAAATCAGAAATTTGGATGAAAATCCTGTGGACTGTGAACTGTCTACATTCTTATACTGAAATGCCCTATACAAAGCAAACCTCCACCAATAAAGGACACATAGTCTACTTGCTTGTGTAATGTTGTGTTACTTCACAATACTGGAGATATACAGTTCCACCAACCAGAACAATCACTTTCAAGAAGGGACTAATAATTATAAACTACTTGGTAATCATGATTGGATGAAAGGCTCGATATGAATCCAAATTATTATAATTACAGACCGCAGAGGCAGCGTGAAGACATGCCAAATTGAATCCATTGTATTCACATCAAATGAAAGGATTTCTGATTCAATGTCTTATCAAGTGTAATTGCAGTTGTTCTAGGCCTTTTACTTTACTTTAACCCATTAAACGCTAAACATAATAGCAATTCACTAACATTGAATAGGAAAATATATCATGGATGTGATCAATTGAAGGGATATAATTGAGCAAATTCAAGACTATATATTATAAATGGATGTGTGATAAATAATGGACCAATAACACATGGCTATGTTAAATAACTGAGTCTTCAATTATGGCAAAACCCCTTTAGCTCCTTGAATGTGAGTTAAGTTTTAATTTATATGAATAGTTTCCTATTATTACCATTAAACAGTACAGGTAAAAATGTAGAACATAAAACATGCATTATTTTGGCCCCCAAGGTGATTGTTTTCTAAACCAGTGAATTTCAAACTGAATAGTGGGTTCACCACAAGGCATGTACCACAGATACCTTCATCCACTAGTTGTGTTTACTGTGGGCTAACACAATAGCATAAACTCAACTTCTATAAAATATATACAGTGAAGGAAATAATTATGTGATCCCTTGCTGATTTAGTAAGTTTGCCGACTGACAAAGACACAGTCTATAATTTTAAGGGTAGGTTTAAATGATAGTCAAGCTATTTGCATGCTACTGTAAAAGACAACAATCAAATTGTTCAGGTTTATTAGATCATCTCCCAGACCTGAGAGCAGGCAAAGTGGAAGTTTTGGTCTTCTCCTTTCATCCTTTCCTATCCCCCTTCCCCAGGGACCCTCACTTGTGTTTCCTTCTCTTGAAGTCCACACTGTTAGACTCTTCAAACCATTTCCCAGCGAGTGGCAATTGTGTATCGCCATCCAGGCAAACCAACCAATTCATTGACCACTTTGCCACATGGCTTATACAATTTTTATTCTGTAACATTGCCACTCTCATCATGGGGACCATCAAATCCCCACTGATGATCCGCTTTCCACATCTACCACCCACTTTCTTTCTCTAACCTTCTCCTCTGGCATTTTACAGTTTACTAACTCTCCAATTCATGAAGATTGGAATACTCTGGACCTAGCCTTCATGCTGCTCTACTGAGAGTACGACATTACTAACTCTCCTCTCCTGCGCTCTGACCACAACCTTCAGGCAGCTGTCCGGTACTGCCATGGGTGCCCGTTGTGCTCCCTCCTATGCCAACCTTTTTCTTGGTTGGTGGGAGGAGACAACAGTTTTTTCACATCATCTTTTTGGCACCATGGCACGTACCTGGCAGCGCTATATAGATGACATCCTGATGATATGGACTAGCCCTCTGGAGGACTGTAACCAATTTATTAACGATCTTAATACAAATAATCTTAACATCAGGCTTACATCAGTGATTTCGACCACTTCAATAGACTTTCTTGACCTACGACTGTCTGTGATGGATTCGAGGATTTCATGTGGACTATATCGTAAAACTACTTCCACTAACAGTCTTCTTCATTTCACCAGTTTCCATCCATATCATCTGCGTAAAGGGATCCCAAAGGGCCAATTTTTACGTCTTCGAAGAAACTGCAGCACGGATACTGAATTTACACACCAAGCAAGAGATCTGTCCAACCGTTTCAAACAAAGGGGATACCCTCATAGACTAATCTCGGATTCATTTCGTCATGCTTCACAACAAAATCGTAGACAACTCTTTGAGAAAAAGGTACGTGACTCCACTCGACCTTTGGCTCTTATTACCACATACAATAATCAGTGGGCAGATGTACGCAATCTTCTGAGTAGAAACTGGGACATTTTATTGAGCGACAAGAGGATTCTTCCTCTAGTATCTAACTCACCATGTATGGTAGCTAGAAGAGCCAAGAATCTGAGAGATGATCTCTGTCACAGCCATTACCAAAGACCTACTACGAGACTTAATCAGGGCACTAGAATTTTTGGTTCCTACCCTTGTGGTAGTTGCAATATCTGTCAATTCATGATCTCCAAAGATGGTTACTCGATTTCTACTCTTTCTTCTCAGATTCGCCCAAGGGAATATTTTAATTGCAAATCGCGGAACCTGGTATATTTTGTAGTTGCCCTAAGATCTATGTGGGTCAGACCACACAACAACTGAAAAGAAGAATGCAGCAACATCTGTCAAATATTTCCACGGCTGCCAGAGATCGAGAGAAAAATAAGACACTAACATCTGTAGCAGCACATTTTCTGGACCATCACCGCTGCAAAACTACAAGTTTCAAGGTCATGGGTTTGGAAAGTGTACATCTGAACATTAGGGGTGGAGACATCATCCATCACCTTTTACGCTGTGAAACCAAATGGATTTTCAATTTGAAGAGCACGGCCCCCCTGGGCCTCAATGAGGAAATTCTATTCACTGGCTTTTACAAACAACTTTGAGGATGATAACCCCCGTCTATTCTGTATTGTATAGAACAATATGGACATACCATTCTTGCCCATGATATAACCCCTCTATGTACCGATACTCATATAACAGCATTGGCAACAGCTCGCTTACTTCGAACATTGTACAATCTGCAATCTGTATGTCCTATTTGGACTCTGGGCAACCATCTTAGTGGTGCGACAAAAAACTTTTATGTATATATATTTTTGATTTATTCATTAATAAGTTTTGTTTTTTAGTCTGTATTAGCATCACTCTCAATATCGATGGTGGATCATTGTTGCCCTGGACACTATTCAATCTGAATGGTGTTTCAATGTTATATTCACCCACCAGATATGGGGTTTAAAACAATATAAATATTCCTATATCATTTATTTGTATCTATCTTCTTTATGAATATATCTATAACATCTTGTGACGGTAGATTGGAATAGGGGCCTCTAACTATTGGAGTTATATCTCTCATTATTCCATCTTATTAGTTGTTCATATTGGGGATATTACGATTTTTACTTTTGCGTCATCCTTCATCTTCTTGCGCCGTGTCATATTTGTAGAAAAGAGGTACATGTGTTACTATCTATATCATCTTGGTTTCACAGACCAATACTCTGTGAGTTTCACCTCATAAACCATGAAATCTATTCCAATGTATGGTACTTAACCATTTAACTATGTGGGCTTTTTTGAACCTGCACACTTACTCATATGCTAAAATCCCAGGTATGGGCATAAAGATTTTGCCTTTGAGCACCTTTGTGGTGCGTTTGCCATTATGGGGCGCTCTACTTTGCGGGAGACTCCATCTCTCTGCTACACTGGCTGTCTCTGCATTTATACGGCCGGTAGTTTCATTGCGGTCCGGCGCATGCGCAGTAGCCGTATGAGCGGCCATATTGGTACTCGTATTGGAGGTTGCTAAAAACTTTTTTTTGCGCATGCGCAGTTATCATACCATATTGGCACTCTCACTTCAGTGTATTAAATGTGGTCACGTCCGGTTTCCGGGACGCCGGCAAGACACATCGCGTCTCCATGCTGTTTCTTTCTCCAGCTGACTGGACTTCTCCTTTGATTAAGTATACACCTTATTTCTATATATAAGTAGTCAACCGTTCATACAGGCACTTGCTCCTGACGAAGCCACGCTAGGTGGCGATACGCGTCGGGCCTCCTGCCCCCGGAACCTCTGGTATTAGGTGGTAATGGTTCTGTTCTCACAGCATGACTATATGTGTCTTATTTGACGCAGTTCTTTGATCTCTATGTGCGTGTATCCATGCTATAGACCTTGCAGTATTTGGTATACATGCCCGGGGGGGGGGGGGGTTTATGGCATCTTGCAACTTTGGCAATTTTTGATTAAGTTATTAGTTTGACCAGCCTATTATGCGCATATGGTTATAATATATATACATGCTATAAAACTCCTCTAGTACTAGCTCCCTTATTTATCCATCATATGGGCGATATTATTTACATAGTCTGTTTATAACATATTATAATTCTGTATTTATATATTAGTATTTTTCTTGTATGTACATTCCTGTTATAAGCGAGCTGTGCCATGCTTCTACAAGTGTTTGAGAACTATATACCTGTGCACTAGTTGTATCCATTACCACATAAGCTATATAAATTGTATTTTGCATAGTGTGTTATTATCTGTATATTGATTCTATTCACCATGTCCAGGGGTGGTGGTTCCTTTGTTGGTACCCAGGACTCATTTGAGTTGAGGTTTTAAATGATTTTATTGTTAGTGTTTGTGTGTCTTTTTTGGTTGACAAATAAAATTATATATTTTTTGTTATATGAGTGGTGGTCCCCATTATATAGCTTGACGCTGTTTCTCTTTTCTTGTTTACTGACCACAACCTTCTTTGCTTCTCTGCTAAGAACTTTATCTATGCCCAAGATACCCCCATCAAACATACAGAAATTTATGTTTCATCCATACTCAGGGGCTTATGAATAATCTAAAATCATCTTTAGCCTAAATCTCTTCACTCCCCTGACCAGACTCTTCTTTGTCACATTATAATAATGAAAAAAAAAAGGGGAAAAATCAGCTCACACTCCTGCGGCTTCAATCCTTGAGTCTGTGATCAGCACTCCTGCAGGTACTCGAGTAGACAAGGAGAGAAAGAAGATCCAGCTCACAGGACGCCAAATTCAGGTAAAATTATAGATTTATTTATTCCAAAAATGACTAAAAACATGTGAATATCCAAATGAATGTTCAATAGCCTATAGAGCCATAATAGTAAGGAAGGGGGAACATGGGGAAAATGTTTTCCTGAATTCACCATCCTGTGAGCTGGATCTTCTTTCTCTCCACGTTATAATAAAATACATTGCAGAAAGCCCTGGATGATGTAGCATCAGCTACACACAGAATGACCAGTCATAGATGATGGCGACCCTGGCCCTCGCTGCAAACACGTTTCCTCCAGCATTGCTCAAGGTGCGCTGAGAATCAGTGGAGAAAATCAAGATCGGCAGAAGACTTCATCCACTATAAGTTCATGCTCAAAATGTATGACTCTGCTCTCCAGCTGGCCAAACAAGTCTACTTCCTCACACTCATCACATCACTAGCTGATAATCCTCTCTTTGAAACTTTCCACTCCATCCGGAGCCCTTAAATACAGGTCGTGGTCATCAACCTTAGCGCTGAAGTTCTGGCCACTTATTTCCTTGACAAAATCAACCATATCCATCAGTATATTTTTGCACAGTCCATTCAGAACCTGGAGACCATCCGTCCCACATCTCAAGCTCACTTTCCACCTTCGAGCCTGTCACAAAAGAAGATGTTACCAGGCTCCTTGCTTCTTCTCGTTCTACAACCTACACCAGTGACCCTATTTCGTTACATCTCCTTCAGTCTCTCTCCCCAGTTGTCACTACCTACCCAACTAAAATTATTCTCTCTCTTTCCTTTGGTATCTTTCCCTTTTCATTCAATCACGGTGTCATAACCCCTTACTTAAAAAACATACCTCTACCAAAACTGCATTGCTAAATGCAGACCAGTCTCTAACCTCCCCTTCATTTCTGAACTCCTGAAACACTTGGTCCACTCTCGTCTAATCTGATATCTCTAAGATCACTACCTTCTTGACCCTTTAGAACAGGGTGGGGAATCTTTTTTCCATACAAACTCCACCCACAAAGTACATCCTGACTCTGGCACTGGTTTCAGGACGCAATCTTTCATTGAATGCCCTTCAGTGTTCAGTAGTGAACACTGCATGTGTGTGCTAACAGCAAGTAGAAATTAATGAGCTAGTTGTAATCAAAATACACCTCCCTGCCCAAGAATGCGGTCCCTGAGAATCTGCTTGGGGGCCTGATAAAAGGTCATCAAGGGCCGTAAATTGTCCTGGGGCCTGAGGTTCCCCACCCTTGCTTTACAATCTGGCTTTGGGTCTTTACACTATACTAAAACTTTCCTTAATAAAGTCTTTTTTATGACCTACTAACAGTGAAATCTAATGGCCATTACTCCACGCTGATTCTACAGGTTCTCTCTGCAGCATTTAACACTGTGCATCATCAGCTACTCCTCACTATGCTCTGTTCCATCAGCCTCAGGGACGTGTTCTCTCTTGGTTCTCTTCCTACCTATTTGACCGCTTCTTCACTGCATCTCTGCATCTTTTGCCAGCTATTACTCCTCTAATCTTTCCCTTTCTGTTGGGTTTCCCCAAGGCTCAGTCCTAGGCCCCCTAATCTTCTCTCTATATACTGGCCCTATTGCACAAACCATCAGATTTTTTGTCCAGTACCATCTCTATGCTGATGACACCCAATTAAACACCTTTTCTCCTGACAAAATACCAGTGATTGTCCGCTGTCTCTTACACCATGTCTTTCCACTATCTGAAACCAACTCATACTCGATATTGCCATTGACTTGGATGGTGGAATCATAACTCCCAAGCAGCAGGCTTGCTGTCCTGGTGTTAAACTTGACACACAACTTTCCTTTATTCCCTATATCCAATCGTTCACTCGCTCATGTTTCCTCTAGCTTAAAAACATCTCCAGAAGTTGACCTTTCCTCACCTTTGAAACTGCAAAAGCTCTTACAGTTGATCTTATTTATAATTGTCTGGACTACTGCAACTCTCTAGCCAAACTTTCTTCATCTCTCTCTCTTTAGCCAACCTTTCTCATATCCAATCCATTCTGAATGTTGGAGCCAGGCTTGTATTTCTGTACATCTGCTATACAGATGACACTACCCTGTGCCAGTCATTGCACTGGTAACCAATTTGTTATACAATACAAACTTATCTCTCTCACCAACAAGGCTCTTCACAGTTCTGCACCACCCTACATCTCCTCTCTCATCTTTGTCTATCACCCTACCCTTTATTTCTGCTCCACAACTGATCTAAAGTTACCTTCACACATAACGATTTCGTTAACGATATAGTTGCTTTTTGTGATGTAGCAACGATATCGTTAACCAAATCGTTATGCGTGACAGCGACCAACGAGCAGGCCCCTGCTGGGAGATCGTTGGTCGCTGGGAATGATCAGGACCTTTTTTTGGTCGCTGATCACCCGCTGTCATTGCTGGATCGGCGTGTGTGACGCCAAACCAGCGATGTGCTCACTGGTAACCAGGGTAAATATCGGGTTACTAAGCGCAGGGCCACGCTTAGTAACCCGATATTTACCCTGGTTACCATTGTAAAAGTTTAAAAAAAAACAGTACATACTCACATTCCGATGTCTGTCATGTCCCCCGGCGTCAGCTTCCCGCACTGACTGTGTCAGCGCTGGCCGGCCGTAAAGCAGAGCACAGCGGTGACGGGTTACTAAGCGTGGCCCTGCACTTAGTAACCCGATATTTACCCTGGTTACCCGGGGACTTCGGCATCGTTGAAGACAGTTTCAACGATGCCGAAGTCTTTCCCCTGATCGTTGGTCGCTGGAGAGAGCTGTCTGTGTGACAGCTCCCCAGCGACCACACAACGACTTACCAACGATCACAGCCAGGTCGTATCGCTGGTCGTGATCATTGGTAAGTCGTTTAGTGTAACGGTACCTTAAGACTAACATCCTCCATAATCCAAACCTCCTACCACAGTCTCCAAAACACAACTCTTTGGACAGCCCTAACACCTCAGTTCACCAACCTAAGTCTCACATGTTGTCTCTTTCTAAATTTTACTCAGAACCTGGTTCCTCCTATTCATCTGTGTCCATTTTCTCCTTGGAAACTGTACTTAGACAGATACTGGCTGATGCCCGGATCATGCATCTTATTTAAAACACCCTATTTATTATAATGATGGCTTGACCATTTACAACAAGCACTTTCTAGTTATCGTCTCCCCCTGTCCTCTTATAGATTGAAAGCCTGTGGAATTTGTTGGCGCTATAGAAAAAAATTATTATTAATAGCATTGAACTTCTCAACAAATGTGGTCTCAACCTACCCTCAAAAAAATCTGATGTACAAGAAGAAAAAAATAAAAAAAAATAAATAAATGTAATGTGTATTATCTGCTAATAAAGCATTAACAATTCCAATGTCTTTCTATGGAAACCATTAATCTCCTGCAGCCTTAAGCATTGGAAAACATAATAATAAATACAGTCAGAACTAACTTGCACAGAGCTACATCTGGACAGTGTTCAGGTAAATGCATACACTATTACCAGGATTTAGTATGGAAATAATAGACTATGAGTAATAAAAAGAGGTGACAAATAACTCAAGAAACAACCAAAAGAGTAAAATTAATGAGAGTAAAGCAATAATCCAGAGAGAAACATTCATCTCCTCTTCTTATCCTCCGTCTGTTCATCTGTAGCATGTTTATCTCTGGTGTTCATTAGTAAGCCTGACATCACTCTAATAAGTGCACAGTCTCCGGTAGAAAGCTGGCAGTTGTGATCTGTCCCGTAGGATTCAGGAGCTTGTATTTAGTCACTAAGTATAACCAGGAGGATTAATTTGGAAAATCAAGAAATAAAGAATATTGAAATTTATAGTTGAACTATTCCTTCTATTAGGTACAGATTTAACGTTTTTCTTGAAGGGGGATTTAACATTGTATGCACCAGAATGCCTTAAGTACAATGATATTATTTATTACTGACTTTTTCCTACACAATAAGGACGGTTTTTAAAAGACATTTATCTAAGAAGTTCATGCAAGAAAGGCATCCGCATAAATGAAATACCGTAAGCTCTTTGCGAAATCTTGGGTGATACTAGGACCATAAAGTAAGGTATGCGACACCAAACCGTGGCACATGTGGATTTGTGGACCCACTGTGCCACAGGGTTGGGCCTGCCCTGGAAGGAACGTAGCTAAGCGACTACCTGGTGTTCACTGGAGCTCCTGATAGTGGAGATAGACTGAGCTGCAGGTAGCCACCAGGTACCTCTCCTGCGCAGGGTCTGATACTGCAGCTGCTGACCATATGGGTCAGATACGCTGACACTGATTAGGGCAAAGTTCAGACACTCCAGTCTGGGGTACTGGAAATGGGACTGGCCATGCACTGGCTGCTCTGGGACCAGGAGAGTGGGTTCAAGCCCTTGCTGCTCCGTGACCAGGAGACTAGGTTTAGGAACTGGCTGCTCTGGATCCAGGGCACTACGGATACAAGATTGGCCACACAGGGACCATGGGACTTTGGGTACAAGACTGGCCATACCGGGACAGGGGACTTTGGACACAGGACTGACCACACCAGGACCAGGGATACAGGTTCAGGACACGGGTCGCATCGGAACCATGGGACCTCACAACTCACTAGTAGTACACCTAACTGACTAATGATTCTACACATTGTTTGGTAACTCCTTAGGGGAAAGGAAGTCTTTTATACAAGATGTCTCCCAACTATTTGCTTGGAGTCATTTTGCAGGTGCACTACATTACACTAAATGCTTCTTTGCAACAAGCTGAGGGCTTTTAGTATATGCGCGCTGTGCTTTTAGGAACAAGGGAGTGCGCACCGCTGGGAACTGTGGTGCATACACCAGGAGGGAAACGCCGTCTGGGGTGGCGAGTAAGCTGGTATCCCTGCATGGAGGGGGAAGAAGACACCATAGCGCGACCTTGTATGACAAAGATTTGTTGAACATATTCTAAAAGCTGGAAATGTAAAAAGGAAAAAAAATAATCACCACCAATAACTGCAAAGAATCGCTGGCTTCGGCAGTTATACGGGGGTAATTTTTTAACATTAAATTCTTTTAATCCACTTTTTTAAAATCCTGGACAGCCCCTTTATTAGTTAATTAAGTGAGATCATCAGCTTCTTTTTGGTTTCACAATAGCATGGTGCATACACATCTGGGGTTTTGAAGTATTTCTACATTGACTCTTACATCTTAAAGTTCATATTCTTTCACAAATAATTTGACATCTGTGTACTTTGTTATAAAAACTTTGAGCAAGTCAGGTAATGGGGGACATAAGGCACCTGCTAAATTGTGTGTCTGGTTTTCATCACAAAGACAACAAAATGCCTGAATCATCGTAACATCCCCTCTGTCCGTTCACACAGTGCAGGTGCTGTAACAATGTCCCGAGAGACGCATGAACGGAATATGATTCCCAAGTATCTCGGTTTCTCTATTGCCCTAATCTGCTTGTAAAAGTGGTAATATGGACATTAAAACAAAATGAGGAAACTGAAGAATGCCATTGGGTGCACTTATTAAAGAAATTGTAATTCCATCCATAGTTTCACAGTCCAATTCATAATCCTAATGTGTTGTTGTGTAGGAATGCAAAAATCCCAGAAGGTATCTACCTTTTAGAGTCAGATAGGACATTTTCCCCTAATATGGGGCAATCAGAATACATTTTTGGGATCAATACCCCATCTACAAAAAAACTAGTACCCAATACCTGGAATATAGGCATCAAGGCCATTCTTGAACTTGTTAGGCAGAGAGCTCTATAATCTCACTGCTCTTACAGTAAAGAATCCCAGTGTGTGAGGATGGTGAAAACTACTTTCTTCCTGATGTAGAGGATTCTCTCTTGTCATCACTGCAGTCCTAAATATAAAGAGATCATTAGAAAGATGTCGGTTCTGTCCTCTCATATGTTTCTACATTGTAATTAGATCACCCCGTAAGTAGTGATGAGCGAGTGTGCTCGTTACTCATAGCGTATTTTTTGTGCGCTGACCTGATGCTTTTATTGATACAATTTTGCTGTAGATTCAATGTTTTGATCGCCCGTTATTGCATTTTATTGCAATGTAACAGCGACCAAAAAAGTAATTCTGGCGTTTTTAATTTTTTTCTCGTAACGCCGTTTATTGATCAGGTAAATTTTTTTATATTGATAGATCGGTCAATACTGAACACGGCAGTACACATGTGTATATTTGACTTTTTTATTGTTTTATTTTGAATGGGGTGAAAGGGGTGAAAGGGAGGTGATATGAACTTTTTAAAAAAAAATTAAATATTTTTAAAAATGTTTTTAGACTTTTTGCATGCTTCAATTGTCTCTATGGGAGACTAGAAGCTGCAGTACTTTGATCTGCTCTAATACACACAGGCGATGATCAGATCGCCTGTGTCTAGCAGAAATGCTCACTTGCTATGAGCGCTGACCACGAAGCGGTGCTCATAGCAATCTGGCAATGACAATCACAGAGGTCTGTTGCAGACCTCTGGTTGTCATGCCGACACATCGATGACCCGTGATCATGTGATGGGGCTGCCGATGGGCGGGATTAGTGACGCACTTCCTGCAAGAGCGAGTTAAATGCCGTGGGTGGATCGCGATTCCCCCCGTGGCTGTTGCGGGCACATGTCAGCTGTATAGATCAGCAGTCATGTCCTCATAAAAGTGCGGGCTCAGCAACTGATGCACATGTCAGAAAGGGATTAAATGGAACCTGTCACCAATAAAGTGCAGTACAATCTTCAGATACCAGGTTATAGCGGAGTGGGTGCGGAGTCAATTTTTAAATAGTTTTGTGGCAATAAAATCAGAAGAACCTGCGTTCCTTGTTTTAAACCTTCAAATTTAAACTTATACTTTTTCTGTGATTTTGGATGCAGTGGGCGGTCCTATTATTGACCTCACTGTATGCACTTATATGCATAGACCGATGTCAATCACTGATAGGACCGCCCACTGGACCCAAAATCACAGAAAAATCTCAGAAGTGTAAATGATTAGAACATAAGTAATACAGATTTTTTTCTCACAAAACTATGTATCAGTCTGCTAAGCCCCTCTTGCTTTATAATATCATTCCTGTGGTTTAGATTGCATTTTCATTATGACAGGTTCACTTTAAGGCCCCTTTTACACATCAGGTTTTTGCCGTCAGGCACAATCTGGCAAATTTTTAAAAAACTGATTCAGCAAAAGTTGCCGCCGGATTCGTTTTTTTCTTTTCTCAGAGACTTGCATTAGCGCTAGATTGCAGCGGATGGCCTCACGTTTCATCCGTTTTTGCTGGATCCGTCAAAAATCAGTTTTCCGGCGGCCGGAGAAAAACGTACAGAGGAACATTTTTTCTGTCTGTCGAAAAAGCACACAGCGACGGATCCGGTGAAAACCGGATGAAACGTGAGGTGAAATGATGGTATACGGCGACTGATTCTGTTTTTTTAAAAGAAATCATGCATTTTCCATTCTAGAAAATCTCTCTCTCAAACAAGAAGTCCAAACTCTATCCCCACGTATTTAAAAAAAAAACGGATCCAGCAGAAAAACGGATCCGTCGCATCGGTTTTTCACAATTTGCAACAGATCCGCTTTTTGAAAAAACTAAAACTACCAGAGGAATTACATTTACCATGCATGCATTGTTCTTCATGTCTTCAAAATTATGTTTGCCCATTATGATCACAATCCAAGTTGCAGTAAAACTGTTGGTCTAGATACTCATTTAATAGAAGCTGCGTAAGAATAAAAACTATGCAGAAAACAAAAACAATATTGATAATATATTTAGCTTTTAGGCTATGTGCACACGTTCAGGAATTCATGCAGAAAATTCCTGAGAATTCCGGACATTTTCTGCATGAAATCCGCAAGAAAACCGCATGCGTTTTTGCCGCGATTTTGCAGCGGTTTTGATGCGTTTTTGCCGCGGTCTTGACGCGTTTTTTCCGCGGTTTTTTCCGGACACTTCCCAATGCATTTTGGAGTGGGAAATCTGCAGAAAAACCGCAAAAAGATAGAGCATGTCCGGATTTTGTGCGGTATGCATTTTTTTTGCGGAAAAAAACGCATCATGTGCACAAAACATCCGGAATTCATTCTAAATGATGGGATGCTTATTGTATGCGGTTTTTTGCGGTTTTATAGCGTTTTTATCGGGAAAAACCGCGAAAAAAACGCGAAAAAACCGGAACGTGTGAACACAGCCTTACAAGTAAAATGATATGGTCGTATTTGTTACCCTTGGTAACCACAGATTTATTTGTGCTGTTTTATACAGTCCCTAAAGCCTTCCTCAATGCTACACAGCATTACATGGGTAATTGTTCGGCACAGGCACAGCAGGTGCATTAATAGCTGTCATGTTATTAGCAGAAAGAAAAAAATACCATGCAAATATTTTGAAAACATTCCCTTTCGTTATTACAATTTGAGAAGATAATTTTGTGATTCAGGAGTGTAACAATGCACCCCGCAGCTGCCATTATCGTAGCTACATATCTCATTCCCATTCTCTACCGACTCAAAACAGTTTTTGAACTTCAAGTTAGATGATGCCGACGACAGGAAAGGGACATTTAAGGACATATTAATGACCCGGTCACCAGGTATAGATCATACTCACCACCTTTCAGGCATCTATAATGGAGTTTTACATGTTCAGAAAAGTAAACCCCAAAAGTTCTGTTCGTTATTTTATCCATTTTACTGTATTTAGGGTCTACTTTCCTGAAGTAGAAACGCCCCTTAATAGCACTCGTACAACTTCCAGCTCCCTGCCACTGCTCAGGTACCCGTGTTTGGGCTGCAGTTGTGATGTCAAGTCAACAGTGGCATCACCGCTGCAGCCAAACACTGAGCTCATGCTGTCTATCTCGGACACAGCCACCGATTCAATGATTGGTTATAGCAGTGCCAGCGATCAGCGCTATCAACGTGACATCTATAGCTGAAGTCAAAACACCGAGACTACAGAAAAGTCGGGGAGGGTGAATACCTCCTCTGTTATTTTAGGCTCTATAGATCATTTGGGGTCCTCTTTCCTAAAAGTGGAAGCCCCCCTTTAACAGTACTGCTGTAACCTCTTCAGTTGCCCAGCTACCCTGCATCTCAAAAAATGCCTTTTATAATGTTCTTGTGGCATTTGCTAATCAGCGCTGAGTGGTCTGATGGGGATCTCCGGACTGTGCTTAGGACCTTCTCTGTGCCTACAATCGTCCTTTCTCCTGCCTTGATTGACGTGGCTGATGGCTCCTTAGTCATCCACAGCCTGTCCAACTCTCCTGCCTGCACTACAGGGAACAAGACCTGCGGAGGCACAACAGGCTGTGTGGATGACCTCCTCCATGTCAATCACGAAAGAGGACATAGTTGGTGAACAGAGGAGGCGCGGAGCACTGTCCAGTTTATACATGGAATGGGCCAGGTTCCACTTAAAACCTATCTTCTTAGATACAGTTAAGAAATGACATGAGATGACAAATCTCTTAAGTCTTCATATTGACACAGTGCTTACAGAAACATTATTGTAATCAGCTGTCCATAATAATCCAAATCAGGGTAGTGCGCTGGGGGAAACTTGAAAATGTAAATGTAATGTATTTTACAGCACATTGCATATATTAGGTGTCAATCTGCAGGGTATTAGCATGTTGTTGCACATGTTGTCCTTCAAAGTTACATTTATGTCCCTTGCTAGATTGGAGCACCCTGGTGATGCTCATTTGACGGTACTACCGTCCTCGTGCAACTAAGAATCTAAAATGATAAATCTCCTATATTGTCTCCTATATGGGCCAAAACATAATGCCTTGGAGGATGTACCTGGAAAAGTGTATTATTAGGGTGCCAACACTGTTCATAGGCTTGCTGCAGAGTTTACCTTAGGAAGATCGCAAAAAAATGTAGGGATTTAGCAAGACACCAGTATTAAAACCATTGCACGTAGACTCATCTCTAGAGTGTACGCTCTTAAAAAAACCTTTAACATCATACTATTAAATCATATTTGCCAACATTTTCATTTTTTTTTGTTCTATCTGATAGAATAAAGGAAAACTTCCAGCATCCAATTCTTCATAAAATCAATCTTTATTGTGGAATAATTGCAGTTGCAATGATTAAAGACAGCAGTCTAAAATGCGTTTCGTGTAATCAGTTAGTTATGGACTGGTGACTTTTAGAATATTACTCCACAATAAAGATTGATTTTATGAAGATTTGGATGCTGCAATTTTTCCTATTTCCAATTTTTGCGGTACTGTGAGTTTTCCCTGCATTGATCTTCGTCATATTGGTGAGCTGACCTGTTATGTAACCCCTGTATGATAAGTAACCCCTTCTCATGTACTGCACCATGGAATCAATAGTGATATATACATAAATAATAATAATTTCTATTTTTGCATCTAGAACAGATCTGGGGCATCTAAACACAAACAATTTGCTATTAAAATTGAGGTAGGTATACTATTATCATATAGAACTGGACTACTATACATTAATCGTGACATTCAGGACATATATCACACAAACTCTATTCTGTCTTACCTAAGAAGCAACGCAGTTCACAATGAAGGTGCAGACACGTTAACATCAAAAACAGCCAAAAGCTCTCCAAGCTATTCGTAACAATCTGGAAAGCTCCCATTTGGATGCAGAGAGCGGAAGAATAAAAACGTCTGTTGCCTTTTGGAAATATAGGGCTGTCACCAAATGGAGCTGGATTGTGACCAGAATTGTGCAGTTCTCTGCCGAAGCGTACTCTTTAACCCCTCTAACACCGCGCAATGATCTTATGACCTACGGTACTCTGCATGGATTGTGAATGCCTGCTTATCTCTAAATTTAAAAAAAAAATAATTAAAAAAGATCTTTAAAGAATATTACTTTAGACGAAAACTTCACAATATCCCTCCAAAATTATTCAAGATGTAAAGTCTATAGGTGCCACAGAAGATAGGTAGTTGCCACACATTAAGAGGAACTTGCTACGAGAGAGTCAGATCTGAAGGGGACACATTTTTCCCATCCACTTTGTGTGAAGTAAGTAATATCTCATTTTAAGTTACCCTTAAATAGTCTAACGGTCTCATTTTTTTTGCAACACACACAATTTGGAACCAACTCAAAGCCAATATATGGACCTCCTTGTTGGTATATGTTCGCAGATAGGAAGGTCACTCTTTATGATCCAGTTACATAGATTTACATGACAGCATGAACTGTCCTGTTAGGGCCTGCAGAGGTTAAAAAAATAACAGAATACAAGAACCACCACGTGAAATCTCGTTGTTAAAAAACAAACTTGAAAGGGTTATTCCCATCTCCAAGTTCCTATCCCTGTATGTGTTAGGTATAATAATAATAAGGATATTAGCAAATACCTCAAAGTAGAAATGTAGCCTAGTTTTTCTGATTCACTGTCTCTTTCCTCATATGCAGGTATTGAAGGACCTTAGGTATCCAGGGTTACGACCACTGATATAGTGACAGTTGCTCGTGGTCGTAACCATGGAAACATAAGGGCCTGCACATGAGGAAAGAGACCTCGTGAATCAGAAAAACTATACTACATTTGTAATTGGTGTTATTTGCTAATATTATTAATATTACACCTAGTGCATATTGGGATAGGATCTTGGAGATGGGAATACCTCTTTAACTCTTTAAACTGAAAATTATATCTTTTAAGAATGGAGTACAATTTGATGTACATTTACAGGTCAACCATACTGGGTTGGCTGCAGCAGATACTGGGAAGATGTCATGTTTTTGTGATTATTCAGAAAGGCTGGTGCCCTTTCTGTATAGTTCTTAGTGCCCTTATTGTATGACTTAATAGTTTTGGCACAGTTTTTAGTTACAGTAGTCATGGGCACCTTGTATGTTATTGAAGCAATAACAGAACACTAAAGGCAATCGTGTACATAAGAGGCCTGTCAGATAAACGATGCTTCGGATGATCGTTCAACTGGCAGCCATCTCGGCAGGCTCCCTCAAATACAGGAGTGCTTGTTCAGCCAAGTGCTCCTGTGTTCTCTATGAGAGAGTCGTCACCAGACATGTCTAACAGCAGCTTATCTCTTAGAACATAAGGATCAGCAGTCTAAAATCAGACATGCCACATCCTTAACTCCTCCCGTGACAATTAGCTTTCCAAAGCCCCCATACACAGTAGACAGTTGGCCAAAGGCATTTAGATATTGGTTGAGCCTATATTAGTCTAATGTGTACAAGGAGGGAGAAGTAGATTATTATTTTACTAATTCAGGTTTCACCATATCAACACCCTTTGTCAAGGTGTGCAGAATTATTAGGCAACTATTTTCCCTCAGGCCAAAGGGGCCAAAAAGAGATTTAACTGACTCTAAAAAGTGAAAAAACTCTTGAAATTACAAAGTTATTGGGGCATGTTCACTGAACCATCAAAAGTTTTGTTGCAAATAGTCAAAAAAGCCGCACATTAACTGGTTTGAGAAGAATCAAACATGAAGAGACCAGGAAGCCATTATTCTCCAGTGCTGTCATATTCCAGAATTATAACCTTCCTAGATTGCCCAGAAGTACAAGGTTTTCAGTGCTCAGATACACAGCCAAGGTAAGGGGGGCTGAAACCTGACCATCACTGAACAAGACACAGAAGGTAAAACATCAAGACTGGGCCAAGAGCTAGCTGAAGACAGTTTTTCAAAGATTTTATGGACTGATGAGATGAGATTGACTACGGACCAGATGTATAGGCCAGTGCTGGATCAGTAATGGGCACAGACCTGCAGTTCGAATTCACAAAGGTGGTGGAGAACTCTTATGGGCTGGAACTAAAAATTAGCCATTTGGACCTTTCTGGCTTGAAGATGAACTCAAAGTCAACTCCCAAACCATTTTTTAGAAGGCTTTCGTCACGGAGTGGTACAGGAAAAACTCAGCATTTTCCGAGAAAACCATGATTTTTATTTAGGACAATGTTCCATTGCATGTATCAAAGTCTCCACTGCTTGGCTGCCAGTACGGCCTTAAAGATGAAAGAATAATGACATGGCCCCTTCCCTACCTCACCTAAATCTTATTCAGAACTTGTTCCCCCTTCTCTAATGGGAGATTTCCGGTAGAGTTAAACAGTACACCTCTGTGAACAGTGTCTGGATAGCTGTGGTTGGTTCTGCCCAAATAGTTGATCGACAACAGATTAAGAAAACAACATACTCCATGGATTGAAGGCTTATGACTGTTAAAGAAAAGAAGGGCGGCTATATTGGTCACGGAGTTTTTATCAACTTAATATATTGCATACAGGATAAAAACTTACGGTAATATAAATATGCATGTTTCAGGTTTATATAGCTTTTGGATTGATCAACAGCACTGTACTTGTTCAATAATAAAATTAACCATAAAAAATACAAATTGCCTAATAATTGTGCACACGGTACATAAGCACACGTTTGGTCAGTTGTAAGGCTTATTTTACAGTGTTGGCGTCTACACTATATACAGTGAACTGTAACCGTTAATTACAAAAAGCAATTTATTGTCAGTGAAAATTACCCAGAATGTGAAGTCATAAGCAATAAATGACTAACTGCAGGTTTTTCCATACCAACACCTCCAGGGCTTGAGGCAGCAGATGGCAAGGAGATAGAAGCCTTGTTGTTATAAATGGCTGAAAATGTAAAGCAACATGAGAAAGTCCTGCTGCATACTGTGAATACCAAGTACCCTTCTTGTCAGAGAGGAACATAGTGGGTACAAATTATTGCATATTTCATGTTTTAATGTGCGTGCTAATTTTACAACTATGGATCTTGAAGTGCACTGTGGGACACTTTTCTTTATCTTTTGTATATTATCATTACAAAGGGTCTTAACCCCTTCATGACCCTGGAATTTTTCGTTTTTCCGTGTTCGTTTTTCACTCCCCTCCTTCCCAGAGCAATAACTTTTTTATTTTTCCGTCAATTTGGCCATGTGAGGGCTTATTTTTTGCGGGACGAGTTGTACTTTTGAACGACATCATTGGTTTTAGCATGTCGTGTACTAGAAAACGGGAAAAAAATTCCAAGTGCGTTGAAATTGCAAAAAAAGTGCAATCCCACACTTGTTTTTTGTTTGGCTTTTTTGCTAGGTTCATTAAATGCTAACTGAACTGCCATTATGATTCTCCAGTTCAGTACGAGTTCATAGACACCTAACATGACTTGGTTATTTTTTATCTAAGTGGTGAAAAAAAATTCCAAACTTTGCTAAAAAAAAAAAAAAAAATTGTGCCATTTTCCGATACTCGTAGCGTCTCCATTTTTCGTGATCTGGGGTCGGTTGAGGGCTTATTTTTTGCATGCCGAGATGACATTTTTAATGATAGCATTTTGGTGCAGATACGTTCTTTTGATCGCCCGTTATTGCATTTTAATGCAATGTCGCAGCGACCTAAAAAAACGTAATTCTGGCGTTTCGAATTTTTTTCTCGCTACGCCGTTTAGCGATCAGGTTAATGCTTTTTTTTAATTGATAGATCGGGCGATTCTGAGCGCGGCGATACCAAATATGTGTAGATTTGATTTTTTTATTGATTTATTTTGATTGGGGCGAAAGGGGGGTGATTTAAACTTTATATTTTTTTTATTTTTTTCACATTTTTTTTTTACTTTTTTTTTTTTACTTTTGCCATGCTTCAATAGCCTCCATGGGAGGCTAGAAGCAGGCACAACTCGATCGCCTCTGCTACATAGCAGCGATCTGCTGATCGCTGCTATGTAGCAGAAATGGAGGTGTGCTGTGAGCGCCGACCACAGGGTGGCGCTCACAGCCACCGGTGATCAGTAACCATGGAGGTCTCTAGGACCTCTATGGTTACCATCCTGACGCATCGCCGACCCCCGATCATGTGACGGGGGTCGGCGATTACGTCATTTCCGGCCGCCCGGCCGGAAGCGGTAGTTAAATGCCGCTGTCTGCGTTTGACAGCGGCATTTAACTAGTTAATAGATGCGGGCAGATCGCGATTCTGCCCGCGCCTATTACGGGCACATGTCAGCTGTTCAAAACAGCTGACATGTCCCGGCTTTGATGCGAGCTCACCGCGGAGCCCAGCATCAAAGCAGGGGATCTGACCTCGGACGTACTATCCCGTCCGAGGTCAGAAAGGGGTTAAGCAATGTAAAGAACTGCCCGATAGAAGCTTCTCATTCTTCAAAGTTTAATTACCCATTAGTTTAATAAACTTTAACCTTAATAAACCTTAAAGTCTTAAATAGGCCGACAATAACCCAGGCAATGTGAGAAGTACCTTTATAACTGTACATATCTTGCCTATATGGCTATTCCAGACTTAAAAAAATTATTGCATATCAGTAGGAACCTGACACAAACAAGTGGCATCATGGGAAATCAGCCAAGATATCAGGAAGAGGACTTACACAAGTCTGGCTCATTCTTAGGTACAATTTCAAGATACCTGAAGGTGCCTCGTTCACCTGTACAA
Source organism: Ranitomeya imitator (assembly GCF_032444005.1). Classification (NCBI taxonomy): domain Eukaryota; kingdom Metazoa; phylum Chordata; class Amphibia; order Anura; family Dendrobatidae; genus Ranitomeya; species Ranitomeya imitator. The sequence goes on from NC_091284.1 coordinate 716,050,137, forward strand.
ACAGTTATACGTAAGTACGAACAAGATGGGAATGTCCAGCCATTATACTGATTCAGGAAGGAGATGGGTTCTGTGTCCCAGAGATTATTATTATTATTATTATTTATTTATATAGCACCATTGATTCCATGGTGCTGTACATGAGAAGGGGTTACATACAAGTTACAAATATCACATACAGTAAACAAACTAACAATGACGGACTCATACAGAGGGGCGAGGACCCTGCCCTTGCGGGCTTACATTCTACAGGATTATGGGGAAGGAGACAGTAGGTTGAGGGTTGCAGGAGCTCCGGTGTTGGTGAGGCGGTAGCTCCGGTGTTGGTGAGGCGGTAGCTCCGGTGTTGGTGAGGCGGTAGCTCCGGTGTTGGTGAGGCGGTAGCGGTGTCAGTGCAGGCTGTAGGCTTTCCTGAAGAGATGAGTTTTCAGGTTCCGTCTGAAGGATCCGAAGATGAACGCGCTTTGGTCCGACATATGGCAAAGCTGAAAAGACAGGTGCGAGCAAAGCGACCTAGAGACCTGCATCAGTTCCACCAGTTTTGTCAGAAGGAATTGTCCCAAATTCCAATCAACTATTGTGAGAAGCTTGTGGTAGGATATCCCAAACATTTGACCCAAGTCATCCAGTTTAAGGGCAATGGTATCAAATACTAATGAAATGAATGTAAACTTTTGACTTTGCAGTAAGTAATAAAAATGCCTTAAACATTCTCTCTCGCTCATTATCCTGGCATTTGACAAATATTAATAATTATGGTAATCCTAACTGACCTAAAATGGGAAAGGTTGCTTCTGATTTCAAATCAGATATTGAGAAAAACATGCATATGTGTCTTTTTATATAGTGTATGTAAACTTCTGGTTTCAACTGTACCTATTGCTGCTCATAGAGGGAGCGACTGAGATAATAGGTTAATAATAGAGAATTATAGTCTAGTCATCAATGTATCTATGTTAGTAAAGCTAAACAATTACATACATCCTGTCTAATAGAGAGAAAATACTGCACAATATAAACTGGCTTGTACACGAGTCGGCAAATCCCCTGCAAGAAGCAATATGTAACGTCACTGCCTCTTCCTCCATCATCTCTCTTCACCCCTGGGGTCAGGTATGATCCTTTCTCATGAATGCCTATAAATGAACTGCGGGTATGAACTGACAACCGAAATGAATGATTATGTTGTGAAAGTGACTGCTTTCCTTACATCCGTATGTCTTCAGTGATTGATGCTCCCTGGTAAAATACAAAACACAACCATGGTGCTCTCTCCTTGAGATCCGGCATTCTTCTGCTCGGAAATTAGCTCTGCAGAAGGTCTATTCATTGGTAATTGGGAAAGTTCTATTCTTCAACAGAAGGCTATAAAGCCATTAAATGAAAGCTTGTGTCTCAGAGAAATATATTCCAACAGTTGGCAATCTACATTTCCACAGAAGGAGCAGAGCCGTACAAACTGTGCAGCAAGAACGAATAAGCCGAACAAGTACCGTAATCTAATAAGTGGGTGATCACCTGCCTTTACCCCACATATCCTCATATATATCCTCATCATGTATCTCCATTGAACAACTGTGCACTTAGCTGTAAGCTCTCGGCTCAGAATCAAGCGAACCATTCAGGAGGGAAGAATAACAAGAGCGATACCGGCAGATAATAGGGGAAGGCAGAGATCGCTGTGCTTGATGCAGGGTTTAGCTATTGAAAAGAGTCTTTGCTGCTTATGGCATTTCCTCTAACAACTGTTTTTACAATATAAGACCTGATTGAAACCTGAGTCAAACACTGCGGAGAGTAAACTACCGTACATCACGGTATAGGTCACCTGTGAACAGAGTCCCACAGTTCGCACGTGGAAAAAAATGTATATTTGTGTTTACAATTCTGCAGTCAGAGCAGAAATCAGCCAACACTCCCTGCTAGTTTAGTCTGCACAGTTCTTACTCTAGTACCGTACAGATGAATACCCGGCACCGTACAGATGAACACCCGGTACCGTACAGATGAATACCTGGTACCGTACAGATGAACACCCGGTACCGTACAGATGAATACCCGGCACCGTACAGATGAACACCCGGTACCGTACAGATGAATACCCGGCACCGTACAGATGAACACCCGGTACCATACAGATGAATACCTGGTACCGTACAGATGAATACCCGGTACCGTACAGATGAATACCAGGTACCGTACAGATGAATACCCAGCACCGTACAGATGAATATACCGGTACCGTACAGATAAATACCTGGTACCGTACAGATGAATACCTGGTACCGTACAGATGAATACCCGGCACCGTACAGATGAACACCCGGTACCGTACAGATGAATACCTGGTACCGTACAGATGAATATACCGGTACCGTACAGATGAATACCTGGTACCGTACAGATGAATACCTGGTACCGTACAGATGAATATACCGGTACCGTACAGATGAATACCTGGTACCGTACAGATGAATACCTGGTACCGTACAGATGAATACCCGACACCGTACAGATGAATACCTGGTACCGTACAGATGAATATACTGGTACCGTACAGATGAATACCTGGTACCGTACAGATGAAAGCCCGGCACCGTACAGATGAACACCAGGTACCGTACAGATGAATACCTGGTACCGTACAGATGAATATACCGGTACCGTACAGATGAATACCCGATACCGTACAGATGAATACCTGGTACTGTACAGATGAATACCTGGTACCGTACAGATGAATACCTGGTACCATACAGATGAATACCCAGCACCGTACAAATGAATACCCGGTACCGTACAGATGAATACCCGGTACCGTACAGATGAATACCTGGTACCGTACAGATGAATACCTGGTACCATACAGATGAATACCCGATACCGTACAGATGAATACCCGATACCGTACAGATGAATACCTGGTACCGTATAGATGAATACCCGATACCGTACAGATGAATACCTGGTGCCGTACAGATGAATACCTGGTACCGTACAGATGAATACCTGGTACCGTACAGATGAATACCTGGTACCGTACAGATGAATACCTGGTACCATACAGATGAATACCCAGCACCGTACAAATGAATACCCGGTACCGTACAGATGAACACCTGGTACCATACAGATGAATAACCGGCACCGTACAGATGAATACCTGGTACCGTACAGATGAATACCCGGTACCGTACAGATGAATACTCGGTACCGTACAGATAAATACCCGATACCGTACAGATGAATACCCGATACCGTACAGATGAATACCCGATACCGTACAGATGAATACCTGATACCGTACAGATGAATACCCGATACTGTACAGATGAACACCCGGTACCGTACAGATGAATACCCGATACCGTACAGATGAATACCTGATACCGTACAGATGAATACCAGGTACCATACAGATGAACACCTGGTACCGTACAGATGAATACCCGGTACCGTACAGATGAATACCCGGTACCGTAGAGATAAATACCCGATACCGTACAGATGAATACCTGGTACCGTACAGATGAATACCAGGTACCGTACAGATGAACACCCGATACCGTACAGATGAATACTCGGTACCATACAGATGAATACCCGGTACCGTACAGATGAATACCAGGTACCGTACAGATGAACACCTGGTACCATACAGATGAATACTCGGTACCGTACAGATAAATACCCGGTACCGTACAGATAAATACCCGATACCGTACAGATGAATACCTGGTACTGTACACATGAACACCTGGTACCGTACAGATGAATACCAGGTACCGTACAGATGAACACCCGATACCGTACAGATGAATACTCGGTACCATACAGATGAATACCCGGTACCGTACAGATGAATACCAGGTACCGTACAGATGAACACCTGGTACCGTACAGATGAATACCCGGTACAGTACAGATGAAGATAAAGGTAAACATATTTATTCAGATCACCTATTTGGTCCACTTTTTGATCCACTCTCTCAGCCGAATTCAAAAAAGTAACCAACAGCACCGGTACTCAAAATTTATACAAACTTTTATTTGCATCCAGTAAAATCAAGAAATACTATAAAAGCAGGCAACAAAAATAACACTTTGAGGTAACATGTTTGTGACCGGGCCTTAGTTAGAGCTCGTAATGTGCGGTAGACCCTGGAACGATATATGCCAGATGATACCTGGCGTGCACACCACTATTGAATACAATGAGTATGCATGTGTCCAGATTTGCGGTCTCTAAATAACGGACTGCATAATACAGACATGAAAAACTGACATGTGAATAGGGCCAGAGACATAAAGGTTACGAGTGTGACATGTAACACGCACAGAACAGTTGAACTGAACTTTGTCTCATAACAATTAAGAGAGCAGCTGCAGCTCTCACAGCTCTGCTGTATTGCAACACTGTCAGTGAGATGGAAGCTGAAGCCCCGAGAAGAACCTGCAGATGTGTCCGTTATAATCACACACAGCTCTGCAATGAGATCAGGGGAGCAGAGAGAGGCCATTATATGTCTCACACTGGTAACTCCCCCTTCAGTCAGATTCTCATGCAAATCAGTGCCCGGTTCAAAGTCCTGAACGGCTCTTTCACATATAGGAAAATATGGATTTCTATGGAATAAGACATCGGATGGCAGAAATCAAGGTATCGCTTAAGCTTCTTATGGCCTACATGCCCATACAGACATCTTAGGAGGGTTTTGACCCAAACGACCGATTCACTTTAAAGCATCCATTTTTGATATGTAAATGCGGCTTCAGGCTTTAAGTACAGAGCAGAGCAAGGTTCAAGGGCATGTAAGGCATCGCCAAGTGTTTCCCATAGCTCAATGTTAGATTTCAAAGTGATCTGTACCCTTCTGTATTTCGGATACATTTTTCAGTAAAACCATGTTTTCATGTAGTGCACATCCTTAGGCATTATTATCATTTTATAGCTATATTTCCAGATACTTCAGAACTAGGAATTACTGTCGTATTTTCCAGTATTACTCCACTAATAACCATCGAAGAGTTCTCCTATTTATAAAGCGTCCTGCTGCCAGAATGCAGGATCCCGACCACTAAGGGGCATTAATAATATATAAACTTATTAAAGATGCATGAAGAGGTTAATTAGAAACAATATATTATGAATTTGAGTCGGGACCCCTATTAAGTAACTTTTACACATGAACTGCAGTTATAAGATTTTTTTGTTGTTTTTTGCCTATAGGATTTAATCACTACAGTCGTAAGGTTCAATAATTGCCGAAAAAACGAAGTCTCCAACAGACTTGTAATGGGAGGAATAAATATACTGTGGTGAAACGCTACCTGAGTGGGTTGGGGACACTCGCTTGGCACGGGATTTAAGCACTCAGGCACGATTTCTCCACTTAAACAAGACATACAGTCTATTTCATTACATCCATGAACTTATCACGACCACCAGTCAGTTCATGCGGCAGATAAACTTCCCTGCTATATATTACAATCCCCTTTGAACGGGGTTACCTTTCAGGAGCTCCGGCTCCACACACTGACTCCTGCCAGTACTGGTTCACAGGGGAAAGCTGCCTCACTTGGATCACTGTCCTTGTGACCAGGGCACCTCGGATAGTTCAGACCCACAGTAGAAACTTCCCCAACACAGAAACCGTCTCAGGCTCTGTAGATGCCGCCTCTCCATGTGCTTCCAGGAAGTCCAATCACAGGCACTTCCAACACACAGGCCATCAGTCCATGGTCTCACCAGGTGCTTGCAGGACTCCAGTCCATCCCAGGACAATCCAACACCTTGAGCATTCAGGTTCACGGTCTCTCAGGTGCTTCCAGGAAGACTCCACTCACAGGAGCTTCCAACACCGACCGTCCAGGACCTTGCACATGAACCAAACAGATCCATAAACTCTGACCATGTGACCAGACCTCAGTCACATTATATGGTTGTAACCACTCCCCTAGATGGGAGTATGTGTGGTTAGCCAGTCCCGCCCAGCTCACCAGCTAACCCTATAAGCCCGCCCTTATAAGTAAACACAACAAACTATTGTGGAACTATAAGTCCCAGCATAACCATATCATTTTGGGCTTACAGCGCAGAGCACCTCTGCGACACATACCGGCCATTTACAATCCTGCAGGACTTTATCTCATCACAATAATTATGCCTCGAAGCGCATCCTGAAGCACACACACAGCGCCCCCTGGCTGTAACATGGGTTACCGCACCACAATACAGTTAAGGTCATATATATATAAATGTTTATAAAAACAAAGATGTTTTCGCTACCACATTCCAGAACACTGAAACAGTCCTGAGAAATATCTGTGCAAGGTCTAAACATCTGACATAATAAAAGGCAACTGTACTAGAAAGATCACATATTTTTATGTGCCATTTAATGTGATTCAGGTAAGAAAAGGGAAAGCCTGAGCAGATGTGGCATAAACTCTGAAGACAGAGCAACACTGTGGCTCAGTGGTTAATAATGTTGCTTTGCAGTGCCGGGGACCTGGGTTCAAATCTTATTAAATGGAATCTGTCACCACCTGGGATGTATATGACCTATTAATATGGGCATACAGGTGATAGAAATGTTACACTAGTCCTACCTGTATGCCTCATATTAACGGTCTTGTTTTGAGAAATGTTATAATCTTTCTGTATGCTAATGATTTCTTCCAGGCTCCATGGCGTGAGGTGCCTGGAAGAAATCGCTGCCTCCTGTCTTCATTGTAATACTACCCTCCTCCCATGCACATCAGTTGTGGCTCCGGAATCTCGCCCCTCTGCCCTGCACTTCCTCCACAATCCATACCTTTTCCTATGAGCGCTGCATTCAGGGATCTTCTGCTCAGGCGCCGGTGACTTTTGATCCAGTGACTTCCGGTGTGCATGATGGTAAGGAGCTCTCTCCATTTCCTCCTTGCATAGTCATCGCTATGTTCCTAGCGATAACTATGCAGGGAGGAAGTGGGGAGAGCAACTTATTGTCGCGCACAATGGAGTTCAAAGTGACTCGCTGGTGGCTGCTCAGAAGATCCCTGAATGCAGTACCCATAGAAGTAGTGGTATGGATTTTGGAGGGAGTGTAGGGCGCAGGCGGGAATTACACAGTCACAACTGCCGTGACTGGGAGGGGGTAGTATTATAATGTAGACAGGAGGCACAGATTTCTTCCAGGCTTCATACAACCCAGAGCCTGGAAGAGATTATTAGCATAAAGACAGAATATAACATTTCTCAACAATGAGACCATTAATATGAGGCATACAGGTTGGTCTAGCGTAACATTTCTATTACCTGTATGCCCATATACAGTGGGGCAAAAAAGTAGTCAGTCAGCAATAGTGCAAGTTCCACCACTTTAAAAGATGAGAGGCGTCTGTAATTTACGTCATAGGTAGACCTCAACTATGGGAGACAAACTGAGGAAAAAAATCCAGAAAATCACATTGTCTGTTTTTTTAACATTTTATTTGCATATTATGGTGGAAAATAAGTATTTGGTCAGAAACAAAATTTCATCTCAATACTTTGTAATATATCCTTTGTTGGCAATGACAGAGGTCAAACGTTTTCTGTAAGTCTTCACAAGGTTGCCACACAGTTGTTGGTATGTTGGCCCATTCCTCCATGCAGATCTCCTCTAGAGCAGTGATGTTTTTGGCTTTTCGCTTGGCAACACGGACTTTCAACTCCCTCCAAAGGTTTTCTATAGGGTTGAGATCTGGAGACTGGCTAGGCCACTCCAGGACCTTGAAATGCTTCTTACGAAACCACTCCTTCGTTGCCCTGGCGGTGTGCTTTGGATCATTGTCATGTTGAAAGACCCAGCCACGTTTCATCTTCAATGCCCTTACTGATGGAAGGAGGTTTGCACTCAAAATCTCACGATACATGGCCCCATTCATTCTTTCATGTACCCGGATCAGTCGTCCTGGCCCCTTTGCAGAGAAACAGCCGCAAATCATGATGTTTCCACCACCATGCTTTACAGTAGGTATGGTGTTTGATGGATGCAACTCAGTATTCTTTTTCCTCCAAACACGACAAGTTGTGTTTCTACCAAACAGTTCCAGTTTGGTTTCATCAGACCATAGGACATTCTCCCAAAACTCCTCTGGATCATCCAAATGCTCTCTAGCAAACTTCAGACGGGCCCGGACATGTACTGGCTTAAGCAGTGGGACACGTCTGGCACTGCAGGATCTGAGTCCATGGTGGCGTAGTGTGTTACTTATGGTAGGCCTTGTTACATTGGTCCCAGCTCTCTGCAGTTCATTCACTAGGTCCCCCCGCGTGGTTCTGGGATTTTTGCTCACCGTTCTTGTGATCATTCTGACCCCACGGGGTGGGATTTTGCGTGGAGCCCCAGATCGAGGGAGATTATCAGTGGTCTTGTATGTCTTCCATTTTCTAATTATTGCTCCCACTGTTGATTTCTTCACTCCAAGCTGGTTGGCTATTGCAGATTCAGTCTTCCCAGCCTGGTGCAGGGCTACAATTTTGTTTCTGGTGTCCTTTGACAGCTCTTTGGTCTTCACCATAGTGGAGTTTGGAGTCAGACTGTTTGAGGGTGTGCACAGGTGTCTTTTTATACTGATAACAAGTTTAAACAGGTGCCATTACTACAGGTAATGAGTGGAGGAAAGAGGAGACTCTTAACCCCTTCATGACCCAGCCTATTTTGACCTTAAAGACCTTGCCATTTTTTGCAATTCTGACCAGTGTCCCTTTATGAGGTAATAACTCGGGAACGCTTCAACGGATCCTAGCGATTCTGAGATTGTTTTCTCGTGACATATTGGGCTTCATGTTAGTGGTAAATTTAGGTCGATAATTTTTGCGTTTATGTGTGAAAAAATTGGAAATTTGGCGAAAATTTTGAAAATTTTGCAATTTTCAAATTTTGAATTTTTATTCTGATAAACCAGAGAGATATGTGACACAAAATAGTTAATAAATAACATTTCCCACATGTCTACTTTACATCAGCACAATTTTGGAAAAAAAAAATTTTTTTTCTAGGAAGTTATAAGGGTTAAAAGTTGATCAGCGATTTCTCATTTTTACAACAAAATTTACAAAACCATTTTTTTTAAGGACCACCTCACATTTGAAGTCAGTTTGAGGGGTCTATATGGCTGAATATACCCAAAAGTGACACCATTCTAAAAACTGCACCCCTCAAGGTGCTCAAAACCACATTCACGAAGTTTATTAACCCTTCAGGTGTTTCACAGCAGCAGAAGCAACATAGAAGAAAAAAATGAACATTTCACTTTTTAGTCACAAAAATGATTTTTTAGCAACATTTTTTTTATTTTCCCAAGGGTAAAAGGAGAAACTGCACCACAAAACTTGTTGACCAATTTGTCCTGAGTACGCTGATACCCCATATATGGGGGGGAACCACTGTTTGGGCGCATGGCAGGGCTCGGAAGGGAAGGAGCGCCATTTGACTTTTTGAATGACAAAATTAGCTCCAATCTTTAGTGGACACCATGTCGCGTCTGGAGAGCCTCTGTGTGCCTAAACATTGGAGCACCCCCACAAGTGACCCCATTTTGGAAACTAGACCCCCCAAGGAACTTATCTAGATGCATAGTGAGCATTTTGTACCCCCAGGTGCTTCACAAATTGATCCGTAAAAATGAAAGTACTTTTTTTTCACAAAAATTTTTTTTTAGCCTCAATTTTTTTCATTTTCACATGGGCAACAGGATAAAGTGGATCCTAAAATGTGTTGAGCAATTTCTCCTGAGTACACTGATACCTCATATGTGGGGGTAAACCACTGTTTGGGCGCACGGCAGAGCTCAGAAGGGAAGGAGCACCATTTGACTTTTTGAATGAAAATTAGCTCCAATCTTTAGTGGACACCATGTCGCGTTTGGAGAGCCTCTGCGTGCCTAAACATTGGAGCACCCCCACAAGTGACCCCATTTTGGAAACTAGACCCCCCAAGGAACTTATCTAGATGCATAGTGAGCATTTTGTACCCCCAGGTGCTTCACAAATTGATCCGTAAAAATGAAAAAGTACTTTTTTTTCACAAAAATTTTCTTTTAGCCTCAATTTTTTTCATTTTCACATGGGCAACAGGATAAAGTGGATCCTAAAATGTGTTGAGCAATTTCTCCTGAGTACACTGATACCTCATATGTGGGGGTAAACCACTGTTTGGGCGCACGGCAGAGCTTAGAAGGGAAGGAGCACCATTTGACTTTTTGAATGAAAAATTAGCTCCAATCTTTAGTGGACACCATGTCGCGTTTGGAGAGCCTCTGTGTGCCTAAACATTGGAGCACCCCCACAAGTGACCCCATTTTGGAAACTAGACCCCCCAAGGAACTTATCTAGATGCATAGTGAGCATTTTGTACCCCCAGGTGCTTCACAAATTGATCCGTAAAAATGAAAAAGTACTTTTTTTTCACAAAAATTTTCTTTTAGCCTCAATTTTTTTTCATTTTCACATGGGCAACAGGATAAAGTGGATCCTAAAATGTGTTGAGCAATTTCTCCTGAGTACACTGATACCTCATATGTGGGGGTAAACCACTGTTTGGGCGCACGGCAGAGCTCAGAAGGGAAGGAGCACCATTTGACTTTTTGAATGAAAAATTAGCTCCAATCTTTAGTGGACACCATGTCGCGTTTGGAGAGCCTCTGCGTGCCTAAACATTGGAGCACCCCCACAAGTGACCCTATTTTGGAAACTAGACCCCCCAAGGAACTTATCTAGATGCATAGTGAGCATTTTGTACCCCCAGGTGCTTCACAAATTGATCCGTAAAAATGAAAAAGTACTTTTTTTTCACAAAAATTTTCTTTTAGCCTCAATTTTTTTCATTTTCACATGGGCAACAGGATAAAGTGGATCCTAAAATGTGTTGAGCAATTTCTCCTGAGTACACTGATACCTCATATGTGGGGGTAAACCACTGTTTGGGCGCACGGCAGAGCTCAGAAGGGAAGGAGCACCATTTGACTTTTTGAATGAAAAATTAGCTCCAATCTTTAGTGGACACCATGTCGCGTTTGGAGAGCCTCTGTGTGCCTAAACATTGGAGCACCCCCACAAGTGACCCCATTTTGGAAACTAGACCCCCCAAGGAACTTATCTAGATGCATAGTGAGCATTTTGTACCCCCAGGTGCTTCACAAATTGATCCGTAAAAATGAAAAAGTACTTTTTTTTCACAAAAATTTTCTTTTAGCCTCAATTTTTTTCATTTTCACATGGGTAACAGGATAAAGTGGATCCTAAAATGTGTTGAGCAATTTCTCCTGAGTACACTGATACCTCATATGTGGGGGTAAACCACTGTTTGGGCGCACAGCAGAGCTCAGAAGGGAAGGAGCGCCATTTGACTTTTTGACATACATAGTGTACATCAGGTTGGTGTGTGTGTGTTGTAGTGTACGTCAGGTTGGTGTGTGTGGTGTATACTGCACCACACACACCAACCTGATGTACACCACACCACACACCAACCTGACATACACTACAACACACACACCAACCTGACGTAAGGTCAGGTTGGCGAGTGTGGAGTAGTGTACATCAGGGTGGTGTGTAGTGTACGTCAGGTTGGTGTGTGTGTGTGTTGGATACTACACCACACACACCAACCTGACGTACACTACACCACGCACTAACCTGACATACATTACAACACACACACCAACCTGACGTAGGGTTAGGTTGGCGAGTGTGGAGTAGTGTACATCAGGTTGGTGTGTAGTGTACGTCGTGTACATCAGGATGTGGTGTAGTGTACGTCAGGTTGGTGTGTGTGTAGTATACACCACACACACACCAACCTGACGTACACCACACCACACACCAACCGGACATACACTACAACACACACATACACCAACTTGACGTAGGGTCAGGTTGGCGAGTGTGGAGTAGTGTACATCAGGTTGGTGTGTAGTGTACGTCAGGTTGGTGTGTGTGTGTGTGTTGGATACTACACCACACACACCAACCTGACGTACACTACACCACGCACTAACCTGACATACATTACAACACACACACCAACCTGACGTAGGGTTAGGTTGGCGAGTGTGGAGTAGTGTACATCAGGTTGGTGTGTAATGTACGTCGTGTACATCAGGATGTGGTGTAGTGTACGTCAGGTTGGTGTGTGTGGTGTAATATACACCACACACACACCAACCTGACGTACACCACACCACACACCAACCGGACATACACTACAACACACACATACACCAACTTGACGTAGGGTCAGGTTGGCGAGTGTGGAGTAGTGCACATCAGGTTGGTGGGTAGTGTACATGTGGTGTAGTGTACGTCCGGTTGGTGTGTGTTTGGTGTATATTACACCACACTACACACCAACCTGACGTACACCACACCACACACCAACCTGACATACACTACACCACACATACCAACCTGACGTAGGGTCAGGTTGGTGTGTGTGGTGTAGTGTATGTCAGGTTGGTGTGTGGTGTAGTGTACGTCAGGTTGGTGTGTGTGGTGTATTGTGTATATCAGCCTGGTGTGGGTGAGTTCTGTAGTGGAATATCAGGATGTGGCTAGTCCACGGACGTGTGATGAATTCTGAAGCATTCATCCAAACACAGTCCAGGTTTGTCGGGACACGTTTCACATTGGAAACGAGTTTCCCTTCTTATCCCCCTTTTATAACATACCCGGCACCTTTTTCATTTTTGCCCCTCACCGGGAAAATGTTGCCCTGGTACCATACGGGAACCTTGAGTTCCAGCAGTGCTGGGGCCCGCTCCTTCCTCGTCTCCAAACATCAGGGCCTTTATCACCGCCTCCTGGAACTGAAGGAAGGTGTTGTTGGTCTGACCTGCACATCGTGATAGCACGTATGCGTTATACAATGCCATTTGTACGATGTGCACAGCCAGTTTTTTATACCACACCTTTGTCTTCCGCATGGCACTATAGGGCTGGAGGACTTGATCAGAAAGATCAACTCCCCCCATGTGTTTGTTGTACCCCAGCGCACAGTCCGGTTTGTGGACCTGTGCTGTGGTACCTCGAACGGTGGTGGCCGTGGTGCCGGGACCATGGATTGTTGTCAAGAAAAAGACGTCCCTTTTGTCTTTGAACTTGACCACAAGCATGTTGTCACTACATTGGGCCCGGGTCTCACCCTTTGGGAGAACCTGCTCAATTAGTGACAAAGGGAGACCCCTCTGGTTTCTGCGCACGGTACCGCAAGCAACGGTAGCTCTGGCAGAGAGGGATTGAAAGAGTGGGATGCTTGTATAAAAGTTATCAACATACAGATGGTAACCTTTATCAAGCAGTGGGTGGACCAAATCCCACACTATTTTCCCACTCACCCCCAGAGCAGGTGGACATTCTGGGGGCTGGATCCTGGTGTCCTTTCCTTGATAAACTCTAAAGCTGAGAGTGTACCCTGAGGTACTCTCGCAGATCTTATAGAGCTTAATCCCGTACCTCGCCCTCTTGCTGGGCAGGTACTGACGGAACTGAAGCCTCCCTTTGAAGTGGATGAGGGATTCATCCACACAAATTTCCCTTTGGGGAATGTACACTTCAGCAAACTTGTTGCTGAAGTGTTCGATGACCGGCCGAATTTTGAACAGTCTATCAAAATTCGGGTCATCGCGGGGAAGGATGTCCGTGTTGTCCCTAAAGTGGAGAAATTTATGAATCGCCTCAAAACGCTTGCGAATCATAACCATGCCAAATACTGGAGTTTGATATAAAATATCAGTACTCCAGTATTGGCGAAGTTCTGGTTTCTTCACAATTCCCATGTGAAGGACCAGTCCCCAATATTTCAACATTTCTGCAGAGTCAACGGGACTCCAAGCAGAAAATGATGAAACTGGGTTTTGGGCAAAAAATTGCAGGGCATATAAGTTTGTTTGCTCCACCATGAGACTGACGATTGACTCCGAGAAATAGACTTTGAAAAAGTCTATTTCCCTGAGGTTGGCAGTCTCAAATTGGATTCCTGATTGGGGAATGAAATCAGGAATCCGTGGAGCAAAATTTTCAGGGACGGGGGTCCAGGTGGGGGTACTAGTGCTAGGTTGGGCGTGACTAGCACTAGGATGGGGGTTACTCACACTTGGTTGTGGGTCTTCTCCCCCGGCCTCCGACTCTTCTTCCCTGGGCTCCGGCTCTTCTTCCCTGGGCTGCGGACGATTTCTCGTCCTGCGACTTCGTGGTGGTGGCGAGTCCGTGTCACTGGAGGAGGAAGAGTGGGAGGAATAGAGAAAGGTAGGGTCCTCTCCCTCACTATCAGCATCGGAGGCAATAAAAGAATATGCCTCCTCTGCCGAGTACAGCCTTTGTGACTGGGACGAGCGGGACATTGTGTGTGCGTGCGTGTAAAAAAACTAAGCTTTATTAGTGTGCGTGTGTGTATGTGTGAGTGTTTAGTCAAACTTTACTGCAGGAGGGGGCTTTCAGGAGTGGGGGGGCTGAGGAGATGCAGGAGCCGGCAGCAGCAGTAAGGGGAGCGATCAGCAGGGCACGGGAGCGATCAGCAGGGCGCGGGAGCGATCACGCAGGAGCGGTAAGTGGGGCGCGGGGGAGCTGTCAGGCGAAGGGGCCTGAGGAGACGCAGGAGCCGGCAGCAGCAGCGCGGGGGGGAGGGGGGGGTGATCAGGGTGATCACTGGGGCGGGTGATCACCGGGGGGGGCAGGAGGTGGTTGTCAGGTGCGGAGGAAATGTGGGGGCAGGGGAGATGTAGGAGCCTGCAGCAGGGAAGGGTGATCACTGGGCAGGGGGGTGATTTCCGGGGCGTGGGAGGGAGTGGCGGTCAGGAGGGGGGATCGGACGGCGGGGGGAGCGGGAGGCAGAGAGGGGGAGTACTGGAAGGCGGACAGGCGGCGATCAGCAGACCGGAAGGAGGACAGGCGACGATCAGCGGGGCACGGGGGAGATGTCAGGCGAAGGGGCCTGAGGGGATGCAGGAGGCGGCAGCAGCAGTGGGGGGGGTGATCAGGGGGGCAGGGGGAGATCAGAGTGATCACTGGGGCGGGTGATCACGGGGGGGGCAGAAGGTGGATGTCAGGAGCGGGGGGGAAGGAGGGGGCAGGGGAGATGTAGGAGCCTGCAGCAAGGAAGGGTGATCACTGGGCAGGGGGCTGATTTCTGGGGTGTGGGAGGGAGTGGAGGGGTTAACGGATGGCAGGGGGGGGATCGGACGGTTGGGGGAGCGGGAGGCAGAGGGGGGGAGTACCAGAAGGCGGACAGGTGGCGATCAGTGGATGGGAAGGCGGACAGGCGGCGATCAGTGGGGCACGGGGGAGCAGTCAAGCGAAGGGGCCTGAGGTAATGCAGGAGCCAGCAGCAGCAGGGGGTGATCAGAGTGATCACTGGGGTGGGTGATCACGGGGGGGGGGGGTCAGAAGGTGGCTGTCAGGAGCGGGAGGGGGGGAAGGAGGGGGCAGGGGAGATGTAGGAGCCTGGGTGATCACTGGGCAGGGGGCTGATTTCTGGGGCGTGGGAGGGAGTGCAGGGGTTAACGGATGGCGGGGGGGGTATCGGATGGTGGGGGGAGAGGGAGGCAGAGGGGGGAGTACCGGAAGGCGGCAGCAGCGGCGATCAGGCAGCAGGGGGCGATCTAGCAGCGGCGGCGGCGGCGATCTGGCAGCGGGCGGCGGCGATCTGGCAGCGGGCGGCGGCGATCAGGCAGTGGCGGCGGCGGGTGCGGCACACAGGGACCTCACTCTCCAGCTTCCACGGAAGGGATGAAGCTGGAGAGTGATGTGAGACATGTTTCACTCCGCCCCTCCACCGCTGATTGGAGTGAAAGCGTCACATGGACGCTTTCTCCAATCAGAGCTGGAGGGGGGTGAAACAGAGGGCACAGGAGCGATCGTGGCCACGGGGGGGGCAAAGCCACCCCCCCTGGGGTCAACTAGAGGTCCTCACGTACCTGCGGGTCGGGTGACATTTCATTGACCCCGGTCACCCGACCCGCAGGAACGCGATCAAACCATGACGCATACGCTGCGTCATGGGTCGGAATGGCACCGACTTTCATGACGCAGCGTATGCGTCAAAGGTCGGGAAGGGGTTAAAGAAGAAGTTACAGGTCTGTGAGAGCCAGAAATCTTGATTGTTTGTTTCTGACCAAATACTTATTTTCCACCATAATATGCAAAAAAAAATGATAAAAAAACAATGTGATTTTCTGGATTTTTTTTTCCCAGTTTGTCTCCCATAGTTGAGGTCTACTTATGATGTAAATTACAGACGCCTCTCATCTTTTTAAGTGGTGGAACTTGCACTATTGCTGACTGACTAAATACTTTTTTGCCCCACTGTAAATAGGTCATATATGTTACAGTGGGTGACAGACTCCCCTGCAAGGAGTTTGTATGTTCTTTCTGTGTTTGTGTGGGTTTCCTCCAATAATCCGAAGACATACTGACAGGGAATTACTGATGATAATGTCTGTAAAGTGCTGTAGAATATGATAGTGCTATATAAGCAATGCAAAAAAATGATTCTGTGAAAAGCGGATTTGGGGCAATATGCGAGTTGCTCCCAGACATTGGGTCCTGCAGATACTATTGTACAGTAGTCGTGTCAGGAAAATAAATGCTTTGCCAGAATTTAGTCAATAATATGAAACCCTATAATTAACATCTTGGTGAATGGGTTCATACACATAATAAAGCCCAGCACACTGCACCTGTCAGTCACAGTGCCATATAGCCTCTGTATAATGCCTAGAAACAACATGTAGAAAATAGCTCAGACATACTAAGCTTGAAGGAGCACATCCTTTTTAAGCATTCGGGCTGTACAAAATAAAGTTTTAACCCTTTCAAGACCTTGCCCTTTTCCATTTTTGCGTTCTCATTTTTCGCTCCCCTCCTTCCCAGAGCCATAAATTTTTATTTTTACGTTAATATGGCCATGTGAGGGCTTGTTTTTTGCAGGACAAGTTGCATTTTTGAACGACATCATTGGTTTTAGCATGCCTTGTACTAGGAAATGGAAAAAAAAATTCCAAGTGCGGTGAAATTGCAAAAAAGTGCTATCCCACATTTGTTTTTTGTTTGGCTTTTTTGCTAGGTTCACTAAATGCTAAAACTGACCTGCCATTATGATTCTCCAGGTCATTACAATTTCATAGACACCAAACTTGTCTAGGTTACATTTTATCTAAGTGGCAAAAAAAATCCAAACTTTGCTAAAAAATAAATAAAAAATAAAAAATTGTGCAATTTTCCAATACCCGTCTCCATTTTTCGTCATCTGGGGTCAGCTGAAAGCTTATTTTTTGCGCGCCGAGCTGACGTTTTTAATTATACCATTTTGGTGCAAATACGTTCTTTTGATTGCCCGGTATTACATGTCATGCAATGTCATGGCGACCAAGAAAACATAATTCTGGCGTTTCTAAATTTTTTCTCGCTACTCCGTTTAGCGATGAGGTTAATCCTTTTTTTATTGATAGATTGGGCGATTTTGAACGCGGTGATACCAAATATGTGTAGGTTTTATTTTTTTTAAATTGTTTTATTATGAAAGGGGCAAAAGGGGGGGTGATTTAAACTTTTATTTTTTTTCATTTTTTTCATATTTTTTAAAACATTTTTTTTTACATTTGACATGCTAGAAGCTGGCATAGCCTTATCGGCTCTGCTATATAGGAGCGATCGTCAGATCGCCCCTGTGTAGATTTACTGCATTGCTCTGAGCGCTGACCACAGGGTGGCGCTCACAGCAAGCTGGCATCAACAACCATAGAGGTCTCAAGGGGACCTCAGGTTGTCATGTCGACGCATCGCTGACCCCCGATCATGTGACGGAGGTCAGCGATGCGCTCATTTCCGGCCTGATGACCGGAAGCGGTAGTTAAATGCCGCTGTCAGCATTTGACAGCGGCATTTAACTAGTTAATAGGGGCTGGTGAATCGCGATTCCACCCACCGCTATTGCAGGCACATGTCATCTGTTCAAAACAGCTGACATGTCCCGGTTTTGATGCAGGCTCACCACCGCAGCCTGCATCAAAGCGGGGGTACTGACCTCCGCAGTAATATTACGGCGGAGGTTGGGAAGGAGTTAAAGGATGTGGACAACTACCTTCAGAGGCATTTTTTTATACTTAAAGAGTAACTTCATTTTAGTTTTATTTTATACATCAATGGCGCACATGAAAATAAGCAACTTGTAATTTTATCAGAAAAATCAGATTTTTGCTCCTCTTTAGTGCAGACAGATTTTACATCACTGAGATAGAGGATGGCAGTTGCTGCTGATGAGATTCTATTCAGGAGGAGGGAGGAGCTAAAGACAGAGCTCCTCCCTCATCCCTCCCTTCTCCACAGAATCTCATCAGTAGCAACTCCCATCTGTTATGATCGTGTTCACACACTCACATGGGTAACAGAGAAGGTAAAGAACTACCAAAGAGAGAAGCAACGCCTGTACCCAACCGGCCCCTGTATAGACTAGAAACACTAAATACAGCTCCTCAAGTCTGGCTCTCTTAAAGGCCATCGATGGGTTTCTCTTATCTCCTGAAGAACCAGAGGGGAGGCCACAATACAAAGGTAGAGGAAAGCATGCAGGAAGACACAAGAATCCAGGGTGAGAAACTAAAACAGGCTCACAAAGGATAGACAGAGATAAATAAGGAGAACCAAAAAAAAAAAAATGGAAAAGAAGGAAAAGGTGCTGCCGCAGGGCTGTGGAGTCAGAACCATTGAGCATTTTGGTGGAGTTGGAGTCGGTATAAATTGGACTCTTAAAATAATTAATAAATAGGGTTCAGTTGTTCAGTACAGGATGTGGTGTAAATATTTTCATAATAATTTGGAAAAGTTGTGAAATGTCATATAAATGTGTGTTCTATTCCTGATCCAAAGATCTAGATTTTTAGATGAGATGAATCTGTGATGCACTTTATGCACATGCTCAGTAGTGAGGCAGTGCTGTGGAGTCGGTGTCAGGAGTCAAGGAAATTGAGGAGTCAGAGTCTTAGATTTGCCTGCTGACTCCACAGCCCTGGGTGCTGAGGAGGAAAACTCACAGATTTGCAGCAGGAAAAAACAAATGGAGCGTACCAGACAATGGTACATCCCTAGCTGAGGAGCTGGAACGCCAAACATCAATCTAAATGGATGTATAGCCATAAAGTGAGGTAAGTGAAAGGTGATTATATAAAGCACATCTCAAAATGTCATAGGACTAAACCAAAAAGAATATGGAAAACACCTGCACAAAAGCCAAACAAGAAGGGGAAACCAAAAGAAACCAACAGCACGGTGAGAAACATGTAACCCTTCATTGTGAGCGGTCATCACGGGATGCGGCTTATAATAACTGGCTCTTGCTGAGAGAAGCCCCTTTCCTTCCCCTGATGAAACGCGTCGGGTTGGGCAGCTAATCTGATGAGTACATCCTTTATTATTGTCTTTTTGACCACTGTCAATTTATAGATTTAATTATTAATAGCTGCGTCAGGTTGATGTATGTCTAAGAGGTGCATTTTCATTATTTAAGTGTAGCAATGCTATTTTGAGGTTGCAGGTGTTACTATTATTTGTACCCATTATCATATGCGCTACTAGTGGGGGGTGTACCCTTAATGATATGGCATTAGCCCTGTAAAAGTTGTTAAATTTTGAGATATATACAACTTCTCTTTATTTATTACGTTGCTCACTCATGCACCTTACTAGAACAGATTAATAGATGTAAGAGTATTGATGGTATACAGAGCAGACACTAATCCTAAATAAGACTGGCTATAGTACCTATTCTGAAAAAGAATATACCGATGCAGTTTTTGGCTGAGCACTTTAAAAGCACACTATCACTTTAAGTATTATTGGTGTCGGTTTTTCTTTGTTAGTTCCTCGCTTTAGGGTCATAAGGGAGAGCCGTCGTTGAGTGGGGGCGCCATGTTGAACTTAGGGTGCCAACCTCCACAGTAAGGTAGGGTGAGTAAGTGAAAGATCACCCCCTCACCAAATTTACCTCTATCCTTTTTAGTATTGTTAAGATTAAGATTGTGTTATTCTCCTGACGGTAATATATGGATAATTTTACCTTATGAATATTAAGTTACATTTTAGGGGTATTATTTTTGTTTTTTGGCTTAAATATTTGATATATACTCTGTTGTTCAATATTTTTGGTTTAATCTGATAACGACAATAATACATCGGGATCAATCCGGATTTATGCCCACACAGCACATATTCTCAGGCGATTGTTTCTCAACCTGCAGGCAAAGGCAGATAAGACGGGTCGGAGGGTAGTGTTGTCTCTCGACGCTGTTAAGGCGTTTGATAGTGTGGAGTGGCGGTATTTGTGGGCGGTCATGAAGGCTACGGGTTTTGGTGAGAAATTTATAAGTTGGGTGCAGTTACTGTACGCGTCTCCAAGAGCTAGGGTATGGGAGAATGGTCTTTTGTCTGAAGATTTTCCTTTGTATAGGTGAACGCGGCAGAGGTGCCCTTTGTCTCCTCTGTTGTTTGCGATTGCGATAAAGCCTTTGGCGGCAGCAATACAGAGAGATGGGGTATAAAGGGATATAGATATGAAAGTCATGAAGAGGACATAGCCCTGTACGTGGACGATGTGCTATTACTTTTGGAGGATGCACAGGAGTCTTTTGCGGGTGGCTATGAATAGCATTACTAACTTTGGGGCTCTATCGGGATTATCTTTTAACTGGGAGAAGTCTGTGTTGCTGCCCATGGACGTGGCGACTCCTCTGACACTAGACCCTGTGATTCACTTATGGGTGGATCATGAGCTTAAATATTTGGGCATTGTGATTTCGGCTAAGATAGAGGACTATGTGCTGCTCAACCTGGCTGCTTTGCTGTGGAAATTTCAGCACAAGATTGGGGCCTGGGTGAGGCTGTTTGTCGGTCACAGGTAGAGTTTATCTTATCAAAATGATACTTATGCCTCAGCCTCTCTACATATTGCATAATGCTCCAGTGTGGTTGGCACAGAGTAAATTTTATGGGATTTGATTTGGAAGAGTGGACGGGCACGCATTAAATTAGAGCATCTGCAGAGATCAAAGGACGAAGGTGGTTTGGCAGTCCCTAATATTTTGATTTATTATATAGCATCCCAATGTCAGCATATGGTGGGTTGGGGAGAAACTAGTCAAAATGCATCAGCTGGGATAATCAATGAATATATAGTGCGGAAGGGTCCATTGTTGACTAGTTTGGAAGCGGGCAGATTCAAAATGAACCCAGAAAAATTTCCAACCATTGTCATGATGGGGAAAGTTTGGCAGAGAATTAAACAGTGGAGGGGGGTAACAGAATTCACACGATATGCGTCAATTTGGTTTGACCCTAGAATGGCGGAATTGGTTTGACCCTAGAATGGCGGAACTCATGAAATTGTGGGGGTTTGGTGAGTGGAGGCGTATTGGCATTTGGTTTGTGTCTCAGTTATTTGATGGTGGAGTTTTTAAGACGTTGAAATTCTCAGGAATGAGTTTCCTTTGAGCCAGAAGATGTTTTTCCAGTATCTTCAGTTGAGACACGCCCTAAATAAACAGAATGAAGTATCATGTGTGGTTCTGCAGTCAGATGGGTTGTTGAGCCTCGTTGGACCTCGGAGGAACACGAGGGGTTTCATTACTTTAATGTACAGGGGCCTGCTGGACACCTTTTTATTGAGACAACCGTTGAAGTTGAAGGAAAAATGGATGGCAGATTTGGGTTCCATATCGGAGTCTCAGTAGGAGTCCATACTACAATATATTCCCAAGGTTTCTTTGAGCGAGGCTAAAAGGGTGTCACAGTTATATTTAGTTTTTAGAGTGTACAGGACTCCGTTATGGATGATGAAGACAGGACTGAGAGGAGACTCAAGGGTGCCCAAGGTGTTCTGAGGAAGGAGCCGACCTTCTACACATGATGTGGTCGTGTTCTCGCCATCAGCCCTTTTGGGTAAAAGTGTTCAATCTGATTCAGGAATTGATGGGGGTAAATATTGTGTGAACTCCTCTGGCTTGCCTCCTGGGATGTCTGGATGATATTGCTTCAGATGAGTGTGGGAAACTGGCTATTAGAAGATTGCTGAATGCTGCTAGGAAACTTATTGTGATGCATTGGTTAGATGACAAACCACCAGTCAAAAAATAATTTGTGAACAAAATAAACTTTATTTTCCTCATAGAAAGGAATATTTTCATTAAGAGAAGTCAACATACAAAATTCGAAAATGTGTGGGGCGGATGGATGGATTATCCGGGTGTGGCATCTGATGAGCTATAGCAGAGTAGACTGGGAGTCGTTTAATTGCTTCTGTAGGAACCTTGTACGGTTGAGCTTCTGTAAAGCTGTGTATAGCTGTATAAAGAGGAGATGTATCAGTTTGACAATTAAAAAATATTGGGATGGAGATTGGGGGGAGGTAGGGAGGAAGGTAGGGAGGGAGAGGGGGGGTTCTCTGGTACGGGTGTTAGTTCTTGTTAAAGGAAAATGTATTAACTTGCATTGAATTTTCTGTACCCGTCTGGTGTTTGTATCAGACTATGTTACATTCTGAATATATGCTTTAATAAAAATTACTTGATTAAAAAAAATGGAAAATAAAGAAAATTTGTACTATGAGGCAAAATAGCAATGCCTTTAATTGTGTCTGTTGACTAAGTCTATAAGTTAAAAAGGTATTTTGTATGTCAGTTACCATTAAAGGAAACCTGTCACCCCCAAAATCAAAGGTGAGCTAAGCCCACCAGTATCAGGGACTTATCTACAGCATTCTGTAATGCTGTAGATAAGCCCCTGATGTATCCTGAAAGATGAGAAAAAGAGGTTAGATTATACTCACCCAGAGGCGGTCCCGATCCGGTTCTGGTCCTATGGGCGTCGCGGTCCGGTCTGTGGCCTCCCATCTTCTTACGATGACGTCCTCTTCTTGTATTCATGCTGCGGTTATGGCGCAGGCGTATCTGTCTGCCCTGTTGAGGGCAGAGCAAAGTACTGCAGTGCACAGGCGCTGGGCCTCTCTGACCTTTCCTGGCACCTGAGCACTGCAGTACTTTGCTCTGCCCTCAACAGGGCAGACAAAGTACGCCTGCGCCGTAGCCGCAGCACAAATACAGGAAGAGGACGTCATCGTAAGAAGATGGGAGGCCCCGGACCGGACCGCAACACCCATCGGACCAGAACCGGACCGGGACCGCCCCTGGGTGAGTATAATCTAATCTCCTTTTCTCATCTTTCAGGATACATTGGGGGCTTATCTACAGCATTACAGAATACTGTAGATAAGCCCCTGATGCTGGTGGGCTTAGCTCACCTTTGATATTGGGGGTGACAGGCTCCCTTTAAGGAATATCCATAGGAATAAAATAATAGTAATGCTTGCTGTGTGTAAACTCTCCAGAGTATGTATAGCTGCCCTTAATCATGTCTATCCATTGCTTTCTTCTTTCTACCATGTGATAATGTCAGAGAAAGTATAAGTTATTATATGATATACCCAACAGTATGAACAAGGCTGTGGAAGAAAATTCCAAAATCAAGGTGTACCTGACTGAAAAGAGTCATGAGGCAATGACTATTTTATAGGATGGTAATAAGCTCTGGATTCTTTAAGCAGCAGGCGATGTGTCACGTTTCCCTGGCAAGAATTTAATGCTATGTGCGCAGATATTCTATATAGAAATGTCATTTATACCCTAGGTCTGTGTCTCCAACTAATTATATGGCAGAACTCATCACTTTCGGTTCTTATCTCATATATGACAATCAAAGTGAAAAGTATAAAGGGTAACCAGTCAATTTCCAACATGTCATTGCATAGGGATGTGATTTAGGTAACCATTGAGCTCCCATATTTCCACTGAATGGCAGGGGCTTGAATGTCAACTAGTTGAAAATGACATTCTGGTTAAGACATCTAAGCTGTGGGATCCATGTCAACTACAATGTTTTCACATTTTATTGACATAAAGTTTTATACAGCTATTTTTCTTGAGTCACTTAATGTAAGGGATATGGACACCAACGGGTTCACAGTTTTATTTTATTTAAATGAATGCATTTTTGTTAGTATTTTCTACAGCCTGTATGTATCACTGTACATACCTGGCTGCAGAATGAAATTAGCAGTAAATCCTTCAGTGACATGCTTTCGACTGCAATGTTTTCTCATTGCAATTTTTTCTCTATGCTTCAAACGTGTCTACATCCACTCACCTTTTACTATGTCAGTGTATTGATTTGACTTTTAACTTTGGCGTCATCTACTTTCATGTTGATAATACATCTCTATGGGACTCATGTGAATGTAGAATTAGCATTAATGCACAATATGATAATTAATTCTTCATTAATGGAACATTCATATGGAAATAAGGGACAGTCCTACAAACCTTTAGAGATTAAATAGTGACTTTGGAGCAAGGGCATTAGATCAGTAGATAAAAGGGCTCCCGTGAGTTTTGAAAGCCAGATCAGAAAACACTACAGACAGTAACAGAATTGGATTAGTCTCAATAGTTCGGCTGCTGGCAATCATAAAATTCCCTCAATGTCTTCATGTAGTGAACAGGTGCACACAAGCTATTCCAAAAGCAAAAAACACTTTCGAATTAGTATCTATTTCAAAACCTCAATAATCGCCTAAAGTTGTGAAAAACAATTTAAATTAGCTTCATTTTAACATAAGAACAGCATCCAGCTTTACGCATAATAAGCATTCACATCGCGGCTGTTCTCTGCAATATATTCTGCAGTAGTATCAGGCGTCTGCCGGGGATATCTACGACTACTGGATGAAGCATCCTGGGCTCGCAGCACGCACACCGCTGACTCATACCGCCAGACTGCGCGCTAAACACGTCTCATAAACCAGCCATTTGTAATATTCTTTATGAACAGGGACATTTGGTGTTTTCTTTTACCTGCATCTGAGATAAGGTGTTCATAGTAATTACCCGCTGATCAGATCCAATGAGAAAAGCAAGAAACATTAAATAATAGATACATGTATACTGACATTTCTTATATTCTGCACATCCCAAAATGACAAACTCAAGAAATGTGCTCTTTTGAGGCATTTGGACATTATTTATAGCACTTATAAACATAAGGTTAATGTTAGTCAAACTTGACTATCTGGATGTCACCAATTCATCTACTATATAATTGTCTAAGGGTCACTTCCGTCTTTCTGTCTGTCACAGATATTCATTGGTCGCGGCCTCTGTCTGTCATGGAATCCAAGTCGCTGATTGGTCTCGCCAGCTGCCTGTCATGGCTGCCGCGACCAATCAGCGACGACCACAGTCCGATTAGTCCCTCCCTACTCCCCTGCTGTCAGGTGCCCGGCGCCCGCTCCATATTCCCCGCAGTCACCGCTAACACAGGGTAAATGCCAGCGGTAACGGACCGCGTTATGCTGCGGGTAACTCACTCTGTTACCGCCGCTATTAACCCTGTGTGACCAAGTTTTTACTATTGATGCTGCCTATGCAGCGTCAATAGTAAAAAGATCTAATGTTAAAAATAATTTAAAAAAATAAAAAATCATCATATACTCACCCTCCAGCGCCTTTCCCGGTCTTCGCGACGTTCCGGTGCTAAGGATGGCATGCGACAAGGACCTTCCATGACGTCACGGTCATGTGACCGCGACGTCATCACAGGTCCTGCGCGCCTGCGCGAGAAGGACCTTCCATAACGTCACGGTCATGTGACCGCGACGTCATCACAGGTCCTGCGCGCCTGCACAAGAACGACCTTCCATAACGTCACGGTCATGTGACCGCGACGTCATCACAGGTCCTGCGTGCCTGCGCAAGAACGACCTTCCATAACGTCACGGTCATATGACCACAACATCATCACAGGTCCTGCGCGCCTGCGCGAGAAGGACCTGCCATGACGTCACGGTCATGTGACCGCGACGTCATCACACCCTGGGACCGGAAGCTGGCGACAGAACTACAAGGGGCCCTCGGATCATAAGGTGAGTATATGTTTATTTTTTATTTTTTAACCTGTGACATACGTGGCTGGGCAATATACTATGTGGCTGGGCAATATACTACGTAGCTGGGCAATATACTACGTGGCTCTGTGCTGTGTACTACATCGCTGTGCAATATACAACGTGGCTCTGTGCTGTATACTACATCACTGGGCAATATACTACGCAACTGGGCAATATACTACGTGGCTGGGCAATATATTACGTGACTGGGCAATATACTACGTAGCTGGGCAATATACTACGAGGACATGCATATTCTAGAATACCCGACGCGTTAGAATCAGGCTACCATCTAGTTCATTACACGGTTTTATTTCCCAGATAATAAAGACAAGTCTCTAGGATCACATGTAAACCTTCAATTCAGTATTTATGCCCCATACATTTTGCAAAAAAAAAGGGGGCTCATATATCAAGACGGAGCCCTTACATACAGCATTTGGCTGACAAAATGCATGTAGAATATACACAGTGGGGAATAAAGAAAAACACTGTAAGCTAGATAAAAAGTTTATATAAGAATGTCCAACTGCGCAATAAATGGCAATAAAACATTGTTATTGATTATATTTGGATTTTATCATTCGTATGCATAGGCAGCATCAATAGTAAAAACTTGGTCACACAGGGTTAATAGCGGCGGTAACGGAGTGAGCATAACGTGGTTCGTTACCGCTGACATAAACCCTGTGTGAGTGGTGACTGCGGGGAGTATGGAGTGGGCGCCGGGCACCTGACTGCAGGGGAGTAGGGAGGGATTAATCGGACTGTGGCCGTCGCTGATTGGTTGCGGCAGTTATGACAGGCAGCTGGCGAGACCAATCAGCGACTTGGATTCCATGACAGACAGAGGACGCGACCAATGAATATCTGTGACAGACAGACAGAAAGACGGAAGTGACCCTTAGATAATTATATAGTAGATTGCTGACAATCTGGTATTCCTCTCTGTACCATGAAGATGTGGTTGCCACAAATAATAGTAATTATAATTTTCTTTCTATAGCACCATCATATTCTGCAGCACTTTACAATCAAGGGGAGTCATGTGCAAACAATAAAGACATTACCGTGTAACACATAGGTCAACAGTTACAGGAGGAGTGAGGACCCTGCTCGAAAGCTCACAATCAATAAGGAAATAGAAGGCACAATAGCTAAAAAGGGCTCATCATGTACAGTATGCAAAGCTGCTTGGCATTATTTTTTGGCACACCTTCATACACAATTTCCATCTATGATAATAATCCTTCATGTACCTCATTATGTATAAAAATAGAGACAGAGGAACAGCATAACCTCACAGCAGTCTACGAGAACTAGATCATAGATCTATCCAACACTGATTAATAGGACTGCAAGGTCCTTTGCTGAATATGAGCTTCTTGCCATTGATAAAACTGCTACACATTGTAATGACTGCATTATATACACAAAGAGATAAATGAAGAATAATAGAAAACTGTAATTACCTGCGACACCTTAGAAATAACACTAACTCAACCTTGTAATTCACCTCTTTCTTTTCCAGTGAAAAATCCTAAATTATTGCAGTATACACAGTGGTGCCTAATTTAATATATCTCCCTTAAGTGTTGTTAGCGCTAGACTTGACTTTGCAATATTTAGACACAGCTAAACTCCTATTTCAAGCTGCTTCCATACTAATCTTCCACTTGATTTTTTAAGTGGAAGGCCCAGGAGACTCATTCCTTCCTTGAAGTGATGGCATCAGTAGAACCTTTTGCCTTGTCACAGGCGTGGGTTGCATTGCAATGAAACATCTGTCACAAGCAGCAGTCCGTCTTTATTTTATCTTGACTTTGGTTCCCAGACTCGTCAAAGGTCGATTTTTTTTCTGCAAATCCTTTGTCATGTTTTCTCTGCGCCTCCATCTGTGCTGATGTCTTTTATGTAGTTATCACGATATTCACATACAAACCAAACTGTCACGTGATTAATGCAGGCAGCCATTAATGTCCTCCAACAGACAGATGACTGAGCTCCCGAAGCAAAAGCCATTGTTATTGGCAGCACGTCTTACTGTGACTGAACCACGGCCATGAAAATCGGCCAACAGACAGACCGACTGAGCTCCCAAAGCACCCACAAAGAAGCCATTGTTTTCAGCAGTACATCTAAAGGTACCGTTACACTAAGCGACGCTGCAGCAATATAGACAACGAGCCGATCGCTGGAGCGTCGCTGTTTAGGTCGCTAGCAGACGTCAAACATGGCAACACCAGAACTATGCAGGAGCAATCCAGTGACGTACTTATCGTTCTCGCCGGTTGTTAGCTCCATGTTAGAACATTGCTGGCATCGTTGCTTTTGCTGTCAAACATGACGAATCACGCTGACCTGACGACCAAATAAAGTTCCAGACTTCTAGCTACGACCAGCGATGTCACAGCGGGATCCTGATCGCTGCTGCGTGTCAAACACAAAGAGATCGCTATCCAGGATGCTGCCTCCTCAAAGGATTCAAGCTTGAGGAGGCTAATTTGCATATTCCAGGTGCCTTCTGGGAAAAGCGAAGAGTCTCCCTAAGCTAGAAGATCGTTGGGTACAGCCGGGACCAGCTGCTTGGAAAGAATCACCAAACCAGGGATTCAAGCTTGAGGAGGCTAATTTGCATATTCCAGGTGCCTTCTGGGAAAAGCAAAGAGTCTCCCTAAGCTAGAAGATCGTTGGGTACAGCCGGGACCAGCTGCTTGGAAAGAATCACCAAACCAGGGATTCAAGCTTGAGGAGGCTAATTTGCATATTCCAGGTGCCTTCTGGGAAAAGCGAAGAGTCTCCCTAAGCTAGAAGATCGTTGGGTACAGCCGGGACCAGCTGCTTGGAAAGAATCACCAAACCAGGGATTCAAGCTTGAGGAGGCTAATTTGCATATTCCAGGTGCCTTCTGGGAAAAGCGAAGAGTCTCCCTAAGCTAGAAGATCGTTGGGTACAGCCGGGACCAGCTGCTTGGAAAGAATCACCAAACCAGGGATTCAAGCTTGAGGAGGCTAATTTGCATATTCCAGGTGCCTTCTGGGAAAAGCGAAGAGTCTCCCTAAGCTAGAAGATCGTTGGGTACAGCCGGGACCAGCTGCTTGGAAAGAATCACCAAACCAGGGATTCAATTTTTGCCTGTAGGACATTATTGCAAGAGAGCTTGGCTGAGTAGATTACACAAGAAGGAAAACACACAGCAAGTCAGCAGGATCTAGGAG
This sequence comes from Ranitomeya imitator, assembly GCF_032444005.1. Classification (NCBI taxonomy): domain Eukaryota; kingdom Metazoa; phylum Chordata; class Amphibia; order Anura; family Dendrobatidae; genus Ranitomeya; species Ranitomeya imitator. The sequence goes on from NC_091284.1 coordinate 716,079,367, forward strand.
CAACATGGCAGATGTGACAACCTACATGGTGAGCTGCAGCATGTGCTATATGTTCACAGATCGACCAGAAGAAGAATTAAATTTCACCTGTCAGAAGTGTAGACTAGTGGCCCTTTTAGAAGAAAAGGTGCGGGGTCTGGAAGAAAGAATAGCAACTTTGAAACTCATCAAAGAGAATGAAGACTTTCTAGACAGAACAGAAGCATCTCTACTGGTCACAGAAGGTGAAAAAAGTGTCAGAGAACCTCCAAAAGCAGATGAGTGGAAGCATGTGACCAAAAGAAGAAAGAAGACCATGGAGAAATCACCAACCACACAACTGAAGAACCGATATCAAATCTTTGTAGAGGATGAAGATGGCACACCTAAGGATGAAGCAATACCAGCAAGCAAAAAAGAAAAGGGCACACAGCAACAAGTGACAGCAAAAAGTACAGCCAAGAAGCAACGAACAGTGGTGGTGGTGGGAGACTCACTACTGAGAGGCACAGAAGCAGCCATCTGCAGACCGGACATAACTGCAAGAGAAGTATGCTGTCTTCCAGGTGCGATGATCAAGGATGTGACCGATAGGATACCAAAGCTCTCCAACTCCAAGGACGTCCACCCATTTCTTCTGATACATGTTGGCACCAATGACACGGCAAGGAAGGACCTACCGACAGTCTGCAAAGACTTTGAAGAGTTGGGGAAGAAAGTAAAGGAACTGGATGCACAGGTAGTTTTTTTCTTCTATCCTTCCAGTAGACGGGCATGGCACCAGGAGATGGAACAGGATCCTTGATGCAAACAACTGGCTAAGACGATGGTGCAGACAACAAGGATTCGGATTCCTGGACCACGGTGTGAATTACTTGTACGATGGACTCCTCGCCAGAGACGGACTACACCTCAACAAACCTGGGAAACACACATTCGCCAGAAGACTCGCTACACTCATCAGGAGGGCGTTAAACTAGAAGAAGAGGGGACGGGAAGAAAAACATTAGACTTGAACAAAGAAGATCCAGGAAAACATACTCAGAAGGGAGGTAAGAACATTTCTAAAACAATCCACAGCGAGGAGATTGGAACAAAACAAAATCCTCTAAACTGCATGCTCGCAAACGCCAGAAGCCTGACAAACAAGATGGAAGAACTAGAAGCAGAAATATCTACAGGTAACTTTGACATAGTGGGAATAACCGAGACATGGTTAGATGAAAGCTATGACTGGGCAGTTAACTTACAGGGTTACAGTCTGTTTAGAAAGGATCGTAAAAATCGGAGAGGAGGAGGGGTTTGTCTCTATGTAAAGTCTTGTCTAAAGTCCACTTTAAGGGAGGATATTAGCGAAGGAAATGAGGATGTCGAGTCCATATGGGTCGAAATTCATGGAGGGAAAAATGGTAACAAAATTCTCATTGGGGTCTGTTACAAACCCCCAAATATAACAGAAACCATGGAAAGTCTACTTCTAAAGCAGATAAATGAAGCTGCAACCCATAATGAGGTCCTGGTTATGGGGGACTTTAACTACCCGGATATTAACTGGGAAACGGAAACCTGTGAAACCCATAAAGGCAACAGGTTTCTGCTAATAACCAAGAAAAATTATCTTTCACAATTGGTGCAGAATCCAACCAGAGGAGCAGCACTTTTAGACCTAATACTATCTAATAGACCTGACAGAATAACAAATCTGCAGGTGGTCGGGCATCTAGGAAATAGCGACCACAATATTGTACAGTTTCACCTGTCTTTCACTAGGGGGACTTGTCAGGGAGTCACAAAAACACTGAACTTTAGGAAGGCAAAGTTTGACCAGCTTAGAGATGCCCTTAATCTGGTAGACTGGGACAATATCCTCATAAATAAGAATACAGATAATAAATGGGAAATGTTTAAGAACATCCTAAATAGGCAGTGTAAGCGGTTTATACCTTGTGGGAATAAAAGGACTAGAAATAGGAAAAACCCAATGTGGCTAAACAAAGAAGTAAGACAGGCAATTAACAGTAAAAAGAAAGCATTTGCACTACTAAAGCAGGATGGCACCATTGAAGCTCTAAAAAACTATAGGGAGAAAAATACTTTATCTAAAAAACTAATTAAAGCTGCCAAAAAGGAAACAGAGAAGCACATTGCTAAGGAGAGTAAAACTAATCCCAAACTGTTCTTCAACTATATCAATAGTAAAAGAATAAAAACTGAAAATGTAGGCCCCTTAAAAAATAGTGAGGAAAGAATGGTTGTAGATGACGAGGAAAAAGCTAACATATTAAACACCTTCTTCTCCACGGTATTCACGGTGGAAAATGAAATGCTAGGTGAAATCCCAAGAAACAATGAAAACCCTATATTAAGGGTCACCAATCTAACCCAAGAAGAGGTGCGAAACCGGCTAAATAAGATTAAAATAGATAAATCTCCGGGTCCGGATGGCATACACCCACGAGTACTAAGAGAACTAAGTAATGTAATAGATAAACCATTATTTCTTATTTTTAGGGACTCTATAGCGACAGGGTCTGTTCCGCAGGATTGGCGCATAGCAAATGTGGTGCCAATATTCAAAAAGGGCTCTAAAAGTGAACCTGGAAATTATAGGCCAGTAAGTCTAACCTCTATTGTTGGTAAAATATTTGAAGGGTTTCTGAGGGATGTTATTCTGGATTATCTCAATGAGAATAACTGTTTAACTCCATATCAGCATGGGTTTATGAGAAATCGCTCCTGTCAAACCAATCTAATCAGTTTTTATGAAGAGGTAAGCTATAGGCTGGACCACGGTGAGTCATTGGACGTGGTATATCTCGATTTTTCCAAAGCGTTTGATACCGTGCCGCACAAAAGGTTGGTACACAAAATGAGAATGATTGGTCTGGGGGAAAATGTGTGTAAATGGGTTAGTAACTGGCATAGTGATAGAAAGCAGAGGGTGGTTATAAATGGTATAGTCTCTAACTGGGTCGCTGTGACCAGTGGGGTACCGCAGGGGTCAGTATTGGGACCTGTTCTCTTCAACATATTCATTAATGATCTGGTAGAAGGTTTACACAGTAAAATATCGATATTTGCAGATGATACAAAACTATGTAAAGCAGTTAATACAAGAGAAGATAGTATTCTGCTACAGATGGATCTGGATAAGTTGGAAACTTGGGCTGAAAGGTGGCAGATGAGGTTTAACAATGATAAATGTAAGGTTATACACCTGGGAAGAAGGAATCAATGTCACCATTACACACTGAATGGGAAACCACTGGGTAAATCTGACAGGGAGAAGGACTTGGGGATCCTAGTTAATGATAAACTTACCTGGAGCAGCCAGTGCCAGGCAGCAGCTGCCAAGGCAAACAGGATCATGGGGTGCATTAAAAGAGGTCTGGATACACATGATGAGAGCATTATACTGCCTCTGTACAAATCCCTAGTTAGACCGCACATGGAGTACTGTGTCCAGTTTTGGGCACCGGTGCTCAGGAAGGATATAATGGAACTAGAGAGAGTACAAAGGAGGGCAACAAAATTAATAAAGGGGATGGGAGAACTACAATACCCAGATAAATTAGCGAAATTAGGATTATTTAGTCTAGAAAAAAGACGACTGAGGGGCGATCTAATAACCATATATAAGTATATAAGGGGACAATACAAATATCTCGCTGAGGATCTGTTTATACCAAGGAAGGTGACGGGCACAAGGGGGCATTCTTTGCGTCTGGAGGAGAGAAGGTTTTTCCACCAACATAGAAGAGGATTCTTTACTGTTAGGGCAGTGAGAATCTGGAATTGCTTGCCTGAGGAGGTGGTGATGGCGAACTCAGTCGAGGGGTACAAGAGAGGCCTGGATGTCTTCCTGGAGCAGAACAATATTGTATCATACAATTAGGTTCTGTAGAAGGACGTAGATCTGGGGATTTATTATAATGGAATATAGGCTGAACTGGATGGACAAATGTCTTTTTTCGGCCTTACTAACTATGTTACTATGTTACTATGTTGTTCTCGTTGTAAAGTTGCTCAGTGTGAAGGTACCTTTACTCTGACCGACCCTTGGTCATGAATGTCTGCCAACAGACAGACCGACTGAGCTCCCAAAGCATCCACAACAAAGTTATTGTTTTCAGCAGCACGTCTTACTCTGACCGACCCACAGCCATGAATATCAGCCAACAGACAGACCGACTGAGCTCCCAAAGCACCCACAATGAAGCCATTGTTTTCAGCAGCACGTCTTACTCTGAACGACCCATGGTCTCGAATGTCGGCCAACAGACAGACCAACTGAGCTCCCAAAGCATCCACAATGAAGTCATTGTTTTCAGCAGCACGTCTTAGGGTACCGTCACACAGTGGCATTTTGATCGCTACGGCGGCACGATTTGTGACGTTCCAGCGATATATCCGTGATGTTCCAGCGATCTCGTTGTGTCTGACACGCTCCTGCGATCAGGGACCCCGCTGAGAATCGTACGTCGTAGCAGATCGTTTGAAACTTTCTTTCGTCGTCTAGTGTCCCGCTGTGGCGGCATGATCGCATGGTGTAACAAAGGTGTGCACGATATTGTATACGATGTGCACATAGTAACCAATGGCTTCTACATCGCACATACGTCATGAAATTATCGCTCCAGCGTCGTACATTGCAAAGTGTGACAGCAGTCTACGACGCTGGAGCGATATTGTTACGATGCTGGAGCGTCACGGATCGTGCCGTCGTAGCGATCAAAATGCCACTGTGTGACGGTACCCTTACTGTGACCGACCCACGACCATGAATATCGGCCAACAGACAGTTCAACTGAGCTCCCAAAGCACACACAATGAAGCCATTGTTTTCAGCAGCACGTCTTACTCTGAACGACCCATGGTCTCGAATGTCGGCCATCAGACAGACCAACTGAGCTCCCAAAGCACCCACAAGGAAGTCATTGTTTTCAACAGCATGTCTTACTCTGACCGACCAGCGACCATGAATATCGGCCAACAGACAGACCAACTGAGCTCCCAAAGCACACACAATGAAGCCATTGTTTTCAGCAGCACGTCTTACTCTGAAAGACCCATGGTCATGAATGTCGGCCAACAGACAGACCGACTGAGCTCCCAAAGCACCCAGAACGAAGTCATTGTTTTCAGCAGCACATGTCTTAACCTGACCGACCCACAGCCATGAATGTCGTCCAACAGACAGACCGACTGAGCTCCCAAAGCACCCACAACGAAGCCATTGTTTTCAGCAGCACATGTCTAAGGCTACATGTCTCTGGCATGCACAACGAAGAGTTTTGTGACGCATGCGTTCATTTTTTGCATGATTTTGGCGCAGAAAAAACTGCATCATGCAGCGTCCTCTGCGCCCTGACAGTTGCGCCAAAATGACGCACCGTCACAAATTGCAAGACAACGCATGTCCATGCGCCCCCCATGTTAAATATAGGGGCGCATGACGCATGCGTCTCTGCAGCTGCACCCGACGCTGCGCCGCACAACGTTAATGTGAACGTAGCCTTACTCTGACCGACCCACGGCAATGAATGTCTGCCAACAGACAGACCGACTGAACTCCCAAAGCACCCACAACGAAGTCATTGTTTTCAGTAGCACATGTCTTACTCTGACTGACCCACGGCCATTAATGTCTGCCGATAGATGACCGAGCTCCTGAAGTACACACAAAGAAGCCATTGTTCTCGGCGGCACATATCATGAATTTCCACCAACAGACAGACCGTTTGAGCTCCTGAAGCACTCAGAACAAAGTTATTGTTCTCGGCAGCAAATGTCTTACTTTGACTGACCCATGTCAATGAGTGACCAAATTCCCAAATCACACAGAATAAAACCATTGTCCTTGTCAGCACATGTCTTATTAAACAGGAGGATGTGCTGCCGAGTACAATAATTTTTTACTTTTAAACAAATTTAAAATTAATTTTACCCTGTGGACACACATTATACTCGTTAGCAGGATGATTGGTAGTTATTACTATGCACAGTTATCAGGGATTGTTCCTAAGATTCTTAGTTCCCTATAATTATTGCGTAAATTCACCCTTACTGATCTGTTGATATATGGGAATGAAGAAAAAATATTTTCTACCAAAAAATGTTGTTTAGCCCCAATTTATTTCATTTTCACAAGGATGGCAGGAGAAAGTGGACCTAAAAATTTTTTTGTGCAATTTTTTCAGAGTATGCCGAAACCCAGTGGCGTAACTTGAAAGTCATGGGCCCCGATGCGAAAGCTCCAACGGGGCCCCCAAATATTTTAAATATTTAATAGCAATAGTCTTTTTCTATAGGCTAAAAGGGACTTTTAGAGCTCCCTAGGCTCCAGGGCCGAGTGTGATTGCAACCCCTGCACCTGTTGTAGTTACACCCCTGCCGATACTGCATATGTGGTCGAAAAATACTTTTGAGGCAAGGTGCACAGCTCAGGAGGGAAAAACCGCCATATTGGAGTTAAGATTTTGCTGGACTGGTATGAGGGTACCATGTCACATTGGCAGAGCCCATGAGGCGCCAGAACAACAGAACCCCCCGTAAGATACAACATTTTACTGCACCTCTCAATGAATTCATCTAGTGCAGGTTCCTGTTAGTGTAACAAAATAGTGGTCATTTTAATTATATAGTTGTTACCTCCCTTGACTAGATGAGCGTGATTTGGTAATTAAAGGCAATGAGACACTTATTTTGGCAGACCATTTTTGTCATTGGGGTTTGTGGATGTCTAGAAGACAAACCTTACGGGGAATGTAATGGGCCTACAATAGTGGATATTACCTCTGGAAACTTGTAGTCAGTTACAAGATAACTCAATAATGGATGAAAAGAACATTAAAAAGATCAGCTTAGGTACATATATTTCTAGCCTCTTTTATATTATTGGAGACATTACTTCTCCTTCATGACAGTTAACTATTTCCACTTGTCTAAGGCTACTGCTCCTGTTAACCTAACGCCCTAAACTCCACCAGCAGTGACAGCGATACCCCTCCTTGTAACAAAATAGAGAAAGGAGTTATGGCAGCGCTATTGTGGGGAGTGAAGGATCCGTTGTGGTGGGAATGAATACAGAAACTCACCTAAAAAGGAATAAAGAAGAACCAGGTCCTACCAATTTGGGGTACCCAGGGCCGGCATTAGGGGCAGGCAGACTAGGCAGCTGCCTAGGGCCCTTTCACTTCCAGAGACCTCCAGCCAGTGGGGTGTCGCTAATATCAGAACACCACATGGCCGCTGTGGGACACGTAAAAGGGGCCTGCCGCCACCCCCTTCCCCGCATCGTGCATTCAACTTATCGGCATCATAGTTGAAAGCAGTGATGGAGGAGAGAGTGTCGGCTGACGCTCCCTCTCCCATCACTCCTTCTCTGCATATGACTCAGCGGGTGCACAATGATGTCACGTTGAGAGCGGAGCAGAGGGGGAGGCACTGTGGCAAATGAGGACAGGTGAGTATTGTATATGTGTACTGTGCATGTGTGTATGTATGTGTATATATGTGTATGTGTCTGTGTATGCATGTGTATATGTGTATGCGTGTACTGTGTGGGGGATGCATTATACTATGTGTGTGTGGGCTGAACTATACTGCATGTGTGTGGGGAGGCTGCCCTATACTGTGGGGGCTGCACTATACTGTGTGTGGGGAGCTGCATTATTCTGTGTATGTGTGAGGGGCTGCATTATACTGTGTGGGTCTGCACTATACTGTGTGTGTCTGCATTATAGTGTGTGTGTAGGAGGGCTGAATTACACTCTGTGGGGGGTTGGAGTATACTCTGAGGGTTGCTGTGTTATACTCTGAGGGGAGCAGCATTATACCCTGTGGGAGAGGGGTTGCACTATACTGTGTGTTTGGGGGGCTGCACTATACTGCGTGTGTGGGGGGGCTGCATTATACTGCGGGGGCTGCATTATACTGTGTGTGTGGGGGGTTGCACTATACTGTGGGTAGGGAGGCTGCATTATACTGTGTGTGTGGGGGGGTTGCATTATACTGTGTGTGGGGGCTTCCCTATACTGTGAGGGGTTGCACTATACTGAGTGTAGGGGGCTGCATTATACTGCGTGCGGAGGGCTGCATTATACTGTGTATGTGTGGGGGGCTGCATTATACTCTGAGAGGAGCTGCATTATACTCTGAGGGGGGCTGCATTATACTGTGTGTGTGTGGGGCTGCATTATACTGTTTAAGTGTGGGGCTGCAGTATACTCTGAGGGTGGGCTGCATTATACTCAATCGAGGACCATGGGGAGTGCATTATACTGTATGGGAGCTGCATTATACTGTTTTGAGGACTATTTGTCCTCATAATTCTTCCTCAGCTGGTGTACAACTTCAAAATTGTCGATCACGCTCGTTTAACGGCCTGAACTCAGCACAGTTAAATACAACCGAAATGTTTCTGTGTGATGGTGCAATATGTGAGCATTTGGGGCCCCACTTTGTCTAAAACTGGCCCTGGGGGCACTTATTAAGTTAAAAGAACAAACCAGTTTTCGGCTCTGGACTGGAGCTTTGTCAGGTAAGTATTGTAATCTGACGAAGGCGAAACAGGTTTGCTTTGAAGACTTCTAATGAAGTTATCTCTTGTATACATTCGATTTCCTTTTTTCCTATGGACATCGCACCAGCACTCTTCCACAATGCTTATCTTCTAGTTCTTTATAACAATAATAACGTGACCCCCCCTAAATTCTCCCAGTAGCCCTCTTCCTTTACTAGTCTCAGCACAGACTCTCCCTTCTCCTATTAGTGATAACAGGACTTACATTATTTATAAACTGATGTCCAATATGTATCTTTGTTGCTTATTCATCTTATTCATCTCTCCTAAACCTACTTGTAAGCAAAGTAACCTATCACTTTCCAAAAAGCATTTCTCCCAAGACAGATTGTAACTGGTGTTTCCAGGAAAGAGTATCCAGCTACATGACTTTGACACAGGGCTGTGGTGTCGGAAAGCCAAACCTCCGACTCCTCAATTTCCATGACACCGACTCCACCAAAATGGGCTCCGACTCCACAGTCTGGCGTTAACAGTCGGTTAAATTATTTGGCTGTACTATGCCAAACTAGAGGGAGAATATAAAGCGCTATTCCGGAAGACCTCCATAGAAAATGTTACCTAATATTAAAATTAGTAAAAATGTCTCAAAGAGGCTTCATTCAATTAAATCAAGAGTAATGAATGCAGAAATATTACATTTTCAATTATAGAAGAACTACGGTAATTCTTTAATTCATTTCATTTTATTCTCCATTTATGTCTGGAACATTAGAGTGACAAGGGCTAGAATTCCTGTACGTCTGTTAAAATCTCATTTTCCTTCCTTTTGGTGGTATATACAATAGCATTTCCCTTTAATGAAAGGCTATGATGTATTCTACTGTGTAGTTATAAAATACCATACTGAACCTATTGTACGGAAAAAAGTAAGGAACAATATGTTACAGGAAAGAACAGAAAACTCTACATTAAACTAAAAGGCATACCAACGAAGCATGTACCAAAAGGACACTATTTTAACATTCATAGGGTGAAGAAGGTCTAAGTGCCGGTAGCTTTCCTGAGCCAGACACTTTACATATTCAAACAACTAGATGTGAACAGAGCCCAATCTAACAACTGCACCACCAAAGTGTCTAAGGCTAGTTTCACATTTGCATTAGAATTCACAGCATTTAATCTGCAACCGCAAATGCAGGAAAAACCGCATGCAAATGCGTACAAACGCAGCGTTTTTTTTAGACGCATACATTAACGGAGAGAGAGAGAGAGAGAGAGATTTTTTCCCATGCCAGAATCAAAAGCAAAGCTTCTGGGCATGCTCAATGTGTAAAAAATGGATTCGGTAGCCGGAAACGTTCATTCACACATCCGTTCCATGCGTTTATTGCCGGAAACGTCCCTTCAGGCTTTTTCGCCGGACACAAAAAACGTTGCAGTGAACGTTTTTTGTGTCTGGCAAAAAAGCCTGAAGGGACGGATCCGGCACAAAACGGATGAAACGCATGTCCTTCAGGCACAATCCGGCGCTAATACAACTCTATGGGGAAAAAAAAACTGAGCCGGCGTAAGACAAAAACGGATCCGGATTTTGCCTGAAACTGCAGGATTGTGCCTGAAAGAAAAAACCTGATGTGTGAAAGCAGCCTAAGATAATGCTGTCAGTATATGCTTTTTCTTTGAATAGATGACTGTACAGTTAAATATTTCATGCTCTCAAGGAAAGAAGTCATCTCGCTGCCACGAAGGTACATTTATTCTTGTGTCCAAGATCGAAAGAAAATTCGTAATTGAAATATTCCATCACTGCTGACAACATGGAGGGACCACTCGAAGACGATTGTTCAACGACACTACGTCAACATGCTTTCTGAGACGTATTTCAGGCTTCGAGCTTGAAGGGTAAACGCCAACCTCAGCTGTCTCATCATTCCCAATAAACATCACATTTACACATGGGCAAACTGAGTGCACGCATGCAGAATCAATATTACAGAGCAACTCGGGTTTCAGGCTTTTAAAGTCGCATTTCATGTTTGAGTCGTCACCCTTGTTCCTTGCGGTAAACACACATTTACATAAATCTATACTAATCCGTTTCCATTTAACAAGTCAGGATTTCTGCTGCCTTAAGTACCAACCTGAAAATATTATAAACAGGAAGAAACAACAAGGCAGCATGAGCGGAGGTGCGTTCTCCTTCTCTATGATTCTACAGAGTCATACTTTACTTGTAAAATAATTTGGATTTCATTTTTGTAAACTTGCAATATTAAAGGTGCTTTATAGCCAACTTGAGCCGTACTGATCAGCGGGGAACCTTCTTGTCGTTGAACTGCTGCTGCAGGGAAACAAAACACAGCGGGGCAAAACACAAATGGAATGTTTTCATTCCTTGAATGTCCTTCAGCCAGAAGCAATACTGGCCATGTAAATAGTTACCCAACTCATTGACCTAATGGCTCCATGCAGACATGTATAATGCCCATGTTCTGCATTAAACTAGTCCGTGATGCAACATATTCTCAATTAGAAGCAAAGGTCTGTGATATTCCATTTTTGGGTAAAAGCTGGATTTTTCCCACAGGCTCTCCAAAATCCGTTCAACATTACAGAATTACTTACGGTAAACTATTGGTTTTAATATTACATTTAAAAAAATAAATAAAAAAATGTTAGACTATATTTAGGTATGTAAGAATTAAGAGTCAAGGAACAGAGTAGACAAATCTAATTCTACAAAAAAAATGTAACAGTTGTCTATACGCCCTGCCTAAGATGCATCTGAACCTACTAACAACACAATATTAACATATAGGACTTAAAACTGTTGTTCAGTAGGGATGTATATATGTACTTACTTTATGACGGACAGCTTAGCTGTTCAGAAGTAGCACGGATTTAAAGGCTATGGACATCTATGGCATGAAAACAAAATATTATACATGCTCCAAGTTTCTATATTTCCGTGTCCCAGTAATATAGGCTGGATGTGAGGTCTGTGTGTATCTAAGGTACTGTTGTCTTCATTACCTCATATTCCAGCACTGCTTCTATCCTGATCTTATTTCTTCTTCATGTACTTTAATTCATATTTTCTCTGCCTTCTCTGCGACTGCACATGCATTTTCCCCTGACCACACGTTGCAGATATGTGTAGAACATCCCTCCTTTTCCTGCTACTATCCCTAAGGCCAGGTTCAGTCGAAGGTATAAAAAATCATCTGATCAACAAAACTTGGACCACTTTCAACCTGAGTGACATCCATGCAGCAGCCATTTTTATATATTACAATTTAAAATGATAACTTACAGTTTCCTATATTAATAACTGCAATATAACTGTAAAACTGTATGGTTTTACGCACCCATAGACTTGAACAGGAGGGTCTCATTCAAAATACGTAAGATAAAAGGGAATGCTTCAATTTTTCCCAAAGAACACTGTGAAAAAAATTTGAATAGCCTTATTGAATAAGATTGGTCAATGTGTTGTCCGATTTTACCTTGCACAGCACTCGCCCGTATAATACGCCTGTCTGAATGAGGATTGATACTGAGAAAAAGGAGGGATCAGAGAGCGCTGTGAAAAGTAAGGCGCAAGACTATGCTATGGGATCTCTATAGACCACGGTAGCATGTACAAAACTAATTGAAAACACACATACACACCTCACCTCTCACCCTTCTGTTGCTCCATGCCTCCTTTCTTATCCTTCACGTCTCCGTCACGTTGCACCTCATGCTCAGTGTTCACTCTAGGCCAGGGCTTTCATCCATGAGTAGGCTCTAGATTATGTGCAGTGAACTCCGGAGGCCAGTGGGTGCTCTCGTCCGCTGGACCGGCTGTCTTTAGAAAGACTGCACAGACCAGGGCTCATACCACTGAACGCTCGCTCTCTCTCTCCGTGGGCAGAACACTACTTAGATAACACAGAGTGAGGATAAAACAGTGTGGCAATAATTTATTGAATGTCATGATTAAGGGAGCTTAGTCTCCAGAAACGCGTTGAGATTCACACCCATATGGGTTGTGCTGAAGTTTGTATCCTCTATGCTACAAGTTTGTGAATAAAGAAAATTTATCTTCACGGAATCGGTGGAGCTGGACATTTTTCTTTTTTTGGACTTTACACATTTGGACACAGCGGGTCCATGCTCCCGAAGTTCAACTAATGCATCACGGGTGAGCTGATTTATTTCTCTTTTCCTCAATAATTTATTTAACCACCAACACAATAGCATATAGAACAGTCCCAGCAAATACACAAGATTGTGCAAATTACAGAGTCTCACCATTCTGATGACTTGCCAGGATTAGAGGCTAATCGAGAGCAGTGAGGTATGTGCCAGGTGACCCGATTGTCCCAGCCTGGATTCTTTAAAGGAAACCTGTCACCCTCAAAATCGAAGGTGAGCTAAGCCCACCAGCATCAGGCGCTTATCTACAGCATTCTGGAATGCTGTAGATAAGCCATGATGTATCCTAAAAGATGAGAAAAAGAGGTTAGATTATACTCACCCAGGGGCGGTCCCGGTCCGGTCAGATGGGTGTCGTGGTCCGGTCCGGAGCCTCCTATCTTCATCAGATGACGTCCTCTTCTTGTCTTTACGCTGCGTCTCCGGCGCAGGCGTACTTTGTCTGCCCTGTTGAGGGCAGAGCAAAGTACTTAAGTGCGCAGGCGCCGGGCCTCTCTGACCTTTCTCGGCGCCTGCGCACTGCAGTACTTTGCTCTGCCCTCAACAGGGCAGACAAAGTACGCCTGTACCGGAGCCTAAGCGTAAAGACAAGAAGAGGACGTCATCGTAAGAAGATGGCAGGCCCCGAACCGGACCGTGACGCCCATCGTACCGGGAGAGCCTCTGGGTGAGTATAATCTAACCTCTTTTCTCATCTTTTAGGACACATCGGGGGCTTATCTACAGCATTCCAGAATGCTGTAGATAAGCCCCTGATGCTGGTGGGCTTAGCTCCTCTTCGATTTTGGGGGTGACAGTCCCTTTAAGATGTCTCTGGGGTTTCAGTGATTGTCAATGAAGCAGTCCTGTGTCCTTCCAGCAAGGTCTGTAGTACCCAAAGTTGAGATCTTGAAGAGTCACAACGACCAGAAGAAAAAGTCTCTTTACATAGTTCTCAAATTGGCCTTCAACCAGCATCCAGAGGTCAGAGAGAGAGATGTGAATGAGGCCAACCTGCATTGTTCAATTATGTAAGCTATTTGCATAGTTTTCCTTCCTCTGCTTGGGAATGCCAAGAAACTGGGTGGCATAAGCAATGTAAGTAATCAACATATCAGCACACATCATCGTCCAGTGGCCATGCCTTGCCATTACTGTTTTGCAAAGATAACAGAAGATAAACTGTAGGAGATAATATATTAGAAGTAAATATTCATCTTACAAGAACAGTTTATGATTCTGGGCCCACTCGATTTATGTCTGGCATAATTAAGTAGAAATCCTGTGTCGTCACAGAAGATACAAGACGATGGAGGCACGGAAGGACAGCAGGAAGGTAGCAGCGGGGACGGCTGGAGAATTAGCAGTGAGATGAGTATGTTTTTTAAAGCCTATTGCAGGCCCTTCACTGTTCAGCAAGATGGCGGATTCAGCTTTCCACCATTTTGATGAATTATCGTGCAGCAAATAACAAAACATCCGTATTCTACTGAGTGCTTATTTTTTCAAAATTCAAGTACAATCCAATTCATCTCCAATAAATTCACCCATCTCTATAAATTGGTATCAAACAGATAACTGAAAGCTAAATATCCTGTGTCCAAGCTTCTGCACATAGTCCCTTTTGTACCTTTTTTGAAATCCTGTAGCTGAAGGAGGCTAAGATGCCGCTGGCCATTTATTATGTGTGAGCGTTAAGTTATGTTGCCATGCAACACAAATTGGTCAAGAAATGCCATTTATGTGACTCTGTTTACTGGAGGGATTCTGCGTCTGTAAAGTGATGCGCCGCAGGCAATTTTCACAAGAAATTTGGTTGGTACATTTTCAGTCTGCCTTGCTTTGTAGCTCATGACATGGTGCATGGGAGGCTTGTCTCAGCGTCCTGCCGGGAGATTCTGCTATGAAGCTTACTGTTTGATTTCAGCATGCTGACTAGAAGTGCTCCATGCTGGTTTCTGACACTTCAGCTTGGGGTGAAAATCTGACAGGGTCATTCTCAGAAAATGCATGAATTAAGCCCTCCTAATGAAAACAGCTTATACCACCATGATAAGTACCCTTATGGGACAGGCTTCGTGTAAGTTTGTTTTTTTATTCATAAAGGTCTAATAGCACATAAGGCATCTTTAATTCTTATTTTATAATATTGTGCAGTGTGTTTAAACTGTCGGTATATATGCTGAATGCGCTACATTACTTGGTATATAGATAACTGAAAACATATGTGATGTTTTAACGGAGTTGTCACATTATCAAAAAGAGGTCAAATTGCAAAGATTGTAAAAACAAGCAACAATGCAACTTACTTTGTTAATAGAAAAGTCTTCTCCATATTAAAATAATTATTAATTTTATTTACTGCTGTCAACATGAAGTGGCAAGGTTTAAAGGAAGGAGAGAAGCACTTACAAGCTGTTTGCTATAGAGCTTTCATGCGGTGATCTGAAGCTGGCAAGATCAGTCCAATTGCGCTACTCCGCTGCTGCAGAGGCAACGTGGCCTCTGCTTTCAGCCTCAGAGAGCACACAATTAAGGCCAGCAGTGCGACCATGTCGTTGGTCTGACCGGTCAATCATTTAGGAGTGCACCATTTTCCCTGAAAAGCAGGAAGGCAGGGGAGCGGTGTGCTTTTGAAGAATGAAAGTGTGGCAACAATTTAAAGTCTACTTTACAATGCATGAACTAAATAATCAGTTGACAAGTTGATATGGATTGATCTACTGCACAAACTTCATTCATGTTTGCAGGGCCGGACTGGCCATCGGGCAATTCTGGCAAATGCCAGAAGGGCCTGTCTGGTCGTGGGCTGCCTTCACTGCTACATTGTTAACAGAATCAGTGTTCTCAAGACATCCACACTGTTAAGAGTTGTGGAGGAGCACAAAGTCGCTGACTCTGTCACTTACCCCAGCAGCCATGGGTATCATTAGAAATATTGGTCTTGTAGTAAATCTTCCTTTTCTCCATCCAGGGTAATATTAGTAATATATCTCATCTGGTTCTTGGGGACGGTGACAACATGGGCCTGTGTGAGTTCAAATGCCAGGGCTGAAATTCATCCCCAGTTCATACCTGCATATTTGCCACAAGCATATAGTGTAAAAGCATTTCCAAAAGGGTTTTCTCTACCAATCAACCGTCACAGTGGATTAATGTCAATTTGGTCACTAACAGTTCCTTGATAAGGCTTAGGTCTATGACTAAAGGTACCTTCACATATAACGATTTCGTTAACGATATTGTTGCAACGTCACGCTTTTTGTGACGTAGCAACGATCCTGTTAACGAAATCGTTATGTGTGACAGCGACCAATGATCAGGACCCTGCTGGGAGATCGTTGGTCGCTGGGGAATGATCAGGACCTTTTTTTGGTCGCTGATCACCCGCTGTCATCGCTGGATCGGCGTGTGTGACGCCGATCCAGCAATGTTTTCACTGGTAACCAGGGTAAATATCGGGTTACTAAGCGCAGGGCCACGCTTAGTAACCCGATATTTACCCTGGTTACCATTGTAAAAGTAAAAAAAAAAACACTACATACTCACATTCCGATGTTTGTCACGTCCCCCGGCGTCAGCTTCCCGCACTGACTGTGTCAGCGCCGGCCGTAAAGCAGAGCACAGCGGGGGGCGTGGCCTAGCGAGCGATGTGAGCGGACGTGCGACGGATCTCTCTCCCCGCACCGCTCCTAAATCCTTACCCTTGAAGGCGCCGCCGAGCGCCGAAAACCGGGTGAAGTTGCTCCGCAGGACCCCTGGGCACGGAGGAGAGTGCCGGAGGCAGCGAAAGGAGAAGAGCGGTAATGCCGCGCAAAAGACAGTCAGCGCCCGCGGCTGGCGCGAAAATCCAAGATGGCGCCGTGGC
The DNA here is from genome assembly GCF_032444005.1 of Ranitomeya imitator. Lineage (NCBI taxonomy): Eukaryota > Metazoa > Chordata > Amphibia > Anura > Dendrobatidae > Ranitomeya > Ranitomeya imitator. Next base: position 716,095,920 of record NC_091284.1, read on the forward strand.
AGAGGAGGAGGCAGCCAGAGCCAGCACCGCATACCGCCGGAGGCTTGAGGTAATCGCCCGGCTGGAGCGGTTTGCTCGGACAGAGGAGGGGGGTGCCCTGCTGCTGGGCCCTGAGGGGCCAGATGAGGAGGAAGTCCCGCAGAGACAGGAGAGAGGAGGGGATGACACCCTCAGTGTGGTGGAGGAGCGGCTTTCTCCAGGGAAGAGGCAGGAGATGCAAGAGACAACTAACATGTCACCCACCGCCAGTCCAGTGCAGGCTAAGGACTCTGAGGGTGCGCAGCAATCAAATGTGGGGGAACCTACACTGCAGGACATTTTCTCAGTCGTTATACACTGCAAATCTGCCCTGGCTGCGCTGAACCTAAGGGTAGACGATTTAACAGTTGAAATGAAGTCCCTTAATTCTGCTATGCGTAAAGTGGAGAAAAGAGTGGAGGTGGTGGAGGAGCGCGTGGGCAGTGTGGAAGATCAGACAAATGAACTGTTGAAAAGAGAAAAGAGATACATTCAGCGCATTGCAGAACTGGAATTTAAAACAGATGACCTGGAAAATCGTTCCCGTAGGAACAATCTAAGAATAATTGGGGTGCCGGAGAAGGTGGAGGGGAATAATCCTACGGAATACATTGAGGCATGGCTCAAAAACTCGGTGGGAGGAGCAGACCTTACCAACCACTTTTCCGTGGAGAGGGCCCATAGAGTCCCCACCCGGCCCCTGCCGCCTGGATCCCCCCCTCGAGCTCTGCTGGCAAAAATTTTGGACTATCGGGACCGGGAAACCCTACTAAGGAAGGCCAGGATCAGTGACGGACTGAGTATAGACGGAAATCGGATCTCCATTTATCCGGACTACTCGGCATCGGTGCAGAAACTGAGAATGAGGTTCGGCGAGGTCAAGAGGCGGCTCCGAGACCTGGACCTAAAATATTCGATGTTATACCCGGCTAAGCTCAGGGTGGTGGCGCTGGACCGTGTTCATTTTTTCCAGAACCCGGAGGAGGCTATGCACTGGCTAGATACCAATACTAAGAAAATTGGCGTGGATCGGAACCGATGAGACTGACGCTGAGACTTCGTCATTCATTTGTTTATACCCCTTGATGGTGATTTTTGAACTTGTCTTACAGAATGCACCCAAAAGTTTGAAATAGTGTGCTCGGCGGCGCAAAGAATATTTCATGCTGTTAGCGGTGGGAGGGGGAGAGATGGACTGCAAGGGGCTCAGTTCTAGGTTCTATCAAGAGCTCTCAGTTCTCATACAGAGAAAGAAAGTTTGTACTAGTTGAATTCTATTGAGTTTTAGATGGGGAAGTTGGGAAAGGGGGATGGGAGGGGGTGGGGGGGTGTCGGGGGAGACCTGAAGGAGACTGCTCTAACTCATTGTTTTTTCTCTAGAAAATGGGAGGGGACGTTAATATTATAAGCTGGAATGTTAGGGGGTTAGCGGACGCCACTAAGCGCGCGGCAATATTTCAGTATCTTCTGAAACAGAGGCCCTCGGTGATCTGCCTGCAAGAAACCCACCTAGTGGAGGAAAAAGTTGATATATTACAGAAACGGTGGGTGCGCAAGGCGTATCATTCGACGTTCTCTAGTTACGCGAGGGGAGTGTCAGTCTTAATTCACACTAATACCCCATTTGAGGAAGTTGAGGTTAAAATTGATACGGATGGTCAATACGTTTTGTTAGTGTGTAAAATCCTTGACTGTTTAATGTGCATAGTATCATTGTATATACCTCCGCCATACTCTGGAAGGAAGATCCAGGACATATTGGAGGCTATAAGAGGTTGGGATGGGATCCCCCTTCTGGTGGTGGGTGATGTAAACAATATAGCAAATGACCACTGGGACAAGAGTAACCACGCATCACAGCGCAGGGACGGTAATGACACTCCCTTTGGTAACTATCTCAGAGAAATTGGTTGGATTGATTTATGGAGGGTCCGCAATCCCAATACATATTCCTATTCCTGTTACTCGACTACATACGGCTCGATGTCAAGAATTGATGTTGCCTTGGGTAACGATAGGATGAACGAACTGTTAAACGGGGTGGAATATAATCCCAGGATTTTATCAGACCATAGCCCAGTTCGGGTCTCTCTAAAGTTGTCAGGTCAGGTTGGTTTGAGGAGGGCGGGTTGGAAAATTCACCCAGTCTGGCTACAAATTTTGGACATGGCAAAGGTGGGAGTAGAGATAGAGGAATTTTTCAAAATTAATGAAGGGAGCGCGGAATGCCATGTAGTGTGGGACACCATGAAAGCTTATTTAAGGGGAATTTTGTTTAGGGATATCTCAAGACATAAGACAAGGACCAAAGAGCGGGATCAGGGCGTTTTAGAGGAGTTGAAAGCAGCAGAGGCGGCATTGGGGGAACATCGTACCGGGGAATCTCAGAGTCGTATGAGGGCAGCTCAGCGGGAGGTCGATCAGTTATTTTTGAAAAAGGCGGAGAGGTTGAGGGCCTTCCAGAGAGAAACTTTCTACTCGGAGGGGGAGAAAGTGGGGCACTTGCTCTCGGTAGTGGCATCCGCGCAAAGAGACTCTTCACATGTTTACTCTATTAAGACGGAGGAGGGAACGTTGGTTACTCAGGGGGAGCAGATCCTGGAAGTGTTCAGGAAATTTTATGGGAAATTATATACGTCCAGTGTGGAGAAGGGATCCGAGGATATGGAGAGGTACTTGGAAGAAATTGATATGCCCCGGTTGAGTAGAGAGGAGTGTGAATTATTGGAGGAACCGATTGGGGAGGAGGAACTGGGGGTGGCTTTGGCAGGTGTTGCGGGGGGTAAGGCCCCGGGAGCGGACGGCATTCCAGCTGAGGTTTATAAGACCTTGAAAGAAACTCTGTTGGCCAGGCTGGTGGGGGTGTACAATAGCTCGCTGGAAAGAGGGGAGTTGCCTTTGTCGATGAGAGAGGCTATAGTGGTGGTTATCCCTAAGGCTGATAAAGATCCACTGATGCCAGAATCCTATAGACCAATTTCACTATTGACTGCCGATATTAAGATTTTGGCAAAAGCCTTGGCAAATAGGTTGAGTAGGGTGATAGACAAATTGGTGCACCCTGACCAGTCAGGCTTCATGCCTAACAAGTCAACGGCAATCAACCTGAGAAGGTTGTTCTTAAATTTACAAATCCCTTCAGATAATGCTGGCAAACGGGTTGTGGCATCTTTGGACGCCCACAAAGCCTTTGACTGTGTGGAGTGGAGTTATCTGTGGACAGTGTTGGAACGTTTGGGGTTTGGACCTAGGTTCATCTCATGGGTGCGGCTGCTGTATTCTTCCCCGGTGGCAAAGGTAAGGGTGAATGGCGTCCTCTCTGAGACTTTCTCTTTGTCTAGGGGGACTAGACAGGGCTGTCCTTTGTCCCCACTGCTTTTTGCCCTGGCGGTGGAACCCCTTGCTGCAAAAATTAGAGGTTCCCGGGAGGTGAGGGGATTTATGTACGGAGATTCGGAAGAGAAGGTAGCGTTATACGCAGATGATATTTTGCTCTTCTTGGAGGATTCGGGGGAGTCCCTGACAGGGGCGGAGGCCATTATTGAAGAATTTGGGAGCTACTCTGGCCTGAGAATCAATTGGGAAAAGTCCAATATGATGTTAGTGGATGGGGATTATGAGAATAGTGCTATGTGGGAATCTCATGCAAAGTTGAGGTTGGTGGATAAATTTAAATATTTGGGGATTCAGATTGCGTTGCCTCTGACGAGTTTTGAGGAACTAAATTTGGCGCCACTATTGCGGAAGATACGTATTAAGGTTCAGGCGTGGAAAAAGTTACACTTATCGGTCATTGGTAGAATAAATCTAATAAAGATGATTGTGATGCCGCAACTTCTCTACGTGCTGCACAACTCCCCTATATGGATATCGCAGAATAGATTTCGGAGGATTAGATCTCTATTTGGCGAGCTGATTTGGGGAGGGAAAAGTCCTAGATTTAAACAGGAAATCCTACAAAGACCAAAGACGGAGGGGGGAGTGGCACTGCCCAACCCATGGTTATATTTTTTGGCTTCACAATGTCAGCATTTTAGGGGATGGGGTGTGGAATCGGGTTGGGAGCGGACACCCTGCAGTCTGAGGAAACTGATTGGGTCAAGGGTACTAGTTGAGGGTTTGGAGGGTGGGCATTTCCGAGAGAAGGGGACTAAATTTTGTACTGTTAGGCTCATCCATAAGGTTTGGGACAAAGTTAAAGGAATTAGGGGTGTGAGGGCACTTACTAGGTTTTCGCCCATATGGAATAATTGTCTCTTGCAGGAGTTTAGACAGATGGAGGGATTCCATGTTTGGAAGGGAGCGGGAATTTCTCGGATAAGCCAAGTTTTGCACCAGGGTAGAATTAAGAATTTTGAAACACTACAGGAGGAATTTCAGCTGCCAAGCTCTGAATTGTACCAATACAACCGCATCTCTCATGCATATCGGGCACAATGTAAGAAGGGGCCTACGGAGATCCAGGTGGATCTAATGCTAGATTTTATCCTCATAGGGGAAGGCACGAAGGGGGTGATCTCAGGAATATATGAATTTCTTCTATTTTCCTTTTTAGAGGGGCACCCTATCAGAGCTAGAGCAAAGTGGGAGGCAGACCTGGGGGTGATTGACGGCGATCAGTGGGACTCAATATTGGAATACGTGCCCAGGATCTCGATGAGTGAGCCTGGGAGGCTGTCACAGCTGTTGGTCATTCATAGGGCTTATAGAACTCCGGACATGTTGTATAAAGCTGGTCTAAGGCCTAACTCCGAATGCCCTAGGTGCTCGCAGTCCGAGGCGGGTATCCTCCATATGATGTGGCAGTGCCCCAGGTTATCCTCGTTTTGGATCGTGGTGCTAAATAAAGTGGGACTAACATACAAATGTTCGATACCATGGGATCCTTTGGTATGCATATTGGGTTACGTAGAGGAGATTGTAACTGATAACTCGTACAAAACAGTCATTGCAAGATTGCTGTTTATTGCTCGAAAGTTGATCGCTAAGTTTTGGATAAGGGTAGAGCCACCAACGAGAAGAGATTTCATGACACAAGTGGACTATATCGTGGCATTGGAGAAGAGCATTTATTCTAAAAGAAACAAGATGGACCTTTTCAACAAGTTGTGGAATCCTTGGCTCAAGTCGGCGTGATCTGGAGATTGTTTTCTAGTTTTTTGGGTACTCTGCCCCCGTGGGAGCAGTATTGACATGACACCTTCTTGTTCTTGGTTAAGGATAGACGTTTGGGAGGATCGGAGTGGTTCTTCTTGGGTCTCCGGGGATGGGGGGGGAGGGGAGGGGAGGGAAGCTGGTTTGGGATTAAAAAGTTTATTGAAAATGCAGAACATATGTATGTACTGTTTACAGTAATGTAATCTACTTATATTTTTCTTACTGTTTAATAAAAATATTTGATTTAAAAAAAAAAAAAAGCAGAGCACAGCGGCAGAGCACAGTGCCCTCCCCCCCCCCCCCAGCACTAAGCACAGGGGGACATGGCATTGGTAGAGGTGGGCTTTTAACTCCTGCTGCTTTCTTTGCAAAGCTGTGCAGGATTTAATCAAGGGTCATTCTGCTTTAAGAGGGAGGAGCACAGTATGTTTGTGCCTGGTTACTATGAGGAGGGTGGAGCTTATACAGAGGAGATAACTCTCTGGGTATCTCTCTCCAGCTTTCTCTCACCATATCAACTGGAAGAAACATGACAAGCTCTCCCATCCTGTTAAAATCACTATCCTACAACTTTATATTTAACCATCTATAATATAACGCTGGGAGCGTCACTCTGTCCGAAGCCTTTATAGACTGCGCAGGCGCAAGCGCCGGCGCAGTCTGGGCCTCACAGAGTGACGCTCCCGGGAGATCGCGGTGTGCGTTCACACTGAACGCACACCGCGATCTCCAACAGAGAAGCAGGGACCGCCAGGAGGGTGAGTATCGGCCATATTCACCTGTCCTGCGTTCCACCGCTGAGCGCCGCCATCTTCCCGGTCTTCGGCCTGTGACCTTCAGTTCAGAGGGCGCGATGACGCGCTTAAGGCGCGCCGGCGCCGCCCTCTGACTGACCAGTCACAGCCAGGAGACCGGGAAGATGGCGGCGTGAAGCGCTGGAACGGGACAGACAGGTGAGTATAGTAAGTGCTGGGGGGCCTGAGCTGGCGGCGATACCGGCACCTGACCCCCACAGCGCGCCGGTGTCCCCGCCTGCTCAGGCCCCCGGATGGGTGCAGCACATGACAGGATGGGGACGCAGGATGGTTGCAGCACATACCAGGATGTGGACGCAGGATGGGGACGCAAGATGGTTGCAGCACATACCAGGATGGGGACCCAGGATGGGGACGCAGGATGGATGCAGCACATACCAGGATGGGGACGCAGGATGGGGACGCAGGATGGTTGCAGCACATACCAGGATGGGGATGCAGGATGGTTGCAGCACATACCAGGATGGGGACGCAGGATGGGGACGCAGGATGGTTGCAGCACATACCAGGATGGGGACGCTGGATGAAGACGCAGGATGGTTGCAGCAATACCAGGATGGGGACGCAGGATGGTTGCAGCACATACCAGGATGGGGACGCTGGATGGAGACGCAGGATGGTTGCAACACATACCAGGATGGGGACGCAGAATGGTTGCAGCACATACCAGGATGGGAACGCAGGATGGGGACGCAGGATGGTTGCAGCACATACCAGGATGGGGACGCAGGATGGTTGCAGCACATACCAGGATGGGGACGCAGGATGGGGACGCAGGATGGTTGCAGCACATACCAGGATGGGGACGCAGGATGGTTGCAGCACATACCAGGATGGGGACGCAGGATGGTTGCAGCACATAACAGGATGGGGACGCTGGATGGAGACGCAGGATGGTTGCAGCAATACCAGGATGGGGACGCAGGATGGTTGCAGCACATGACAGGATGGGGACACAGGATGGGTGCAGCACATGACAGGATGGGGACGCAGGATGGGTGCAGCACATGACAGGATGGGGGCGCAGGATGGGTGCAGCACATGACAGGATGGGGATGCAGGATGGGTGCAGCACATACCAGGATGGGGACGCAGGATGGGGACGCAGGATGGTTGCAGCACATACCAGGATGGGGACGCAGGATGGTTGCAGCACATACCAGGATGGGGACGCAGGATGGTTGCAGCACATAACAGGATGGGGACGCTGGATGGAGACGCAGGATGGTTGCAGCACATGACAGGATGGGGACACAGGATGGGTGCAGCACATGACAGGATGGGGACGCAGGATGGGTGCAGCACATGACAGGATGGGGGCGCAGGATGGGTGCAGCACATACCAGGATGGGAACGCAGGATGGGGACGCAGGATGGTTGCAGCACATACCAGGATGGGGACGCAGGATGGTTGCAGCACATACCAGGATGGGGACGCAGGATGGGGACGCAGGATGGTTGCAGCACATACCAGGATGGGGACGCAGGATGGTTGCAGCACATACCAGGATGGGGACGCAGGATGGTTGCAGCACATAACAGGATGGGGACGCTGGATGGAGACGCAGGATGGTTGCAGCAATACCAGGATGGGGACGCAGGATGGTTGCAGCACATGACAGGATGGGGACACAGGATGGGTGCAGTACATGACAGGATGGGGACGCAGGATGGGTGCAGCACATGACAGGATGGGGACACAGGATGGGTGCAGCACATGACAGGATGGGGACGCAGGATGGGTGCAGCACATGACAGGATGGGGGCGCAGGATGGGTGCAGCACATGACAGGATGGGGGCGCAGGATGGGTGCAGCACATGACAGGATGGGGATGCAGGATGGGTGCAGCACATGACAGGATGGGGATGCAGGATGGGTGCAGCACATACCAGGATGGGGACGCAGGATGGGTGCAGCACATGACAGGATGGGGACGCAGGATGGGTGCAGCACATACCAGGATGGGTGCAGCACATGACAGGATGGGGACGCAGGATGGGTGCAGCACATGACAGGATGGGGACGCAGGATGGGTGCAGCACATGACAGGATGGGGACGCAGGATGGTTGCAGCACATGACAGGATGGGGGCGCAGGATGGGTGCAGCACATGACAGGATGGGGACGCAGGATGGGTGCAGCACATGACAGGATGGGGACGCAGGATGGGTGCAGCACATGACAGGATGGGGACGCAGGATGGGTGCAGCACATACCAGGATGGGGACGCAGGATGGGTGCAGCACATGACAGGATGGGGGCGCAGGATGGGTGCAGCACATGACATGATGGGGACGCAGGATGGGTGCAGCACATGACAGGATGGGGACGCAGGATGGGTGCAGCACATGATAGGATGGGGGCGCAGGATGGGTGCAGCACATGACAGGATGGGGACGCAGGATGGGTGCAGCACATGACAGGATGGGGACGCAGGATGGGTGCAGCACATGACAGGATGGGGGCGCAGGATGGGTACAGCACATGACAGGATGGGGACGCAGGATGGAGCAGCACATGACAGGATGGGGACGCAGGATGGGTGCGGCACATGACAGGATGGGGATGCAGGATGGGTGCAGCACATGACAGGATGGGGACGTAGGATGGAGCAGCACATACCAGGATGGAGACCATATACCAATATAAATGCTCGCCACCCGGGCGTAGAACGGGTTCAATAGCTAGTTACTTGTATAATGATGAATACTTTATAGTATTTGTCTAATTAGCCATTGTATATCTTGTACCAGGTCCAATTTTATCATGGCAATAAAGAGTTAACATTAGCATTAATCTTCTAAGCCCAAGGGAAGGGCAATCCTTCGCCATGGCTCTCCAGGGGTTTCCTCCACAGGAGTTTTTACTCTCCTGAGCGCTGCAGGATGACTCTTTGTGAGTCAGAGGTTTGCCAAGTTTAGTCCCTTTAATGCTTTTGCAGTGACTTCAACTTTATACCTTTACCAAAGTGATTAATATAAAAAAAAGGCTAAAAGTGTCATATGTGACTTGGAATTTACAATCCGTCATGGCTTTGCGGTTTAAGAGTCAGGTGGAAGTTGCAGACAAGTTAAGGTGGACTCATTTTAACTAATAGAGGATGTAAAACCTCATGCTGGTGAACAGGCTCGGCTTTGGTGGCCTGCCTCAAGGATATTGTAATGGTAACGTCAATCATGAGCGGGCTTGGTGGTTAAGCACAGGAGTGAGGATAATAGGGTCATTGGTGCCCTGAAAGTTTACTGGCTCTGCTTCAATGGCAAGCCAGTGCGTGTCGCTCCTTTAGGGCTGTCTGTCCTAGTTCCGTAGGTCAGCTGAGGATATCACAGTAATTGTGAATCCCAATGTACTAGCACTTCACATTAGGGTTGAGCGACTTTTACTTTTACAGGATCGGGTCGGGTTTCACGAAACCCGACTTTCTCAAAAGTCGGGTCGAGTGAAATCAGCCGATCCTATAGAAAAGTCGGGGTCGGCCGAAACACGAAACCCAATGCAATGCATTGGGTTTCTAATGGTTCCCAGGGTCTGAAGGAGAGGAAACTCTCCTTCAGGCCCTGGGATCCATATTTAAGTGTAAAATAAAGAATTAAAATAAAAAATATTGCTATACTTACCCTCTGACGCGCCCTGGTACTAACCGCCAGCCTTCCTTCCTTAGAATCAGCGCGTGAAGGACCTTAGATGACGTCGCGGCTTGTGATTGGTCGCACGACCGCCCATGTGACCGCTCACGTGACCAATCACAAGCCGCGACGTCACCGAAGGTCCTTCAAGCGCTGATTCTTAGGAAGGAAGGCTGCCGGAAAGAAGCAGGGCGCGTCCGAGGGTGAGTATATACCTAATAGGAAAATACTCATACTCACCTAATAGGAATATACTCACCCCCTGTATTTATTCCAGCATCTAGGTTTACTGCAGTTATGGTTCTTTTAAGACAGAGTGGGGGCCCGTCCCAGATCCAAAAGTCAGAATATATTCACGGGTTGTGGTATTGAAACATCCCTATATATGTTCAACATTATAGGGAGTCTGTCACCCCAAAAATCGTATATTAGCTAAGGCCACCGGAATCAGGGGCTTATATACAGCATTCTGTAATGCTGTAGATAAGACCCCGATGTATCCTGAAAGGTAAGAAATAAAGGTTATATTATACTCACCCAGGGGCGGTCACGCTGCAGTCCGGTCTGATGGGCGTTGCGATCCGGGTCCAGCGCCTCCTATCTTCTTACGATGATGTCCTCTTCTTGTCTTCCTGCCTCGGTTCCGGCGCAGGTGTACTTTATCTGCCCTGTTGAGGGCAGAGCAAAGTACTGCGGTGCACAGGCGAATACCCTATGGGAATACCCTTTCCATTTAAATTTCTTTAAATTTCTAGATATCTGTTTCTATTCATGGACAGCAAGCAGAGATTTAAAAAATAATGTGAAGGATTAAAAGAGCAGTCTATCAGCACAAAAAGGTTTCCGATTGTGTATAAAATGTTATGTAAATAATTGTACTGATTATGTCCAAATCTGCCCAATGTCTTGTTTTCAGCTCCACTTTCTCTTAGACTTGATACAGTAGAGTGCTTCCCAACCCTTTTGGGCAGGTACATGAACAATAACATTTTAGAACGAGGTTAGCTGCATGACATATTCATTAAAGGGAACCGGTCACCAGTTTTTCCCAATATAAAGTATGGCCACCACTTTTAAGGTCTCTGATGGGTGTCTCTGGCCTTGATTCGGCATCTCCCCCTTTCTTATAATCGCCATCCTCTTGAGTCCTATGTCATCCACACAGTGACCCCAATCATGCTCTTGCGTAGGTGTACTTGGCAGAGGGAAGTGCGCCCATGCAGGAGAGTGACTGAGAGGCCCTGGGTGGATGGCGTAGGAAGCATCATCCCCATGAAGCAAGCAGGAGGACAGCGATAATGGGAAGAGAGGAGGCAGCAGACCAAGGCCAGTGACGCCCATCGGACTGGACCGCCCCGTATATGGGTATAATAAAAGGCATTTTTTTGTGCGATGTGGAGGAGGTTGAGGACTTGAATACAGTTTACTAGAATTCTGTAAAAGAGGTATTAAAGGTGGTGGCCATACTGTATATTGAGAAGACCTTTAAGCAAACCAACTCCATTCTTTGCTGTAATAATAAAAGGGGCTGGCTTCCCTTTTGAGCTGAGACAGACAGCCAGGCCACTTCATAAAATGCACATGGGTGGGGGGAACGCTATGCTGTGTCAAGACCACCAAGGAAGTGGAGACACCGGACCAGGAGAGGCATTTTGAAGCCAGGGCATCAGAACATACTGTATTTAGGCAAATGTATTAGTAATGGCCATTATATAACATTTCACGCACAATAGAATAACATAATTTATATAATATATACATAATATATATATATTTTTAGGAAACAAGGGCAGGGTCCTCTCCCCTTTGTATCAGTCTGTGATTGCTAGTATGTCTACTGTAACTGATATTTGTATTTTGATGTAACCCTTTCTCATGTACAGCACCATGGAATCAATGGTGCCATATAAATAATAATAATAATAATAATAATGATTCCTGTACCTGCAGGATACAGTACATTATACAAGGAAGCCTCAAACCTCCATATACAGTATGTATATGCCATTATGACATTTCACAACTTTTTTAAGGTCCTTTCTGAAACAAAAATTCCTTTCAGTAAAGCTCCAGATAAAATCTGTTCTCCTGGACAGCTGACTAGGAAGACTATTGTCCTTCATTGTTTGTAGAGAGGTAAGAGACATGAATGAGAATGAATCTATGATCAGATGTCCAACCTGTCCTTTATTCGGAAGAACCAAGATGGTATGCAGAACATGTCGTGTAATTATCAGTTTCTGGAGGATCTTGACTTTCTTTGGCTTCACACACGCTGTGATATTAATTTACTGCATATTTAGAAAGCTGTGTCGCCACCATAACATGAAAACACATTACAAGGTAGAGTCTAGGCAATGTAATGTTAAAAAACAAAAAGCGAGCAAGACCACTAAAATGCATTTTCAATACCAATATGAATGTAGCCAAATATAGCCCAAGATGAGGACTGGAAAATCATTCAGTGTTCCAAGAAATACATCCTCTGATGTACTTAATAATGAATTTTATTTTTAGGCTCAGTGAACACAGATGGGTAATGTACCAAGTCCTAAAATAAGCTTTATGAGCCCTGGGTACTGCACTGCCAGCACTAAGCCAAGTAGACTTTCCCCACCTCACCAATTAAATCTGCATAATTTATACAAATTTCCACAGATATCACAGAAAGACATAAACAGTTACTTCAAATTGATTAAGAAAATTTTACTAAGGTAATTAAAATAAATAAGGAAAAAGTGGACTTCAAGTGCCGAGGACATAAGAGAGGGCTCTTTGCAAACATCAATATTTAAGGTGTCTAAAGGGAACCCTAGACAAAGCTAAATGGCAAAACCTGCACTGAGTGACATACAGTATATTCTGCTATGGAGCTGCTGCAGGTCACCTGTGTGCTATTTAATGCTCAGTTCTGGGATTACTTTGTACTCCATTACGATGATTGGGGACTGTGACCATTCTTGTAGCGACACTCAATTAAAGGGAACCTGTCACCCCCAAAATCGAAGGTGAGCTAAGCCCACCAGCATCAGGGGCTTATCAACACTGGCTCACACACTCCTTCATCTGTCCTCCTGGCCATGATGTTTTAAACGTTGAAATAAAGCAAGATTTTTAAGGATCGTTGAGTGCTATCCGATTTTTCTATTTTCTGCTTACTGTAGTTTATGTTTAGTATGCAGATCAGTATATGGTCTTCAATGCCTTAAATGGGTTTTCCAAGAATAAAAAAAACAATAATTTATTGAAGGAAATGTTATTATAATCTTCTAAATACCTTTAACTACTAAATCACTTAAGCTTTGTCTAGAGAGCTAGTCCTTAAAGAAATAAAATGTCTTATTACACTCACAGAAACCTTTCCTAGAATATTAAGAGGACAGGTACCTGTGAGCTTGTGCAGTAGGAATCTCTGCCCTTTCCCATCATGTGTAGGAACATGTCACATCAATAGAAATCCTGATAGAATACTGGAGATACCAGAGGTGCTGAGGTACAAAGAGGCAGCTCACACTGCTGTCCACCCTATCTTACTAGTCTAATTCTGGATATACCAGGGGTGCTGAGATAAGAGGCTGCTCACACTGCCGTCCACCCTATCTTACTAGTCTAATTCTGGATATACCAGAGGTGCTGAGGTACAAAGAGGCTGCTTACACTGCTGTCCACCCTATCTTACTAGTCTAATTCTGGATATACCAGGGGTGCTGAGATAAGAGGCTGCTCACACTGCCGTCCACCCTATCTTACTAGTCTAATTCTGGATATACCAGAGGTGCTGAGGTACAAAGAGGCTGCTTACACTGCTGTCCACCCTATCTTACTAGTCTAATTCTGGATATACCAGGGGTGCTGAGGTAAGAAGAGGCTGCTCACACTGCTGTCCACCCTATTTTACTACGGTAATTTAATCCTGGAGATACCAGGAGTGCTGAGGTTAGAAGAGGCTGCTCACACTGCTGTATTCACTGTCCATATTATCTAATACTCATGATATCAATAGTGCAGAGCTATCAAGAGCCTGCTCACAGTGCTTTTCACCCTGACTATCTGATCTAATACTGGAGAGACCATGTGTAAGAAGAGGCTGCTTGCACTGCAGTCTACCTTGTCTTTCTGATGTACTACTGGAAATACCATGGGCTGTTCACATTGCTGTCCACCCTGTTTATCTGATAAAATTCTTTAAATAACAGAAGTACTAAAGTAAGAAGAGGCTGCTCACACTGCTGTCCTGTCTAGCTGATCTAATACTGGAGATACCAAAGGTGTTGAGGTAACAATAGGCTCCTCGCACTGCTGTCCACTCTTTCTATCTGATCTGATACTGGAGATACCAGAAATATTGAAGGAAGAAGAGGTTGCTCACACTGTTTTCTGCCCTGCTTACCTGATCTAATACTGTTGATACCAGGGATAAGAAGAGGCTGTTTACACTACAGTCCACATTGTCCTTCTGATGTAATACTGGAGAAATCAGAGAATCTTTATTAAGAAGATAAATAATTTATACTGCCTTGATAATAGATGAGAATTAAGTAGAAAGCAGTGGGAGCACACACAAACAAGCTAGTGGATATGGCACTTTTATGTATGGCTAAAGTTAGTGCACTTGAATAGCGAGAAAGTACTTGCTACACAGCCAGATAACCAATAACATATAAAGAATTCATAAATGGTAGATCCTATTAACATACAGTTAGTTGGGCTAGTCCATTAAAAGTCTGCATAAATTCGTGGCAGCAGGTGTGGTGTGCTGCTCAATTCTGTCCTAAAATGCTGTGCTAAAGCGTGAAGCTGCAGTCTCCAAAGGGATGTGTTGAAACAGGGTGCTCTATCAGGTAGCGTCCCTGGTAAACATGCGGTCGGATGTGGAAGGAACGTGTGACGTAACAGCTGCTGGCTATGGTGTCCTGTGAAGGCCAGAAACCTACGTGTTTCGAGAAATCTTGGTTCCTCTTTGTCATGGTAGAGTGAATGCATACCACAAGTTGATATTTATAGCCTAACAACCACATAGACAATTACACCAAAGGAGAAAAGCAAAGAAAAGATAACTTGTGGTGGTATATTTATACAGTACAGACCAAAAGTTTGGGCACACCTCATTTAAAGATTTTTCTGTATTTTCATGACTATAAAAATTGTACATTCACACTGAATGCTTCAAAACTATGAATTAACACATGTGGAATTATATACTTAACAAAAAAGTGTGAAACAACTGAAAATATGTCTTATATTCTAGGTTCTTCAAAGTAGCCACCTTTTGCTTTGATGACTGCTTTGCACACTCTTGGCATTCTCTTGATGAGCTTCAAGAGGTAGTCACTGGGAATGGTCTTCCAACAATCATGAAGGAGTTCCCAGAGATGCTTAGCTCTTGTTGGCCCTTTTGCCTTCACTCTGCGGTCCAGCTCACCCCAAACCATCTCGATTGGGTTCAGGTCTGGTGACTGTGGAGGCCAGGTCATCTGGCGTAGCACCCCATCACTCTCCTTCTTGGTGAAATAGCCCTTACACAGCTTGGAGGTGTGTTTGAGGTCATTGTCCTGTTGAAAAATAAATGATGGTCCAACTAAACGCAAACCGGATGGAATAGCATGCCGCTGCAAGATGCTGTGGTATCCATGCTGGTTCACTATGCCTTCAATTTTGATTAAATCCCCAACAGTGTCACCAGCAAAGCACCCCCACACCATCACACCTCCTCCTCCATGCTTCATGGTGGGAAACAGGCATGTAGAGTCCATCCGTTCACCTTTTCTGCGTCGCACAAAGACACGGTGGTTGGAACCAAAGATCTCAAATTTGGACTCATCAGACCAAAGCACAGATTTCCACTTGTCTAATGTCCATTCCTTGTGTTCCTTAGCCCAAACAAGTCTCTTCTGCTTGTTGCCGGTCCTTAGCAGTGGTTTCCTAGCGGCTATTTCACCATGAAGGCCTGCTGCACAAAGTCGGCGGATGAGGGGGAGAGGGCGCTGAGGTATACTTACCTAGTCCCAGCGATCCCGGCGCTCCCCCTGCCGTCCCACGGTCTTCCGTGCTGCAGCTCTTCCTGTCAGCGGTTACGTGGGACCGCTCATTAGAAAAATGAATACGCGGCTCCACCTCCAATAGGGGTGGAGCCACATATTCATTTCTCTAACCAGCGGTGCCGGTGACCGCTGATAGAGGAAGAGGCTGTGGCACCGAAGACCGTGTGACAGGCAGAGGGAGCCGGACACCGGGAGCAGGTAAGTATGTCATATTCACCTGTCCCCGTTCCACACGCCGGGCGCCGCTCTGTCTTCGCGTCTCTCCGCTCTGACTGTCCAGGTCAGAGGGCGCGATGACGCGTATAGTGTGCGCGGCGCCCTCTGCCTGATCAGTCAGAGCATTGAGACGCCGGGACCGGACGCTGGGAGCTGCAAGCAAGAGAGGTGAGTATGGCATTTTTTTTTTAAGCAGCAGCAGCAATGGCAGAGATTTATGTGGAGCATCTATGGGGAAATATGAACGGTGCAGAGCACTACATGGCAGCTATGGGGCAATACTGAACAGCGCAGAGCACTATATGGCAGCTATGGGGCAATACTGAACGGCGCAGAGCACTATATGGCACAGCTATGGGGCAATACTGAACGGCGCAGAGCACTATATGGCAGCTATGGGGCAATAATGAACGGTGCAGAGCACTATATGGCAGCTATGGGGCAATACTGAACGGCGCAGAGCACTATATGGCAGCTATGGGGCAATAATGAACGGTGCAGAGCACTATATGGCACAGCTATGGGGCAATAATGAACGGTGCAGAGCACTATATGGCAGCTATGGGGCAATAATGAACGGCGCAGAGCACTATATGGCAGCTATGGGGCAATAATGAACGGTGCAGAGCACTATATGGCACAGCTTTATATGACACATCTAAGGGGCAATGATGAACGGTGCAGCGCACTATATGGCACAGCTTTATATGGCACATCTATGGGGCAATAATGAACGGTGCAGAGCACTATATGGCAGAGCTTTCTATGGCACATCTATGGGGCAATAATGAACAGTATGGAGCATTATATATGGCACAGCTTTATATGGAGCATCTTATGGGGCCATAATGAACGGTATGGAGCATCTATTTTTATTTTTGAAATTCACCAGTAGCTGCTGCATTTCCTACCCTAGGCTTATACTCGATTCAATAAGTTTTCCCAGTTTTTTTGTGGCAAAATTAGGGGGGTCGGCTTATACTCGGGTCGGCTTATACTCGAGTATATACGGTACAGAAAAATCTTTAAATGAGAAGGTGTGTCCAAACTTTTGGTCTGTACTGTATGTATGTGTATATATATATATATATATATATATATATATATATATATATATATATATACACACACCGGTATATATAAAAGGAATTCATAATATTATTTAATAAAGCTTAAAAATATACATATAATTGAAAATATAAGAATATCTTTAATATTTAAAATATTATGTAAAATTTGTTGGGACATGAATTCCGCTCATCAAGCCGGTATCTGAAACTCGAGCGCACATGCCTTTGTTATTTACATGTTGTAAGAATAAAACACTCCTGCAATAATGACATATCCACCTCCTAGAAGAGAGTTTTAAAATATATATGCATGGTTTATACAACAGGTATTGCTGTATATCCACCTAAATCCAACATGAAAAGTCCGTACAATATATAACAGAAATTGTTTTCATGGCTTTGTAAGTACATACAGGTCCTTCTCAAAAAATTAGCATATAGTGTTAAATTTCATTATTTACCATAATGTAATGATTACAATTAAACTTTCATATATTATAGATTCATTATCCACCAACTGAAATTTGTCAGGTCTTTTATTGTTTTAATACTGATGATTTTGGCATACAACTCCTGATAACCCAAAAAACCTGTCTCAATAAATTAGCATATTTCACCCATCCAAGCAAATAAAAGTGTTTTTTAATAACAAACAAAAAAAACATCAAATAATAATGTTCAGTTATGCACTCAATACTTGGTCGGGAATCCTTTGGCAGAAATGACTGCTTCAATGCGGCATGGCATGGAGGCAATCAGCCTGTGACACTGCTGAGATGTTATGGAGGCCCAGGATGCTTCAATAGCGGCCTTAAGCTCATCCAGAGTGTTGGGTCTTGCGTCTCTCAACTTTCTCTTCACAATATCCCACAGATTCTCTATGGGGTTCAGGTCAGGAGAGTTGGCAGGCCAATTGAGCACAGTAATACCATGGTCAGTAAACCATTTACCAGTGGTTTTGGCACTGTGAGCAGGTGCCAGGTCGTGCTGAAAAATGACATCTTCATCTCCATAAAGCATTTCAGCCGATGGAAGCATGAAGTGCTCCAAAATCTCCTGATAGCTAGCTGCATTGACCCTGCCCTTGATGAAACACAGTGGACCAACACCAGCAGCTGACATGGCACCCCACACCATCACGGACTGTGGGTACTTGACACTGGACTTCAGGCATTTTGGCATTTCCTTCTCCCCAGTCTTCCTCCAGACTCTGGCACCTTGATTTCCAAATGACATGCAAAATTTGCTTTCATCAGAAAAAAGTACTTGGGACCACTTAGCAACAGTCCAGTGCTGCTTCTCTGTAGCCCAGGTCAGGCGCCTCTGCCGCTGTTTATGGTTCAAAAGTGGCTTTACCTGGGGAAAGCGGCATCTGTAGCCCATTTCCTGCACACGCCTGTGCACGGTGGCTCTGGATGTTTCCACTTCTCCACAATCTTCCTCAGGGTCCGGTCTCCTCTTCTCGTTGTACAGCGTTTTCTGCCACATTGTTTCCTTCCAACAGACTTACCATTGAGGTGCCTTGATACAGCACTCTGTGAACAGCCTATTTGTTGAGAAATTTCTTTCTGGGTCTTACCCTCTTGCTTGAGGGTGTCAATGATGGCCTTCTTGACATCTGTCAGGTCGCTAGTCTTACCCATGATGGGGGTTTTGAGTAATGAACCAGGCAGGGAGTTTATAAAAGCCTCAGGTATCTTTTGCATGTGTTTAGAGTTAATTAGTTGATTCAGAAGATTAGGGTAATAGGTCGTTTAGAGAACCTTTTCTTGATATGCTAATTTATTGAGACAGGTTTTTTGGGTTATCAGGAGTTGTATGCCAAAATCATCAGTATTAAAACAATAAAAGACCTGACAAATTTCAGTTGGTGGATAATGAATCTATAATATATGAAAGTTTAATTGTAATCATTACATTATGGTAAATAATGAAATTTAACACTATATGCTAATTTTTTGAGAAGGACCTGTATATATGTAGAAGTCCAGCATCCAAAAACTCCTTTAAAAGTCCATGTTTATTTCAAAAGTTAAAAAATTGTATCCATGATGGTGTCATATAAAACTTGAGTAGAAAAAGAACAGACGACTTTCGACCTGTACGATCTTAATCATTGTTAGAAGTAAAGGGAAATAGTTTCCTTGCTTGTTACATCACATCCCATGTTACTTTTAAGTGTATCCCCACCAATACCCCTACTTGTTTAAGGCAGCACTAGGAACATCCATTAGCTCTAACACAACAACACTAGGAACAATTATTAACCCTATCATGACAGCACTAGAGATAACCATTAACACTATCTAGAATCACTGCCATTTAAATTGGAAAAAGTCATGACTATTTATAATAATAAGTAATGTCTAACGTTCATACCCAAAGGGATCTTGTCTTAAGTTCATAGATCCATCATGGTTCCCTATTTAGCAATTTCGCTCATATCACCACCACCTCTTAAAAGTTACTAGCTATTGAACCCATTCTACGCCTGGGTGGCGATCATTTATATTGGTATATGGTCTCCATCCTGGTATGTGCTGCTCCATCCTGCGCCCCCATCCTGTCATGTGCTGCTCCCATGCTGCGCCCCCATTCTGACATGTGCTGCTCCATCCTGCGCCCCCATTCTGACATGTGCTGCTCCCATCCTGCGCATCCATTCTGACATGTGCTGCACCCATCCTGCGTCCCCATCCTGTCATGTGCTGCTCCCATCCTGCGTCTCCATCCTGTCATGTGCTGCTCCCATCCTGCGCCTCCATTCTGACATGTGCTGCACCCATCCTGCACCCCCGTTCTGTCATGTGCTGCCCTATTCTGTCATGTGCTGCTCCCATCCTGCGCCTCCATTCTGACATGTGCTGCTCCCATCCTGCGTCCCCATCCTGTCATGTGCTGCTCCCATCCTGCATCCCCATCCTGTCATGTGCTGCTCCCATCCTGCGCCCCCATTCTGACATGAGCTGCTCCCATCCTGCGCCCCCATTCTGACATGTGCTGCTCCCATCCTGCGCCTCCATTCTGACATGTGCTGCACCCATCCTGCACCCCCGTTCTGTCATGTGCTGCCCTATTCTGTCATGTGATGCTCCCATCCTGCGCCCCCATTCTGACATGTGCTGCACCCATCCTGCGTCCCCATCCTGTCATGTGCTGCTCCCATCCTGCGTCCCCATCCTGTCATGTGCTGCTCCCATCCTGCGCCTACATTCTGACATGTGCTGCACCCATCCTGCACCCCCATTCTGTCATGTGCTGCCCTATTCTGTCATGTGCTGCTCCCATCCTGCGCCCCCATTCTGACATGTGCTGCTCCCATCCTGCGCCCCCGTTCTGTCATGTGCTGCCCTATTCTGTCATGTGCTGCTCCCATCCTGCGCCCGCGTTCTGTCATGTGCTGCTCCCATCCTGCACCACCGTTCTTTAATTTGCTGCTCCCATCCATATGCCCCATACACTGCTCCATAAAGGTGTAGGCCCCCATAAAATGCTCCATAGTATATGCCCCTGTACACTGCTCCATAATGGTTTATGGCCCCCATAAGATGCTCCATAGTATATGCCCCCGTACGCTGTTCCATAAAGGTTTATGGCCCCCATAAGATGCTCCATGGTATATGCCCCCGTACACTGCTCCATTATGGTTTATGGCCCCCATAAGATGCTCCATAGTATATGCCCCGTACACTGCTCCATTATGGTTTATGGCCCCCATAAGATGCTCCATAGTGTATGCCCCGTACGCTGTTCCATAAAGGTTTATGGCCCCCTGTTGTGAATTCTGTGGTAGAGTTCACTCCTGTGGTCACAAGTGGTACTTCGGCTGATTCTCTCTGGGATCTTCCGTTTGTGGAGGAAAGTGGTACTGCAGCTTCTGAGTTTTCTCCCTCAGGTGATCTGGTGAGCTCGTTAGCTTCTTCTCTACTTAACTCCACCTGATGCTTTGATCCATGCTTCCTGTCAATGTTCCAGTGTTGGACTGGTTTTTTCCCTGGATCATTCCTGTGGCCTGCTGCTCTGCAAAGCTAAGTTTTGCTTTTGTTATTTTGTTGCTTTTTTTCAGTCCAGCTTGCTTTATTGGTTTTTTCTCGCCTGCTGGAAGCTCTGAGACGCAGAGGGACGACCTCCGTACCGTTAGTCGGTGCGGAGGGTCTTTTTGTCCCCTCTGCGTGGTTATTTATAGGTTTTTGTGCTGACCGCAAAGTTATCTTCCCTATCCTCGTTCTATTCAGCTAGTCGGGCCTCACTTTGCTAAATCTGTTTCATCTCTATGTTTGTGTTTTCATCTTACTCACAGTCATTATATGTGGGGGGCTGCCTTTTTCTTTGGGGAATTTCTCTGAGGCAAGGTAGGCTTATTTTTCTATCTTCAGGAATAGCTAGGTTCTCAGGCTGTGACGAGGTGCCTAGGTTCTGGTCAGGAGCGCTCCACGGCTACCTTTAGTGTGGTTTGATAGGATCAAGGATTGCGGTCCGCAGAGTTCCCACGTCTCAGAGCTCGTTCTTTAATTTTGGGTGTTTGTCAGATCACTGTATGTGTTCTGACCGCTATGTCCATTGTGTTACTGAATTGGTTAACATAACAGTACAGGAAGCCATAAGTGCTAATGATTCTCAATAGAGGGAAAAAAGAAGTTCTGAGACCATTTTTTTTTCTTTGCACTGTGTTTTGTCTTTTTTTTCCCCTAGACATTTGGGTGGTTCAGGACACAGGTGTGGACATGGAGATTCAGGGTCTGTGCTCTTCAATGGATAATCTCGTTATAAATGTGCAAAAGATTCAAGATTTGGTGGTTCAGAAGCCTATTTCTGAACCAAGAATTCCTATTCCTGATTTGTTTTATGGTGATAGAGTCAAGTTTGTGAATTTCAAAAATAATTGCAAACTGTTTTTGGCCTTGAAACCTCACTCCTCTGGTGACCCAGCTCAACAAGTGAGAATTATTATTTCTTTTTTGCGTGGCGACCCTCAGGATTGGGCATTTTCTCTTGCGCCAGGAGATCCTGCATTAAGTAATATTGATGCGTTTTTCCTGGCGCTCGGATTGCTGTACGATGAGCCTAATTCAGTGGATCAGGCAGAGAAAAATTTGCTGGCTTTGTGTCAGGGTCAGGATGAGATAGAGGTATACTGTCAAAAATTTAGAAAGTGGTCTGTACTCACTCAATGGAATGAAGCTGCGCTCGCAGCGATTTTCAGAAAGGGTCTCTCTGAAGCCCTTAAAGATGTCATGGTGGGATTTCCTATGCCTGATGGTCTGAATGAATCTATGTCTTTGGCCATTCAGATCGGTCGACGCTTGCGTGAGCGTAAATCTGTGCACCATTTGGCGGTATTACCTGAGCTTAAACCTGAGCCTATGCAGTGCGATAGGACTTTGTCCAGAGTTGAACGGCATGAACACAGACGTCTGAATGGTCTGTGTTTCTACTGTGGTGATTCCACTCATGCCATCTCTGATTGTCCTAAGCGCTCTAAGCGGTTCGCTAGGTCTGCCATCATTGGTACGGTACAGTCAAAATTTCTTCTGTCCGTTACCTTGATCAGCTCTTTGTCATCGTATTCTGTCATGGCATTTGTGGATTCAGGCGCTGCCCTGAATTTGATGGACTTAGAGTATGCTAAGCGTTGTGGGTTTTTCTTGGAGCCCTTGCAGTGTCCTATTCCATTGAGAGGAATTGATGCTACACCTTTGGCCAAGAATAAGCCTCAGTACTGGACCCAGCTGACCATGTGCATGGCTCCTGCACATCAGGAGGATATTCGCTTTCTGGTGTTGCATAATCTGCATGATGTGGTCGTTTTGGGGTTGCCATGGCTACAAGTCCATAATCCAGTATTAGATTGGAAATCCATGTCGGTTTCCAGCTGGGGTTGTCAGGGGGTACATGGTGATGTTCCATTTCTGTCAATTTCGTCATCCACCCCTTCTGAGGTCCCAGAGTTCTTGTCTGATTACCGGGATGTATTTGATGAGCCCAAGTCCGATACCCCACCTCCGCATAGGGATTGTGATTGTGCTATCAATTTGATTCCTGGTAGTAAATTCCCAAAAGGTTGATTGTTTAATTTGTCCGTGCCTGAGCACACCGCTGTGCGCAGTTATGTGAAGGAATCCCTGGAGAAGGGGCATATTCGCCCGTCATCGTCGCCATTGGGAGCAGGGTTCTTTTTTGTAGCCAAGAAGGATGGTTCGCTGAGACCTTGTATAGATTACCGCCTTCTAAATAAGATCACGGTTAAATTTCAGTACCCCTTGCCATTGTTATCTGATCTGTTTGCTCGGATTAAGGGGGCTAGTTGGTTCACAAAGATAGATCTTCGTGGTGCGTATAATCTGGTGCGAATTAAGCAGGGCGATGAATGGAAAACTGCATTTAATACGCCCGAGGGTCATTTTGAGTATCTCGTGATGCCGTTCGGACTTGCCAATGCTCCATCAGTGTTTCAGTCCTTTATGCATGACATCTTCCGAGAGTACCTGGATAAATTCCTGATTGTGTACTTGGATGACATTTTGATCTTCTCAGATGATTGGGAGTCTCATGTGAAGCAGGTCAGAACGGTTTTTCAGGTCCTGCGTGCTAATTCTTTGTTTGTGAAGGGATCAAAGTGTCTCTTTGGTGTGCAGAAGGTTTCATTTTTGGGGTTCATCTTTTCCCCTTCTACTATCGAGATGGATCCTGTTAAGGTCCAAGCCATCCATGATTGGACTCAGCCGACATCTCTGAAAAGTCTGCAAAAGTTCCTGGGCTTTGCTAATTTTTATCGTCGCTTCATCTGCAATTTTTCTAGTATTGCTAAACCATTGACCGTTTTGACCAAGAAGGGTGCTGATGTGGTCAATTGGTCTTCTGCTGCTGTGGAGGCTTTTCAAGAGTTGAAGCGTCGTTTTTCTTCTGCCCCTGTGTTGTGTCAACCAGATGTTTCTCTTCCGTTCCAGGTCGAGGTTGATGCTTCTGAGATTGGAGCAGGGGCTGTTTTGTCACAGAGAGGTTCTGGTTGCTCAGTGATGAAACCATGCGCTTTCTTTTCCAGGAAGTTTTCGCCTGCTGAGCGAAATTATGATGTGGGCAACCGAGAGTTGCTGGCCATGAAGTGGGCATTCGAGGAGTGGCGTCATTGGCTTGAAGGAGCTAAGCATCGCGTGGTGGTATTGACTGATCATAAGAACTTGACTTATCTCGAGTCTGCCAAGCGCTTGAATCCTAGACAAGCTCGTTGGTCGTTGTTTTTTGCCCGTTTTGACTTTGTGATTTCGTACCTTCCGGGCTCTAAAAATGTGAAGGCGGATGCTCTGTCTAGGAGTTTTGTACCCGACTCTCCGGGCTTATCTGAGCCGGCGGGCATCCTCAAGGAAGGAGTAATTGTGTCTGCCATCTCCCCTGATTTGCGGCGGGTGCTGCAAAAATTTCAGGCTAATAAACCTGATCGTTGCCCAGCGGAGAAACTGTTTGTCCCTGATAGGTGGACGAATAGAGATCTCTGAACTTCATTGTTCGGTGTTGGCTGGTCATCCTGGAATCTTTGGTACCAGAGAGTTAGTGGCTAGATCCTTTTGGTGGCCCTCTCTGTCGCGGGATGTGCGTACTTTTGTGCAGTCCTGTGGGATTTGTGCTCGGGCTAAGCCCTGCTGTTCTCGTGCCAGTGGGTTGCTTTTGCCCTTGCCGGTCCCGAAGAGGCCTTGGACACATATCTCTATGGATTTTATTTCTGACCTTCCCGTTTCTCAAAAGATGTCAGTCATTTGGGTGGTCTGTGATCGCTTTTCTAAGATGGTCCATCTGGTACCCTTGTCTAAATTGCCTTCCTCCTCTGATTTGGTGCCTTTGTTCTTCCAGCATGTGGTTCGTTTGCATGGCATTCCAGAGAATATTGTTTCTGACAGAGGTTCCCAGTTTGTTTCGAGGTTTTGGCGAGCCTTTTGTGGTAGGATGGGCATTGACTTGTCTTTTTCCTCGGATTTCCATCCTCAGACTAATGGCCAGACCGAGCGAACCAATCAGACCTTGGAAACATATCTGAGGTGCTTTGTTTCTGCTGATCAGGATGACTGGGTGTCCTTTTTGCCTTTGGCTGAGTTCGCCCTTAATAATCGGGCCAGCTCGGCTACCTTGGTTTCACCGTTTTTCTGCAATTCTGGGTTCCATCCTCGTTTCTCTTCTGGACAGGTTGAGTCTTCGGACTGTCCTGGTGTGGATACTGTGGTGGACAGGTTGAAGCAGATTTGGACTCAGGTAGTGGACAATTTGACCTTGTCCCAGGAGAAGGCTCAACGTTTCGCTAATCGCAGACGCCGTGTGGGCCCCCGACTTCGTGTTGGGGATCTGGTTTGGTTATCTTCTCGTCATATTCCTATGAAGGTTTCCTCTCCTAAGTTTAAACCTCGTTTTATTGGTCCGTATAGGATTTCTGAGGTTCTTAATCCTGTGTCTTTTCGTCTGACCCTTCCAGATTCTTTTTCCATACATAACGTATTCCATAGGTCATTGTTGCGGAGATACGTGGCACCTATGGTTCCATCTGTTGAGCCTCCTGCCCCGGTTTTGGTGGAGGGGGAATTGGAGTATATTGTGGAGAAGATTTTGGATTCTCGTGTTTCAAGACGGAAACTCCAGTATCTGGTTAAATGGAAGGGTTATGCTCAGGAAGATAATTCCTGGGTTTTTGCCTCTGATGTCCATGCTCCCGATCTTGTTCGTGCCTTTCATGTGGCTCATCCTGGTTGGCCTGGGGGCTCTGGTGAGGGTTCGGTGACCCCTCCTCAAAGGGGGGGTACTGTTGTGAATTCTGTGGTAGAGTTCACTCCTGTGATCACAAGTGGTACTTCGGCTGATTCTCTCTGGGATCTTCCGTTTGTGGAGGAAAGTGGTACTGCAGCTTCTGAGTTTTCTCCCTCAGGTGATCTGGTGAGCTCGTTAGCTTCTTCTCTACTTAACTCCACCTGATGCTTTGATCCATGCTTCCTGTCAATGTTCCAGTGTTGGACTGGTTTTTTCCCTGGATCATTCCTGTGGCCTGCTGCTCTGCAAAGCTAAGTTTTGCTTTTGTTATTTTGTTGCTTTTTTTCAGTCCAGCTTGCTTTATTGGTTTTTTCTCGCCTGCTGGAAGCTCTGAGACGCAGAGGGACGACCTCCGTACCGTTAGTCGGTGCGGAGGGTCTTTTTGTCCCCTCTGCGTGGTTATTTATAGGTTTTTGTGCTGACCGCAAAGTTATCTTCCCTATCCTCGTTCTATTCAGCTAGTCGGGCCTCACTTTGCTAAATCTGTTTCATCTCTATGTTTGTGTTTTCATCTTACTCACAGTCATTATATGTGGGGGGCTGCCTTTTCCTTTGGGGAATTTCTCTGAGGCAAGGTAGGCTTATTTTTCTATCTTCAGGAATAGCTAGGTTCTCAGGCTGTGACGAGGCGCCTAGGTTCTGGTCAGGAGCGCTCCACGGCTACCTTTAGTGTGGTTTGATAGGATCAGGGATTGCGGTCTGCAGAGTTCCCACGTCTCAGAGCTCGTTCTTTAATTTTGGGTGTTTGTCAGATCACTGTATGTGTTCTGACCGCTATGTCCATTGTGTTACTGAATTGGTTAACATAACAGCCCCCATAAGATGCTCCATGGTATATGCCCCCGAACACCTGATCCATTATGGTTTATGACCCCCATAAGAAGCTCCATATTGTATGCCCCGTACGCTGTTCCATATAGGTTTATGGCCCCCATAAGATGCTCCATACTATATGCCCCCGTACACTGCTCCATTATGGTTTATGGCCCCATAGGATGCTCCATTATGGTTTATGGCCCCATAAGATGCTCCATTGTATATGCCCCGTATGCTGCTGCAATATATAAGAAAAAAAAAATACCATACTCACCTATCGTCGCTGGGCGCCGAGTGCTGGGGGGCCTGAGCAGGCGGGGACACCGGCGCGCTGTGGGGCTCAGGTGCCGGTATCGCCGCCAGCTCAGGCCCCCCAGCACTTGCTATATTCACCTGTCCCCGTTCCATCTTCCCGGTCTTCTGGCTGTGACTGGTCAGTCAGAGGGCGGCGGCGGCGCGCATTAAGCGCGTCATTGCGCCCTCTGAACTGAAGGTCACAGGACGAGGACCAGGAAGATGGCGGCGCGCAGCGGTGGAACGGGGACAGGTGAATATAGCCGATACTCACCCTCCTGGAGGTCCCTGCTTCTCTGTTGGAGATCGCGGTGTGCGTTCAGTGCTTACGCATACCGCGATCTCCTGGGAGCGTCACTCTGTGAGGCCCAGACTGCGCCGGCGCTTGCGCAGTCTATAAAGGCTTCGGACAGAGTGACGCTCCCAGCGTTATATTATAGATTTTACTCGTTCTTATTACCTCAAATACTGAAATATTACCATTGTGAACTTGGGCAAAGTGTTTGGAAGCCACAGAAAAATATTTAGAATTGAGAGTCCTCAGTGGTTGATACCTTTTAATGGCTAACGGAAAAAATGGTAACAAATTGCAAGCTTTCGAGACTACACAGGTCTCTTCATCAAGCATAGATGAAGATACCTGTGTAGTCTCGAAAGTTTGCAATTTGTTACCATCTTTTCCGTTAGCCATTAAAAGGTATCAACCACTGAGGACTCTCAATTCTAAATATTTTTCTATCCAATGGCTAACACGGTACCAAGATATATATCTTTCCTATATCAAAATGGAAGCCACAGCGCTTTTCTGCAGCAATTTGCAGACTGTATCCAATAAAATGCCTCCTTATTCTTACTTTCAGTGGACACCCAGTACATCCCAAGTATTGGATGTTACAATTTTGGCATGAAATAAGGCACACTATAGCCGTCTAATTACAATTAATATAGGGGTTTATGTTATATGTTTTATTAGTGGCTGTAAAGGTAAAGGATTTGGTGTTTCTCATGGGATGTGATGTAACATGCCGGCAAAATCTTTTCCCTTTACCTCTAACAATGATTAAGATCGTATAGATCGAAATGCTTCTGATCTTTTTCTACTCATGATTTATGTGACGTTATCATGGATACACTTTGGATGCTGGACTTGAATCGTCCTTTGAATTTCCTTTGCTGCACAGTGAGCTTGCGTGCAATCAATACTCTTCGAGAAGGGTGAGCTGACATTTATCTTTTTCGTCTACATGTATATGTATGAATGTAAATTAACGAATTAGCAGAGATATGGCTGTGTGTCCAGAGACTAACCATCCAAGGCCATATAGGATTGGGAGGGCCACATATTATGCTTATCTTATACTCCTGAAAACATGACAAATGCACTCGTTAAAGAAGAATTATATCAATTACCGTATATATGCACCATTCAGCCAATAACTATTGCGTATCCTGCATACAACATAGTCAAAAATATATCTCTAAAAAAAATACATGAAGAGGTATAGATAAATAGTTACAGTCATGGCCAAAAGTATTGACACCCTTGCAATTCTGTCAGATAATACTCCGTTTCTTACTGAAAATGATTGCAAACACAAATTATTTGGTATTATTATCTTCATTTAATTTATCTTAAATGAAAAAACACAAAAGAGAATGAAGCAAAAAGCAAAACATTGATCATTTCACACAAAACTCCAAAAATGGGCCAGACAAAAGTATTGACACCCTCAGCCTAATACTTGGTTGCACAACCTTTAGCCAAAATAACTGCGACCAACCGCTTCCGGTAACCATCAATGAGTTTGTTACAATGCTCTGCTGGAATTTTAGACCATTCTTCTTTGGCAAACTGCTCCAGGTCCCTGATATTTGAAGGGTGCCTTCTCCAAATTGCCATTTTTAGATCTCTCCACAGGTGTTCTATGGGATTCAGGTCTGGACTCATTGCTAGCCACCTTAGAAGTCTCCAGTGCTTTCTCTCAAACCATTTTCTAGTGCTTTTTGAAAGTGTGTTATGGGTCATTGTCCTGCTGGAAGACCCATGACCTCTGAGGGAGACCCAGCTTTCTCACACTGGGCCCTACATTATGCTGCAAAATTTGTTGGTAGTCTTCAGACTTCATAATGCCATGCACACGGTCAAGCAGTCCAATGCCAGAGGCAGCAAAGCAACCCCAAAACATCCGGGAACCTCCGCCATGTTTAACTGTAGGGACCATGTTCTTTTCTTTGAATGCCTCTTTTTTTCTCCTGTAAACTCTATGTTGATGCCTTTGCCCAAAAAGCTCTACTTTTGTCTCATCTGACCAGAGAACATTCTTCCAAAACGTTTTAGGCTTTTTCAGGTAAGTTTTGGCAAACTCCAGCCTGTTTATTTTATATCTCAGTGTGATTTAGTTATTGCCAACACCTGTTAGGTGCCACAGGTAAGTTACAGGTGCTGTTATTTACACAAATTAGAGAAGCATCACATGATTTTTTGAACAGTGCCAATACTTTTGACCACCCCCTTTTTATGTTTGGTGTGGAATTATATCCAATTTGGCTTTAGGACAATTCTTTTTGTGTTTTTTCATTTAAGACAAATTAAATGAAGATAATAATACCAAATAATTTGTGTTTGCAATCATTTTCAGGAAGAAAATGAGTATTATCTGACAGAATTGCAGGGGTGTCAATACTTTTGGCCATGACTGTACATATAATAGTATAAAAAATGTGTCCGAATGTCAAGTGGTTGTCTGCCCAAGGTCATTCATGAATGGGAGGATGAATTATGACCATTGCCCACAGGCTGTGCTTAATAGGCATATTTCATTGTCATGGTTCAGGCCCTTTGGAGATAGGCTGCTGAGCTAAAAAATCCATCTTGACTCCACTCTCGACAACTGGCCAAAGTAGGCTCCTCCACTGTTTGAGTACAACCTGAATCCCATAGAATTTCAAACCTTCATAGGATTAGTTATGGATCTCACTGAAGTGGCGTGAAAGTGGGTGAATGCTTAGACAGCATGTGCTTGGTACGGCCCATGTATATTTTTTGACATAGACATTCTACTATATTGTAAATGACCCCAGTTGTGGAGAATGTGATGTTAACTTTAATTAACTAACATTCTGTTCCGTCCCGAGTTAGAAAACTCCTTTTGAAGGTGCCTTCATGATTGAGCACAGTCTACAGAAGGGGCAGTAGCCACACGATAAAAAGCCGGACCCCCACCCCGATTGAGCAGACTGGCTTGATAGTGTTGGGTGGTTGCCCGTCTGTACACAAACTTGGGATGGGTTGCCAGAAACTTCTCAACGACTTTATCCTGTTTTAGGATATGCCAATATTTACAGATGATTTTCCTAAAGGGGCCCATAGTAGTTATGGTACTGTGTGATAGTTGCAACCTAGCTGATCTATTCCTGTATGCTTAGAGTTGACGGTGATACTTTGGTGGTGTAGATCAAGTTGATTCTTGGGGTATCTTGACATTCCTTCAGTGAAGCTACTAGTGAATTTGCGTTCTCTGAATAAGCGCTGTATAACCCAGCCCACACCACTGATTGGTAGCTTTTCTGTGAACACTGTGCATAGGCAGAAAGTTGCCAATCAGTGGTGGGTACGAGGTTATACAGAGCTCATGAATATTGAGGACATTTTATTAATCCTCAAGAGATAATTTCCTGTTGATAAAACTGTGATTTAATGAAAACTACAGCAAGCAGCCCAGTTGGCACATTGCTGGAATACGGGTCTAGGTCTCTCCATTACGGTGCTCTAAGTAGAAAAAGCCTGGTGAGAGATTCACTTTATAGCAATGTTCAAACTAAGTACTCAAGGTGAAGAACCTTTAAACAAATTAGATTTTTCTATTTATTTTGTTTTTTTCTGTTTTTCCTTTTCTTTATATGGTAAAACTATACTTTATTATTGCATTGTACATTCCATAAAAGATGGACTATTATCCTTGAGTTTTGAAAAAAAAAAAAAAAATAGAACAAAAAAATAAAACAATTTTTAATGGTTCAAACCTTAGACGCTCAACACTGGACAATTTTTTTTTATGTTTCTGAGTCAGAAGGCTTCCTTAAATCTTAAATCTTAGATACAGAACAAAACTGTCAAGCAGAAATAATATACAGTTAGGGCCAGAAATATTTGGACAGTGACACAATTTTCGCGAGTTGGGCTCTGCATGCCACCACATTGGATTTGAAATGAAACCTCTACAACAGAATTCAAGTGCAGATTGTAACGTTTAATTTGAAGGGTTGAACAAAAATATCTGATAGAAAATGTAGGAATTGTACACATTTCTTTACAAACACTCCACATTTTAGGAGGTCAAAAGTAATTGGACAAATAAACATAACCCAAACAAAATATTTTTAGTTTCAATATTTTGTTGCAAATCCTTTGGAGGCAATCACTGCCTTAAGTCTGGAACCCATGGACATCACCAAACGCTGGGTTTCCTCCTTCTTAATGCTTTGCCAGGCCTTTACAGCCGCAGCCTTCAGGTCTTGCTTGTTTGTGGGTCTTTCCGTCTTAAGTCTGGATTTGAGCAAGTGAAATGCATGCTCAATTGGGTTTAGATCTGGAGATTGACTTGGCCATTGCAGAATGTTCCACTTTTTGGCACTCATGAACTCCTGGGTAGCTTTGGCTGTATGCTTGGGGTCATTGTCCATCTGTACTATGAAGCGCCGTCCAATCAACTTTGCAGCATTTGGCTGAATCTGGGCTGAAAGTATATCGCGGTACACTTCAGAATTCATCCGGCTACTCTTGTCTGCTCTTATGTCATCAATAAACACAAGTGACCCAGTGCCATTGAAAGCCATGCATGCCCATGCCATCACGTTGCCTCCACCATGTTTTACAGAGGATGTGGTGTGCCTTGGATCATGTGCCGTTCCCTTTCTTCTCCAAACTTTTTTCTTCCCATCATTCTGGTACAGGTTGATCTTTGTCTCATCTGTCCATAGAATACTTTTCCAGAACTGAGCTGGCTTCTTGAGGTGTTTTTCTGCAAATTTAACTCTGGCCTGTCTATTTTTGGTATTGATGAATGGTTTGCATCTAGATGTGAACCCTTTGTATTTACTGTCATGGAGTCTTCTCTTTACTGTTGACTTAGAGACAGATACACCTACTTCACTGAGAGTGTTCTGGACTTCAGTTGATGTTGTGAACGGGTTCTTCTTCACCAAATTAAGTATGCGGCGATCATCCACCACTGTTGTCATCCGTGGACGCCCAGGCCTTTTTGAGTTCCCAAGCTCACCAGTCAATTCCTTTTTTCTCAGAATGTACCCAACTGTTGATTTTGCTACTCCAAGCATGTCTGCTATCTCTCTGATGGATTTTTTCTTTTTTTTCAGCCTCAGGATGTTCTGCTTCACCTCAATTGAGAGTTCCTTTGACCGCATGTTGTCTGCTCACAGCAACAGCTTCCAAATGCAAAACCACACACCTGGAATCCACCCCTGACCTTTTACCTACTTCATTGATTACAGGTTAACGAGGGAGATTCCTTCAGAGTTAATTGCAGCCCTTAGAGTCCATTGTCCAATTACTTTTGGTACCTTGAAAAAGAGGACGCTATGCATTACAGAGCTATGATTCCTAAACCCTTTCTCCGATTTGGATGTGGAAACTATCATATTGCAGCTGGGAGTGTGCACTTTCAGCCCATATTATTTATATAATTGTATTTCTGAACATGTTTTTGTAAACAGCTAAAATAACAAAACTTGTGTCACTGTCCAAATATTTCTGGCCCTAACTGTATTAAGCTGTCTTTATTGTATCACACTGAAAACAATAATTATTGCCATCATTATTAATATTAGCATTATTTACCAATTAGCACATTTCTCACAGTGCAATAAACGCTGTGTGCAGAACTGTCAGGTCCAGTGATACGGCTGGAGTCAATAATAATTAGTTCACAACCGGTTATATGAGGGTCTCCATGAAGCTAATTACATTGTCTCGTGCGTATGCTTCCCACAGTAAGCCCAATATCAAGCAAGCAATCATTTAACTCTATAAATGCTGCGTGTGCCAAACGTGGCAGCTGTCTATGGACTACAGGCTTGACTTCATAGAGGAAAGTGTGATTGGATAAAACTGCAAAGAATGAGGTCATTTCTCGGTATGACATGATCCTATAGAGAAGCTTAGGATATACTACAACCACTGGAGACACTGCTCATCTGCCTGGTGCATACTGATTGGAGTCGGAGTTGAGGTCCCCAAGGAACATTGCAGATGCTTAAGAAGCTGAGCTTTGGGAATACCCGATAAAACCTTAACACTCCCCTCCCTCCTACATCTTCTTTCCACCTCATTTAGGCACGCTCTTCTTCCTCCCACAGCTTATCAGTTACGGATCTCGTAGGTGAGAAAAATAATATTTTTTCCCTATACATAGAGAAAATTCCCAGGGATGGGACTCCGGCATGCCTTGAATAGTGAGAAGACTGAGAATAGCCCAGAGGAGCGGTAGTCCCTGTCTGCTCGGTCTTCAAGAAAAACTCAATTATGAATGCTGACAGCATTATAGATACGAATGTATAGTTATATAAAGCGCACGGCATTGCCTAGCAGAAGAAAACGCCATGAAAAATGCATGCACCAAAGAGCATTTAATCTTTTTTACTGGATGAGGATCAGACGGTAAATGACCTTGCACAAGGTTATATGGATTACCGAGTTGTTCCCAAATAAATGTTGTGATGTTTTTCTCGATCTGACATTATTGGAGACAATGCAGCATAAACACAGATTAGCATACATAAGAACCGTGTGACTTACAGTCTACCAACACTGGGTACAATGCAGCATTAAACAGACCGATACTGGATTGTAAAGAATTCAGACCGGGCAAGCAGAATATTAAGGAGCATAGGAGTTGGCACGCTTGTTTTCTAGCTTTGTGGGACAGGATGGAGTACAAGGCCAGGTTATGTATTGTCTGTGTTCAAATCGGATGTTACAAGGATAGCACACTGACCAATGTTACTGAATACAGCTGCTCAAGTCAGTTCTTTTAGATGTACCGAGCACATGCACAAGTGTCAGGTGGCCTTCTCATTTTAACCCCTCTACAGTGATCTGAACTTACAACAGGGACTCCTGGGTTGTGCCCATAAAGTAGCTGCTTGGGCAACCTTGCAAACCGGGTCAAAACCAGCAAGGGCAGGTACTAGAAAACATCAGGAAACAAAGTCAGGTTCAGGAGGTGGCCGTGGGCAGAATCAAGAGGACGGGGGCAGAATCATCAAACAAATGGACGTTAAGTCAATGCAAGATCAGCAGTGTGAATGAAATAAGCTTCAATAGTACCTGGG
Organism: Ranitomeya imitator; assembly: GCF_032444005.1. Lineage (NCBI taxonomy): Eukaryota > Metazoa > Chordata > Amphibia > Anura > Dendrobatidae > Ranitomeya > Ranitomeya imitator. The sequence continues at coordinate 716,130,112 of NC_091284.1, forward strand.
TTTAATAGATGCCACAAACCAGGGCAAAATATATATCTGTATCTAGTAATTTATAGCAGACTCCTGGGAGTAAAACAAGGTGTGTGGTTCTGCCCCGTAGGTCACATCGCCCAGCTGATTTCACCTGCTGACTAGATGTTCTGCAGAAACACTCCATGGCTGGGCGGCTCCAACAGTTCACACCAATACACTGGAACGCACCCGAGTCATCCAGGCATGCTAGGAGTAACTTTACCTCCATCATCAGAGCCGTTTGCAGAGTGAGTGCATGCGGCCCTGCCTGGCGACGGAGGCAGAAGTTGCTGGAGCAGGTCCAGATAAGGCTACTTTCACACTTCCGTCGGTACGGGGCCGTCGCCATGCGTCTCCAACGGGGGCAGCGGAAGCAGTTTTTCAACGCATCCGCTGACCCATTGTAATGTCCAGGGAGGAGGGGGCGGAGTTCCGGCCGCGCATGCGCAGTCGGAAATGGCGGACACGTCGCACAAAAAAGTTACATGGAACATTTTTTTGTGCCGACGGTCCGCCAAAACCCAACGCATCCGTCGCACGACGGATGTGATGGGTGGCGATACGTTGCAATGCGTCGCTAATGCAAGTCTATGGAGAAAAAAAACGCATCCTGCGGGCAACTTTGCAGGATGCGTTTTTTCTCCAAAACGACGCATTACGACGTAGGCACTCTGACGGAAGTGTGAAAGTAGCCGTAGGGAGTAACATTACCCAGACTATGGGTAGGCAATCAATGCTGTTTACGGAATATCACTTTTAATAGAGGATCAATTTTTTGCATAGTTTGCGGTAAAACATTTACTATTAGAGTTCAAATGTGTTCACCACATTGTCCCCAAAGTGCTACTTAAAGTAGCTGGCTGGAAATGGACCTCCCATATATAACTAGGAGCCTCTCAGTCATTCCCTAGCCAGGAGTCAGAACAGGAGCTCATGTCTTGCTCTTAGACACTTTAGAAGTCTATTAAATCTGACTTGGCAATCGTTTCTGGCACAATTAATTGCTTGTCACTAGCAACTATACATACCGGTGTATGTATATATATATATATATATATATATATATATATATATATATATATATATAGTATACAGCTCTGGCAAAAATTAAGAGACCACTGCAAAATGTTCAGTTTGTCTGACTGTTCTCTTTATAGCTATATTTTTGAGTAAACTGTAAATTGTTCACTTATTTTATAAACTACTGACAACATGTCTCCCAATTTCCAAGAAATACATTTTGTATTTTTTTTCTGAAAAGGAGAAATGGTCAAAATAAAAATAAAAATAAAAACAGTGCTTTCTGCTTTCAGACCTCAAATAATGCAAAGAAAACAAGTTCATAATCATTTAGATACAACAATACTAATGTTTTAACTCAGGAAGAGTTCAGAAATCAATATTTTGTGGAATAACCATGATTTTTAATCACAGCTTTCATGCGTCTTGGCATGCTTTCCACCAGTCTTTCACACTGCTTCTGGGGCACAAATGTAAGCAGTTCTTTGTTTGATGGCTTGTGACTATACATCATCCTCTTCATTACATTCCAGAGGTTTTCAATGGTGTTCAGGTCTGGAGATTGGGCTGCCCATGACAGGGTTTTGATGTGGTGGTCTCTTAATTTTTGCCAGAGGATATATACACACACACACACACACACACACACACGCATATATACGGTATTTATTATCAATAATAAGATTGATCTTCGGGGTGCGTATAATCTTATACGAATAAAGCAAGGTGATGAGTGGAAAACCGCATTTAAGACGCCTGAGGGCCATTTTGAGTATTTGGTAATGCCTTTTGGACTTTCTAATGCTCCTTCAGTCTTCCAGTCCTTTATGCACGATATTTTCCGTGAATATCTGGATAAATTTATGATTGTGTATTTGGATGATATTTTGGTTTTTTCTGATGACTGGGAGTCTCATGTTCAGCAGGTCAGGAAGGTGTTTCAGGTCCTGCGGGCCAATTCCTTGTTTGTAAAAGGCTCAAAGTGTCTCTTTGGAGTCCAGAAGATTTCTTTCTTGGGGTATATTTTTTCCCCTTCTACTATTGAGATGGATCCCGTCAAGGTTCAGGCTATTTGTGACTGGACGCAGCCTACATCTCTTAAGAGTCTACAGAAGTTCTTGGGCTTTGCTAATTTCTATCGTCGTTTTATAACTAATTTTTCTAGTGTTGTTAAGCCTTTGACGGATTTGACTAAGAAGGGTGCTGATGTTGCTAATTGGTCTCCTGCGGCTGTGGAGGCCTTTCAGGAACTTAAGCGCCGGTTTTCTTCTGCTCCTGTGTTGCGTCAGCCAGATGTTTCGCTCCCTTTTCAGGTTGAGGTTGATGCTTCCGAGATTGGAGCGGGGGCGGTTTTGTCACAGAGAAGCTCCGATGGCTCAGTGATGAAGCCATGCGCATTTTTTTCTAGAAAGTTTTCGCCGGCTGAGCGGAATTATGATGTTGGTAATCGGGAACTTTTGGCCATGAAGTGGGTATTTGAGGAGTGGCGTCATTGGCTAGAGGGTGCTAGACATCGTGTGGTGGTCTTGACTGATCACAAAAATTTGATTTACCTTGAGTCTGCCAGGCGTCTGAATCCTAGACAGGCTCGTTGGTCACTGTTTTTCTCTCGTTTCAATTTTGTGGTTTCATACCTGCCAGGTTCAAAGAATGTGAAGGCGGATGCTCTTTCTAGGAGTTTTGTGCCTGACTCCCTTGGAAATTCTGAGCCCTCTGGTATCCTTAGGGATGGGGTGATTTTGTCTGCTGTCTCCCCAGACTTGCGACGTGCTTTGCAGGAGTTTCAGGTGGCTAAACCTGATCGTTGTCCGCCTGAGAGACTGTTTGTTCCGGATAATTGGACCAGTAGAGTCATCTCCGAGGTCCATTCTTCTGCGTTGGCAGGTCATCCTGGAATATTTGGTACTAGAGACTTGGTGGCCAGGTCTTTTTGGTGGCCTTCCTTGTCGAGGGATGTGCGTTCTTTTGTGCAGTCTTGTGAGGTTTGTGCTCGGGCTAAGCCTTGCTGTTCTCGGGCCAGTGGATTGTTGTCACCTTTGCCTATCCCGAAGAGGCCTTGGACGCACATTTCCATGGACTTTATTTCGGATCTCCCTGTCTCTCAAAAAATGTCCGTCATCTGGGTTGTGTGTGATCGCTTTTCTAAAATGGTTCATCTGGTACCCTTGCCTAAGTTGCCTTCCTCCTCTGAGTTGGTCCCTCTGTTTTTTCAGAATGTGGTTCGTTTGCATGGGATTCCTGAGAACATCGTTTCTGACAGGGGATCCCAGTTTGTGTCTAGATTTTGGCGGACTTTCTGTGCTAAGATGGGCATTGATTTGTCCTTTTCGTCTGCATTCCATCCTCAGACGAATGGCCAGACTGAACGAACTAATCAGACCTTGGAAACTTATTTAAGGTGTTTTGTTTCTGCTGATCAGGATGACTGGGTTACCTTTTTGCCGCTGGCCGAGTTTGCGCTTAATAATCGGGCTAGTTCTGCTACCTTGGTTTCTCCTTTCTTTTGTAATTCAGGGTTTCATCCTCGTTTTTCCTCTGGTCAGGTGGAACCTTCTGATTGTCCTGGAGTGGACATGGTGGTGGATAGGTTGCATCGGATTTGGAGTCATGTGGTGGACAATTTGAAGTTGTCCCAGGAGAAGGCTCAGCAGTTTGCTAATCGCCGTCGCCGAGTGGGTCCTCGACTTCTTGTTGGTGACTTGGTGTGGTTGTCTTCTCGTTTTGTTCCTATGAAGGTCTCTTCTCCTAAGTTCAAGCCTCGGTTCATCGGTCCCTATAGGATCTTGGAAATTCTTAACCCTGTGTCGTTTCGTTTGGATCTCCCGGCATCGTTTGCTATTCATAATGTGTTTCATCGGTCGTTGTTGCGGAAGTATGAGGTACCTGTTGTTCCTTCTCTTGAGCCTCCTGCTCCAGTGCTGGTGGAGGGAGAATTGGAGTATGTTGTGGAGAAGATCTTGAATTCTCGTGTTTCCAGACGGAAACTCCAGTATTTGGTCAAGTGGAAGGGTTATGGTCAGGAGGATAATTCTTGGGTGGTTGCCTCGGATGTTCATGCTGATGATTTGGTTCGCGCTTTTCATAGGGCTCATCCTGGTCGCCCTGGTGGTTCTCGTGAGGGTTCGGTGACCCCTCCTCAAGGGGGGGGTACTGTTGTGAGTTCTGTTTTTGGGCTCCCTCTGGTGGTTACTGATGGTACTGGGTGACTTGTCTTTCCTGGGTTTCTGGGTTCCACCTGTTCCATCAGCATATGGGAGTTTCCTATTTAACCTGGCTTTGCTGGCATTTCCTCGCCGGTTATCAATGTATCCAGTGTGTCTTGTTACCTCTGCTCCCTGCTCCTAGAACCTTCTGGACAAGCTAAGTTTGGATTTTCCTGTTTGGTGTTTTGCTTAATTTGGTTTTTAGTCCAGCCTGCAGATATGTGATTCTCTGCTGCTGGTTGCTCTAGTGGGCTGAAATTGCTTTTCATGTACCATGAGTTGGCACATGAGTTCAAGTAATTTCAGGATGTTCTTTTGAAGGGTTTTTCGCTGACCGCGCAGTTCACTTTTGTATCCTCTGCTATCTAGCTTTAGCGGGCCTCATTTTGCTGAAACTGTTTTCATACTACGTATGTGCTTTCCTCTCATTTCACCGTCATTATATGTGGGGGGCTGCTATTTGCTGTGGGGTATTTCTCTGGAGGCAAGAGAGGTCTGTGTTTCTTCTGATAGGGGAAGTTAGATCTTCGGCTGGAGCGAGATGTCTAGGATCTTCGTAGGCACGTTCCCCGGCTACTTTTATTTGTGTGTTAGGTTCAGGGTCGCGGTCAGCTCAGGTTCCATCGCCCTAGAGCTTGTTTGTATCTGTGCTTGTCCTTTTTGTGATCCCCTGCCATTGGGATCATGACAGATGACACACAGGTAGGCTTGAGCGAAACGGATCGGACAAATTCAAAAGTCGCCGACTTTTGGCAAAGTCGGGTTTCATGAAAACCGACCCGATCCTAGTGTGGGATCGGCCATGCGGTCGGCGATCTTCGCGCCAAAGTCGCGTTTCATATGACGCGTTTGGCGCCATTTTTTCAGCCAATGAAGGAGCGTGGGCAGAGTGATGACATAGGTCTTAGGGGCGTGGACGCCTATCGCCATCTTGTCGCTTGTGCGCTGTAGCGATTTGCAATGTGTAACACCAGCTTTTCTGTTCAGGGACGGAGGAGAGAGAGAGAGAGAGAGAGAGAGAGAAAAAGATAGATTTCCCATTGACTTTGCATTGGGTTTCGTGTTTTGGTCGATCCCCGACTTTTCGCCATAATCAGCCAATTTCACTTGACTCGACTTTTGGGATAGTCGGGTTTCGCGAAACCCGACTCGACCCTAAAAAAGTAAAAGTCGCTCAACCCTACACACAGGTATATACTATATACAGGAGGAGATGACATACAGGTATATACTGTATATAGAAGGAGGTATATACTATACAGGTACAGGTATATACTATATATAGGAGATGATGACATACAGGTATATACTATATACAGGGGAGATGACACACAGCAGGTATATACTATATACAGGTGAGATGACATACAGGTATATACTATATACAGGAGATGACATACAGGTGTATACTATATATAAGGGAGATGACAAACATGTATATACTGAGGTGAAAATGAGAGGTGTGAGGTGAAAATGAAAAGGTGTGAGTGCAAAATGAGAGGAGTGAGGGAAAATAGTGGAGTGATCGGAAAATGACAGATGTGAGGTCGAATTGACAAGTGTTAGGGGGGAATAAGAGGAGTGAGGGAGAAAATGAGAGGTGTGAGGGAGAAAATGAGAGATGTGAGGGGGAAAATGAAAGATGTGATTGGGAAAATGAGAGGCGTGATGGGAAAATAAGAGAAGTGAGGTGCTATAACTAACCACAGATATTTACTATGCCCAGGCAACGCCGGGCTCTTCAGCTAGTATATATATATATATATATATATATATATATATATATATATATACATATATATATATACAGCATATGTGTGTATATACAGGTCCTTCTCAAAAAATTAGCATATAGTGTTAAATTTCATTATTTACCATAATGTAATGATTACAATTAAACTTTCATATATTATAGATTCATTATCCACCAACTGAAATTTGTCAGGTCTTTTATTGTTTTAATACTGATGATTTTGGCATACAACTCCTGATAACCCAAAAAACCTGTCTCAATAAATTAGCATATCAAGAAAAGGTTCTCTAAACGACCTATTACCCTAATCTTCTGAATCAACTAATTAACTCTAAACACATGCAAAAGATACCTGAGGCTTTTATAAACTCCCTGCCTGGTTCATTACTCAAAACCCCCATCATGGGTAAGACTAGCGACCTGACAGATGTCAAGAAGGCCATCATTGACACCCTCAAGCAAGAGGGTAAGACCCAGAAAGAAATTTCTCAACAAATAGGCTGTTCCCAGAGTGCTGTATCAAGGCACCTCAATGGTAAGTCTATTGGAAGGAAACAATGTGGCAGAAAACGCTGTACAACGAGAAGAGGAGACCGGACCCTGAGGAAGATTGTGGAGAAGGACCGATTCCAGACCTTGGGGAACCTGAGGAAGCAGTGGACTGAGTCTGGTGTGGAAACATCCAGAGCCACCGTGCACAGGCGTGTGCAGGAAATGGGCTACAGGTGCCGCATTCCCCAGGTAAAGCCACTTTTGAGCTACATAGAAGCAGCACTGGACTGTTGCTAAGTGGTCCCAAGTACTTTTTTCTGATGAAAGCAAATTTTGCATGTCATTCGGAAATCAAGGTGCCAGAGTCTGGAGGAAGACTGGGGAGAAGGAAATGCCAAAATGCCTGAAGTCCAGTGTCAAGTACCCACAGTCAGTGATGGTGTGGGGTGCCATGTCAGCTGCTGGTGTTGGTCCACTGTGTTTCATCAAGGGCAGGGTCAATGCAGCTAGCTATCAGGAGATTTTGGAGCACTTCATGCTTCCATCGGCTGAAATGCTTTATGGAGATGAAGATTTCATTTTTCAGCACGACCTGGCACCTGCTCACAGTGCCAAAACCACTGGTAAATGGTTTACTGACCATGGTATTACTGTGCTCAATTGGCCTGCCAACTCTCCTGACCTGAACCCCATAGAGAATCTGTGGGATATTGTGAAGAGAAAGTTGAGAGACGCAAGACCCAACACTCTGGATGAGCTTAAGGCCGCTATTGAAGCATCCTGGGCCTCCATAACATCTCAGCAGTGTCACAGGCTGATTGCCTCCATGCCACGCCGCATTGAAGCAGTCATTTCTGCCAAAGGATTCCCGACCAAGTATTGAGTGCATAACTGAACATTATTATTTGTTGTTTTTTTTGTTTGTTATTAAAAAACACTTTTATTTGATTGGATGGGTGAAATATGCTAATTTATTGAGACAGGTTTTTTGGGTTATCAGGAGTTGTATGCCAAAATCATCAGTATTAAAACAATAAAAGACCTGACAAATTTCAGTTGGTGGATAATGTATCTATAATATATGAAAGTTTAATTGTAATCATTACATTATGGTAAATAATGAAATTTAACACTATATGCTAATTTTTTGAGAAGGACCTGTATATATACCGTAGTTACTGGTGACAGGTTCTCTCTTAAGTAAAAAAAAAACACGTTGAACTTTGGATTCTGATGACAAAGTATCCACAAATTACAAACTAAAGCGCTGTTATATACAGTACATCTTCTTTATTGCATTACAATTACTGCTTTATAAATTTTAATATCGCTATAGTGAATTGTAGCAAAAAAAAGTGCCAGAAACGGGCTAATCACAGCCAGAATTGTTTGCAGACTCTTATATTTTTTTCCCATCATATGAGGCTAAATGCTTCAGAGTATTAATATTTCTTCCATGAGAAATCAATCGGAATGAAGCTCTGCCACCTGCAGGCAGCCTTTCAGATTTAGAGGTTTACAGATTTAGTTTGTGTATCTGCTGTCCAGTACATGAAATGCAATCTTTATGTTGCAGTTATTATAAATCAACTGAAAAACAGTCTATGTTATCAGCCCTTGGCCCATATACATCAGGGAGTGTATACTGTTATATGAAAAAGTTTGGGCACCCCTATTAATCTTAAGCTTAATGTTTTATAAAAATTATTTTTTTGCAACAGCTATTTCAGTTTCATATATCTAATAACTGTTGGACACAGTAATGTTTCTGCCTTGAAATGAGGTTTATTGTACTAACAGAAAATGTGCAATCTGCATTCAAACAAAATTTGACAGGTGTATAAGTATGGGCACCCTTATCATTTTCTTGTTTTAAATACTCCTACCTACTTTTTACTGACTTACTAAAGCACTTTTTTTGGTTTTCTAACCCCATTGAGCTTTGAACTTCATAGCCAGGTGTATGCAATCATGAGAAAAGCTACTTAAAGTGGCCACTTGCAAGTTGTTCTCCTGTTTCAATCTCCTCTGAAGAGTGGCATCATGGGCTCCTCACGACAACTGTCTAATGATCTGAAAACAAAGATTATTCAACATAGTTGTTCAGGGGAAGGATACAAAAAGCGGTCTCAGAGATTTAACCTGTCAATTTCCACTGTGAGGAACATACTATGGAAATGGAAGAACACAGGTACAGTTCTTGTTAAGGCCAGAAGTGGCAGGCCAAGAAAAACATCAGAAAGGCAGAGAAGAATTTCGAAGAAAAAAAAAAAAGGGATTGAGATCCAGCTCCTAAAATTCGGTAATTTTTATTGAATTCCAAAGACGAATAAAATCCACAGACATGGAATAACCAAGCTCCCTCCGGTAGGTGCCCCTGCACATGAAGGGCTATACGGCAACGTGTTTTGATCAAACGATCTTTTTCATAGCCATGTTGGCTATGAAAAAGATTGTTTGATCGAAACGCGTTGCCGTATAGCCCTTCATGTGCAGGGGCACCTACCGGAGGGAGCTTGGTTATTTTATTCATCTTTGGAATTCAATAAAAATTACCGAATTTTAGGAGCTGGATCTCAATCCCTTTTTTTTTTCGGAGGAGGACTTGTTCGTTTACCTGCAACGGAGATCCGTGCACCTGTGATCGCCATCGGTGAGCTGGCTAATTTCTCTTCTCTTAGAGAAGAAGAATGGTAAGATCAGTCAAGGAAAATCCTCAGACCACCTATAGAGAGCTGCAGCATCAACTTGCTGCAGATGGTGTCACTGTGCATCGGTCAACTATACAACGCTCTTTGCACAAGAAGAAGCTGTATGGGAGAGTGATGCGAAAGAAGCCGTTTCTGCAAGCACGCAACAAACAGAGTCGGCTGAGGTATGCAAAAGCACATTTGGAGAAGCCAATTTCTTTTTGGAAGAAGGTCCTGTTGGCTGATGAAACCAAAATTGAGTTGTTTGGTCATACAAAAAGGCGTTATGCATGGCGGCCAAAAAACACAGCATTCCAAGAAAAACACTTGCTGCCCACAGTAAAATTTGGTGGAGGTTCCATCATGCTTTGGGACTGTGTGGCCAATGCCGGCATCGGGAATCTTGTTAAAGTTGAGGGACGCATGGATTCCTCTCAGTATCAGCGGATTCTTGACAATAATGTTCATGAATCAGTGACAAAGTTGAAGTTACTCAGGGGATGGATCTTTCAGCAAGACAATGATCCAAAACAACGCTCCAAATCTACTCAGGCATTCATGCAGAGGAACAAATACACTGTTCTGGAATGGCCATCCCAGTCCCCAGACCTGAATATCATTGAACATCTGTGGGATCATTTGAAGAGGGCTGTCCAGGCTCGGCGACCATCAGACTTAACTGAACTGGAATTGTTTTGTAGAGAGGAATGGTCAAAAATACCTTCGTCCAGGAACTCATTAAAAGCTACAGGAAGCAACTAGAGGCTGTTATTTTTGCAAAAGGAGGATCTACTAAATATTAATGTCACTTTTCTGGTGGGATGCCCATACTTATGCACCTGTCAAATTTTGTTTGAATGCAGATTGCACATTTTCTGTTAGTACAATAAACCTAATTTCATGGCAGAAACATTACTGTGTCCAACAGTTATTAGGTATATGAAACTGAAATAGCTGTTGCAAAAAAAAAACAATTTTTATAAAACATTAAGCTTAAGATTAATAGGGGTGCCCACACTTTTTCATATAACTGTATTTCATGTCTGCATGCTATAGCGCTACAGAGTGCTACTTTATTTGTTGGTTATATATGAGATGGCTAGTCTTAGTAAGCACTTGTACACATCTGTTTACTTTTTGGAAGTGACAATCAGTCTTTTGATATTTGTATACATAGGCTATCTGACTGAGCACTCCACCCCTCAGCCTCAGGCATTTTTAATTACAGCAGGATCCTACCTTAAGGTACCTTCACACATAACGATATTGTTAACGATATCGTTGCTATTTGTGACGTAGCAACGATATCGTTAATGAAATCGTTCTGTGTGACAGCGACCAACGATCAGGCCCCTGCTGGGAGATCGTTGGTCGCTGAACAAAGTCCAGAACTTTATTTCGTCGCTGGACTCCCTGGAGACATCGCTGGATCGGCGTGTGTGACACCGATCCAGCGATGTCTTCACTGGTAACCAGGGTAAACATCGGGTAACTAAGCGCAGGGCCGCGCTTAGTAACCCGATGTTTACCCTGGTTACCATGCTAAAAGTAAAAAAAAACAAACACTACATACTTACCTACCGCTGTCTGTCCTCCAGCGCTGTGCTCTGCTCTCCTCCTGCACTGGCTGTGAGCCGGAAAGCAGAGCGGTGACGTCACCGCTCTGCTTTCCGGCTCACAGACAGTACAGGAGGAGAGCAGAGAAGCAGAGCGCAGCGCTGGAGGACAGACAGCTGTAGGTAAGTATCTAGTGTTTGTTTTTTTTTACTTTTAGGATGGTATCCAGGGTAAATATCGGGTTACTAAGCGCGGCCCTGCGCTTAGTTACCCGATGTTTACCCTGGTTACCGGCATCGTTAGTCGCTGGAGAGCGGTCTGTGTGACAGCTCTCCAGCGACCAAACAACGACGCTGCAGCGATCCGGATCGTTGTCGGTATCGCTGCAGCGTCGCTTAATGTGAAGGGGCCTTTAGAGGATTCACACAGGCAGATTCCCAGCAACGAGAATCGCCTTATCGTGGCTGCTGGATACACATGAATTGGCCAATTTATGCGCTGGGTATTCTCAATTTTTCTAATTTTCTAGAGTTGTAATGCAATTCAAATTTCACATTTATTACAGAGTGCTGCTTTATTTGTTGGTATATATGGAGATGGCTACTACTAAGCACATGTTCCCACCTGTTTTCTGCTTGGATGTGCCGGTCAGTCTTTTGATATCTGCATACACCAGGGAGAACATGCCAAGCTTCTAATGACTCATGACCATGGGTGAACCAGTAGTGTACCTATAGGGGTAGGGATCATAGATTAAGAAAGACGTAAGCTGAGATTATAATGTACCATTGCTGGTAGTGGAGAGAGGCCACAACAATGGGCATCGGCCAAAGTCGCACTAGTGATGAGCGAATATACTCATTACTCGAGATTTTCCGAGCACTCTCAGGTGTCCTCTGAGTATTTTTTAGTGCTCGGAGATTTAGTTTTCATCGCCTCAGCTGAATGATTTACAGCTACTAGCCAGGCTAAGTACATGTGGGGGTTGCCTGGTTGCTAGGGAATCCCCACATGTAATCAAGCTGGCTAATAGCTGTAAATCATGCAGCTGTAGCGAAGAAAACTAAATTTATCCTGCAGAAGAAGACAACCCACAAGCCAGGTGTGACAAGAGAGGTGCAGTTATTAGCACCCTCACTCTTATAAGAAGGGTGTACCATGAGAGGTGGTCTGAAGCCAAGGCTACTTTTGGTGGCTTAAAGGGGACACTATTATACTGGGAACACCAAGGGGGCAGCACTACCTTGTGGGCACACACAATAGTATTATTACTTTTGGAACACAAATAAGGCAAATTATATAAAGAATAAAGAGGTTTTTTTTTACTGTGTGTAGAAATTATTATGGTACATCATAAGGCACAAGTACCGTGTGGGAAATAAACGGGGTCACAATTAATACATGGGGCACAGAGAATCATTGGAGGTTGTAGCAGTCTAAAGAGGGAAATAAGTCATGGCTAAAAGTCATCAGTCCAACCTAGGTAGGAAATTTAATGATCTCAATAAGAGATGATATCACCTAACACTGTGCTGAAGAAGTGTTGCAATACAGACTTTCACTGGAGTGGGAGAGAAGACAAAGAGATAGGTGAAAGACAAGAGGATTGAGGGATCAGCCCATCAGCAGCAGATGAAGAGGGACAATAGCTGCATCACTATGTAATTATGCCTAACCCCTAATTCCTACCAAGCACTGGCAGCATTTTTATACATGTGTACTGTATGTGCACATGGAACTAACCCAGCATTACTACATGTACAGTTAAGGCCAAAAGTATTGGCACCCTTCAAATTGTTCTAGAAAATGAGTATTTCTCCCAGAAAATGATTGCAATACACGTTTTGTTAAACACATTTATTTCCTTTGTGTGTATTGGAATAACACAAAAAAACAGAGAAAATAAGGCAAATTGAACATAATAGCACAGAAAGCACAAAAATGGGCCAGACATAATTGTTGGCAACCTCAACTTAACCCCTTAATCCCATATGACGTACTATCCCGTCCAGGTGACCTGGGACTTAATTCCCATGGACGGGATAGTACGTCATATGCGATCGGCCGCGCTCACGGGGGGAGCGCGGCCGATCGCGGCCGGGTGTCAGCTGCCTATCGCAGCTGACATCCGGCACTATGTGCCAGGAGCGGTCACGGACCGCTCCCGGCACATTAACCCCCGGCACACCGCGATCAAAGATGATCGCGGTGTGCCGGCGGTGCAGGGAAGCATCGCGCAGGGAGGGGGCTCCCTGCGGGCTTCCCTGAGACGATCGGTACACGGTGATGTGCTCACCGTGTACCGAGCGTCTTCTCCCTGCAGTCCCCGGATCCAAAATGGCCGCCGGGCTGCATCCGGGTCCTGCAGGGAGCACTTCCGGGTCAGGATCAGGCTGCAGCTGCAGCTCTAATCCTGCCCGGCTGTATGTCAGATCACCGATCTGATAGAGTGCTGTGCACACTGTCAGATCGGTGATCTGTGATGTCCCCCCCTGGGACAAAGTGAAAAAGTAAAAAAAAAAATTTCCACACTTGTAAAAAAAAAAATAAAAAAAAAATTCCTAAATAAAGCAGAAAAAAAAAAATATTATTCCCATAAATACATTTCTTTACATAAAAAAAAACAAAAAAACAATAAAAGTACACATATTTAGTATCGCCGCGTCCGTAACGACCCGACCTATAAAACTGGCCCACTAGTTAACCCCTTCAGTGAACACCGTAAGAAAAAAAAAAAAAAAACGAGCCAAAAAACAACGCTTTATTATCATAACGCTGAACAAAGAGTGGAATAACACGCGATCAAAAAGACGGATATAAATAACCATGTTACCTCTGAAAACGTCATCTTGTCCCGCAAAAAACGAGCCGCCATATAGCATCATAACCAAAAAAATAAAAAAGTTATAGTCCTCTGAATAAAGCGATGCCAAAATAATTATTTTTTCTATAAAATAGCTTTTATCGTATAAAAGCGCCAAAACATAAAAAAAATGATATAAATGAGGTGTCGCTGTAATCGTACTGACCCGAAGAATAAAACTGCTTCATCAATTTTACCAAACGCGGAACGGTATAAACGCCTCCCCCAAAAGAAATTCATGAATAGCTGGTTTTTGGTCATTCTGCCTCACAAAAAAATCGGAATAAAAAGCGATCAAAAACTGTCACGTGTCCGAAAATGTAACCGATAAAAACGTCAACTCGTCCCGCAAAAAACAAGACCTCACATGACTCTGTGGACCAAAATATGGAAAAATTATAGGTCTCAAAATGTGGAGACGCAAAAACTTTTTTGCTATAAAAAGCGTCTTTTAGTGTGTGACGGCTGCCAATCATAAAAATCCGCTAAAAAACTCGCTATAAAAGTAAATCAAACCCCCCTTCATCACCCCCTTAGTTAGGCTAGGTTCACATTGCGTTAATGGGTTAACGCTAACGGACAGCGTTGCACGGCGAAAATGTCACAATTAACGCCGTGCAACGGGTCCGTTAGCACAACCATTGACAGCAATGTGATTTTCAGGTGTAGCGCATCGCTAGAGCGTGCCATTTTCGGCTCGCGCTAGCAAGGTGCCATTCTTTTGTGGCGCGCCTCAGACGCTGCTTGCAGCGTCCGCGGCGCGCCCGAGGTCCGATCCCCGATCTTCCAGAGCGGGGACGTTAACGCGACCACTAAACACGACACCTAAAAAGACATTGTGTTAGCGCAATCCGCTAGTGCTAAACGGATTTCCCTAACGCAATGTGAACCTAGCCTTAGGGAAAAATAATAAAATTAAAAAAAATGTATTTATTTCCATTTTCCGGTTAGGGTTAGGGTTAGGGTTAGGGCTAGGGTTGGGGCTAGGGTTAGGGTTTGGATTACATTTACGGTTGGGATTAGGGTTGGGATTAGAATTAGGGGTGTGTCTGGGTTAGGTGTGTGGTTAGGGTTACAGTTGGGATTAGGGTTAGTGGTGCGTTTGGATTAGGGTTTCATTTATAATTGGGGGGTTTCCACTGTTTAGACACATCAGGGGCTCTCCAAACGCGACATGGCGTCCGATCTCAATTCCAGCCAATTCTGCATTGAAAAAGTAAAACAGTGCTCCTTCACTTCCGAGCTCTCCCGTGCGCCCAAACAGGGGTTTACCCCAACATATGGGGTATCAGCGTACTCGAGACAAATTGGACAACAACTTTTTGGGTCCAAGTTCTCTTGTTATCCTTGGGAAAATAAAAATTTGGGGGGCTAAAAATCATTTTTGTTGGAAAAAAAAGGATTTTTATTTTCACGGCTCTGCGTTGTAAACTGTAGTGAAACACTTGGGGGTTCAAAGTTTTCACAACACATCTAGATAAGTTCCATGGGAGGTCTAGTTTCCAATATGGGGTCACTTGTGGGTGGTTTCTACTGTTTGGGTACATCAGGGGCTCTGCAAATGCAACGTGACGCCTGCAGACCAATCCATCTAAGTCTGCATTCCAAATGGCGCTCCTTCCCTTCCGAGCTCTGCCATGAGCCCAAACAGTGGTTCCCCCCCACATATGGGGTATCAGCGTACTCAGGACAAATTGAACAACAACTTTTGGGGTCCAATTTATTCTGTTACCCTTGTAAAAATACAAAGCTGGGGCTAAAAAATCATTTTTGTGAAAAAAAAAAAGAATTTTTATTTTCACGGGTCTGCGTTATAAACTGTAGTGAAACACTTAGGGGTTCAAAGTTCTCACAACACATCTAGATAAGTTCCATGGGAGGTCTAGTTTCTAATATGGGGTCACTTGTGGGGGGTTTGTACTGTTTGGGTACATCAGGGGCTCTGCAAATGCAACGTGACTCCTGCAGACCAATCCATCTAAGTCTGCATTCCAAATGGCGCTCCTTCCCTTCCGAGCTCTGCCATGCGCCCAAACAGTGGTTACCCCCCACATATGGGGTATCAGCGTACTCAGGACAAATTGGACAACAACTTTTGGGGTCCAATTTATTATGTTACCCTTGTGAAAATACAAAACTGGGGGCTAAAAAATTTTTGCGAAAAAAAAATAAATTTATTTTAACGGCTCTGCGTTATAAACTGTAGTGAAACACTTGGGGGTTCAAAGCTCTCAAAACACATCTAGATAAGTTCCTTAGAGGGTCTAGTTTCCAAAATGGTGTCACTTGTGGGGTTTTTTAATGTTTAGGCACATCAGGGGCTCTCCAAACCAACATGGCGTCCCATCTTAATTCCAGTCAATTTTGCATTGAAAAGTCAAATGGCGCTCCTTCCCTTCCGAGCTCTGCTATGCACCCAAAAAGTGGTTTACCCCCACATATGGGGTATCGTCGCACTCAGGACAAATTGCACAACAACTTTTGTGGTCTAATTTCTTCTCTTACCCTTGGGAAAATAAAAAATTGGGGGCGAAAAGATCATTTTTGTGAAAAAATAAGATTTTTTATTTTTACGGCTCTGCATTATAAACTTCTGTGAAGCACTTGTTGGGTCAAAGTGCTCACCACACATCTAGATAAGTTCCTTAAGGGGTCTACTTTTCAAAATGGTGTCACTTGTGAGGGGTTCCAATGTTTAGGCACATCAGGGGCTCTCCAAACGCAACATGGCGTCCCATCTCAATTCCAGTCAATTTTGCATTGAAAAGTCAAATGGCGCTCCTTTCCTTCCGAGCTCTGCCATGCGCCCAAACAGTGGTTTACCCCCACATATGGGGTATCGTCGCACTCAGGACAAATTGCACAACAACTTTTGTGGTCTAATTTCTTCTCTTACCCTTGGGAAAATAAAAAATTGGTGGCGAAAAGATTATTTTTGTGAAAAAATATGATTTTTTATTTTTACGGTTCTGCATTATAAACTTCTGTGAAGCACTTGTTGGGTCAAAGTGCTCACCACACCTCTAGATAAGTTCCTTAGGGGGTCTACTTTCCAAAATGGTGTCACTTGTGGGGGGTTTCAATGTTTAGCCACATCAGGGGCTCTCCAAACGAAACATGGCGTCCCATCTCAATTCAAGTCAATTTTGCATTGAAAAGTCAAATGGCACTCCTTCGCTTCCGAGCTCTGCCATGCGCCCAAACAGTGGTTTACCCCCACATGTGGGGTATTGGCATACTCAGGACAAATTGTACAACAATGTTTGGGGTCCATTTTCTCCTGTTACCCTTGGTAAAATAAAACAAATTGGAGCTGAATTACATTTTTTGTGAAAAAAAGTTAAATGTTCATTTTTATTTAAACATTCAAAAAATTCCTGTGAAGCACCAGAAGGGTTAATAAACTTCTTGAATATGGTTTTGAGCACCTTGAGGGGTGTAGTTTTTAGAATGGTGTCACACTTGGGTATTTTCTATCATATAGACCCCTCAAAATGACTTCAAATGAGATGTGGTCCCTAAAATAAAATGGTGTTGTAGAAATGAGAAATTGCTGGTCAACTTTTAACCCTTATAACTCCCTAACAAAAAAAAATTTTGGTTCCAAAATTGTGCTGATGTAAAGTAGACATGTGGGAAATGTTACTTATTAAGTATTTTGTGTGACATATCTCTGTGATTTAATTGCATAAAAATTCAAAGTTGGAAAATTGCGAAATTTTCATAATTTTCGCCAAATTTCCGTTTTTTTCACAAATAAACGCAGGTACTATCAAATAATTTTTACCATTGTCATGAAGTACAATATGTCACGAGAAAACAATGTCAGAATCACCAGGATCCATTGAAGCGTTCCAGAGTTATAACCTCATAAAGGGACAGTGGTCAGAATTGTAAAAATTGGCCCGGTCATTAACGTGCAAACCACCCTCGGGGCTTAAGGGGTTAATATTTGGTTGCACAACTTTTGGAAAGAGCAACTGCAATCAATTGCGTACTATAACCATCAACAAGTTTCTTACATTTTTCTTAGAATTTTGCAAACTATTTCAGATTTCTTACATTTGAAGGTTGCCTTCTCCCAATAGCAATGTTAAGATCGCTCCACAGGTGTTCATTGGGATTTAGATCCGGACTCATGGCTTGCCACTTCAGAGCTCTCTAGCGCTTTGTTTCCATCCATTTGTGGGTGATTTTTGAAATATGTTTGGGGTCATTGTCCTGCTAGAAGACCCATGACCTAGGGGAAACTCAGCTTTCTGACACTGGGTACTACATTGCGACCCCAAATCCTTCAGATTTCATGATGCCATGCATACAGTCAATGCACCCAGTGCCAGAGGTAGCAGAACTACCACAAAACATCTATGAGCTTCCACCATATTTGGCTGTATGTACTATGTTCTATTCAGAAAACAGTAGAAAGATGTGCTTTATCTTGGTCTTTTCTGTCCACAAGGCTTACTCACATACATATTGTCAAACTGCAGACTAGCTTTTTTATGTCTCTCTGTCAGCAGTGAGGTCTTCCTGGGTCTCCTACCATATTGTTTAGTTTCTTTCAAATGTCGACGGATAGTTTGTGCTGACACGGATGCACCCTGATCCTTAAGAACAGACAGCTTGAACTTCCTTGGAACTTGATTGGGGTTGATTATCCACTATCTGGACTATCCTGAATTGCAACCCTTCATCAATTTTTCTCTGCTGTCTAAGTCCTGGGAGATTAGTTACAGTGCCATAGGTTGTAAACTTCTTGATTGTGTTGCACACTGTGGACAAAGGAACTTTAAGATCTCTGGAGATAGACTCGTAACCTTGAGATTTTTGATATTTTTCAACAATTTTGGTTTTCAGATCCTCAGACAGTTCTCATCTCCTCTTTCTGTTCTCCATGCTTAGTATGGCACATACAGACACACAATGTAAAGATTGAGTCAACTGCTCCCTTTTTTATCTGCTACTTGCCATACTCGAATTTGAAAGAGGATCACATCCTTGAAATAAAAGTTGTTTACCCACAATTTTGGAAACGTGACAACAATTTTGTCTGGTCCATTTTGGGGGTTTTGTGAGAAATTATGTCCAATTTGCCTTTTCCTCTGTTTTTTTGTGTTGTTCCAATACACACAAAGGAAATAAATGTGTATAAAACAAACCGTGTAATTGCAATAATGTTCTGGGAGAAATACTTAATTTTCTGGAACAATTTCAAGGAAGAGTGCCAACCTAGCATGTATATGAGCACGAGCATTGCTACATGTATATGTGCACCAGTAACCAACCCAGCATTGCCACATGTATATGTGCACCAGTAACCAACCCAGCATTGCCACATATATATGTGCACCAGTAACCAACCCAGCATTGCCACATGTACATGTGCACCAATAACCAACCCAGCATTGCCACATGTATATGTGCACCAGTAACCAACCCAACATTGACACATGTATATGTGCACCAGTAACCAACCCAGCATTGCCAGATGTATATGTGCACCAGTAACCAACCCAGCATTGCCACATGTATATGTGCACTAGTAACCAACCCAGCATTGCCACATGTATATGTGCACCAGTAACCAACCCAGCATTGACACATGTATATGTACCCAACCCCTTTGATTGTCTTCTCTTCCTGCCACCTCCTGGTCTTTTCCCCTTCTCCAATGATTTGACACCCCCTCAGGACAGTGTGATCTTATGGGTATCTCACCAGACTATGCTGTGACAGGCCATTCTCTGATTCTGATTATAACAATTATTCAGCATCACAAAGAAAGCTAAACACCTACAGAGAAGACACACCCACAGAGAAGACACAGCCACAGAGAAGACACAGCCACGGAGAAGACACAGCCACGGAGAAGACACAGCCACGGAGAAGACACAGCCACGGAGAAGACACAGCCACAGAGAAGACACAGCCACAGAGAAGACACAGCCACAGAGAAGACACAGCCACAGAGAAGACACACCCACGGAAAAGACACACCCACGGAGAAGACACACCCACGGAGAAGACACACCCATGAGAGAAGACACACCCACAGAGAAGACACAGCCACGGAGAAGACACACCCACGGAGAAGACACAGCCACAGAGAAGGACACACCCACGGAGAAGACACACCCACAGAGAAGACACACCCACGGAGAAGACACACCCATGGAGAAGACACACCCATGGAGAAGACACACCCACGGAGAAAACACAGCCACAGAGAAGGACACACCCACGGAGAAGGCACAGCCACAAAGAAGACACAGCCACAAAGAAGGCATACCCACAGAGAAGGCACACCCACTGAGAACATTGTGTGAACCGCCCCAATGGAAAGATGGCAAAATTTGCTTTTAGAGCCCTGTTACTTAAAAAGCAGAAAATCTAAACTGTAAAAAAAAACTAAATGTTCAGGAGAAAAGGGATCTTTTAATGATTACAAAGCACTTTTGAGATAAGGACAAGTCCTCTTTAATAACCATACTACAACATTAAACTCTTAAAACTAGTAATTTAATATCCCAATATCCCAGATTTGTGTCGACATCCGTTGAAGAATTTGGCCTCATTGAGTCGCTCCTTTTTTGTGTAATGTAAATCACATTTCAAATCTAAAGAATAAACCTAATGTTCAGGAGAAAAGGGACTAATGAATCGAAAAACAAAGCACCTTTGTGTTGATGACAGATCCTCTTTCAAAACAACAAGTAAACAAGGATTTCTGCACTTATTATTGAATTATTAGCATAATGTGCTCTAATTATTATTCATCTATGGGTATCATCAGTTACATATCACTACTGGTAACTAAAACATTTTCTTACTTCGCAATATAATGGAAGATCGAAGCAGCAAAAATACCGACTGGATTTTTGTCACTCAGTCTAACGGATTATTCAAGCACGGGCTTTTTGACACGTCAAATATAAAAACCATCATATAGGATATTAAAAAATCTGGAGGATTTTTAGAAAATCTTTGACAATTCTAGGCCATTGTGCCAGGCTATGTGACAGAAATAAGACAGGAACAGAAATGGTGGCATCAGGCCTAATTATCATCTTAAGAAGCACAGTCCAATACTTGACATCAGACATTACTTGAGAATGCCTGCAAATGCCCTGTGTACAAGCACATGAAACCTATTTAGATCATGACAGATTCCCAAGCTTATGCCATGTCATGTTATGCTACGAATGGCATTACTTTACGTCATGCTGACTGACATATTCAAAATATAACAATGTACCAGACAACCCTTCACATCCAAATTTGTCAAAATCCTCTGTGCCTTCTTCAGAGGGGTCTTATCCCCTAAAAGAAAGCACAGCGTCTAAACGCGCATCGGGGACTAAGCATTGAACCACAACAAAGGTTTTTGTTACTCTGCTCGCCAAGTGACAATATTCATTAATCAGTTTTTATGCAATGTACTTTCTGTGTACTTCCTTTAGTTGTGCTGTGGTGCAACCTTTTGGCTGACTCACTACTGCTTTCATCATGGTCTACATATTTAATAAAATAGTTTTGTCTTTAATTTCTAATTTATTAATGAATGTTTTGCAGTTTTTATTATTGGTTTTGTGTGCACATTTTTTTCTCATATGCTTTGGTATCTTTTTGGTACAGAACCTTTATTTTCTCCTTCCAAGATTTAATGGTACAATTTACTTAAGCAAAATACATTGGTTAAACTAGGCATTACTTGCATGTACCTTGACTAAGCTGCTACTATAAGTCCTTTTGTTAATAAAGAAGGTACAGTTTCAATCGCAATTATTCACCAAATTAGCTTCTACTGTCTTCTCCAAATCTCACCGCAGGGTTCAAATCAGGAAGCTAACAGTTAGACCAGAATCCTCCAGGATGTCTTTTGAGACCAAGCCTTAGTGGTCTTTGTGGCATGCTTAGGATTATGGTTGGAAGATCAAATGATGCCTAAGTTTCAGCTTTCTCACATGAAACATTACATTTTCTGGTAGAAATTTCCTGATATTTCAATAACTCCATCTTGCCCTCCAAAGGTTTCCAATGCCAGAAGAGATACAGTAGCCCTAAAGAATCACCAAGCCACCGCCATGCTTCACTGTAGGCAAATAGTTCTTTTCAACATATGATTTATTTTTTTCTTGATTTCTTCTCTAAATATTTTGAACCACACTTTTGACTTACCCATATTTGCAAAATACAGTACAATCGTCACAGTAAAAAAAAAAAAAAAAAGAATCTGTGCTGAATTTGGCGAAGCCGCTTGTTTTATTAGCTGTGCTGAGCTATTTAAATTGTTCTAGTTTGGTTTAATTCAAACTGCAGAAAGTAAATTTGGTAAATAAACCAATATTTCAATAGAGCTTGAATAATTTTGATGACAGCCATATGCTACAAATCTAGATAGCAAGTTATGGGAAGAAACAGAAACAAATTGGGAAAATGGTACTAATTTAGGAAGGGGTTAATTCACAAAGTGTACATGAAATTTGTATAAATACATCAATTAGTATAAGGAAAAAAAAACATAGGCTCTACCAGCACCCAGTAGAAAGCAGGAGGATATTGATATAGATCAACTATTTCCAAACTGAAAGCCTATCTACTCTGACAGTCAGGGTCGGTTCCGGGTTTTCGTGGACCCCGAGCGAAAGAGTCTCAGTGGGCCCCTTTAACACATACCACTATTCATGATGTACAGATAAGAAATATAGGTATGGTACAAAGCCAAAGATTTCACTTACATCTTACATTATATGAGTGATATCTATTAAATAGTCCTCCAACAGTATTATGGGCACAACATAGTGCTCCATCCAGAATAATGAGCCCCCTATAATGCTCTATATTGCTCAATACAGTATAATGAGCCCCATATATTGCTCCATACAGTATTATTGGCACCACATAGTGCTCCACACATAATAATGAGCCCCATATAATGATCCATACAGAATAATGAGCCCCATATAATGCTCCATACAGTATAATGAAGCATAACTTGTTATGAAAAAATAAACCCTCAGACAGTTCTGTAAATGAAAACAAAAATAAAAATGTTATGGCTCTCCGATCATGATGAAGATAAAACAATAAATATTTTGTTAAAAAATGATAGTGTGCAAAAGTAGTAAAATGCTAAAAATTTATATACCGTAAGTTGGACATCACTACAATTTACAATACCAAATAACTATATCATTATGTACATACTAGATGGTGGCCCGATTCTAACGCATTGGGTATTCTAGAATTTGCATGTTCACGTAGTATATTGCCCAGTCACGAAGTATATTGCACAGACACGTCTTATACTGCCCAGCCACGTAGTATATTGCCCAGTTACGAAGTATATTGCACAGCCACGAAGTATATTGCACAGCCACAAAGTATATTGCCCATCGACGTAGTATATTGCCCAGCCACATAGTATATTGCCCAGCCACGTAGTATATTGTCCAGCCACGTAGTATATTGCTCAGTTACGTAGTATATTGTCCAGCCACATAGTATATTGCCCAGTTACGTAGTATATTGCCCAGCCACGTAGTATATTGCCCAGCAAAGTAGTATATTGCTCAGTTACGTAGTATATTGCCCAGTCACGTAGTATACAGCACAGAGCCACGTAGTATATTGTCCAGCCACGTAGTTCATTGCGGAGTGAGGTAGTATATTGTTCAGCCATGTAGTATATTGTCCAGCCACATAGTATATTGCACAGCGACGTAGTATATTGCCCAGCCTTGTAGTATACAGCACAGAGCCACGTAGGATATTGCGCAGTGACGTACTATATTACCGAGCCACATATGTCACAGGTTCAAAAAATAAAAAATAAACATACTCACCTAACCATCCGAGGGCCCCTTGTAGTTGAACATACTCACCATTCTGGTCGCTGCTCCTCAGCATCCCGTCTTTCTGCTTCCTGGGATCCAACGGCGCTGTGCAGATGAGCGCGCGGCTGCCGCCATCTTGCATTCCCAGGATGCTTTGCGAAATTAGCCATATGACTTAGCGGTCTCGCGAGACCGCTAGGTCTTATTGGTAATTTCGCAAAGAATCCTGGGAATGCAAGATGGCGGCGGGCACCAGCGGCTCAGCGGACAACAGAGGGTGAGCATAGCAGTTTTTTAGTTTTTGTACTATTTTTAACATTACATTCTTTTACTATTGATGCCGCATGGTGCAGCTGCCTATGCGTGGAGGCACAAAACAACAATAAGATATGCTCAACCAGTGACCACACTGGCGCTGCACAAATATAGATTTAAAAAGAGAAAGGAGAAGCAGCTGGTATTTAGACAGGGGTTGTGCCGACCCCTGCCGATTAAATAAACAATTCAAAGAAGACACAAAATACCGCGCTATAAAATGCCACACTGCGGAGGCTACTAGTAAGTATAAGTACCCAATATAACTCTATATAACTCAGCTGGCTGCGGACCAACGGTGCAAATATAAATATATAATATCTAATATAGTATATAGTGCGCGCCTGCACAAAGCTGCTGGTAATATTTGAATTGGCACCCTAATCTAGTTCCAAATATAGTCACTTTCGCCTACCTGCTTTGAAGTGGAGAAAGCTCCGTTCTGTCGCGGGGTAAATGATTCCGGCATACAAGATTCCTGTGCCGCTCTAGCTTCGGAGCGGATGGGACGGGGGAGATGTGAGCGGTGCAGAGCCAGAGGCGCCCCGGCCGGTAGCGTCCCTGGGTGCACGCAGGGAATAGGAAGATCGCCGATACTGGTCGGCCACTCGACCTGAAAGTGACGTCACTGACACTACGGAAGCACAGGAGGGTCAGAATTAACCAACGCGAGGTGAGACGCACCTTTTCGTCAGGGTTACGGAACCCTCCATGTGAAGCCACTTATATTGGTGTTAGCTAGTATACCTCCACCTCCTCACATTCACCCTTTGTGTGCCGGATTGCCCTGTCAATGTAACATTGGACATGCCTGATGGATACTCAACCCCTGTTGTTACGGGCATAAATTCATTTCTTACCTATGCTTATAAAAACACTAATTTTATTACCATAAATTTAAAATTGGGGTTAAATACAATTAAAAAATAATAAATAGCAATTATATATAGTAATTAAATAAATAAATAAATAGCAATTATATAAAAAAATACACAAAAATACACTTGCATGCGTTTATACTCTAATTAACAGTTACTTGTTCAAAGCCAGCATCCGCATGCTATAATGTTGGTAGCCATAATTATGAGAAATGGCATACGTAGATCAATGCGTGTTGGTATATACACATCCATATATACATTTTCCGATGTGCGCCGCAGAGATGTCAGATCTCCATTTTTTTTAAAAAGGTAATTAAAAAGCATATAGCTCTAGCTCGTGGTTAAGGCCGTTAGGGGCCAAACTCTCCAACATAAAAATCCATTCGGACTCCCTCCTGGACATATGTTTAATAAAATCGCCCCCCCTCCAGCTTGGGCGAACTATCTGAATGCCGCAGAATTGCATGTCTTTTAAGGACTGTTTGTGCTTTTCTTTAAAGTGGCGTGAGAGGGGGTGCCCTATAAAACCTTTTAAAATATTCTTACAATGCTCCTTCAAACGAATGCTGAGATGTTGTTTCGTGCGGCCCACGTACAATTTTTGGCATGAACATTGTATGATATAAATTACCCCCTTTGAATTACAAGATATGTCATCTCTAATTGTGAACAACCTCGTTGGGGATCCCGTTACACGGGACGAATGGGATCAGATGTTTCAAGGCTTCTCGCATCAAGCCCTAGAGTTTATTATAAATAAACGTACGCAAAATATGACCAAAATCGGGGCCCAAATTAATAATATTTTCGAAGAACTAAAATCCTGCAACCTCACACAGGATGATGAGGAGCTTGCTGACAACATCCTCCAAAGGTTGAGGATTAAAGAAAAGGAAATTATAAACAAAAAAATGTCCAAATTCCGCAGAGATAATGTCCCCCAAAGCTGGATTTCAAATCCTCCCGGATTAACGAATAACGTCAGCGTTGGATCTAATGATGATAGACTTATAACGGTGGACGAGTACATCTTATCTCCTAGCCCAATCAGTAACATTTCAATGGAATTTTCTGTTTATGCTGATTCTAACTCAACCGAGTATACACCGGTTCCCATAAATAGAAATATTGGTCGACCCAACAATAACTCCCCTAATGTGTCTATCAATTCTGGAAGGGGGCCCCCGGGATGTTTGTATACCTCATGCGACAACACTCCCACTTGTTCTAATAACCGGTTCTCACCTTTATTGTGTATGGATAACACAGAATCTAATGAACGAGTTCCAGCTAGAAGGGAACCAATTATTACAAGGGAGGATGATGGACAAAACCTAAGCAGAAAGCACATCCCCATAGTAAATAAAGGAGCAATCAGTGCACCTTCTACTAGTACAACTAATACTGATAAAAATATAAAATCCAATCAAGGAGGCCTAAATAAACTAATAAATAAGAACAAGAGTACAACTAAAATAGGCGCAACTTATAATAAAAAGAGTAAAACTGCATTTACTCAACCACCAATTAATCGGGATTTTTTCCAGGCCAGATTTCCAAAACAAAGACAAAAAGAGGGAAAAGAGGGGGCAAACTCTCCAAAAAGAAAACAAATAAAGTAATCAACAATCCCCAGCAGATTTATAATCTCAGTTCGCACCAACTATCTGGGAATGAAATTTCGCTGTTGCAAAAGGGACTAAAATTCGCCCCAACTAAACAGGCAAAACCCTTTGAGCTATATATTAGCATGAAAAAATATCTTCGGAATCTGGCCCTCAAAAAGTACTTCCTGAAGAAGGAGCACATAGCCACGAGTGCTAGGCAATGTAATACGACTGAATACGTACACACGTCTCTGGCTAATGCATCAACTTTTCACCCGATACAGGAGTACTCGAATGCTTTTCACTCCTTTGACATGCTAGTCTCAAGCGATATAAGGAAATACAACACTAAAAATATGCATTATCTACCACATAACTTGAACATGCAGGAAAGAAAAGCAATTAAAGATTTACAAACGAACCACAATATTGTTGTCAGACCAGCTGATAAGGGTGGGGGCATCGTAATTTTGGATCACTCTATGTACCATCAGGAATCGATAAGACTCCTAAGTGATCCTATTACATATAAGAAATTAAGTTATGACCCTACCACCCAATACATCATTAAATTAGGTGCATTAGCTTACAAGGGCAAGTCTATAGGCATTCTTGATACAAAAGAGTACCATTATATCCTAAATAAAAATCCCAGTAAAGCGGTGTTCTACCATATTCCAAAAATACACAAGGATCAAATGTGTCCACCTGGTAGGCCAATTATATCTGGGATCAACAACTTAACCGCCAACTTATCAAGATATGTGGATGTCCACTTACAAAAATGTATGCAACTTATTCCAGCATATTTAAAAGACACGGGACACACTTTGGACATTTTGGAGGAAATTAAATGGAATAATGGATACTTACTGGGGACCCTGGACATAAAGTAATTGTACACAGTCATTAATCAGGAGAAGGGCTGCGAGGCAGCGGGATACTTTCTTGGCTCCTTAGGTACATATACCCCAATCCAGGTCCAATTCATCCAAGATTGCATTAAATTTATATTGCAACACAACTATTTTGTGTACGAGGATCAACATTATCTGCAAACATGGGGGACCGCCATGGGGACGCGTTATGCAAATATATACGTTGCCAAATGGGAGGAGTCCTATATCATCCCAGAAGGTCGGCTACATCCGGGCCTGGTCATGTGGCGCCGCTTCATAGATGATATCCTTTTCATTTGGGATGGCCCTCAAACCGATCTGGACCTATTCATCGCAGGTCTCAACACTAACCAGTATGGCCTGGAATTTACCCCAAACATCAGCACAACCAGCATCAATTTCTTGGACTTAAACATTTATGTGGATAACAACCAATTACACACTAAATGTTATCGAAAAGAGGTAGATTCGAACAGTTTTATTCATATTACCAGCTGTCATTTACCAGTGTGGTTAGCCAATGTTCCGAAGAGCCAATATACCAGAATCAGACGGAATTGCTCTAATATGAGGGACTACGATAGAGAAGCCAACCACCTAACTCAGCAATTCATTGACAAGGGCGATTCAAAACCCTTGCTGGAAAAAGCACAATGCGATGTGGCCGTCTTATCAAGGGAATCCCTGTTAAAAAAGACCAATACCAGTAACAAAAGTAAAAATAAGGAGGTCGACCTGAAGGATCAGATTTTTAATTTACCATTTATTACACAATTTCATGCTAACCATAAGAAATTTGTGGGTATCATACGCAAACATTGGTCAATTCTGAGGCAAGATAGAATAATAGGGGATTTCTTGCCAACTATCCCCAAGTTTATATACAGGAAATCCAAGTCATTGGGTCATCTTATAGCCCCTACAACCAAAATGACCGGCTTTAATAAACAACGTAACCCGACTAGTCTAGCTCCAACAAAAATGCGATTTTCACCCTGTGGAACGTGCTTCGCCTGTATGCATACCAATTTTAAGAAACATAGACAATCCACTTTTTCCAACATTAATGAAACGAGGTTGTTCACAATTAGAGATGACATATCTTGTAATTCAAAGGGGGTAATTTATATCATACAATGTTCATGCCAAAAATTGTACGTGGGCCGCACGAAACGACATCTCAGCATTCGTTTGAAGGAGCATTGTAAGAATATTTTAAAAGGTTTTATAGGGCACCCCCTCTCACGCCACTTTAAAGAAAAGCACAAACAGTCCTTAAAAGACATGCAATTCTGCGGCATTCAGATAGTTCGCCCAAGCTGGAGGGGGGGCGATTTTATTAAACATATGTCCAGGAGGGAGTCCGAATGGATTTTTATGTTGGAGAGTTTGGCCCCTAACGGCCTTAACCACGAGCTAGAGCTATATGCTTTTTAATTACCTTTTTTTTAAAAAATGGAGATCTGACATCTCTGCGGCGCACATCGGAAAATGTATATATGGATGTGTATATACCAACACGCATTGATCTACGTATGCCATTTCTCATAATTATGGCTACCAACATTATAGCATGCGGATGCTGGCTTTGAACAAGTAACTGTTAATTAGAGTATAAACGCATGCAAGTGTATTTTTGTGTATTTTTTTATATAATTGCTATTTATTTATTTATTTAATTACTATATATAATGGCTATTTATTATTTTTTAATTGTATTTAACCCAAATTTTAAATTTATGGTAATAAAATTAGTGTTTTTATATATTAGCATAGGTAAGAAATGAATTTATGCCCGTAACAACAGGGGTTGAGTATCCATCAGGCATGTCCAATGTTACATTGACAGGGCAATCCGGCACACAAAGGGTGAATGTGAGGAGGCGGAGGTATACTAGCTAAAATATAAGTGGCTTCACATGGAGGGGTCCGTAACCCTGACGAAGAGGTGCGTCTCACCTCAAAACGCGTTGGTTAATTCTGACCCTCCTGTGCTTCCGTAGTGTCAGTGACGTCACTTTCAGGTCGAGTGGCCGACCAGTATCGGCCATCTTCCTATTCCCTGCGTGCACCCAGGGACGCTACCGGCCGGGGCGCCTCTGGCTCTGCACCGCTCACATCTCCCCCGTCCCATCTGCTCCGAAGCTAGAGCGGCACAGGAATCTTGTATGCCGGAATCATTTACCCCGCGACAGAACGGAGCTTTCTCCACTTCAAAGCAGGTAGGAGAAAGTGACTATATTTGGAACTAAATTAGGGTGCCAATTCAGATATTACCAGCAGCTTTGTGCAGGCGCGCACTATATACTATATTAGATTATTATATATTTATATTTGCACCGTTGGTCCGCAGCCAGCTGAGTTATATAGAGTTATATTGGGTACTTATACTTACTAGTAGCCTCCGCAGTGTGGCATTTTATAGCGCGGTATTTTGTGCCTTCTTTGAATATATAAATTAGTTTGCTCCACCATGAGGTTAACAAAATCCTCAGAGAAAAAGACTTTGAAAAAGTCTATTTCTGTGAGGCCGGAGGTGTCAATCTTGATTCTTGATTCTGCCACTAAATCAGGAATCAGTGGCTCGTAATTTTCAGGGGGTGAGGTCCATACGGGGTCTGAAGAGGGGTGCGCTGGTTCATCTTCAGGAGTGGGCGGTGCCTCATCTTCTGTCTTGGGACGTCTGTGTGACAGTTTCGCAGGACCCGAGGAGGAAGATGAGAAGGAGGAAGAGAAGGAGGATGAAGAATCCGAAAAGTATAGAAATGTGGGATCCTCTCCTTCGCTATCAGTGTCAGAGGCAAGGATAGAATATGCCTCCTCCACTGAATAGCGCTGTTGGGATTAACTTGATGGTGGGGCATTTATTTTGTGAATATGGTGCTTTGTGCATACTTTATTTATAGCTGTATGTGTATGTGTGGGGGTAGTGATTAGTGCAAACTATTATCTGAAAAGAAAAAGTTAAGAAAAAAAGCAAATAGGGAGAAATAAAATGCCTGTGAAAAGAAAAGTCTTAAACAGCAGGCCCTAGCTCTGAACTGCGTCATTTATCAAAATTCGGCAGCTGCTGGATGTGCGAACGGGGGTGGCGCAAGTAGGGGGGGTGAAAAAGAAAAATGGAAAACAGCTGGCACGAGCTCTGATAAGTGAACTGCGTCACTTATTAAAGTTTAGCGGCTGTGGGATGTGCGTACAGAGTTGGCACAAAGGGGGCTGAGAAAAAAAGCAAGCACGAGTGTGATTGGTGAACTGTGTCACCAATCAACGCTCGGCAACTGCTAAATGTGCGCACGAAGTCAGAGCAAAGGGGGTAAAAGAGGGGGAAGAGGGGGATTGGGGTGGATGAAGAGAGATCGGGCAGGGATCAGGGACCAACACTTATGGTTGTAGTCAGGTGACGCAAAGGGGGGTGAAAAAAAAAGGAAAGTGGCAGGCACGAGCTCTGATAAGTGAGCTGCGTCACTTATCAAAGTTCGGCGGCTGCGAGATGTGCGTACAGAGTTGGCGCAAAGGGGGATGAGAAAAAAAAGCGAGCACGAGTGTTGATCGGTGAACTGCGTCACCAATCAACACTCGGCGGCTGCTAAATGTGCACACGGAGGTGGCACAAAGGGGGGTAAAAAGAGGGGGATGGGGGATTGGGGTGGATGAACAGAGATCAGAGCAGAGCAGTCAGACAGGTCACACACAGGTGACAGACAAGTCATACTGCTGCTGTGACCTGTCATTGGTGGGATTGATGATCACATCGATCCTAGCAATCAGAGGTGGCCCTGGTGACGCTGGGGTTGCTAGGCACCGGCCTATGATCGGAGCTCACAGCTCCAATCCTAGGCAGGTCACCGGCAGGTCACCAGCAGGGCACAGTGCAGTCACACCGCTGCTGTGCCCTGTGATTGGAGCGATCGACGATTACATCAATCGCACCAATCAGCAGCTGCAGGCCATACTAGGCCTGTCCTAGGCACCGGCCCAGGATCAGAGCTATTACAGCATCAATCCAGGCAGGTACCTGCAGGGCACAGCGCAGTAACACCACTGCTGTGCCCTGCAATTGGCGCGATCGATGTGATCTTCGATCGCGACAATCTGAGGGGTTATCGCCGACACCTGGCGTTGCCAGGCACCGACCTAAGATCGAGTAAATTGGTACTCGATCCTAGCCTGGGACATCACTGTTTCAGCCAATCTGCTTGGCTGAAACAATGAGAAAGGCTGGAATTAGCTGTTTAGAATTGAACAGTCAATCACAGCGATCGGGAGGCTGGATGGGGAGGATGCAGCCCAGGATGCCGACACCATCTTCCTACAGGTAAGATGGCGTCGGAATTTTAATGCGATCTCCACAACTTAAGTTGCAGTGTCGCATTAAAGGGCATGATGTACTATTTCATCCATCAGAATTAAGTCCCAGGTCACATGGAAGTAATAGTACTTCTGATGGCAGAAAGGGGTTAACAAAAACCAATCTCAATATTTTGTTATATATCCTTTGTTGGCAATGTCAGAAGTCAAATGTTTTTCTGTAAATCTTCACAAGGTTGGCACACACTGTTGGTGGTATGTTGGCCCATTCCTCCATGCAGATCTCCTCTAGAGTAGTGATGTTTTGGGCCTGTCACTGAGCAACACGGACTTTCAACTTCTTCCAAAGGTTTTCTGGATCTGGAGACTGGCTAGGCCACTCCAGGATGCTTTTTACGAAGCCACTCCTTTGTTGCCCTGGCTGTGTGCTTGGGATCATTATCATGCTGAAAGATCCATCCACGTTTCATCTTCAATGCCCTTGCTGATTGAAGGAGGTTTGCACTCAAGCACATGGCCCATTTATTCTTTCATGTAGACGAATCATTCGTCCTGGTTTCTTTGCAGAGATACAGCCCCAAAGCATGATGTTGCCACCCCCATGCTTCAGAGTAGGTATGGTGTTCTTTGGTTGCAACTCAGCATTCTGTCTCCTCCAAACACAATGAGCTTTCTTTCTACCAAACAGTTCTACTTTTGTTTCATCAGACCACATGACATTCTCCCAATACTCTTTTGGATAATCCAAATGCTCTCTAGTAAACTTCAGACGGGCCCAGACATGAACTGGCTTAAGGAGGGGGACACGTCTGGCACTGCAGGATCTGTGTCCCTGGTGGCGTAGTGTGTTACTGATGGTAGCCTTTGTTACAGTGGTCCCAGCTTTTTGCAGGTCATTCACTGGGTCCTCCCGTGTGGTTCTGGGATTTTTGCTCACCGTTCTTGTGATCATTTTGACCCCACGGGGTGAGATCTTGCGTGGAGTTCCAGATCGAGGGAGATTATCAATGGTCTTGTATGTCTTCCATTTTCCTATTATTGCTCCCACAGTTGAATTCATCACACCAATCTGCTTGCCTATTGCAGATTCAGTCTTCCCAGTCTGGTGCAGGGATACAGTTTTGTTTATGGTGTCCTTCGACAGCTCATTGGTCTGCACCATAGTGTAGTTTGGAGTGTGACTATTTGAGATTGTGGACAGGTGTCTTTTATACTGATAACAAGTTCAAACAGGTGCCTTTACTACAGGTAATGAGTGGAGGACAGAGGAGCCTCTTAAAGAAAGAGATCTGTGAGAGCCAGAAATCTTGCATGTTTTTAGGTGACCAAATACTTATTTTCCACCATAATATGCAAAATAAATCTTGCCAAATCAGACAAGGTGATTTTCTGGATTTGTTTTCTCATTTTGACTCTCATAGTTGTCGTCTACCTTTGATGTCAATGTATGCTTTTTCTTGTGTCCTGCAAATTGATGAATGTATTGGTTTCTAGCACTTGGGTAAGTTTATCTATGGGGCCAAGGATTGATTTTTCACCATATTAAGACACTATAACCCGCAGTAGATACCAATCTGAAGCTGTCAGTGGAACAGATTACATTTCATTTTGATGTAATTGGAATTTAGCCAGAAGAGCTTATATCTAAAGGATTATCCTTTATGTTTAGAGGGGATTGATGTTCAAAATTACAGGAAAAATACATTTTCTCAGGAAAGTTCTGACTTGAGAACTATCAAGACTTGGGATGTACCTTTACTACCTGAGGTAGATTTTATTTTTAGACAGTTGTTACCCCTATTGTGACACAAAAGGATATGAATCAAATACTGTGGGTTTAGTCCACTTAATTTACCAGCTGAAGTTTCATAAGGAATTACTCATCTTTTCATTGTACCACCTGTGAGATTCCAGTAAAATGTCAACATTTTCATATCTCCATCATTTCAATTCAGAAAAACTTTTCTTGTCCTTTTTTCCTTTTGTGGATTGGATCAAATCAGAGAAGCATGGAAATAGGATAAGAAAACATAATCAATAAATGTGTTTCTTTGTGATATAAAAATGTAAAATGACCCAAAGGTGATTTTACGTCAATGGAATGAACTTCAGAACTTCACAGTTTGCTAACTCACCTACGTATGAAGACGGAAATGCTCTGGACTTGGCTTTCTCCCGGCTCTGCTCACTGCACGACTTTCCTTCTCTATCAAGAACTGTCCCCTCACCCGGTACACCCCCACTTACCACACTTATAGGAATACACGTACCATTAACACTCAGCAGCTTATGGACAATCTACACTCATATTTAGAAACCCTTAACTAACTATAGATTTGGGTTTAATCTCTATGCTGATGACACCCAATTATACACGTCTTCCCCTGACATGTCCCCCACAATAATACAAAATAACAAGGATTGTTTGTCCATTGCCTCTAACATAATGTCCTCCCCTCCATCTGAACCTGAATCTCTCCAAAATTGAAATTCTTGTGTTTCCTCCTTCTACTAACCTATCTCTACCCGACACTGAAATTACCTTGGAGGGTTCAACTATAACTCCTAGGCAGCACGCCCACTGTCTAGGGGTTATATTTAAAATTCAACTTTCCTTTATTCCGTATATCCGTTCACTCACTTGCTCATGTAACTTGCATGTTAAAAACAAGTCCAAAATCTGACTTTTTCTCACCTTTCAAACTGCTAAAACTTTTACTGTCACTCTTATTCACAATCGTTTAGACTTCTGCAACTCTCTTCTGATCGGTCTCCCTCTTACTAAACTCTCTCCTCTGCAATCCGTCCAGAATGCATAAGCCAGGGTCATATTTCTGTCCAGCCACTTCACCGAAGCCTCCACTTTGTGCAAGTCATTACACTGGTTACCAATCTGATACAGAATACAATATAAACTCATATACACAGATGGTTGAGAGCTACAAATATTTGGGGGTTCACCTTGACCGCAAACTCCATTGGAGGTGTCATACGGAGAAGGTGTAAAAGAAGGGAATGAGCAGACTGTACTTTCTACGGAAGCTCAGGTCATTCAATGTGTGCAGTAAAATGCTCAAAATGTTTTACCAATTCGTTGTGGCAAGCGCCATCTTTTTTGCTATCATATGCTGGGGCAGTAATGTGCGAGTAGCTGATGCTAATAAGCTCAACAAACTTATCAATAAGGCAAGCGCAGTTGTTGGCCTCCATCTTGACTCTTGAGGAGGTAGTGTAAGATAGGATTCAGAAGAAGTGTAGGGCTATAATGATCAATAATACACACTCACTATACGAGCTGTTCTTGAAGCAGAAGAGCACATTCAGCAGCCGCCTAATCCTACCAAGTTATAGGAAGGAGAAATTCAGGAAATCATTTGTGCCTAATGCTATGGGGATATATAACAATTTCCTAAGGGTGAAAGATGACAATGACCTATTGCTTGTGCACTAATGACAATGTTCAGAGACTGAAGATCTACAGTACCTGCATTTACACAAATGTGTTTGTTACGTAATGTGGTCAGTCATGTGCAAGATCTGTGTCTAGGAACTACTTTATGTAATGCTGTTTGTAATGTTGTAATGTTTGGAATACTACGACACACAATCCGACTGTTACCTAGCCCCCACGTTTTTAAGTGTGCATTAAAAACACATCTCGTTAAACAGGCCTATTATTATTATTATATTTATTTATATAGCACCATTGATTCCATGGTGCTATACATGAGAAAGGGGTTACATACAAATTACAGATATCACTTACAGTAAACAAACTAACAATTACAGACTTCTAGAGAGACGTATAGTAGTTATACTCTTGTACATAGGAGCAGTATTAAAGTAGTTATATTCTTGTAAATAGGAGGCAGTATTATAGTAGTTATATTCTTGTACATAGGAGGCAGTATTATAGTATATTCCTGTACATAGAGGCAGCATTATAGTAGTTATATGCTTGTACGTAGGAGCAGTATTAAAGTAGTTAAATTCTTGCACATAGGAAGCAGTACTAAAGTAGTTATATTCTTGTACATAGAGAGCAGTATTAGGGTATGTTCACACGTTCAGGATTTCCATCCTTTTTTTTTCCTGACTGTTTTTTAAAAAACTGCAGCTCTTGGCAGAAAACGCAGGTCCTTTTTTTGGTCCTTTTTTGGTCCGTTTTTGATGCGTTTTTTGATGCGTTTTTTGATGCGTTTTTTTGATGCAGTTTTCTAGCCAGAGTCTGTGTGTTTTCTAGGAATTTTTTTAGGGTTAAAATGGCTGAAAATACCCTAACCCTACCCCTACCCCTACCCCTAACCCTACCCCTACCCCTAACCCTACCCCTAACCCTACCCCTAACCCTACCCCTAACCCTAACCCTAACCCTACCCCTAACCCTAACCCTACCCCTAACCCTACCCCTAACCCTACCCCTACCCCTATTCTAACCTTAGTGAAAAAAAAAAAAAAAATTCTTTATTTTTTTTATTGTCCCTACCTATGGGGGTGACAAAGGGGGGGGGGTGTCATTTACTATTTTTTTATTTTGATCACTGAGATAGGTTATATCTCAGTGATCAAAATGCACTTTGGAACGAATCTGCCGGCCGGCAGATTCGGCGGGCGCACTGCGCATGCGCCCGCCATTTTGCAAGATGGCGGCGCCCAGGGAGAAGACGGCCGGACGGACACCGGGACGCCGGGTGAGTATAAGGGGGGGAGATTAGGGCACGGGGGGGGCATCGGAGCACTGGGGGGGGGCATCGGAGCACTGGGGGGGGGCAACGGAGCACGGGGGGGC
Source organism: Ranitomeya imitator (assembly GCF_032444005.1). Lineage (NCBI taxonomy): Eukaryota > Metazoa > Chordata > Amphibia > Anura > Dendrobatidae > Ranitomeya > Ranitomeya imitator. Next base: position 716,166,337 of record NC_091284.1, read on the forward strand.
GGGATCGGAACACGGGGGGGCAGCCACACTCCGCCCACGCACTTCCGCCCGCTCCCCGCACTTCCTGCTGCAGCGGTTCTGCACATCAAATCGCAGTAAAACCCGCAGATATATTTTTGATCTGCGGGTTTTACTGCGGTTTGGACCTCACAATGGAGGTCTATGGGTGCAGAACCGCTGCGGCTCCGGAAAAAGAATTGACATGCTCCTTCTTTTTTCCGGGAGCTATTCAGCGCGTCTTTTTTTTAACAATTTCCGGACCATGTGCACAGTGTGTCCTGTTTTCCATAGGGTACAGTGTACTGTACCCTGCATGGAAAACAGCTGCGGAACCGCAGCGGCAAAACCGCCGCGGTTCCGCGGTAAAAAACGCACTGTGTGAACATGGCCTTATAGTAGTTATATACTTGGAGCAGTATTGTAGTAGTGTGGTGCGGTAAACCCAGGTTACAGCCAGGGGACGCTGTGAGGGTATGTTCACACGTTCAGGATTTCCATCCTTTTTTTTTCCTGACTGTTTTTTAAAAAACTGCAGCTCTTGGCAGAAAACGCAGGTCCTTTTTTTGGTCCTTTTTTGGTCCGTTTTTGATGCGTTTTTTGATGCGTTTTTTGATGCGTTTTTTTGATGCAGTTTTCTAGCCAGAGTCTGTGTGTTTTCTAGGAATTTTTTTAGGGTTAAAATGGCTGAAAATACCCTAACCCTACCCCTAACCCTAACCCTACCCCTAACCCTACCCCTAACCCTAACCCTACCCCTAACCCTACCCCTAACCCTAACCCTACCCCTAACCCTACCCCTAACCCTACCCCTAACCCTAACCCTACCCCTAACCCTACCCCTAACCCTACCCCTATTCTAACCTTAGTGAAAAAAAAAAAAAAAAAAATTCTTTATTTTTTTTATTGTCCCTACCTATGGGGGTGACAAAGGGGGGGGGGTGTCATTTACTATTTTTTTATTTTGATCACTGAGATAGGTTATATCTCAGTGATCAAAATGCACTTTGGAACGAATCTGCCGGCCGGCAGATTCGGCGGGCGCACTGCGCATGCGCCCGCCATTTTGCAAGATGGCGGCGCCCAGGGAGAAGACGGCCGGACGGACACCGGGACGCCGGGTGAGTATAAGGGGGGGAGATTAGGGCACGGGGGGGCATCAGAGCACTGGGGGGGGGCATCGGAGCACTGGGGGGGGGCATCGGAGCACGGGGGGGCGGGATCGGAACACGGGGGGGGGCAGCCACACTCCGCCCACGCACTTCCGCCCGCTCCCCGCACTTCCTGCTGCAGCGGTTCTGCACATCAAACCGCAGTAAAACCCGCAGATATATTTTTGATCTGCGGGTTTTACTGCGGTTTGGACCTCACAATGGAGGTCTATGGGTGCAGAACCGCTGCGGCTCCGGAAAAAGAATTGACATGCTCCTTCTTTTTTCCGGGAGCTATTCAGCGCGTCTTTTTTTTTACAATTTCCGGACCATGTGCACAGTGTGTCCTGTTTTCCATAGGGTACAGTGTACTGTACCCTGCATGGAAAACAGCTGCGGAACCGCAGCGGCAAAACCGCCGCGGTTCCGCGGTAAAAAACGCACTGTGTGAACATGGCCTGAGTGTGCTTCAGGATGCGCTTTGAGGCATAATTATGGTGATGAGACAGTCTGGCAGGATTGTAAATGGCCGGTATGTGTCGCAGAGGTTCTCTGCGCTGTAAGCCCAAAATGATATGGTTATGCTGGGACTTATAGTTCCACAAGAGTTTGTTGTGTTTACTTATAAGGGCAGGCTTATAGGGTTAGCTGGTGAGCTGGGCGGAACTGGCTAACCACACACACTCCCATCTAGGGGAGTAGTTACAACCATATAATGTCACTGAGGTCTGGTCACATGGTCAGAGTGTATGGATCTGTTTGGTCCATGTGCAAGGTCCTGGACGGTCGGTGTTGGAAGCTCCTGTGAGTGGAGGATTCCTGGAAGCACCTAGAGAGACCGTGGACTTGAATGCTCAGCGTGTTGGATTGTCCTGGGATGGACTGGAGTCCTAGCACCTGCTGAGAGTGTGAGTCCTGGAATGGTCAGGGTGTTGGATTGTCCTGTAGTGGACTGGAGTCCTGGAAGCACCTGGTGAGACGATGGACTGATGGCCTATGTGTTGGGGAAACTACAGTTCCTACTGTGGGTCTGGACTATCCGAGGTGCCCTGGTCACAAGGACGGTGATCCCAGTGAGGCAGCTTTCCCCTTGGAACCAGAATTGACAGGAGTCAGTGTGTTCAGCCGGAGCTCCTGTAAGGTAACTCCAGATAACAAGGGGTTACGGGCAGACATGGATCTGCCATTGGAACAGACTGTTGATGGTTAATGTGTTCCGTTGATGTGTATAATGAACTGTTTATGTTATGGTTTATGATGTCTAATAAAGTGAATAAGACTGTTTACGTGGAGAAACCGTGCCCGAGTGCTTAAAGGGAACCTGTCACCCCCAAAATCGAGGGTGAGCTAAGCCCACCGGCATCAGGGGCTATCTACAGCATTCTGGAATGCTGTAGATAAGCCCCCGATGTATCCTAAAAGATAAGAAAAAGAGGTTAGATTATACTCACCCAGGGGCAGACAAAGTACGCCTGCGCCAGAGCCGCAGCGTGAAGACCTGAAGAGGACGTCATCCTATGGAGATGGGAGGCCCCGGACTGGACCGCGATGCCCACTGGATCGGACCGCCCACCCAGGTGAGTATAATAAAACCTCTCTTTTTTTTCTCATCTTTTAGGAAACAACGGGGGCTTACATTACAGAATGCTGCAGATAAGCCCCTGATGCCGATGGGCTTAGCTCACTCTCGATTTTGGGAATGACAGGTTCCCTTTAAATCCCATGCCAAGCGAATGTTCCCCAACCCACTCAGGTAGCGTTTCACCACAGTAGTTATGTTCTTGTACATAGGGGCAGTATTATAGTAGTTATATTTTTGCAAATAGGGGCAGTAATATAGCAGTTATATTCTTGTACATAGGGGCAGTATTATAGTAGTTATATTCTTGTATATAAGGGCAGTATTATAGTAGTTATATTATTTTATATAAGAGCAGTATTATAGTAGTTATATTCTAGTACATAGGGGCAGTATTATAGCAGTTATATTCTAGTACATAGGGGCAGTATTATAGTAGTTATATTCTTGTAAATAGGGGCAGTATTATAGTAGTTATTTTCTTGTACTATCACCTCAACTCACTAACCTAACTCTCCCCTGTTCTCTCCTTCTAAACATTATTCAGAATCTGCTCCCTCCTATTCATCTGTCTTCACACCCTCCATGCACACGATAACTGCACGTGATAATTGCACTTAAACATACTGGATGACCAGATCCTGCAGCTTTATATGAAAATCCCTATTTATTGCAATTACTGGATCTGAAATAACAAGCACTTTTCAGCTATTGTGCCCCTTTATTTCCTTGTAGATTGTAAGCTTGTGAGCAGGGCCCTCACACCTAACTGTTGAAACTGTCCTACGTTTGTATTGAATTGATTGTATATGTCCAGACTTAATTGTAAAGTGTTGCGGAATATGTTGGCATTATAAAAAATAAAATTATTATTATTTTACACCTCAAAATGCTCAGCACATACTGTACATACACTGTCGTCAGCACATTGGGATTAATAAATACACAAACTCCACTATTACTGGAAACGTTAAAAATGTAAAGAGCTTAGTTAGCATTTTTTGATCAAAGAGTGCAAAAGCCATCCAACCACATCAAGGTGAACTTTTAACCCCTTCCCGACCCATGACGCCACGTAGGCGTCATGAAAGTCGGTGCCAATCCGACCCATGACGCCTATGTGGCGTCATGGAAAGATCGCGTCCCTGCAGGCCGGGTGAAAGGGTTAACTCCCATTTCACCCGATCTGCAGGGACAGGGGGAGTGGTAGTTTAGCCCAGGGGGGGTGGCTTCACCCCCTCGTGGCTACGATCGCTCTGATTGGCTGTTGAAAGTGAAACTGCCAATCAGAGCGATTTGTAATATTTCACCTATTATAACGGGTGAAATATTACAATCCAGCCATGGCCGATGCTGAAATATCATCGGCCATGGCTGGAAATACTAATGTGCCCCCACCCCACCCCACCGATCGCCCTCCCAGCCCCCCGATCTGGCCGGTACACTGCTCCGGCTCCCCTCCGTCCAGTGCTCCGCTCCCCCCCGTGCTCTTGTCCGCTCCCCCCGTGCTCCAATCACCCCCCGTGCTCCAATCACCCCCCCTGCACTCCGATCCACCCCCCCCGGTGCTCCGTTCCACCCCCCGTGCTCCATTCCAGCCCCCCCGTGCTCCGTTCCACGCCCCCCGTGCTCCGTTCCACCCCTCCCACGCTCCGATTCCCCCCCCCCGTGCTCCGATCCCCCCCCATGGTCCCCCCCCACCCCATCATACTTACCGATCCAGCCGGGGTCCCGTCCGTCTTCTCCCTGGGCGCCGCCATCTTCCAAAATGGCGGGCGCATGCGCAGTGCGCCCGCCGAATCTGCCGGCCGGCAGATTCGTTCCAAAGTGCATTTTGATCACTGAGATAGATTATATCTCAGTGATCAAAATAAAAAAAATAATAAATGACCCCCCCCTTTGTCACCCCCATAGGTAGGGACAATAAAAAAATTAAGAATTTTTTTTTTTCCACTAATGTTAGAATAGGGTTAGGGTTAGGGGTAGGGTTAGGGTTAGGGGTAGGGTTAGGGTTAGGGGTAGGGTTAGGGCTAGGGGTAGGGGTAGGGTTAGGGCTAGGGGTAGGGTTTCGGTATGTGCACACGTATTCTGGTCCTCTGCGGATTTTTCCGCTGCGGATTTGATAAATCCGCAGTGCTAAACCGCTGCGGATTTATCGCGTTTTTTTCTGCGCATTTCACTGCGGTTTTACAACTGCGATTTTCTATTGGAGCAGTTGTAAAACCGCTGCGGAATCCGCACAAAGAAGTGACATGCTGCGGAATGTAAACCGCTGCGTTTCCGTGCAGTTTTTCCGCAGCATGTGTACAGCGATTTTTGTTTCCCGTAGGTTTACATTGAACTGTAAACTCATGGGAAACTGCTGCGGATCCGCAGCGTTTTCCGCAGCGTGTGCACATACCTTTAGAATTAGGCCATGTGCACACGGTGCGGATTTGGCTGCGGATTCGCAGCAGTGTTCCATCAGGTTTACAGTACCATGTAAACATATGAAAAACCAAATCCGCTGTGCCCATGGTGCGGAAAATACCGCGCGGAAACGCTGCGTTGTATTTTCCGCAGCATGTCAATTCTTTGTGCGGATTCCGCAGCGTTTTACACCTGTTCCTCAATAGGAATCCGCAGGTGAAATCCGCACAAAAAAACACTGGAAATCCGCGGAAAATCCGCAGGTAAAACGCAGTGCCTTTTACCAGCGGATTTTTCAAAAATGGTGCGGAAATATCTCACACGAATCCGCAACGTGGGCACATAGCCTTAGGGTTAGGGTTGGAATTAGGGTTGTGGATAGGGTTGTGATTAGGGTTATGGCTACAGTTGGGATTAGGGTTAGGGGTGTGGGGGGGTTAGTGTTGGAGGTAGAATTGAGGGGTTACCACTGTTTAGGCACATCAGGGGTCTCCAAACGCAACATGGTGCCACCATTGATTCCAGCCAATCTCGTATTCAAAAAGTCAAATGGTGCTCCCTCACTTCCGAGCCCTGACGTGTGCCCAAACAGTGGTTTACCCCCACATATGGGGTACCAGCATACTCAGGACAAACTGCGCAACAATTACTGGGGTCCAATTTCTCCTGTTACCCTTGTGAATCTAAAAAAATGCTTGCTAAAACATAATTTTTGAGGAAAGAAAAATGATTTTTTATTTTCACGGCTCTGCGTTGTAAACGTCTGTGAAGCACTTGGGGGTTCAAAGTGCTCACCACATATCTAGATAAGTTCCTTGGGGGGTCTAGTTTCTAAAATGGGGTCACTTGTGGGGGTTTCTACTGTTTAGGCACACCAGAGGCTCTGCAAACGCAACGTGACACCCGCAGACCATTCCATCAAAGTCTGCATTTCAAAAGTCACTACTTCCCTTCTGAGCCCCGACGTGTGCCCAAACAGTGGTTTACCCCCACTCATGGGGTATCAGCGTACTCAGGAGAAACTGGACAACAACTTTTGGGGTCCAATTTCTCCTGTAACCCTTGGGAAAAAAAAAAATTCTGGGCTAAATAATTATTTTTGAGGAAAGAAAACGTATTTATTATTTTCACGGCTCTGCATTATAAACTTCTATGAAGCACTTGGGGGTTCAAAGTGCTCACCACACATCTTGATAAGTTCCTTTCGGGGTCTAGTTTCCAAAATGGGGTCACTTGTGGGGGGTTTCTACTGTTTAGGCACATCAGGGGCTCTGCAAACGCAACGTGACGCCCGCAGAGCATTCCATCAAAGTCTGCATTTCAAAACGTCACTACTTCAATTCCAAGCCCCGGGATGTGCCCAAACAGTAGTTTACCCCCACATATGGGGTATCACCGTACTCAGGAGAAAATGGACAACAAATATTGGGGTCAAATTTCTCCTGTTACCCTTGGGAAAATTAAAAAATTCTGGGCTAAATAATTATTTTTGAGGAAAGAAAACGTATTTATTATTTTCACGGCTCTGCATTATAAACTTCTATGAAGCGCTTGGGGGTTCAAAGTGCTCACCACACATCTAGATAAGTTCCTTTCGGGGTCTAGTTTCCAAAATGGGGTCACTTGTGGGGGGTTTCTACTGTTAAGCCACATCAGGGGCTCTGCAAACGCAACGTGACGCCCATAGAGCATTTCATCAAAGTCTGCATTTCAAAACGTCACTACTTCACTTCCGAGCCTCGGCATGTGCCCAAACAGTGGTTTACCCCCACATATGGGGTATCAGCGTACTCAGGAGAAACTGGACAACAACTTTTGGGGTCCAATTTCGTCTGTAACCCTTGGGAAAATAAAAAATTCTGGGCTAAATAATTATTTTTGAGGAAAGAAAACGTATTTATTATTTTCACGGCTCTGCATTATAAACTTCTATGAAGCACTTGGGGGTTCAAAGTGCTCACCACACATCTAGATAAGTTCCTTTGGGGGTCTAGTTTCCAAAATGGGGTCACTTGTGGGGGGTTTCTACTGTTAAGCCACATCAGGGGCTCTGCAAACGCAACGTGACGCCCACAGAGCATTCCATCAAAGTCTGCATTTCAAAACGTCACTACTTCACTTCCGAGCCCCGGCATGTGCCCAAACAGTGATTTACCCCCACATATGGGGTATCAGCGTACTCAGGAGAAACTGGACAACAACTTTTGGGGTCAAATTTCTCCTGTTACCCTTGTGAAAATAAAAAATTGCAGGCTAAAAGATCATTTTTGAGAAAATATTTTTATTTTTTTATTTTCATGGCTCTGCGTTATAAACTTCTGTGAAGCACTTGGGGGTTCAAAGTCCTCACCACACATCTAGATTAGTTCCTTTGGGGGTCTAGTTTCCAAAATGGTGTCATTTCTGGGGGATCTCCAATGTTTAGGCACACAGGGGCTCTCCAAACGTGACATGGTGTCCGCTAATGATTGGAGCTAATTTTCCATTTAAAAAGCCAAATGGCGTGCCATCCCTTCCGAGCCCTGCCGTGCGCCCAAACAGTGGTTTACCCCCACATATGGGGTATCAGCGTACTCAGGACAAACTGGACAACAATATTTGGGGTCCAATTTCTCCTATTATCCTTGGCAAAATAGGAAATTCCAGGCTAAAAAATCATTTTTGAGGAAAGAAAAATAATTTTTTATTTTCATGGCTCTGCGTTATAAACTTTTGTGAAGCACCTGGGGGTTTAAAGTGCTCAATATGCATCTAGATAAGTTCCTTGGGGGGTCTAGTTTCCAAAATGGGGTCACTTGTGGGGGAGCTCTAATGTTTAGGCACACAGGGGCTCTCCAAACGCGACATGGTGTCCGCTAACAATTGGAGCTAATTTTCCATTCAAAAAGTCAAATGGCGCGCCTTCCCTTCCGAGCCCTGCCGAGTGCCCAAACAGTGGTTTACCCCCACATATGAGGTATCGGCGTACTCGGGAGAAATTGCCCAACAAATTTTATGATCCATTTTATCCTACTGCCCATGTGAAAATGAAAAAATTGAGGCGAAAAGATTTTTTTTGTGAAAAAAAAGTACTTTTTCATTTTACAGATCAATTTGTGAAGCACCTGAGGGTTTAAAGTGCTCACTAGGCATCTAAATAAGTTCCTTGGGGGGTCTAGTTTCCAAAATGGGGTCACTTGTGGGGGAGCGCCAATGTTTAGGCACACAGGAGCTATCCAAACGCGACATGGTGTCCGCTAACGATGGAAATAATTTTTCATTCAAAAAGTCAAATGGCGCTCCTTCCCTTCCGAGCCTTACCATGTGCCCAAACAGTGGTTTACCCCCACATGTGAGGTATTGGTGTACTCAGGAGAAATTGCCCAATACATTTTAGGATCCATTTTATCCTGTTGCCCATGTGAAAATGAAAAAATTGAGGCTAAAAGAATTTTTTTGTGAAAAAAAAGTACTTTTTCATTTTTACGGATCAATTTGTGAAGCACCTGGGGGTTCAAAGTGCTCACTATGCATCTAGATAAGTTCCTTGGGGCGTCTAGTTTCCAAAATAGGGTCACTTGTGGGGGAGCTCCAATTTTTAGGCACACGGGGGCTCTCCAAACGTGACATGGTGTCCGCTAAAGAGTGGAGCCAATTTTTGATTCAAAAAGTCAAATGGCGCTCCTTCCCTTCCAAGCCCTGCCGTGCGCCCAAACAGTGGTTTACCCCCACATATGAGGTATCAGCGTACTCAGGACAAATTGGACAACAACTTTCGTGGTTCAGTTTCTCCTTTTACCATTGGGAAAATAAAAAAATTGTTGCTAAAAGATAATTTTTGTGACTAAAAAGTTAAATGTTCATTTTTTCCTTCCATTTTGCTTCTGCTGCTGTGAAGCACCTGAAGGGTTAATAAACTTCTTGAATGTGGTTTTGAGTACCTTGAGGGGTGCAGTTTTTAGAATGGTGTCACTTTTGGGTATTTTCAGCCATATAGACCCCTCAAACTGACTTCAAATGTGAGGTGGTCCCTAAAAAAAATGGTTTTGTAAATTTCGTTGTAAAAATGACAAATCGCTGGTCAAATTTTAACCCTTATAACTTCCTAACAAAAAAAAATTTTGTTTTCAAAATTGTGCTGATGTAAAGTAAACATGTGGGAAATGTTATTTATTAACTATTTTGTGTCACATATCACTCTGGTTTAACAGAATAAAAATTCAAAATGTGAAAATTGCGAAATTTTCAAAATTTTCGCCAAATTTCCGTTTTTATCACAAATAAACGCAGAATTTATTGACCTAAATTTACCACTAACATGAAGCCCAATATGTCACGAAAAAACAATCTCAGAACCGCTAGGATCCGTTGAAGCGTTCCTGAGTTATTACCTCATAAAGGGACACTGGTCAGAATTGCAAAAAACGGCAAGGTCTTTAAGGTCAAAATAGGCTGGGTCATGAAGGGGTTAATATGGATGTTCTCTAACCACGATATCTCCTACCTCTCCATGTGCCAAACCAGCCTCATGTGAATGGGGAAGTGAAAGAAAACCAGGAGTAGCTCACAATTAAAACCTTGTCTGTACACGGATAGCACACAGATGTTCAGTACGTTTGTCTGAATGAGCCCTTACAATGTAAGTTTATGGAGATTCAGAACAAGGAAATATCGAAAACATTATGGGTAAATATATTACTTAATTACATATATTCACTCAAACCCATAGACTGCTGCAATTTCATTAATTTATGTTCATAACTAGTATACATTAATTTTATTATTTTATTGCACTAAATTTTTTTCCTAGGAGAACTGATACAGATATTTTGTATCTGCTATAGACCTGTTTCTGCAGATGCCTCTTATCTTATCTATCTGTTGAGATAAGAATGGGCATTTTACATTTGGAAAATGGACAGACATGTCACAAAATAGAGATTTAGTACTTAGTAAGGCTGACCTTTTTACTGGAATACCATAGAAAGCAAATGAACTGAAAAAAAGGGCCCACATCGACCTTCCAAAATAAATGCATTGCAGCTTTAAAGGGTAAAAATATCTCCGATGCTCAATGGGCAGTACCAGACTATGTTAACCCCTTCATGCCGCAGCCAATTTTCAGTTCTGCATTTTCATTTTTCCCTCTACTTCTTCTAAGAGCCATAACTGGAACGGAGTATTATGATGAGTTATTGGACTGAAAAGAGTCCATATCCTGTTCTTAAGCAGGGTCAGCTTCTGTTTTCTTGGCCTTTTTTCAGAGAATATGAATAATAACACCAAAACTTTTTCTCCACTCATGGTTAGTCGTTGGGTGAAGCCATTTATTGTCAAACTACTGTGTTTGCTCTTTTTAAATCATAATGACAACCCAAAACATCCAAAAGTCCCTGATCAAAAGTTCACATACCCTGGTGATTTTGGCCTGATAACATGCACAGAAGTTGACACAAATGGGTTTGAATGGCTACTAAAGGTAACATCCTGTTAGGTCTCGAGTTCCCGCTTCTGCACGGGGGGAATCTCAAGCCATCTCCGCTGCGGTCTCCCATTCTTGTCCAGCCGCAGTGGAGTCTGCTCAGCAGGGACGTCGCTCCCAGTGTCTTGCTCGGTCTCACTCTGTACAGAGAGTTACTGCTGCTTCTTCAGCTTCTGCCATTAAAGCCAGTGCTGGTCAGCAGCGAGCAGACTTCTCTGGGACTAAGTCCTTGTCTGCACACACTGAGCATGCCCAGGGCAAGATCTCCCGTTGGAGATCGAGGGTCATGTGCTCAGGCCCTGCAGCACATTCCATTGGTCCTCTTGGCAGATCTTGGAAGGGCAAAGTTTCTGTGGCCACTTCCTGTGCTGCAACTATATAAACTGCGCATGACCGCACGGCTATGAGCTAGTGTACATTTGCATACGTGTGTTTGTTGTGAGTGCAAGTCGTCCTTGGATACCCCTTCCCTATTGAATGTCTGATCGCGGAAGGTGTATGGTTGCTATCTAGCGCCCGACTTATCCTACAGCGCAAATCACACATTACAGCGTCCAGTTGCTGTGACCGCCAGTACGGCGCCGTGCACTTCCTCTGTGCTTTCCTTACCCAAGCCTGGGTGGTTAGTGGCGTTCGTCAGTGCACTCTTGTGCCCTAAATATTGTTATTTTCCTTACACACCCAGTTGCGGTGTTGTGCCAGCAAGGGTCTAATCGGACTTCAATCCTAGTTGGGGTTGAGTTCGCTGACTACTTGCTCGCGCTCTATGTGCGGTACCGCGATCCTGTGACGCAACAGGATCGCTTCCTTCACGCTGGGTGAAGTCTAACCCACGTGTGTATACTTATGAGTACCGCCATATAGTCCGTCAGTACTTGGCAGCAGGTTCCATCTCTGCACGGTGGACCCCGGGCTGCGAACGCACCATACTCTATCTGTATCATTATTTGGTGCGTTCCGCTAGCCCTAACACATCCTCACCTTCGACCTGTTTGCTTGTAATCAGTGTGTGCATATAAGCTGAGTGAGTTTCTGGGATTTAGACAGACGCTTGCATCTTTCATCCAGCCACTGACATCTCTGGATTGTGAGTCATGGGGAAAGCAAAAGAATTGTCAAAGGATCTATGGGAAAAGGTAGTTGAACTGTATAAAACAGGAAAGGGATACAAAAAGATATCCAAGGAATTGATAATGCCAGTCAGCAGCGTTCAAACTGTGATTAACAAATGGAAAATCAGGGGCTGTGTAAAAACAAAACCATGGACAGGTAGACCAACAACAATGTCGTCCAAAACTGCCAGGAAAATTGTTCAGGATGCAAAGAAAAACCTACAAATAACATCAGCGGGAAGACAGGACTCTCTGAAAACTAGCAGTGTGGCTGTTTCAAGATGCACAATAAGGAGGCACTTGAAGAAAAATGGGCTGCATGGTCGAGTCGCCAGAAGAAAGCCATTACTGTGCAAATGCCACAAAGTATCTTGCCTACAATATGCAAAACGGCACAGAGAGAAAACTAAAAACTTGTGGAACAAGGTAATTTGGAGTGATGAGACCAAAATTGAACTTTTTGGCCACAACCATACACGTTACATTTGGAGAGAGGTCAACAAGCCCTATGATGAACAGAACATCATTCCTACTGTAAAGCATGGAGGTGGATCCCTGATGTTTTAGGGATGTGTGAGATACAAATGCACAAAAAACGTTCAAAGATGAAGGAAAGATGAATGCAGCACGTTATCAGCAAATACTGGAGGCAAATTTGCACTCATCAGCCTGGAAGCTGCGCATTGGAACGTACTTGGATGTTCCAACATGCCAACGATCCAAAACACAAGGCCAAGTCAACCTGTCATGGGCTACAGCAGAACAAAGTGAAGGTTCTGGAGTGGCCATCTCAGTCTCCTGACCTCAATATCATTGAGCCACTCTGTGGAGATCTCAAGCGCACAGTTCATGCTAAACAGCCCAGGAATTTACAGGAACTGGAGGCTTTTTGCTAAGAAGAGTGGGCAGCTTTACCATCTGAGGAAATAAAGAACCTCATCCACAACTACCACAAAAGACTTCAAGCTGTCATTGATGTTAGAAGGGGCAATACACGGTATTAAGAAATAGGGTATGTGAACTTTTGATCAGGGACTTTTGGATGTTTTGGGTTGTCATGATTTAAAAAGAGAAAACACAGTAGTTTGACAATAAATGGCTTCACCCAACCACTAACCATGAGTGGAGAAAAAGTTCTGGTGTTAACATTCATATTCTCTGAAAAAAAGGCAAAGAAGGCAAAAATTCAGCCGAAGTATGTAAACTTTTGAGCACAACTATATATATATATATATATATATATATATATATATATATATATATATATTTGAGTTCCCACGGCTGCATATCTCGCGGCTGTTCGACAGCCGCAACACATGCAGGGTTTTCTTGTTTGTTAGGCAATCTGTGCATGTGTTGCGGCTGTCGTACAGCTGCGAGATATGCAGGTGCGGGTACTCGAACATATTATTTGAACATGCCGAAGACACTCGGTTAGAGCCTGAGCATGCTTCAATAACACCTCATCTGAGCACATTCGCTCATTACTAGTTATCACTATTAATATTGAAAAATGACGGTTCTCTTCCTGATACCAAACGTGTGATACAAAAACAATTGTAAGAGCGAGGACAGAGATACGAGTACAGCCTTTATATAAAGCCAGAGACTGTATGCACTGAATAAATGACAGAGCCAGGTCTATATCTATTAGAGATATGCTGTGATGCATTGCCTGCAGATGGAATTGTTTCATCTTCAGAGAAGTGCACGCTGAAGTCCCTCTCCAACCTGGTTAATTACGGTCATGCTAATTGGAATGATGTCCTTTCTACTGGAAAGTCAGAGTCATCTAGGACAAAAATCTTTTTCTCCCCAGCGCTTAAATTCTAAACTGCAGCCTCTGTGACGCTGAAATATAAAATTTCATACTTTTATGTGGAAGAGGTACGGTAAGCTATTCTGACATGTAAGTTTAAATCAAGACTGATGAATGCATGTATTCAATAGCCTAAGGCCATGTTCACACTATCAGTATTTGGTAAGTTTTTACCTCAGTATCTGTAAGCCAAAACCAGGAGTGGGTAAAAAATACAGAAGCGGTGACGTATTTCTATTATACGTATCCTCTGTTCCACAAATTACAAATTCTGAGGTAGAAAAAAACCTCACCAAATACTTGTGTGGACATCTATGGTCTATGACAGATTTTTCATGTATACACACACATTTTGGTTTTCGACTGAAACACCATCGATATATAATTTGCAAGTTAGATTTTTTTACTCCAAATTTTGGAGCACGCAGATCATGAATTTTGCGCAAAATGAAAAATATTTTTAATTTTGTCTTTAATCTCTTTGTTCAACTTTTTAAAACAAACAGTCACATGTCACAAAATGTTAGCTAAAATTCCAAGTGCACGTAAAATCACTGTAAGGGATAACTGGAAAACATTAGTGCAAAAATTTAGCGACTAATTTTTAAAAATAAAAAAACAAAAAACCAGGAAAACGCATATAAAATGAATTTTAAAATATTAAAAAAGAATAAGGTGCACATAAAACACCGCAGAAAAACACCAAAAACTAGACAAAAAAGGCACAAAAGCAATCATGAAGTGGGCCTCATGTTTTTGGGCTGTGTACAACTAATCATTTGTCTTTCCGTGCTGGGGTCCTGTGTTCATATCCCACCTAGGACAACATCTGCAAGGAGTTAGATGGGGGCTGGAATGGGCGCAGCTTAGTGGAAGCCCCCATGACTGCGTTGCCATGGGGAGGGTTTTTCCTGACTAAGTTTTAAAAGAGGCTGTGGATCCCATTGGCTAGAAAGGGGATGGGGGAGGGGTTTGGGAATTCAGGGACGGGTGACAAAAGGGGGTGGAAAAGTGCGGGAAAGTCACTCGCACAGGAACTTTACGTGAAAGCAGCAGAGCCCAGAGTGGGAACAAGAGCCCAGATTGAACAGGAGCCTAGCGTGGAGCCAATTCCCCCCCCCACTTACCATGGAGTCGGTCGAGGATCTGGTGGACAGGCTGCGGGACATGGCTCGGTCCCGGAGGGATGGCTGGTTGCAGGAGCAGCAGGCCTCTCTGCTGGGTGACGCGGGGCAGCAGGGCAGCAGGGCACGGAGGACCAGGCCCCCGGAGCGGCTGTCACCGGAGATTCAGGCGCGCGGCAGGCGGAGGCCGTGGAGCCCCTCTCGGGACTCTGCGGACGCTAGGTGCAGTGGCGCGGTGGACCCGACTGGCACCACCTCCGGCAGGAATCCAGGCACCCGCTCTGTCGGCACAGGTCGGTGGTGCACTATCGCGACGAGGAGTTCGGTGGCCAGCCGGGCTTCACCGGAAATGCAGGCCGCATCGGAAGTTCGGCCCGCGCCTGCGCGCCGGGGGTCGGCACAGGCCGGGAGAGGGCGCAGGAGCAGCAGTACAACTCCAGTGAGCATGGCTGGGCCAGCGGCGGTTAGAGGGAGGCAAGTGGCTGCGGAAAGACAGGCAGCAGAGTCGGTGCCCGCAAGTACCCCAGGAGTGGCTGGAGGAAGGGCACCGGAACGTGGGAACGGCAGGCAGAGCCCGTTGCGGGGCATGCGGTCCCCAGACGCTCTGCCAAGCTCTAGATCCAGAGATGACAGCAGCGCACCAACGGGCGGCAGACCAAGGGAGGCTGCTGCCAACGGCAGATCCAGATCCAGCAGGCGATCAAGGGAACGGCGAGTATCCCCTGCTCCGGTCCCCCCTGGTGATGTGGAGGCCAGGGGTGCGGGCCTGGAGCAGCACGGGGACGGCGACACGAGCGAGTCGGGGAGCGACCAGCAGCTGGACAGAGAGCATCAGGAGTCCGGAGGTCCGGCTGGCGGGGACACAGCACCCGCGCAGCCTCGTGAGTATATGTCCATGTCTCGTTTGTCACCAGTGGGGGGTCGTTTAGGTGAGGTTGGGGAAAGTCGGAGTGAGGTAGCCGATAATGGCATGCTAGCAGGAGTAGGGAGTTCAGGGGTGTCGGGGATTAGTGATATTCTTGCAGCGGTGTCGCATTTTTTGAAAAGTCTGGAAGGGGGTGTTGCAGAAGGCGCTGGGGGGTCACCTCTAGGAGCCTGGTTACATGGTTTGGGTATCAGATCGCGGGCGACGAACGACACAGCAAGGCCTGGGGTGTCTGCACAGGAGTCGGCTGCCGGGGTGTCAGTGTCAGTGCAGACAGAGAAGGATAAAGGGGATACGGTAAAGTTGGACGACAGGGTAAAAGGGTGTACGTATGCTTTGAGGGCCCGCTTGGGGCGCATTTAAAGGAGGTGAAGGAGAAAATTTGGAAGGATGAGTATGTGGAGATTTTCTCCCTCCTTCCTTTAGAAAAGTTTAATTTGGACAAGGGGGAGGAGGAGGAGAAGAGAAGGTGGCGGTTGATTCCGCAAACCTTCGTTAACTGGCAGCAGGCTTTTGCGATACTGGCTAGTGTAATTGGTGAGAAATTTCCGGACAACTGTTCGGGTCTCTTTTGTTATTTCGACTCAATTGAGGAGGCGCATCGTACATATGGTGGTCAGGCTTAGCTGCGTTATGACGAGCAGTTCCGTCAGAGGAAGGCGGTTAGGCCTGAAATTAAATGGGACCAAAAGGACATTGGGCTGTGGTTGAAAGTTATGGCCCCTGTGAGGTACGGGCAGTCCTTCCATGGAAGCGGAGATACCGGCAACCAGCAGTCTGGACATAGCAGCGGAGGTCAGGGGGCCCAGGGTGGGAAAGAGAAGTCGGGAACATTTTGGCAGTTTAATGACGGCCAATGTAAGTACGGGAACTCCTGCAAATTTAAACACGTGTGTTCACATTGCAACGGAGCCTCCCACGGAGCGTCAAAGTGCTTCAAGAAGGCAAGGGGTAAGCCAGGAGTAGGTGGCAGTCAAGGGGGAGACTCCAGTGAGGCTTCAAAAGGTGGCCCCTTATCTAAATAGATACCCGGATCGGGAAAAGGCGGGAATTCTTTTACGCGGGTTTTCGGATGGTTTTCGGATTCCGGCTCCTAATCATGCGGTTCCTTTTACTACTAAGAACTTGAGGTCAGCAGATTTGCATGGGGCGGTGGTCAGCAGCAAGTTGGCAAAGGAGGTGGAATCGGGGAGGATGGCTGGGCCATTTAGTTCTTTGCCGATCGAAGGCATGATTGTTTCGCCATTGGGGGTGGTGCCTAAGAAGCAGCCCAACAAGTTTCGGTTGATCCACCATTTGTCTTATCCACGGGGTAGGTCAGTTAATGACGGCATTGATGACGAGTTATGTTCAGTGGTGTACACTTCTTTTGATGCTGCAGTCCAGTGGGTACGGCGGTATGGAAAAGGGGCTTTATTGGCTAAGACGGACATCGAATCGGCCTTTCGGTTGCTCCCAGTTCATTCTGAGAGTATTCCTCTGCTGGGTTGTTTTTGGAACGGTGGTTTTTATTAAGATAGATGTTTGCCTATGGGCTGTTCTATTTCTTGTTCACTGTTTGAGATGTTTAGCACCTTCCTGGAATGAGTAATTAGGGACATTACCGGAGTTCCTTCCGCAATTCATTATTTGGATGATTTTTTGTTTATTGGCCCCCCAGACTCGGCCGTATGCGGGAATTTTTTGGCTACCATGGAGTGGTTGGCTGGGCTTTTTGGCGTTCCCTTGGCCAAGGGGAAGATGGAAGGACCGGCCAAGATTTTGAGTTTCTTGAGCATCCTTATTGACTCAGAGAAAATGGAGTGTCGGTTGCCCGAGGATAAGCTTTTGTTGCTGGTACAGGAGGTACACAGGATCGGTCGATTGCGGAAGGTTACTTTGAAGGAGTTGCAGTCCCTTTTGGGGCGTTTGAACTTTGCGTGCCAGATTATTCCCACTGGCAGGGTTTTTTGCCGCAGGTTGTCGTTGGCAATGGCTGGAGTCAGGGCGGCACATCATTTTGTTCGCTTGACTAAAGAGCATAGAGAGGACTTGATTGTTTGGCAGCGTTTTTTATCAAATTACAACGGTAGATCTTTGTTTCAGTTAGAAACGGTTGAGGACTTTGATTGCGAGATTTACACGGATGCAGCCGGTTCGGTGGGTTACGGGGCATATTGCGGAGGTCGGTGGAGTGTCGGTTTGTGGCCGGCTGGCTGGCAGAGACAGGGTTTACTCAAGAATCTTGCACTGTTAGAATTGCTCCCAATAGTGGTGTCTGTGGTGATTTGGGGTGACATTTTTCAAAATCGGAAGGTCAGGTTTCACTGTGATAACATAAGCGTGGTCTCCATTATCAATAGTTTAACTTCGTCCTCTCCTCCGGTAATCAGATTGGTTAGAGAGTTGGTGTTGCGGTGTTTGGAATTGAATGCATACATTTCTGCGGTGCACGTTCCGGGTGTGGAAAACTCTATAGCGGATGCTTTGTCTCATTCACAGTTGGAGCGTTTCCAGGAGTTGGCGCCAGACATGGAGGTCTCAGGAGTGCTATGCCCTTCACGTTTGTGGAAAATTGTTGCGGACGAGGAGGTTGATTGATTCAGTCCTCAGTCTCTTGGCCTACGTGGCTAGCTTACAAATCGGCTTGGAAAATCTGGGAAAGCTGGTCTGGTCAATGGGGAGGGGTGGAATCTGATAACGATAGAGCGTTAGCGGTATTGTTTTTGATGGGTAAAGCGCCTGAGTGGGGTTGGTCGGTATCAAAAGTTAATAAATTTATGGCAGGTTTGGCATTTGGTTTTAAGCTGCAGAGATCGGTGGATATTACCAAACATTTTCTGATAACGCAGGCTCTGAAGGGTTTTCGGAGCAGGAATGTTAGCATCGACAAGTGCCGACCCATTTCCTTTAACATGTTAACGTGGTTGGGTGATGTAGTTGGTAGACTATGCTGTTCTCATTTTGAGGCTTCCTTGTTCAGGTTGGCATATTCTTGGGCATTCTTTGGAGCATTGAGATTGGGGGAGATTGTGTTTCCTAACAAACACAGGACAGGGGGTTTGTTGGCAGAGGACGTTGATTTTTGGGCGGGAGGCATTTCGTTTTGGATTTGGCGGTCAAAAACTGATCAGTTGGGAAAGGGTAAGCGGGTAGTTTTAGGTAGGGTGGATGGGGGTTTGATGTACCCGCAACGTTGCTTGGAGGAATACTGGAGTCTGTGGTCTGGTAGATCAGGCCCTCTGCTCTGTCACCAAGACGGGTCCTTTTTGTTACGTTTTCAATTTTCGGCAGTTTTGAAGAAGGCGTTGGCTGAGTTATGATGTGATTCTGGGTCCTACAGGTCTCACTCTTTTAGGATTGGGGCTGCGTCAGAAGCTGACTGATTGGGTTTAGGAGCTGAAGAGATTAAACGTATTGGGAGATGGAATTCGAATCGATATTTGACTTATGTACGTTGTTAGGGTTGTTTTTGGGGGGTATTGAGTTATGCTGGTATGTAATTGTTGTTCTATTTTTTTAGGTTGTCCCCCGTTATTGGCCTGGATTTTCAGACATTCGTTCGTGTATTGGGGTGCGTTTTGGACGGACGACAGGCCGGATGGCAGACAGTTAGGTTTTAGCCGTAAGACTGTTGTGATTCGATGGTTGGGTTTCCGGGGTATGTTGTGGAATAGGGTTTTGCCGGAATTTTCTCGGGCTGTGCATCTACATAGAGCTCCAGATATCTTACTGGTTCACATGGGGGGAATGACTTGGGTACGAAACCGGTTAGGGAACTGATTAGGGACATTTGTTTTGATTTGTTGAGATTGTGGGTCTCTTATCCGGGAGTTCTGACGGTGTGGTCAGACATAGTGCCCAGGAGGCAGTGGAGGCTGGCTTGATCCTTGAAAGGGATTAATAGGGCCAGAATAAAACTTAACAGGTCTGTGGCGAAGTTTGTATCCAGGAATGGGGGAATTGCAGTGAGGCACTTTGAGTTGGAGGCTGGGGTCGGTAATTTTTGGAGAGAGGATGGTGTGCATTTGAATGAGATCGGTATCGACTTGTGGGCGCTTGCTCTCCAGGAAGGAGTGGAGAGGGCGTTGGCGGTGGTGGGGCACTCACGAGCCTGAGGCGGTCAGGGCTGTTCATGGTTGGCGGGGAGTGGGGTTCTTGGAGTTGGTGACGTTTTATTGGAGGAAGGTCAATTTGATGGGGGTTGATCTGGCTTGTGGTTACGGGCTCTGGACGGGGATTGTCCTCGGGAGCTTTGGAGGTTTTTGGTCTGCCCTAAAAAGGGTTACATGGTGCCCTCGAGCTGGTGGTTATGGCTGAGGGTAAAAAAGGTGTGGTTTTGACATTTTGGGGGCATTTTTGCCTATATACATGATGCCAGACTTTTTAGCTCCAAGAACCCTCCCCCTCAGGTTCTTCCGATGGTTTTGTGATAATTATAATTATTATGTTTTGTTTGTTAATAAACTGGCCGCTGTGGCCAAAATTATCCAAAGAATTTTACGTGTTATGTTTTTATTGCATAATTAGCGTTAAGTGGGGGAATTATGGTTTGGTCACTAGTGGCGGGTTTGTGGGGTGGTGTCAGGAAAGGATCCCAAATGGGCTATACACGGTCATGTATGTTCTCCTTGTGTTTGTGTCTGGGTTCCTCCAGTGAAAATTTAGATTGTGAGCCCCAAAGGTGGTAGTGATTATAATGTCTGTAAACTGCTGTGCAATATGATGGCACTGTATAAGGCAATGCATAATAAGTACATTTGTTGCATTGTTTCATAGGTGATCAAACAAAAAAGTTGCTTATTTCCCTTAACAAACTGAACAAAAAGCATATAAGTAAAATGAACATAACTAACAATAATTTACATAATAAAAATAAGAGCATAATTCACCCAAGAATGTAAAGAAGAGACCTTACCCATGTTAGGCCGGAATCACACTAGGGTACATCATCTGACACGAGATGCTAATGATGCTCGGCTCCTGATCTGCAGCGAGAGCGATCTGAGTGTCAGTGATCTGTGCTCCGATCCTCTCGCATCAGAGAATTGGAGCACAGGTGCGGAGGAGACAGAGAAAGTAATGTCTCCATCTCCTCCATTGCCAGCGTCCATGGGAATCGCACTGCTCTTGGGTGATATCTGGCACCCCGCCACACATTACATGCATTATTCAGTACTTTTCCCATCTTTCTCCTCCCAAGCAGGAAATAACTACTCACTATGAGGGCTCGCTCACACTCACACTAGCGGATAAATCGGAAAGTGCAATGTGAGAAACAATTTATTGAAGTCAAACCTATGGTATTCAATGAGGCAGTGCAGATCTGCGTATTTTTTCTCAGCTGTATTTGGCATGCTGCGATTTCACTCTGAAATCTGGGTGGGAGAAGAAAATTGCATGCCATACAGACCATCAGTATGGCATCCGATTTTTACAGACACGTTATAGTTCTGTACTATAGGAAACTGTAAATGATTAATAGCAGCTGGGTAAAAAAAAAAAAGCAGATTGCACACGGATGACAAGTGAGAAAAAAATCGTCCCACTTTTCTGGATGAGAATGGGACTGATGTTTTCATATGCTAGTGTGAACCAACCCTGATAAATGCATATGCCAACCTCTTATGTGAACCAACCTCGATAAATATATGCTAACCTCTGCATGACAGCTTTCACACAATTTAATGGTCATGGATTGCAAACACATGCATGTCTGCTTTCACACAGATTAGTTGCCATCCATTGTATCTAAATTTGTTAATCCTATGCAAAAACAGTTGAGATTTTGGACCACGTTTCCAAATGAGTCAAATAATTAGAGAAACGCTTCAAAAACAACAATGAAGTCTCCTATTTGCTTTTGCAAGATGCATTTTCCTTCAATTTCTCAGTCCAGTATTGAAATACAGAAATGATGGTGTGGAAGCGCTACCGATTCCTCATCAGTATAAATCACAACTGTTTCTGCAGTTGACAGAGCTCCATCTTGGTCAGCCTCCGACAGTAGTGACTTTTTCATGACAAAGTTTCAAATTCATTATAGCACATTTTAGTTAGAATATATGTTTTTAGAGTACCATTGATCACATAATATGGTACATGCGAAAAGGGCTTACATACAAAATCTATAATATAACGCTGGGACCGTCACTCTGTCCGAAGCCTTTATAGACTGCGCAGGCGCAAGCGCCGGCGCAGTCTGGCCCCCACAGAGTGACGCTCCCAGGAGATCGCGGTATGCGTAAACACTGAATGCATACCGCGATCTCCACCGGAGAGTCAGGGACCGCCAGGAGGGTAAGTATATTCACCTTTCCCCGTTCCAGCGCTGCGTGCGGCTCTGTCTCCCGGCTCCTCTGCTGTGACAGTTCAGAGGGCGTGATGACGCGCTTAATGCGCGCCGGCGCCGCCCTCTGACTTACCAGTCACAGGCAGAAGAGCCGGAGTGTGTCTTCAAGAAAATGGCGCCGGAAAGCGCGGACTGCGCAGGCGCCGATTCCTGCTGCCGGAATCGGCGCCTGCGCAGTCCGCGCTTTCCGGCGCCATTTTCTTGAAGACACACTCCGGCTCCACTGCAGGTGTGTCTTCAAGAAAATGGCGCCGGAAAGCGCGGACTGCGCAGGCGCCGATTCCTGCTGCCGGAATCGGCGCCTGCGAAGTCCGCGCTTTCCGGCGCCATTTTCTTGAAGACACACCTGCAGTGGAGCCGGACGATATGTGAGTATGGTATTTTTTTTTTTATATATAGCAGCAGCATACGGGGGCATACACACTGGAGCGTCTTATGGGGGGCATATCATACAATGGTGGCGCAGGATGGGAGCAGCACATGACAGAACGGGGGCAGGATGGCAGCAGCACATGACAGAACGGGCGCAGGATGGCAGCAGCACATGACAGAACGGGCCCAAGATGGCAGCAGCACATGACAGAACGGGCCCAGGATGGCAGCAGCACATGACAGAACGGACGCAGGATGGCAGCAGCACATGACAGAACGGGCGCAGGATGGCAGCAGCACATGACAGAACGGGCGCAGGATGGCAGCAGCACATGACAGAACGGGCGCAGGATGGGAGCAGCACATGACAGAACAGGGGAGCAGGATGGGAGCAGCACATGACAGAACGGGCGCAGGATGGCAGCAGCACATGACAGAACGGGCGCAGGATGGTAGCAGCACATGACAGAACGGGTGCAGGATGGCAGCAGCACATGACAGAACGGGCGCAGGATGGCAGCAGCACATGACAGAACGGGCGCAGGATGGCAGCAGCACATGACAGAACGGGCCCAGGATGGCAGCAGCATATGACAGAACGGGCGCAGGATGGCAGCTGCACATGACAGAACGGGCGCAGGATGGCAGCAGCACGACAGAACGGGCGCAGGATGGCAGCAGCACATGACAGAACGGGCGCAGGATGGCAGCAGCACATGACAGAACAGGGGAGCAGGATGGGAGCAGCACATGACAGAACAGGCGCAGGATGGGAGCAGCACATGACAGAACGGGTGCAGGATGGCAGCAGCACATGACAGAACGGGCGCAGGATGGGAGCAGCACATGACAGAACGAGCGCAGGATGGCAGCAGCACATGACAGAACGGGCGCAGGATGGGAGCAGCACATGACAGAAAGGGGGTGCAGGATGGGAGCAGCACATGACAGAACGGGGTGCAGGATGGGAGCAGCACATGACAGAACGGGGGCGCAGGATGGGAGCAGCACATGACAGGATGGGAGCAACAAATGACAGAATGGAGGCGCAGGATGGGAGCAGCACATGACAGAACGGGGGCGCAGGATGGGAGCAGCACATGACAGAACGGGGGCGCAGGATGGGAGCAGCACATGACAGGATGGGGATGCAGGATGGAGCAGCACATGACAGAATGGGGGCACAGGATGGAGCAGCACATGACAGAATGGGGGCGCAGGATGGAGCAGCACCTGACAGGATGGGGACGCAGGATGGAGCAGCACATGTCAGGATGGGGATGCAGGATGGAGCAGCACATGTCAGAATGGGGGTGCAGGATGGGAGCAGCACATGACAGGATGGGGACGCAGGATGGAGCAGCACATGACAGGATGGGGACGCAGGATGGAGCAGCACGTACCAGGATGGAGACCATATACCAATATAAATGCTCGCCACCCGGGCGTAGAAAGGGTTCAATAGCTAGTACAAATATAAAGTACAATCAACAAATTAAGTGTGACAGACTGGAATAGAGGGAAGAGAGGGCCCAGCCCTCATGAGCTTACAGTCTACAGGGTAATGGGGAAGGAGACAGTAGTTTGGTGGTTGTGGCAACTCCGGTGGTGGTGAGGTGGCAGCGGGGTTATTGTAGGCTGAAAGCTTTCTTGATGAGATGGGTTTTCATATTCTGTCTCAAGGTTCCGAATATGGGACACAATCGGACGTGATGGGGCATGGAAGTGCAGAGAATGGTGGATTCTTGGTAGAAGTCTTGAAAGCAATTGGGTAAGGAACATACGAGAGTGGAGGAGAGAAGGAGGTCTTATGATGACTGGAGATTATGTGTGGAGAGGTTAGTTCGTAGGTACAGTACAGTATATGGAGGAGAAAGATCATGGATGGCCTTATAGGTCAGTATTAGTACCGTAGTTTAAATTGTATTTGTTGGGAAATTGGAAGCCAATGATGAGAATTGCAGAGCGGAAAGGTGGAGGAGTAACGATGCAAGTGGTGGAATAATCGGGCAGCAGAGTTAAGGCTGGCCTGAGAGTGAGACAGTGTTAAATTGGAAGGATATTGCAGTAGTCAAGGCGGGAGATGATGAGAACACGCAGGAACATTTGAAAAGATTGACTCTTGAGAAAGGGAAGAACTGTGGAAATATTTTCAGTAAGAGGCAGGAGGAGGTGTTAAGACCTTGGATGCAGTTTGAAGGACAGGGCAAAGTCAAGGGTTACACAGAAGCAGCAGACTTGCGGTAAAGGGAAAAGCATGATGTCAAGTTGTTACAATTACTACAATGGGTAATGGAATCTAAACTGGAACGGCTAAAGGTACCGTCACACTCAGCGACACTGCAGCGATATAGACAACGATCCAACCTAAACTAGATCGCTGGAGCGTCGCTGTTTAGGTCGATGTAGAGACGTCAGGAGCGATCAGTGACGTAACGGCGACTCACTTATCGTTCTTGCTGGTTGTTAGCTCCATGTAAAACGTTGCTGGCGTCGTTGCTTTTGATGTTAAACATGACGATACACGCCGACCAGCGATGGCACAGCGAGATCCAGATCGCTGCTGCGTGTCAAACACAACGAGATCGCTATCCAGGACGCTGCAACGTCACGGATTGTTGTCATTCTCGTTGCAAAGTTGCTGAGTGTGACAGTACCTTAAGTCAATACCTGAGATTTTGAATGAAGCACCAGCGTGCACACTTGACCTACGCTCCATTCAAACTGCTCCTAGCCATGGAAACATGAAACCCCATTATGATGATTGGTGGTCTCCTAGATTTGGCACCGCCACCATTCTAACATTGCCACCTATCCAGTGGATATGTGATCAATACTTCTGGCTAGATAACCAACTGGTTTACCCTTTTAAACTTGCTTAAACTTGGTAACCAACATGGTAGAAAAATTGTTACGCCCAACGCTGCCATACGTGGATTTGCGTAACCACTGTTCCACAGGAATGGGGAAGGAAGGGGTGCAACTAGGCGGCTACCAGATGTGCACTGGAGCTCCTCATGGTGGAGACAGACTAGGCTGCAGGTAGCCACCAGGTACCACTCCTAGGCAGATGCCGGTGGATCAGAGACTGGCCACACATGGACAGGGGGATGATGTTCAGGTCCTGGCCGCACTGGGACCAGGGGACATCGGATACAGGACTGACCACTCCAAGACCAGGGGAACTACGTTCAGGCATGGCCGCACTGAGACCATGGGACGAGGCACAGGGCCCTAGCTGCACCGGGAGCAGGGATTCGCTTACAGGATTTTGGCTGCATTGGGACCAGGGATTCGGGTACAGGACACTGGCCGCATAGGGATCAGGGAATCGTGTTCAGGACACTCACAACACAGGGGCCAGAAGACCTCACAACTGCACTGGTAGAACACCAACTACCTAATGACTTATTCCTTTGCTTGGCGACTCCCTAAGGGAGAGGGAGTCTTTTATAAAAGTTGCCTTCCAGCTATTGGTTGGGAGCCATCTTGCAGATGTTCATAATTACACTAAATGCCTCTCAGCTACAAGCTGAGGACATTTACTATATGAGCACTGCCCCTTTAAGAGCAGGGGAGCACGTGCATGGGCGCACTAGGCGCGCAGCCAGGAACTGCATCACAGCAGGAAGCATTAAGCAGGGCCAGGGCAATGGGTAAGCCGACGTCCCTGCATGGAGGGAGAAGGGACACAATGAAGAGGTGCCGGCCATAGCGCTACAATAATTCAGCTACAAAACTTTAGTAACCCAGAATGAGCGCACATTTCTAGTGTGCACATCACATTTCAGTGACCTCAGTAGAAGAGCAAGTTCATACATAATGTACATGTTAAGTAGGCATCACTGTCATACAACATTTTAGCACTCTTCTTGTAGTTTTTATTTTATTTTTTCACAAAATGATTTGAAATATTTAGCAATAATTCAACATGCAAATACTGTCTCCCAACTGCAAATCTGGTAAATAATATATACCTCATTGAGACACGAGTGTCAGAAGCTCTGATGCCATCAATCTATTTATTACCGTATATAGATCTAATTAAAGGTTACAGGAGTCTTCTCCTGATAAATATGGACTGTGCGAGGACACATAAATGTAAATGTGTTTCTTTATGCACCTATTTATCATACAAACCATTTGATACGCGTTTTACTACATAATAAGTAAGGTAAGTTTTGATCGCTTAGAACAGAGGTGTCAAACTGCATTCCTCGAGGCCGCAAACAGGTCATGTTTTCAGGATTTCCTTGTATTGCACAGGTGATAATTTAATCACCTGCACAGAATGATTCCAGCACCTTGTGCAATACAAGGAAATCCTGAAAACATGACCTGTTTGCGGCCCTCGAGGAATGCAGTTTGACACCTCTGGCTTAGAAGATACCGTAACTTTTTTTGTCTTCTTAATATTGCTGCATCGTTTATTTGCACTGACTGAGAAAGGCCCCAGCATGAGCAAAATATCTCTGGGTGTCTTTCCTGCCTGAATAGATGAATTGGTGGAGGGCTGATGATCATTTTGGCTTTAAAGTGATTCTGTCACCATAATTCAAGCTGCATACATATCTATATAGATCTCTTTGACCAATAAGGCCGGTGTACTTACTTTGAAAATCCATGTCAGAATGGATTATAATCTACATTTTAAAATGAGCATTTTATGAGTCAGGCTAGAGCTTGACTGATAACATTTTTTTTTAATGGATACGGACACAGGGGTTTTACTTATTTTAAACGGGCTCTGTCACCCCAAAAATCGTATATGAGCTAAGCCCATCAGCATCAGGGCCTTATCTACAGCATTCTGTAATGCTGTAGATAAGCCCCCGATGTATCCTGAAAGGTAAGAAATAAAGGTTATATTATACTCACTCAGGGGCGGTCCCGCTGCGGTCCGGTCCGATGGGCGTCGCAATCCGGGTCCGGCGCCTCCCATCTTCATATGATGACGTCCTCTTCTTGTCTTCTTGTTGCGGCTCCGGCGTACTTTGTCTGCCCTGTTGAGGGCAGAGCAAATTACTGCAGTGCGCAGGTGCCAGGGCTCTCTGACCTTTCCCTATGGTCATCCTATGTATGTAAGGGGATATTTAAATGGTACTGTCCTATGGAAGTTTTTGACATTATTTTATGAAACACATAGCAAAAATAAACACAATATGATCCCATTGTGAGAACACACCCTAGGTGTGCACATTGCGTGTCTGAAGGGCGAATTACACACATTTGTTAGAGAAGCACCCCTCCCATATTTTTTACCCTTTTAACCCATTTCTGACATT
This sequence comes from Ranitomeya imitator, assembly GCF_032444005.1. Taxonomy (NCBI): domain Eukaryota; kingdom Metazoa; phylum Chordata; class Amphibia; order Anura; family Dendrobatidae; genus Ranitomeya; species Ranitomeya imitator. The sequence continues at coordinate 716,193,902 of NC_091284.1, forward strand.
AGACGTACTCTCCCTGTTATGAAAGGCAATTCAGTACCACAATGGACATAGCGGTCAGAGCACATACAGTGATCTGACAATAACCCAAAATCATAGAACGAGCTCTGAGACGTGGGAACTCTGCAGACCGCAATCCCTAATCCTCTCCAAACAACACTAGAGGCAGCCGTGGATTGCGCCTAACTCTGCCTATGCAACTCGGCACAGCCTGAGAAACTAACTAGCCTGAAGATAGAAAATAAGCCTACCTTGCCTCAGAGAAATACCCCAAAGGAAAAGGCAGAACCCCCACATATAATGACTGTGAGTTAAGATGAAAAGACAAACGTAGAGATGAAATAGATTCAGCAAAGTGAGGCCCGACTTTCTTAACAGAGCGAGGATAGAAAAGGTAACTTTGCGGTCTACACAAAACCCTAAAGAAAACCACGCAAAGGGGGCAAAAAGACCCTCCGTACCGAACTAACGGCACGGAGGTACACCCTTTGCGTCCCAGAGCTTCCAGCAACAAATTAGACAAGCTGGACAGAAAAAATAGCAAACAAATAGCAAAGAAGAACTTAGCTATGCAGAGCAGCAGGCCACAGGAATGATCCAGGGAAAAGCAAGTCCAACACTGGAACATTGACAGGAAGCCAGGATCAAAGCATTAGGTGGAGTTAAGTTGAGAAGCACCTAACGACCTCACCAGATCACCTGAGGGAGGAAACTCAGAAGCCGCAGTACCACTTCCCTCCACCAACAGAAGCTCACAGAGAGAATCAGCCGAAGTACCACTTGTGACCACAGGAGGGAGCTCTGCCACAGAATTCACAACAGTACCCCCCCCTTGAGGAGGGGTCACCGAACCCTCACCAGAGCCCCCAGGCCGAACAGGATGAGCCACATGAAAGGCACGAACAAGATCGGGAGCATGGACATCAGAGGCAAAAACCCAGGAATTATCTTCCTGAGCATAACCCTTCCATTTAACCAGATACTGGAGTTTCCGTCTAGAAACACGAGAATCCAAAATCTTCTCCACAATAAACTCCAATTCCCCCTCCACCAAAACCGGGGCAGGAGGATCAACAGATGGAACCATAGGTGCCACGTATCTCCGCAACAATGACCTATGGAATACGTTATGTATGGAAAAAGAATCTGGAAGGGTCAGACGAAAAGACACAGGATTAAGAACCTCAGAAATCCTATACGGACCAATGAAACGAGGTTTAAACTTAGGAGAGGAAACCTTCATAGGAATATGACGAGAAGATAACCAAACCAGATCCCCAACACGAAGTCGGGGACCCACACGGCGTCTGCGATTAGCGAAACGTTGAGCCTTCTCCTGGAACAAGGTCAAATTGTCCACTACATGAGTCCAAATCTGCTGCAACCTGTCCACCACAGTATCCACACCAGGACAGTCCGAAGACTCAACCTGTCCTGAAGAGAAACGAGGATGGAACCCAGAATTGCAGAAAAATGGTGAAACCAAGGTAGCCGAGCTGGCCCGATTATTAAGGGCGAACTCAGCCAAAGACAAAAAGGACACCCAGTCATCCTGATCGGCAGAAACAAAGCATCTCAGATATGTTTCCAAGGTCTGATTGGTTCGTTCGGTCTGGCCATTAGTCTGAGGATGGAAAGCCGAGGAAAAAGACAAGTCAATGCCCATCCTACCACAAAAGGCTCGCCAAAACCTTGAAACAAACTGGGAACCTCTGTCAGAAACGATATTCTCTGGAATGCCATGTAAACGAACCACATGCTGGAAGAACAATGGCACCAAATCAGAGGAGGAAGGCAATTTAGACAAGGGTACCAGATGGACCATCTTAGAAAAGCGATCACAGACCACCCAAATGACTGACATCTTTTGAGAAACGGGAAGATCAGAAATAAAATCCATAGAGATATGTGTCCAAGGCCTCTTCGGGACCGGCAAGGGCAAAAGCAACCCACTGGCACGAGAACAGCAGGGCTTAGCCCGAGCACAAATCCCACAGGACTGCACAAAAGCACGCACATCCCGCGACAGAGACGGCCACCAAAAGGATCTAGCCACTAACTCTCTGGTACCAAAGATTCCAGGATGACCAGCCAACACCGAACAATGAACCTCAGAGATAACTTTATTGGTCCACCTATCAGGGACAAACAGTCTCTCCGCTGGACAACGATCAGGTTTATTAGCCTGAAATTTTTGCAGCACCCGCCGCAAATCAGGGGAGATGGCAGACACAATTACTCCTTCCTTGAGGATACCCGCCGGCTCAGACAAACCCGGAGAGTCGGGCACAAAACTCCTAGACAGAGCATCCGCCTTCACATTTTTAGAGCCCGGAAGGTACGAAATCACAAAGTCAAAACGGGCAAAAAACAGCGACCAACGAGCCTATCTAGGATTCAACCGCTTAGCAGACTCAAGATAAGTCAAGTTCTTATGATCAGGCAATACCACCACGCGATGCTTAGCTCCTTCAAGCCAATGACGCCACTCCTCGAATGCCCACTTCATGGCCAGCAACTCTCGGTTGCCCACATAATAATTTCGCTCAGCAGGCGAAAACTTCCTGGAAAAAAAAGCGCATGGTTTCATCACTGAGCAATCAGAACCTCTCTGCGACAAAACAGCCCCTGCTCCAATCTCAGAAGCATCAACCTTGACCTGGAACGGAAGAGAAACATCTGGTTGACACAACACAGGGGCAGAAGAAAAACGACGCTTCAAGTCTTGAAAAGCTTCCACAGCAGCAGAAGACCAATTGACCAAATCAGCACCCTTCTTGGTCAAATCGGTCAATGGTTTGGCAATACTAGAAAAATTGCAGATGAAGCGACGATAAAAATTAGCAAAGCCCAGGAACTTTTGCAGACTTTTCAGAGATGTCGGCTGAGTCCAATCATGCATGGCTTGGACCTTAACAGGATCCATCTCGATAGTAGAAGGGGAAAAGATGAACCCCAAAAATGAAACCTTCTGCACACCAAAGAGACACTTTGATCCCTTCACAAACAAAGAATTAGCACGCAGGACCTGAAAAACTGTTCTGACTAGCTTCACATGAGACTCCCAATCATCCGAGAAGATCAAAATGTCATCCAAGTACACAATCAGGAATTTATCCAGGTACTCTCGGAAGATGTCATGCATAAAGAACTGAAACACTGATGGAGCATTGGCAAGTCCGAATGGCATCACTAGATACTCAAAATGACCCTTGGGCGTATTAAATGCAGTTTTCCATTCATCTCCTCGCCTGATTCGCACCAGATTATACGCACCACGAAGATCTATCTTGGTGAACCAACTAGCCCCCTTAATCCGAGCAAACAAATCAGATAACAATGGCAAGGGGTACTGAAATTTAACCGTGATCTTATTTAGAAGGCGGTAATCTATACAAGGTCTCAGCGAACCATCCTTCTTGGCTACAAAAAAGAACCCTGCTCCTAATGGTGACGATGACGGGCGAATATGCCCCTTCTCCAGGGATTCCTTCACATAACTGCGCATAGCGGCGTGCTCAGGCACGGATAAATTAAACAGTCGACCTTTTGGGAATTTACTACCAGGAATCAAATTGATAGCACAATCACAATCCCTATGCGGAGGTAGGGCATCGGACTTGGGCTCATCAAATACATCCCGGTAATCACACAAGAACTCTGGAACCTCAGAAGGGGTGGATGACGAAATTGACAGAAATGGAACATCACCATGTACCCCCTGACAACCCCAGCTGGACACCGACATGGATTTCCAATCTAATACTGGATTATGGGCTTGTAGCCATGGCAACCCCAACACGACCACATCATGCAGATTATGCAACACCAGAAAGCGAATAACCTCCTGATGTGCAGGAGCCATGCACATGGTCAGCTGGGTCCAGTATTGAGGTTTATTCTTGGCCAAAGGCGTGGCATCAATTCCTCTCAATGGAATAGGACACTGCAAGGGCTCTAAGAGAAACCCACAACGCTTAGCATACTCCAAGTCCATCAAATTCAGGGCAGCGCCTGAATCCACAAATGCCATGACAGAATACGATGACAAAGAACAGATCAAGTAATGGACAGAAGAAATTTTGACTGTACCGTACCAATGGCGGCAGACCTAGCGAACCGCTTAGTGCGCATAGGACAATCAGAGATAGCATGAGTGGAATCACCACAGTAGAAACACGGCCCATTCAGACGTCTGTGTTCTTGCCGTTCAACTCTGGTCAAAGTCCTATCGCACTGCATAGGCTCAGGTTTAAGCTCAGGTAATACCGCCAAATGGTGCACAGATTTACGCTCACGCAAGCGTCGACCGATCTGAATGGCCAAAGACATAGACTCATTCAAACCAGCAGGCATAGGAAATCCCACCATGACATCCTTAAGGGCTTCAGAGAGACCCTTTCTGAACATAGCTGCCAGCGCAGATTCATTCCATTGAGTGAGCACGGACCACTTTCTAAATTTCTGACAATATACCTCTATCTCATCCTGACCCTGACAAAGAGCCAAATTTTTCTCTGCCTGATCCACTGAATTAGGTTCATCGTACAGCAATACAAATGCCAGGAAAAACGCATCGATATTACTCAATGCAGGATCTCCTGGCGCAAGAGAAAATGCCCAGTCCTGAGGGTCGCCGCGCAAAAAAGAAATAACAATCAAAACCTGTTGAACTGGATCACCAGAAGAGCGAGGTTTCAAGGCCAGAAATAATTTACAATTATTTTTGAAACTCAGAAACTTAGTTCTATCTCAAAAAAACAAATCAGGAATAGGAATTCTTGGTTCTAACATAGATTTCTGATCAATAGTGTCTTGAATCTTTTGAACTCTTGCCGAGAGCTGATCCACAAATGAAGACAGACTTCTAATGTCCATCGCTACACCTGTGTACTGAACCACCCAAATGTCTAGGGGGAAAAAAAGGCAAAACACAGTGGAAAGAAAAAAAAATGGTCTCAGAACTTCTTTTTTCCCTCTATTGAGAATCATTAGTACTTTGGGCTTCCTGTACTGTTATGAAAGGCAATTCAGTACCACAATGGACATAGCGGTCAGAGCACATACAGTGATCTGACAATAACCCAAAATCATAGAACGAGCTCTGAGACGTGGGAACTCTGCAGACCGCAATCCCTAATCCTCTCCAAACAACACTAGAGGAAGCCGTGGATTGCGCCTAACTCTGCCTATGCAACTCGGCACAGCCTGAGAAACTAACTAGCCTGAAGATAGAAAATAAGCCTACCTTGCCTCAGAGAAATAACCCAAAGGAAAAGGCAGAACCCCCACATATAATGACTGTGAGTTAAGATGAAAAGACAAACGTAGAGATGAAATAGATTCAGCAAAGTGAGGCCCGACTTTCTTAACAGAGCGAGGATAGAAAAGGTAACTTTGCGGTCTACACAAAACCCTAAAGAAAACCACGCAAAGGGGGCAAAAAGACCCTCCGTACCGAACTAACGGCACGGAGGTACACCCTTTGCGTCCCAGAGCTTCCAGCAACAAATTAGACAAGCTGGACAGAAAAAATAGCAAATAGCAAAGAAGAACTTAGCTATGCAGAGCAGCAGGCCACAGGAATGATCCAGGGAAAAGCAAGTCCAACACTGGAACATTGACAGGAAGCCAGGATCAAAGCATTAGGTGGAGTTAAGTAGAGAAGCACCTAACGACCTCACCAGATCACCTGAGGGAGGAAACTCAGAAGCCGCAGTACCACTTCCCTCCACCAACAGAAGCTCACAGAGAGAATCAGCCGAAGTACCACTCGTGACCACAGGAGGGAGCTCTGCCACAGAATTCACAACATCTCCCGTCAAGGTGAGGTGGGCCCGTATGCCCACCGACAGGATGGTACGTCATACCGATCGGCCGCGCTCACGGGGAGAGCGAGGCCGATCGCGGCCGGGTGTCAGCTGACTATCGCAGCTGTCACGGAACGACCCCGGCAGATTAACCCCTGGCACACTGCGATCAACCCTGCGTGCTTCCCTGAGACCCTCGGAGCAACGCGATGTGATCGCGTTGCTCCAAGGGTCTCCTACCTTCTTCTCCCTGATCCAAAATGGCCGTGGGGCTGCATCCGGGTCCTGCAGGGAGGTGGCTTACCAGCGCCTGCTCAGAGCAGGCGCCGGGAAGCCTCCAGGAGTGCATGTCAGATCGCTGATCTGACACAGTGCACAGCAATCTTACACTATAACATGATGCCCCGCCCCCCCCCCCCAGGCAATGTTATAGTGTAAAAAAAAACTATTCAGATGTGTAAAAAAAATAAAAGTACACATATTTGCCGCGTCCATAACGTCATGACCTATAAAACTGGCCCACTAGTTAACCCCTTCAGTTAACACGGTAAAAAAAAAAAAAAACGAGGCAAAAAATGCTTTATTATCATACCGCCGAACAAAAAGTGGAATAACACGCGATCAAAAAGACGTTTATAAATAACCATGGTACCGCTGAAAACGTCATCTTGTGCCGCAAAAAACAAGCCCCCCCATACAGTATCATCAGCGAAAAAATTAAAAAGTTATAGTCCTCAGAATAAAGCGATGCAAAAATAATTATTTTTTCTATAAAATAGTTTTTATCGTATAAAAGCGCCAAAACATAAAAAAAGATATAAATGACATATCGCTGTAATCGTACTGACCTGAAGAATAAAACTGCTTTATCAATTTTACCAAACGTGGAACGGTATAAGGCTGGGTTCACACTGCGTTGTGTGAACCCGTTTAACGGACTACGTTACACCGCGGCATAACACGGTGTAACGTAATCCGTTAATGCCGCCATTACTGGCAATGGTGAACGCATTGCTAGCGCACGCTCAAAATGATGTGCTGTCATTGAGTGAAGGACCCGAGACGCGGGCTGCAGTGTTTCCGGGTCCGTCACTGCTAGAGCACTGCTACCGCATATGGAGCTAGCAGATGCTCCATCTGCGCTAGCGCAGTGCCAAAGTTGGCACTTGCGTCAGTGCAGTCCATTTAACGGATTTGTTGAACGGACTGCACAATGCAAGTGTGAACCTAACCTAAACGCCCCCCGCAAAAGAAATTCATGAATAGCTGGTTTTTGGTCATTCTGCCTCACAAAAATTGGAATGAAAAGCGATCAAAAAATGTCACGTGCCCGAAAATGTTACCAATAAAAACGTCAGCTCGTCCTGCAAAAAACAATACCTTACATGACTCTGTGGACCCAAATATGGAAAAATTATAGCTCTCAAAATGTGGTAACGCAAAAAATATTTTTTGCAATAAAAAGCATCTTTTAGTGTGTGACGGCTGCCAATCATAAAAATCCACTAGAAAACCCGCTATAAAAGTAAATCAAACCCCCATTCATCACCCCCTTAGTTATGGAAAAATTAAAAAATTTAAAAAATGTATTTATTTCCATTTTTCCATTAGGGTTACGGTTAGGGCTAGGGTTGGGGCTAGGGTTTGGATTACATTTACGGTTGGGATTAGGGTTAGGGGTGTGTCAGGGTTAGGGGTGTGGTTAGGGTTATGGTTGAGATTAGGGTTAGGGGTGTGTTTGGGTTAGGGTTAGGGGTATGTTTGGGATTAGGGTTAGGGGTGTGTTTGGGTTAAGGTTTCAGTAAGAATTGGGGGTTTCCACTGTTTAGGCAAATCAGGGGCTCTCCAAACGCAACATGGTATCCCATCTCAATTCCAGTCAATTTTGCATTGAAAAGTCAAACGGTGCTCATTCCCTTCTGAGCTCTGTCATGCATCCAAACAGTGGTTTCCCCCCACATATGGGGTATCGACGTTCTCAGGACAAATTGTACAACAAGTTTTGGGGTCCAATTTCTCCTGTTACACTTGGTAAAATAAAACAAATTGGAGCTGAAGCAAATTTTTTTGTGAAAAAAAGTTAAATGTTCATTTTTTTTAAACATTCCAAAAATTCTTGTGAAACACCTGAAGGGTTAATAAACTTCTTGAATGTGGTTTTGAGCACCTTTAGGGGTGCAGTTTTTAGAATGGTGTCACACTTGGTTATTTTCTATCACATAGACCCCTCAAAATGACTTCAAATGTGATGTGATCCCTAAAAAAAAATGGTGTTGTAAAAATGAGAAATTGCTGGTCAACTTTTAACCCTTATAACTCCCTAACAAAAAAAAAATTTGGCTCCAAAATTGTGCTAATGTAAAGTAGACATGTGGGAAATGTTACTTATTAAGTATTTTGTGTTACATATCTCTGTGATTTAAGGGCATAAAAATTCAAATTTGGAAAATTGCAAAATATTCAAAATTTTTGCCAAATTTCCGTTTTTTTCACAAATAAACGCAGGTAATATCAAAGAAATTTTACCAGTATCATGAATTACAATATGTCACGAGAAAACATTGTCAGAATCACCGGGATCAGTTGAAGCGTTCCAGAGTTATAAGCTCATAAAAGGACAGTGGTCAGAATTGTAAAAATTGGCCCGGTCATTAACGCGCAAACCAACTTTGGGAGTAAAAAGGTTAATATATTGCAGTCATCATATTACATAGCACTGTGTACTCACAATTGCTCATTTTGCCTTTCTACCCAGCTAATTCTTCTCTTTTCTATTGGGTCTAATACATCATCTGATTAAAGCGGTTGTCCACTACTTTATCATTGATGAAAGTCCAGAGTAAAGAGAAAACCTTAGGACCTTAGGACAGGTCATCAATGTCTGATCGATCAGGGTCTGACACCCGGCACGCCCACTGAACAGCTGCTCTCAGTGGTAGCGGCGGCCGAAATTCTTAATTGCAGAGATGCTCCATCTTCCGATGGTGACCAGGGCTGAGTCCACCTCCTACATAAATCAATAGGAGGTGGCTCCGCTATTGTGAATTTCCACTGTCACATCTGAGATCAGCTGATCGGAGGGGGTGCTGGGCCCAGACCTGTTATATATTGATGACCTATTTTAAGGATAGGTAATCATTGATAAAGAAGTGGACAACCTCTGAACACCGACTTCAGCATATACAGTTATATGAAAAGGTTTGGGCACCCCTGTTAATCTTAAGCTTAATGTTTTATAAAAATTGTTTTTTTTTTTTGCAACAGCTATTTCAGTTTCATATATCTAATAACTGTTGAACACAGTAATGTTTCTGCCTTGAAATGAGGTTTATTGTACTAACAGAAAATGTGCAATCTGCATTCAAACAAAATTTGACAGGTGCATAAGTATGGGCACCCCACCAGAAAAGTGACATTAATATTTAGTAGATCCTCCTTTAGCAAAAATAACAGCCTCTAGTCGCTTCCTGTAGCTTTTAATGAGTTCCTGGATCCTGGATGAAGGTATTTTTGACCATTCCTCTTTACAAAACAATTCCAGTTCAGTTAAGTTTGATGGTCGCCGAGCACGGACAGCCCTCTTCAAATGATCCCACATATGTTTAATGATATTCAGGTCTGGGGACGGGGATGGCCATTTTTTTTTTAAACAAACTGCACCCAAACAAGAAAACCCGTACAAGCTCTGGCTACAAAATCCAATAGTGGGCCCTATTGAATGATACTTATATACTGACATCGGATCAGATACTTTGTGCCATGTGTAAGAGTAGTCATGCTGTATATGTAACATTTTTATCACTGATAAGGTATATACTTAGAGGAGTGGTCTGCAACTAAAATGCATTTTAATCCTAAATGCCTATCTAGTGTAATAATCTAATCTCGTCCCTAATATACTTTAACCCCTTAACGACCGCCGATACGCCTTTTAACGGCGGCCGCTAAGGGTACTTAAACCACAGCGCCGTTAATTAACGGCGCTGTGGAAAAAGTAAACAGCGCCCCCCAGAGTCGGATTTTCTCCGGGGGGTCTCGGCTGCCGGGGGTAGCTGACAACCCAGAGAACATGATTCGGGGTTTTTTTTACAAACCCCGCATTTGCGATCGCCGGTAATTAACCGTTTACCGGCGATCGCAAAAAAAAAAAAAAACGCGATTTCTTTTTAATTTCTCTGTCCTCCGATGTGATCGCACATCAGAGGACAGAGAAATGGGGTCCCAGGTAGCCCCCCAATACTTACCTGTCTCCCCGATGCTCCACGTGGCTCCCGATGGGTGCCGCCATTTTCAAAATGGCGGGCGCATGCACAGTGCGCCCGCCGGCCGGCACCGGGAGAATCTTTGGGGTCTCGGCTGCTGGGGGTAGCCGAGATGCCAAAGAACATGATCGGGGTCGGTTTTACTGACCCCTGTTTTACGATCGCCGGTAATTAACTGTTTACCGGCGACCACATAAAAAAAAAAAAAGAAAAGTGTAATTCTCTGTCCTCTGATGTGATCGCACATCAGAGGACAGAGAAATAGGTGGATTCGGGGACCCTATCATACTCACCGGTGTCCCTGGGTCCTCCTGCTGCTCCTCCTGGCCGCCGGGGAAAAGAAAATGGTGGGCGCATGCGCAGTGCGCCCGCCATCTATCGCCATCTGCCGGCCGGCAGGAGAAGAACAGTTGGGGCTAAAATTAGGGTTAGGGTTAGGGCTAGGGTTAGTGTTGTAAATTCTGTTATCGAACTCCCTCCTGTGGTCATGAATGGAACTTCGGCGAGTTCTGTCCATGGACTCCCTCTGGTGGCTGTGAGTGGAGCTGCTGCTTCTGAGGTTCCTTCCACAGGTGACGTAGCTTATTCTTTGGCTGGCTGCTCTATTTAACTCCACTCAGATCATTACTCCATGCCATCTGTCAATGTTCTTGTACTGGTTCAGTTCGCTCTTGGATCTGTCGGGTGTCCTGTCTACTCCAGCAGAAGCTAAGTCCCTGCTAGTTTATTATTTGTTCTTTGTTTTCTTGTCCAGCTTTGCTATCACGATTTTGCTTTGCTAGCTGGAAGCTCTGGGATGCAGAGTGGCACCTCCGCACCGTGAGTCGGTGCGGAGGTCTTTTTGCACACTCTGTGTGGTCTTTTTGTAGTTTTTTGTGCTGACCGCAAAGTTACCTTTCCTATCCTCTGTCTGTTTAGTAAGTCTGGCCTCCCTTTGCTGAAACCTGTTTCATTTCTGTGTTTGTGACTTTCATCTTAACTCACAGTCAATATATGTGGGGGGCTGCCTTTTTCTTTGGGGAATTTCTCTGAGGCAAGGTAGGCTTTATTTTCTATCTCTAGGGCTAGTTAGCTCTTAGGCTGTGAAGAGGCGTCTAGGGAGTGTCAGGAACGCTCCATGGCTATTTCTAGTGTGTGTGATAGGATTAGGGGTTGCGGTCAGCAGAGCTCCAACTTCCCAGAGCTTGTCCTTTGTTGGTTTAACCATCAGGTCTTTTCGGGTGCTCCTAACCACCAGGTCATAATAGTACAGCTGGCCCAAAGTATTAATGCATCTCAATAGAGGGATAAGAGAAGTTCTGAGACCATTTTTTTTCTCTGCAGTGTGTTTTGTCTTTCTTTTCCCCTTAACCTCTGGGTGGTTCAGGACACAGGTGTAGATATCGACATTCAAGGTCTGTCCTCTTGTGTGGATCATCTCACTGCAAGAGTACAAAATATTCAAGATTTTGTGGTTCAGAATCCGATGTTAGAGCCTAGAATTCCAATTCCTGATTTGTTTTCTGGGGATAGATCTAAGTTCCTGAATTTCAAAAATAATTGTAAACTGTTTCTTGCTTTGAAACCTCGCTCATCTGGTGACCCCATTCAACAAGTAAAAATCATTATTTCTTTGTTGCGTGGTGACCCTCAAGACTGGGCATTTCCCTTGCGCCAGGAGATCCTGCATTGCGTGATGTAGATGCGTATTTTCTGGCGCTTGGATTGCTTTATGATGAACCAAATTCAGTGGATCAGGCGGAGAAAATGTTGCTGGCTTTGTGTCAGGGTCAGGATGAAGCGGAGGTATATTGTCAGAAGATTAGAAAGTGGTCTGTGCTTACTCAGTGGAATGAGTGTGCCCTGGCGGCAATTTTGAGAAAGGGTCTTTCTGAAACCCTTAAGGATGTCATGGTGGGATTTCCCACGCCTGCTGGTCTGAATGAGTCTATGTCCTTGGCCAATCACATCGATCGGCGCTTGCGGGAGCGCAAAGCTGTGCACCATTTGGCGGTATTCTCTGAGCATAGGCCTGAGCCTATGCAATGTGATAGGACTTTGACCAAAGCTGAGTGGCAAGAACACAGACGTCAGAATCGGCTGTGTTTTTACTGTGGTGAATCCACTCATGCTATCTCCGATTGTCCTAAGCGCACTAAGCGGTTCGCTAGGTCTGCCACCATTGGTACGGTACAGTCTAAATTTCTTTTGTCCGTTACTCTGATTTGCTCTTTGTCGTCCTATTCTGTTCTGGCATTTGTGGATTCAGGCGCTGCCCTGAATTTGATGGACTTGGAGTTTGCCAGGCGCCGTGGTTTTTTCTTGGAGCCCTTGCAGTGTCCTATTCCATTGAGAGGAATTGATGCTACGCCTTTGGCCAAGAATAAGCCTCAGTACTGGACTCAATTGACCATGTGCATGGCTCCTGCACATCAGGAGGATATTCGCTTTTTGGTGTTGCATAATCTGCATGATGTGGTCGTTTTGGGGTTGCCATGGCTACAGGTCCATAATCCAGTATTGGATTGGAAATCTATGTCTGTGTCCAGCTGGGGTTGTCAAGGGGTACATGGTGATGTTCCATTGCTGTCAATTTCGCCTTCCACTCCTTCTGAAGTTCCTGAATTTTTGTCGGATTACCGGGATGTATTTGATGAGCCCAAATCCAGTGCCCTACCTCCTCATAGGGATTGCGATTGTGCTATTAATTTGATTCCTGGTAGTAAGATTCCTAAGGGCCGACTGTTCAATTTATCTGTGCCAGAGCACACCACTATGCGGAGTTATATAAAGGAATCCTTGGAGAAAGGTCTTATTCGCCCGTCGTCATCACCGTTGGGAGCAGGGTTCTTTTTTGTGGCCAAGAAGGATGGTTCTTTGAGACCTTGTATTGATTACCGCCTTCTTAATAAGATCACAGTCAAATTTCAGTACCCTTTGCCGCTGCAGTCTGATTTGTTTGCTCAGATTAAGGGGGCTAGTTGGTTTACCAAGATAGATCTTCGAGGGGCGTATAATCTTGTGCGTATTAAACAGGGCGATGAATGGAAAACAGCATTTAATACGCCCGGGTGCAATTTTGAGTACCTGGTTATGCCATTCGGGCTTCCTAATGCTCCATCTGTATTTCAGTCCTTTATGCATGACATCTTCCGAGAGTACCTGGATAGATTCATGATTGTATATTTGGATGATATTTTGGTCTTTTCGGGTGATTGGGAGTCTCATATAAAGCAGGTCAGAATGGTGTTCCAGGTCCTTCGCGCAAATTCCTTGTTTGTGAATGGGTCTAAATGTCTCTTCGGAGTTCAGAAGGTTTCATTTTTGGGTTTCATTTTTTCTCCTTCTACTATAGAGATGGACCCTGTTAAAGTTCAGGCCATTTATGATTGGACTCAGCCGACATCTGTGAAGAGCCTGCAGAAGTTCCTGGGCTTTGCTAATTTTCACCGTCGCTTCATCGCTAATTTTTCTAGTGTGGCTAAACCGTTGACTGATTTGACCAAGAAAGGTGCTGATGTGGTCAATTGGTCCTCTGCGGCTGTAGAGGCTTTTCAGGAGTTGAAGCGTCGTTTTTCTTCTGCCCCTGTGTTGTGCCAGCCAGATGTTTCGCTCCCGTTTCAGGTCGAGGTTGATGCTTCTGAGATTGGAGCAGGGGCTGTTTTGTCGCAAAGAAGTTCTGATAGCTCGGTGATGAAACCATGTGCCTTCTTTTCTAGAAAGTTCTCGCCTGCTGAGCGCAATTATGATGTTGGCAATCGAGAGTTGTTGGCCATGAAGTGGGCATTCGAGGAGTGGCGACATTGGCTTGAAGGAGCCAAGCATCGCAAGGTGGTTTTGACGGATTACAAGAATTTGACTTATCTCGAGTCTGCCAAACGGTTGAATCCTAGACAGGCTCGATGGTCGCTGTTTTTCTCCCGTTTTAATTTTGTGGTTTCGTACCTTCCGGGCTCTAAGAATGTGAAGGCTGATGCCCTGTCAAGGAGTTTTGTGCCTGACTCTCCGGGTGTTCCTGAGCCGGCGGGTATTCTCAAAAAGGGGGTAATTTTGTCTGCCATCTCCCCTGATTTGCGGCGGGTGCTGCAGAAGTTTCAGGCTGATAGACCTGACCGTTGTCCAGCGGAGAAACTGTTTGTCCCTGATAGATGGACTAGTAGAGTTATCTCTGAGGTTCATTGTTCGGTGTTGGCTGGTCATCCTGGAATCTTTGGTACCAGAGATTTGGTGGCTAGATCCTTTTGGTGGCCTTCTTTGTCACGGGATGTGCGTTCTTTTGTGCAATACTGTGGGACTTGTGCTCGGGCTAAGCCCTGCTGTTCTCGTGCCAGTGGGTTGCTTTTACCCTTGCCAGTCCCGAAGAGGCCCTGGACGCATATTTCCATGGATTTTATTTCTGATCTCCCTGTCTCTCAAAGGATGTCTGTCATTTGGGAGGTGTGTGATCGCTTCTCTAAGATGGTCCATTTGGTACCCTTGTCTAAGTTGCCTTCCTCCTCTGATTTGGTGCCATTGTTTTTCCAGCATGTGGTTCGTTTGCATGGCATTCCGGAGAACATCGTCTTGGACAGAGGTTCCCAGTTTGTTTCGAGGTTTTGGCGGTCCTTTTGTGCTAAGATGGGCATTGATTTGTCTTTTTCTTCGGCTTTCCATCCTCAGACAAATGGCCAAACCGAACGAACTAATCAAACTTAGGAAACATATCTGAGATGCTTTGTTTCTGCTGATCAGGATGAATGGGTGTCCTTCTTGCCTTTGGCTGAGTTCGCCCTTAATAATCGGGCCAGCTCGGCTACTTTGGTTTCGCCGTTTTTCTGTAATTCTGGTTTTCATCCTCGTTTCTCTTCAGGGCAGGTTGAGCCTTCGGACTGTCCTGGTGTGGATACTGTGGTGGACAGGTTGCAGCAGATTTGGACTCATGTGGTGGACAAGTTGACATTGTCCCAGGAGAAGGCTCAACGTTTCGCTAACTGCCGGCGCTGTGTTGGTCCCCGACTTCGTGTTGGGGATTTGGTTTGGTTGTCGTCTCGTTATGTTCCTATGAAGGTTTCCTCTCCTAAGTTTAAGCCTCGTTTCATTGGTCCGTATAAGATTTCTGAAGTTCTCAACCCTGTGTCATTTCGTTTGGCCCTTCCAGCTTCTTTTGCCATCCATAATGTGTTCCATAGGTCGTTATTGCGGAGATACGTGGCGCCTATGGTTCCCTCCGTTGATCCTCCTGCCCCGGTGTTGGTCGAGGGGGAGTTGGAGCATGTGGTGGAAAAGATTTTGGATTCTCGTATTTCGAGACGGAAAGTCCAGTACCTGGTCAAGTAGAAGGGTTATGGTCAGGAAGATAATTCCTGGGTTTTTGCCTCTGATGTTCACGCTGCCGATCTAGTTCGTGCCTTTCATTTGGCTCATCCTAATCGGCCTGGGGGCTCTGGTGAGGGTTCGGTGACCCCTCCTCAAGGGGGGGGTACTGTTGTGAATTCTGTTATCGAACTCCCTCCTGTGGTCATGAATGGTACTTCGGCGAGTTCTGTCCATGGACTCCCTCTGGTGGCTGTGAGTGGAGCTGCTGCTTCTGAGGTTCCTTCCACAGGTGACGTAGCTTATTCTTTGGCTGGCTGCTCTATTTAACTCCACTCAGATCGTTACTCCATGCCAGCTGTCAATGTTCTTGTACTGGTTCAGTTCGCTCTTGGATCTGTCGGGTGTCCTGTCTACTCCAGCAGAAGCTAAGTCCCTGCTAGTTTATTATTTGTTCTTTGTTTTCTTGTCCAGCTTTGCTATCATGATTTTGCTTTGCTAGCTGGAAGCTCTGGGATGCAGAGTGGCACCTCCGCACCGTGAGTCGGTGCGGAGGTCTTTTTGCACACTCTGCGTGGTCTTTTTGTAGTTTTTTGTGCTGACCGCAAAGTTACCTTTCCTATCCTCTGTCTGTTTAGTAAGTCTGGCCTCCCTTTGCTGAAACCTGTTTCATTTCTGTGTTTGTGACTTTCATCTTAACTCACAGTCAATATATGTGGGGGGCTGCCTTTTTCTTTGGGGAATTTCTCTGAGGCAAGGTAGGCTTTATTTTCTATCTCTAGGGCTAGTTAGCTCTTAGGCTGTGAAGAGGCGTCTAGGGAGTGTCAGGAACGCTCCACGGCTATTTCTAGTGTGTGTGATAGGATTAGGGGTTGCGGTCAGCAGAGCTCCCACTTCCCAGAGCTTGTCCTTTGTTCGTTTAACCATCAGGTCTTTTTGGGTGCTCCTAACCACCAGGTCATAACAGGTTAGGGCTAGGGCTAGGGTTAGGGCTAGGGTTAGGGCTAAGGTTAGGGCTAGGTTTAGGGCTAGGGTTAGGGCTATGGTTAGGGTTGGGGCTAAATTTAGGGTTATGGTTGGGGCTAAATTCAGGGTTAGGGTTGGGGCTAAATTTGAGGTTATGGTTGGGGCTAAATTTAGGGTTAGGGTTGGGGCTAAATTTAGGGTTAGGGTTCTTTCACACTTACGTCGGTACGGGGCCGTCTCAATGCGTCGGCCCGACATACCGACGCACGTTGTGAAAATTGTGCACAACGTGGGCAGCGGATGTATTTTATCAACACATCCGTTGCCCAATCTATGTCCTGGGGAGGAGGGGGCGGAGTTACGGCCACGCATGCGTGGTCAGAAATGGCGGACGCGACGTACAAAAAAAGTTACATTGAACGTTTTTTGTGCCGACGGTATGCCAAAACACAACTGATCCAGTGCACGACGGACGCGACGTGTGGCCATCCGTCACAATCCGTCGGTAATACAAGTCTATGGGCAAAAAACGCATCCTGCGGACACATTTGCAGGATCCGTTTTTTGTCCAAAACGACGGATTGCGATGGATGCCAAACGACGCAAGTGTGAAAGTAGCCTTAGGGCTAGGGTTAGGGTTGGGGCTAAAGTTAGGTCTAGGGTTCGGGCTAAAGTTAGGGTTAGAGTTGGGATTAGGGTTAGGGTTTGGATTAGGGTTGGTATTAGGGTTAGGGTTGGCATTAGGGTGATGCTTGGGATTAGGGTTAGGGTTGTGATTAGGGGTGTATTGGGATTAGGGTTAGCTTTGAGGTTAGGGTTGAGATTAGGATTAGGGGTGTGTTGGATTTAGGGTTTTCATTAGGGTTATGGTTAGGGTTGACATTAGGGTTGTTTTGGGGTAAGGGTTGTGATTATCATTAGAGTTAGTGATTAGGATTATGGATCAGGTTGGGATTAGGGTTAGGGGTGTGTTGGGGTTAGGGTTGGAGCTAGAATTGGGGGGTTTCCACTGTTTAGTTACATCAGGGGGTCTCCAAACACGACAGCCAATTTTGCGCTCAAAAAGTCAAATGGTGCTCCCTCCCTTCTGAGCTCTGCCGTGCGCCGAAACAGTGGGTTACCCCCACATATGGGGCATCAGCGTACTCGGGATAAATTGGACAACAACTTTTGGGGTCCAATTTCTCCTGTTACCCTTGTGAAAATAAAAACTTGAGGGCTACAAAATCTTTTTTGTGGAAAAAAAATATTTTTTTTATTTTCACGACTCTGCATTCTAAACTTCTGTGAAGCACTTTGGCAATCAAAGTTCTCACCACACATTTAGATAAGTTCCTTGGGGGGTCTAGTTTCCAAAATGGGGTCACTTGTGGGGGGTTTCCACTGTTTAGGCACATCAGGGGCTCTCCAAACGCGACATGGCGTCCGATCTCAATTCCAGACAATTCTACATTGAAAAAGTAAAACGGCACTCCTTCTCTTCCAAGCTCTGCGGTGCGCCCAAACAGGATTACCCCCACATATGGGGTATCGACGTACTCAGGAGAAATTGCACTACAACTTTTGTGGTCCAATTTCTCCTGTTACCCTTGTGAAAATAAGAATTTGTGGGCGAAAAGATCATTTTTGTGTAAACAAATGCGATTTTTTATTTTCACGGCTCTACGTTATAAACTTCTGTGAAGCTCTTGGGGGTTCAAAGTGCTCACCACACATCTAGATAAGTTCCTTCAGGGGTCTAGTTTACAAAATGGTGTCACTTGTGGGGGGTTTCCACTGTTTAGGTACATCAGGGGCTCTCTAAACGTGACATGGTGTCCGATCTCAATTCCAGCCAATTCTGCATTGAAAAAGTCAAACGGCGCTCCTTCACTTCCAAGTTCTGCGGTGCGCCCAAACAGTGGTTTACCCCCACATATGGGGTATTGGCGTATTCAGGAGAAATTGCATAACAAAATTTATGGTTACATTTCTGTTTTTACACTTCTGAAAATAAAAAAAATGGTTCTGAATTAAAATGTTTGCAAAAAAAAGTTAAATGTTAATTTTTTCCTTCCACATTGTTTCAGTTTCTGTGAAGCACGTAAAGGGTTAATAAACTTCTTGAATGTGGTTTTGAGAACCTTGAGGGGTGTAGTTTTTAGAATGGTGTCATACTTCGTTATTTTCTATCATAGAGACCCCTCAAAATGACTTCAAATGTGATGTGATCCCTAAAAAAAAAAAAGGTGTTGTAAAAATGAGAAACTGCTGGTCAACTTTTAACCCTTATAACTCCCTAACAAAAAAAAATTTTGTTTCCAAAATTGTGCTGATGTAAAGTAGACATATAGGAAATGTTATTTATTAACTATTTTTCATGACATATCTCTCTGATTTAAGGGCATAAAAATACAAAGTTTGAAAATTGCAAAATTTAAAAATTTTTTGCCATATTTCAGTTTTTTTCATAAATAATCACAAGTAATATCGAAGAAATGTTACCACTAACATGAAGTACAATATGTCACGAAAAAACAATCTCAGAATCAGCAGGATCCGTTGAAGCGTTCCAGAGTTATAACCTCATAAAGTGACAGTGGTCAGAATTGCAAAAATTGGCTCGGTCATTAAGTACCAAATTGGCTCTGTCACTAAGGGGTTAAGTCCCTACGTTACCTCACCATGCTATCTAAGTGCTTTATTTTTTTACTACTTCTCTTTGACGATGCTTAGTTTGAGAAACCCAGTGCATTCTGGGATAATCAAATGAGTTGTTATCAAGGGGCAGAGGCTGTGGTCACTGCAGCAACCTCTGACCCTTCCTGAAATGAAGCATCATTACTGGCATCTTTTTCAAGGGCAGTGCTGTCCCTACTCTACTGAGCATGCGTCGTTTGTCAATTCCGACGTATGCTCAGTAGGTTCCTGTCACTGTAACATATGCACAGTGACAGTGCACTTCCTCGCCAACGCTGATCAGAAGTATCAAGCCAGCAAGCAGGGTCGGACTGGAGCACCTTGGGCCCACCAGAGAAAATCATTCTTGGGGCCCACTATGTAGCTACATAGAAATACAGTGCCTTGGGAAAGTATTCGGCTCCCTGGAACTTTTCAACCTTTTCCTACATATCATGCTTCAAACATCAAAATACCAAATGTAAATTTTTGGTGAAGAATCAACAACAAGTGTAACACAATTGTGAAGTTGAACGAAATTTATTGGTTATTTTAAATTTTAATGGAAATTCAAAAACTGAAAAGTGGGGCGTGCAATATTATTCGGCCCCCTTACTTTCAGTGCAGCAAACTCACTCCAGAAGTTCATTGTGGATCTCGGAATGAGCCAATGTTGTCCTAAATGCCTAATGATGATAAATATAATCCACCTGTGTGTAATCAAATCTCTGTATAAATGCACCTGCTCTGTGATAGTCTCAGGATTCTGTTTGAAGCACAGAGAGCATCATGAAGACCAAGGAACACAAAAGGGAGGTCCGTGATACTGTTGTGGAGAAGTTTAAAGCCGGATTGGGATACAAAATGATTTCCAAAACTGTTAGTGCATATTTTAAGAATACCTGGTGTGCAAAAAAAGCAGAGACCAGCGCTGCCCCCACAGATCTCTGCTTTTCCTGCATGCGCTGATTTCTGATTTTCCTGCACACGCACTGACAGTGGGCTCTCTTGCTGGGACTTTTTTTATTAAAGTATATATAAAAAAAATTAGATTATTAAATTAGGCATTCAGGATTAAAATAAATTTCAGTTTGGGCCCACTCCTTTAATATTGGCAGCTATTTAGCTCATCTTTTCCATAGACATGTATGCTCAGCTCAGCCAAGTGTGCATGTTTATTACAATTAGAAGAGAGGAATAAGAAGTGTCTTATTTCTTCTAGCCACTAAGGATTGGGTAAATTGAAATCCATTTGGCGGGTCCAACACATAATGAACTGTCAACTAATTTAATGTGCATGACCAGTTTAACTTTCTACCTCTTATTTACCCAAAGTTTTTAAAAATGTTCGCTTAGCACATTATTTAGTATGCAGCTATGCAAGGATGCGGTTATACAGACATTAAATATGTCACATTATCAGCAGAGTGTGACTACAGAAGAGACAGTAACTTGTCGGCAGTAGATCTGTCTGCTAGACTTCACCGTAACTTTTAACCAGCGTCACTAAGAGAATTGTAATGGTTTCTCTTTGTGATTTCCCATCTGACAGGTTATTCCAGCAGGAAAACATTGTGGCCTATTTTCAGATATTTCTTCTATGTTCTACAAGACTAATAATATAGATTTAGGGAAAACTGAGCTGATTTGTAATAGATCTTTTCTACATGATGGTCATAAAGCATTTTCAAGTTTAGAAGTCATATCTAAGTCATCCACAGAGACACAAGATGCAATAACATCGAAATAACATAATGATGTGGCAGAATAGGCGAAGAGCTCAGACACAACAAGTAATATATGAATATATGCCTTATTTATGCTTGTTAAAGTGGAGAATAGATTCTTGTTATTCAAGGTTAGATTTCGCATGTAAATGACAGGCAAAAACAAAAAATATGTATTGGTAGAAATATTGGGGTTTATTTAATATGTTAGAAGCATTACAAGTGAAACAGAATGGATTCTTGGAATTTAATGGCTATGTAACACAGACTTAAACAGAAGTTTTTCAATTGTCTATTTGCTCCATAAATGTAAAGGTAAGCAACTTCCTAAATAGTCTTGATTAAAGGGAACCTGTCCCCCCCAAAATCGAGGGTGAGCTAAGCCCACCGGCATCAGGGGCTTATCTACAGCATTTTGTAATGCTGTAGATAAGCCCCTGATGTATCCTAAAAGATGGGAAAAAGAGGTTAGATTATACTTACCTGGGCGGGCGTTCCGATACGGTGGGCGCCGCGGTCTGGTCCGGGGCCTCCCATCTTCATAGGATGATGTCCTCTTCTTGTATTCACGCTGCGGCTCCGCTGCAGGCGTCCTTTGTCTGCCCTGTTGAGGGCAGAGCAAAGTACTGCAGTGCGCAGGCGCCGGGAAAGGTCAGAGAGGCCCGGCGCGCCTGCGCACTGCAGTACTTTGCTCTGCCCTCAACAGGGCAGACAAAGTACGCCTGCGCCGCAGCGTGAAGACCAGAAGAGGACGTCATCTGATGAAGATGGGAGGCGCCGGACCGGACCGCAACACCCATCGGACCGGACCGGGACCGCCCCTGGGTGAGTATAATCTAACCTCTTTTTCTTATCTTTTAGGATACATTGGGGGCTTATCTACAGCATTCCAGAATGCTGTAGATAAGCCCCTGATGCTGGTGGGCTTAGCACACCCTCGATTTTGGGGGTGACAGGTTCACTTTAAAAAATGTCTACTATACTAATATGCTGCTGCAGATTATTTGTATGAACTTGATCTAGCTGAATGATCTGCAAAAATGTTACACATCAATCAGAGCTACTGATCCAGACTGTGAGGGTATGTGCAGACGATGTGGAAGTAGCAGCACTTTGTACACAGCGTATGTTCACTGCGTCCAAAGCACTGCCAGCTATTGAATGCAGGTGAATCCGCATGAGATCACTGAACCGTGCAGATTCACCATTTCCAATACATTGTACGGTTAAAATTTCTTTTGCGGAGACTAAGAGTCGACTCAAGTGAAATAGACATGCTGCAGTCTGGAAAGACGCGCCACATGTTTATCTCCGTGGGTGAGCGGCGGGCGTCCGTGGACAAATAATGGGCCAGGGATTTCTTGAAATCCCATCCACTATGCTGTAACATCTAGACGCTGTGGGTTGGACACTGCACAAGAACGCATATAATAACGTATAATGATCATCTGCACATACCCTGAGGGTTCTCTGAGCTCCCTCATCTCTTGCCTCAGTGCTAAAGATTATGTAGACAAGGGTAGAAATCGACTGTTTGCTATTTGAATTTTTCAATTGGACAGCTGTTGTTGGTTTTCCAATTATCGATTTTTCTCTTCGTCAGACAGTCCGTGAGTAGAGATGAGCGGACCCGTGGAAGTTCGAGGTCTGGTAGCCGACACAAACTTTATTCCAAAGTTCCATTAGGTACCAGAACTGCACCTAACTTGAACCAGAACCCAAACCCCATTGAAAACAATGAGGACCTGAACTATGGAGCTGGAAATTCTCTCTCTCTAGTAAATAGAAGGTGCCGAAGATAACCCACATATAGTACCATGGTGTATTCATTTGCTGGGGCCCTTACCTTTTGTTTTCTGCTATACCACAGTTAGGATTCAAAAGTCTTTTTACACTGCTTGTATAGGATCGCCTTAGATTTACCCTGATGAGTACACCAATTAATAATAATTTAATTTTTTTAGGGATTGTTGGGATTTGTTGTGTTGACATGGGGAGTCATTTGACTCTATGTATAAAGCATCCCATATATTGATTATCACACTTGTATCAGTGTAGAAGTTCTTCCATTTACTAGTCAGGACACAGTGACGTTCCCAATACAAGGAGCTCTGCCTTTTTATAACATGTCTTTATGTGTTGTTTCCAATAAAGATTTATTGATTTAGTATAATGTTTCTCTTCTTTTCTCTGGCCGGTTACCAGTAGCCCAAGCACATTTCTCATATATTATGCAAGTGCCTTAACCTCATTGTTTGGACATTGTGATAATCAAAATATTTTAAAGCAAAGTTGAGTAAAATATAATTATTTAAAAATTCTCTTTTCAGCAGATGTAAATAAATCACTGTACACACTGCATCCGGGTCCTACATTTAGCATGTGGTCTAAAGTGTGGCATTTAGGTCTTTGTTGGGGTGCCATTTGACAGGATACTTTTTTCATCTGTGTAGGAAAGTGCAGCAAAGAATGGTCTTCAATATTGATGGCCACCGCAAAACGAAAAAAAAAAGAGACTTATACCACCAACGCAAAGTGGATATAACCTAAACCCTCATGCAAACTACTGTATTACAGAACCAGGTCCGTTAAGTAGAAGCAACTTTTTGCTGTTCTATACAATTTTTTTCTGCTTCTTGTGTCCGAATTTTGGCCAAATTTAAAATATAATGTATGTGCAAGTATAATGTTTACATAACGTACTGTATATGTATACATCAGCTAATGCCATCAGCAATATTTTTTCATTGTTTGATGAATATATATCATGAGAAGAGTAAATAGTTAGCATTTTGTCTTAACAGTCTCAAAAACTTGGATTTTAAAAAAAATTCTACTGAGCTAAAGAACATAGCTAAATAACATAACACATCCTTCTCCAAGAAGATGGCCATCATACTTAAAGAAGTTGTCCACTTCTTCTCATACCCCTCGCTTTGTTCCTATAAAATAATAAAGCTTATACTCACTTCCCATGCTGGCGACGGTGTCGGTGTAAGGGGTGTACCGGGACCATGTAATACTCCACTCCATTCTTTTGTGTTGATACGGTTGTAATTAATGTGAAGTACGTGCATGTTGCTTTCCCCTACTGTGAATAATTGATAAAGCTGCTATGTGCATAATGCAATGTATATATTTGCTATTGTGTGTACTTGTTAAATAGGGAAAGCATAGTACTCGTTTCGGGCCACTAGATGGGGCATTATTGTAGAATATAGTGAAGTGGACCCAGTTAGAAAACAGTTAAATATAGGAGGGGTCAGCTGCAGCTAAGACAGGGAGGATTTCCTGATTAGAGTCAGTCGGGAGCCAGGGTGCCCAAACCGCCTGCATGGGCTTAAGTGCCCGGGGATAATAGCAGCGATCACACAACATTCATTAAGGGAGAAGCCCAGCCATCCACAGGATCGGGCCTGAACAGCAGTGGGCCAGTATAACAGCAGGAAAGGAGATTGAAGACAGAAACAGTGACAGTACAGGGGCTCAGGTGGCTCCATGATGTGGCAGCTTATAGCATGGGCAGATGCCCTCAGAACCGGTATGAAACAGCTGAGGGAACTCTCAGATGCAGTGAGCTTGGAACAGGAGTACACTGTTTCACCGCAAAGAACGGTACAGAAGGGCAGATCGCTCACCAAGTGGACACTGACTTCGGAGACAGATATTCACTTGTCTGGTGCGAAACAGACTAAGGAAGGTCTAACCTAGGGGAGCTGAATTGGGAGGACGCTCAGGAACCATGCAGTACAGTCCGACCCAGGTATGTGCTGTGTGACAAGAAGGAAAGTGCAGGGAAAGAAGAAGAAATGTGTAATGCAAATCCCATTGTAAATGCTGTGAAGAATATGGATGTGCTGTGTAAAGAAAATAGTAAAGTTGTTTATTTGAAAGTTGAAAAGGACTGTGTCTCAATCTTTGTAACACCGACTAAAGGGAACTTACAACAGAGCAGAGGGGACTCTGACAGTGCAGAAAGTGGAGCCACAGGTATACAAAGTGATGGACATTGTTTTCATGTGATGGGAGGCCAGGGCACAGATGCCCCGATTTCATCGGCAATGACTATGGCCCTGGCACTCTCTCACACTGTCAGTCTCTCTCCGGGGGCTCCCATGCTGTTGTGACATGTGATGCCAGCGCCCAATCAGCACTGGCATTACTCCCCGCCTCCTGTCAAATTGAGAAGGAAGAGGAAGTCAGATATCAGCTGCAGACCGGACTTCTTCCTCATGTTCAATTTGTCGAAAGGTGGAGACAATGACCCCAGCGTTGATTGGGCGCCGGTGTCACAACAACAGCACAGGAGCCCCGAGAGAGCGAGTGCTAACACTGCGGGAACGGCACTGGCACGGGAGGTTTTATTATTTTAGCGGCGCCAAACATTTTGATCAAGAAGAGGTTGTACTAGTAGTCGACAATCCCTTTAATATATGTTATATCAACAAAGCAGTGGCTTCTCTTTCGCTCTGCTCTGTTGACGGGACGAGACTGACAATAGCATGCTGGTCAATCAACATGACGCCGGCAATCATGCCCTCTCGACAAAGTAGCCCAGAAGTTAAAGAGCTGCTTCTGTTAGAACTTACCTGCCTGTTTGTTTTTTCACTGGGTCTAAAAAATAAGTCCTGGATATGTGCACACGCTGCGGACTTGCCTGCGGATCCGCAGCGGATTGGCAGCAGTTTTCCATCAGGTTTACAGTGCCATGTAAACCAATGGAAAACCAAATCCGCTGTGCACATGCTGCGGAAAATACCGTGCGGAAACGCTGCGGTTTATTTTCCGCAGCATGTCAGTTCTTTGTGCGGATTCCACAGCGTTTTACACCTGCTCCTCAATAGGAATCCGCAGATGTAAAAACGCAGGTGAAATCCGCACAAAAAACGATGCAAAGCCGCATTGTGCAGCAATTCTAACATCAATTTTCAAAGTTAATGCACCAGCATCAGGTCTGATATAACGGGTGTCATTGCTACTTGATAGGTTTTTCTGTGATTTTAATGCTGCTAAATCCGACAAAATGGTTACATACATGGCTCTGTGGGTCCAAAGAAATCAATTGCACTAACTATAAACATTTTGCCTTGAAAGTAGATGTCTTGTCCATGACCTCCCTGGCAAAAAGCTGATCGTTCTTGGTGTGGACGACAAACACCCTTAGAAAACAACTGATTTTGCCAGGAAAATAGACGAAGGCTTCCGCCAGTAATAGAGGCAGGTACCAAGCAGTGATCTCGCTCCATGACGTCCATATTCTTTACTAGGGAGGATGAACGGGGTTGTCTTTATGAGGCAACATTTTAATGAAGACATGAGAAAACACGTGTACTCCTCGGCTCCCTAATTGCCATATTTTCATGCGGTCTCCTAAAATAGGAACACATTACAGCCTGCCGAGTGATATTTTTTGGACAATTAGCCGCCAGGGTTCTGCTAAAAACCCAATTATCTAGCGTTGTAGTTAAACACCCTCTGTGACAAAGCTGCTTTTCTCTCAAGGGCAATGAGTGTGGAAAAGCGGTTGGAATAATGTTTTTGTTTTTTTCTCCCTTTCTCTGATCTAACAGATTCACTCAAGAACAAATGTAGATGGCTCGATGTGCAATGCATTTAGACAACACTTAATCATTCCTGAGGAACAGGGACATGGACACATTGTAGTCTTATTTAGCAACCGATGAGAAGCGACTGTGGGCCGGTGATGGAGAGGACGGTGACTATGACAACCTGCTGTCTGCACAAATATGAAGGGGATTTCCATTAAATCATTCAGGTGAACATTAATCAATGTCTGCTTCAGCAAACACGAGGCTGCTCAACACTAATGGAAAATCATATAAATAGTAAACTACAGCCATGTTTTGGTATACCAGGCGGGCCCCATGCAGGCAGATTTATTACATGGGGATCTTATAGACTTCCGGATCTAAATAATGACTGATGATAAAAATAAATGTAATCATACAATAATATCCATTTACAAATGGCTTTGCCTTCAACACAATTTTTTTACTTTTTTCTTGTCTGACTTCCAAGAGACATTTTCTTTATGACAAAGTCATATGAGGGCTTGTTTTTTCCGAGAAAAGTTATGCTTATTCACCGTCCTTGAACATATACAGTGGGGAAAATAAGTATTTGAAACGCTGCCAATTTTACAAGTTTTCCCACCTACAAAGAATGGAGAGGTCTGTAATTTTTATCGTAGGTACACTTCACCTGTGAGAGACAGAATCTAAAAATATTTAAAAAAAAAAACAGAAAATCACATTGTATGATTTTTAAATAATTAAATTGCATTTTATTGCATGAAATAAGTATTTGATCACCTACCAACCAGCAAGAATTCTGACTATCACAGACCTGTTCCTTTTTCTTTAAGAAGCCTTCTTACTCATTACTTGTATTAATTGCACCTGTTTGAACTTGTTACCTGTATAGAGGATACCTATCCACACAATAAATCAATCACTCTCCACCATAGCAAAGACCAAAGAGCTGTCTTAGGACACCAGGGACAAAATTGTAGACCTGCACAAGGCTGGGGTGGGCTGCAGGACAATAGGCTGCTTGGTGAGAAGGCAACAACTGTTGGCACAATTATTGGAAAATGGAAGAAACACAAGATGACTGTCAATCTTCCTCGGTCTGGGGTTCCAGCAAAATCTTGCCTCGTGGGGTAAGGATGATTCTGAGAAAGGTCAAGAATTAGCACAAAACTACAAGAAAGGACTTAATCAATGACCTGAAAGAGCTGGGACCACCGTCTCAAACATAACCACTAGTAACATACTACGAGTTCATGGATTAAAATCCTGCAGGGCACGCAAGGTCCATTTGCTCATGCCAGCACATGTCCAGGCCTATTTGAAGTTTGCCAATAACCATCTGGTTATTGGTATCTTGGAAGAAGGTCATATGGTCAGACTATACCAAAATAAAACTTTTTGGTATCAGCTCCATTCACTGTGTTTGGATGAAAAAGAATGATGAGTACAACTCCCAAAACACCATCCCAACAGTGAAGCATAGTGGGAGAAACATCATACTTTGGGGTGCTTTTCTGCAAAGGGGACAGGACAACTGAATTGTAATGAAGGGAGGATGGATGGAGTCATACATCATGAGTTTTTGGCAAACAACCTCCTTCAATCAGTAAGAGCATTGAAGATGGGTCATGGCTGGGTCTTCCAGCATGACAATGACCCAAAATTTGCAGCCAGGGCAACTAAGGAGTGGATCCGTAAGAAGCATTTCAAGGTCCTGGAGTGGTCTAGCAAGTCCCCAGACTTGAACCCAATGGAAAATCTTTGTTGGGGGCTGAAACTCAATGTTGCCCAACGACAGCCCCCGAACCTCAAAGAGCTGGAGAAGATTTGCATGGAGAAGTGGGACAAATCCCTGCTGTAGTGTGTGCAAGGTTGATAAAGAACTACATGAAACGTTTTACCTCTGTAATTGCAAACAAAGGTTTTTGTTCCAAATATAAAGTTATTTTTTTCTATTGTATCAAATACTTATTTCATGCAATAAAATGCAAGATTCGGTCTCTCACAGTTGAAGTGTACCTACGATAAAAATTACAGACCTCTCCATTCTTTGTCAGTGGGAAAACTTGCAAAATTGGCAGTGTATCAAATACTATTTCCCCACTGTATAGTTTGTAATATATTGTCCAATTTTTTTTACATTTTTGTGCAAAGGTGTTAAAAAAATAAAACTACCATATGCAGTATACATTTTTTTCTAAGGCCTCTTTCACACTTCCGTCTTTGGCAAACCGTCGCAATCCGTCGTTTTGGGAAAGAACGGATCCTGCAAATGTGATTGCAGGATGCGTTTTTTTCCCATAGACTTGTATTAGCGACGGATTGCGACGGATTGCCACATGTCGCATCCGTCGTGCGACGGATTCGTTGTGTTTTGGCGGACCGTCATCACAAAAAAGTTCAATATAACTTTTTTTGTGCATCGCGTCTGCCATTTTCGTCGGCGCATGCGCAGCCAAAACTCCGCCCCCTCCTCCCCGGTCTGCAGAATGGGCAGCGGATGCGTTGAAAAACTGCATCCACTGCCCACGTTGTGCAGTAATTTCACAACGTCTGTACCGACGGAAATGTGAAAGAGGCCTTAGTAATAACATTTGGGCTTTTTTTAGTGTCGCCGCTTTCAATGAGTTATAATGTTTTACCATTTTTTTTTATAAACTTGTATGAAGTTTATAATGATTCCATTTTAGGCCGAATTCACACGTCCTGATTAGTGATGAGAGAGTATACTCATTACTCGGGTTTTCCTGAGCACGCTCGGGTGATCTCAGAGTATTTGTGAGTGCTCGTAGATTTAGTTTTTTTTACGCAGATGCATGATTTAAGGCTGCTGCACAGCCTGAGTACATGTGGAGGTTGCCGGGTTGCCTTGTTGCAAATCATGCAGCTGCGATGAAAACTAAATCTCCGAGCACTCAAATGCTCGGGAAAACCCAAGCAACGACTATACTCACTTATCACTAGTTCTGATATTATGGGTACCACAAAAACCAGTACCGGTGCTATCCATGTCCATGTGTAACATACGAGTTCTGCATCAGTGTGACACGTACCGGCGCCTAAGAAAAGCATTTACAGGAAGTGCTGTTCCCAGGCACCAGGTGCTGAATGCAGCTCTCATCATTGTCGCCTGGCCTTAAAAAAGCTCTGCCACAGTTCTGCCCCGCGCTGTCTCTCATACTGCGGAGTGTGCCGCACGCCTTCCTCTAACCTCGCTGCCGGCGGGAAGTTCAGTTTCTTTGCGCGCTTTCTCCTCACTGCCTGGCTTAGTCTCCTCACTGCCTGGCTTTTCCTGGTTCATGGGGCCTGTCCTGCCCCCTATTCTTTCCCTGGGCAACAGGAGACACAGGCCCAGCAGTTCCAGACCCAGCATGATGCAGGCACCTGCAGCCCGGTCTTCCTCCTTACACGTGCACCACCATTGAATAAATGGGTGTGCGTGTGTCTGTATTTGTGTTCCTTAAAAACGGACCACATACAGTCATAAAAAAACGGTCATGTGAGAGGGGCCTTAAGGTGCAAATGTCTTTTTTGATCAGATTTGATTTTCTCAAAAAATGACAACTCTGCCACTGTTTTTTTCTTTATGAGGCTATGTGCACACGTACAGGTTTTTTTGCGTTTTTTTCGCGTTTTTTCGCGCTAAAAATGCTATAAAAACTCATTAAAAATGCATACATTATGCATTCTATCATTTAGAATGCATTCTGCATGTTTTGTGCACGTGAATGCGTTTTTTTCCGCGAAAAAAAACGCATCGCGGTAAAAAAAAATGAGCATGTTCATTATTTTTGCGGATTTTCTGTGTTTTTCCCGCAATTCTATGCATTTGGGAAAAAACGCAAAAAAAACACACCAAAAACGCGTCAAAAACGCGTCAAAATCGCAGTAAAATCGCGGTAAAATCGCGGTAAAAGCGCATGCGGATTTCTGGCAGAAATGTCCGGTTTTTGTCAGGAAAATTTCTGCAAGAAATCCTGACGTGTGCACATACCCTTAGGGTATGGTGCTGAATATTTTTTTTCTTAATTTTCCATAATAGTTAAGGGAATATAAAGCATTATTTTTGCGAAAGGGCAGATTTTTTTTTAAAAACAAAATTATTTTATACCTTTTTATTTACATTTTTTGTAAATTCCAGCAAGGGCTTTACATTTGTGAGTTTTCTGATCACATGTTCAGTAGATTTACTAACAGGCAGTCAATGAAACCCTGCTTATAGGGGATCTGATAGTTACTCGGTTGGGCTCTAAACTGGTCATGGTACCCCATTAGCACCCTGCATTCGCATCACAGGGGCACCAAATAGGTAACCCAGAGATTGTCCTCCCTCTTTTCAATCACTTATCAGCAGCATTTTAGGAGTTACAGGGCAGGCAACATGACTTGTTATTGCTGTAGAAAACATACAGGCACCATATGTTGTGTCAATGGCTCTGGGGCCATCACTGTTATTACTATGTAAATTTTGGTGAATGCGCATTACATAATAGTGCGTAATATGGTCAGAGGCTGAAATAAATTGGTTTTAGCCATCCACGTAGATGGGTAACACTACAAAATTAGTTTAAAAATAAGAAATGTTGCAATTTGCTTATATTCTAATTCTATTTTAGTTCAACTTCATTTTCAAGAACGGAGTTCTATTTCCTTTATTGTTTATACTCTTTGCCTTGGGCTCTTGATCATGGCCAGCTTCAGTGGTACTGTTCTCCCAATGTTGCAGAGGCAAACCTATAGCAGCATTGGAAGTGCAAAGGTTGGTCTCCCACTGTGACCAGACTTCTGGTCTGAACTGTCAATCAAGCAAGAGCGCACTGGCACCCAGCAAACAGGAAGCCGGGAGGCTGGGGAGCGGTGCGCTCCTGAAAGGTGCTGTGCAACAAACTCTTTAAAAGGCCCTCCTTTCAGATCATCCATTGCCCTCACATCTACACTCTCATCTGGCCATTACATGTCCTTGGTCCCTAGCTCTTACCTATTTCGTTCACTTCAGTACCATTCTCCAATGCGGATTACAATGTAATTACCCTGCATCAGATATACAGTAGAACAAATTCGATGGAAGCTAATTAAGCTATCATTATGATATCGATTTGTGGGAGATAACCAGCGTTTCTGGAGGATATCCAAACTAATTCAAACCAAGGACATACGCATGCATTATTCAGCTGGGGTATCTAGGAAGTCCTCAATATCCTCAGTCAGCACGAGGAGCTGTGCATTCATCAAGAGTCTTAGAAAGTAACCGCAGGTTATTCAAGACTTCTCTGCTATCTGACGTAAATCAATGAAATAGACTAAAACAGAAAAAACAAAATCTAGTCCAGAGCAAAAGAGCAGTGAGCATATTTAGCTTCTGGTTCAGCACAGCTAATATACTTTTAAATGTTGCTAAAACACCAAATAAATGATTAGATTCTCATTGATCCATGAATATGTATTCTTCTACCAGCCATTACATTAATGCACATGCCTAATTCTACATAGGGCCTCCTCATGCCGCCAAATCAGCTCCCAGATGTGCTTTGGCATCCAGCACCAAAAGAGCGGCAGATCTGGTAAACTGTGATGTGCGTCTTCCATGGATCAGGCTTGTTTTTTTCAGCACATCCGAGAGACGCTCGGTAGGATTCAGATCTGACAAATTTACACATCAACCTTGATCTCTTTATCTGGTTCCTCCAACCATTCTTGAACAATTGTTGCAGTGTAAAAAGGTCACTACTATTAGGGAATACCACTGCCATATAGTGATGTAATTGGTCTATAACTTACTTTAGAACGATGATACGTGAGAACACAACACACACATTTGTGTCTGGACAAAAGACTACCTAGCAGACCATTGCCCAGATCATCACACTGCCTAGACTAGATTGCTTTTTCCCCACAGTGCATCCTTTTACCATCTCCCCTAGAAAAGTGATGCACACGCACTTGGCCTTCCATGGCTACAAAAAGAAAATGTGAATCAGGATAATCTTCTCCATTGTTTCACAGTCATATTCTGAATTTCTGAGATTCACATTGTCATATATTAGGTACACTATGGGCACTCTGACAACTTTCTATAAAAGCTTGTAATATAATAATAATTTATGCTACAGTAACTTTATTGTGGTATCAGATCAGTCGGGCAAAACTTCACTTGCTACAGACATTGATAATTCTTGGATTCCAATTACCCAATCACTGGTTTACTAGTTAATCTTCGACCGCTTTTAGTATAGCATTATCTACCAGGAAAAGACCACAAATCCTGCATGGATCCTAGACATTTAGGAGGAATCTGCATGGGATTAGAAGTATCCATAGGGTTAACAAATGTAAGATTATTAGCTTTTGGTAATTTCATAATTTCTGGTGAGTTTTTCCCGTCAATTTCAAAATTAAAGTGTGGACAGAATAGTTGCTGGATAGCAATGGGTGGTCAAAATTATTAAAGGGAATCTGTCACCAGGTTTATCCATTAAGAGATACGGACATGCAGTCTATAATGCTGTATATCTGCCACCAACCCGACCTGCAAGAGGAGAAAAATAACTTTTATTATACTCACCTGTGGGGCGGTATGGTCCAATGGGCGTCGATGGTCTTGGTCCAACACCTCCCTTCTTCTTGCAATGCGGCTCTCCTGCTTGCTTCATGTGAATGATGCATCTCCTCGGCACCGCAGTCCTGCGCAGGTGAACTTCTCTGCCCTTCTCAGCAAAGTACTGCAGTGCGCATGTGCCGGGAAAGGTCAAAAAGCTCCGGCGCATGCGCACTGCAGTAGAGGGACAGGGCAGAGAAGTACGCCTGCACAGGAGCGCTGTGCCAAGTAGACTGGGTGGATGAAGAAGGGACGCGTCATCCACAAGAAGCAAGTAGGAGGGGCCAAACCTGGTGAGAGGTTCACTTTAAGGGAATGGGTGTACTATAGCACCAAGATAGATAGGTAATCTTGAGGTTATTCAATAAAAAAAAAACAACAGCTTAGGGATTAACTTATTACAATGTACAAATATATTAAGAGAGTGTGGAGAGCTTTCTAATGAGCTTTATATACCTAGGCCTGCAATAGTGACAAGAGGAAAGAAAGTTTAATCATAATCACATATGCAGATTCTTTACTATAAGAGCAGTGAGATTATGGGACTCTGCCACATGATGCTGTAATGGTTGATTTACTGCAAAAAGGGGCCTGCCTGTCTTTTTTGAAAAATATATTGATACAGGTTATCGGTACTTGATTCTGTGATAGGACTTAGATTCAGGAACTAGTCTGATTGTCGTACTTGGAGTAGGGAAGGAATTTTTCCCCTATTGTGGGAAAATTAGCTTCTGCCTCATGGGATTTTTGCCTTACTCTGGATCAACCTGTTAGTCTATAGGTTAAACCTGATGGACTTGTCTACCTTCAACCTTAAAAATTATATAAATATATAAATTGTAGGGAGGTAGGCTGTGGGTTGTAGCTTCAAGAAAATCTTGCTGTTGTATCCTCATTATCATCCTCTTACCCCATTAACTTTTTATATTAGCAAGACGATTTTTGTAGATGGAAGGGGAAAGTCACTCGTAGAAAGTGAGTGGTCAGTTACTGATTTATTGATGATCAAGTCCAAACTGACGGTTGGGCTAATTTTTTTTTATGGTAATTTTTAAAGGTTTAATAACAAATTGGTTATGGTTTATATGTTTCAATTTAATTTGACCTGTAATAAAGATGGCAGTGGCCTAATCCCAAAACCAAACTGAGTGTATGTATTTCTTTATTATACCTAGGAAACTAGATATTTCTGTTGAGATAACGAAGAGTATGCTTTAGAGTCTCAAGATGGTTTGGAGATGCTCGAGCCGTCACAATTTGGAGCTTGATGAAATCTCTCCGATTCCTACAGTTGCCCATCCTGCTTCCAATATATAAACATGTTTTCAGGAAACCCCTATTCACAATCAGTTAAACGGTTAAATAATTTAGCATTCTGTCAGAGTTTTGTTGCCCGTTTTCTTACCACCATGTCAAATAACAGGTAGACTTAAATCAGTGTGTCATCCCGATAGTAACGTAACAGCTTTTCTTGGTGCCTTCTGGGTAATATCTCATCAGCTTCCAACCTAAGTCCATGGTTGTCTTCATCCAGTGATTGTCAGCTCTGGATTATACAGGGTTGGAAACTACCTTTTATGATGTGGTAAAACAACAGCGCTTTGGCAATTATGACCCTTTAATAATGGTAATTTTGGGACATCAATTGTATCCATTACGAGTTGGGGCCCCAGATGACAAAAATCAACCACCTTCAATCTAAATACAGTTTTGTCTTTTTTTTCCTACTGTATTTGGAGATGTACACTATGATATTTGGCATGACATATGAAAAAATAGACAAGATTGAAAAATTTTCTAATAGTTCATAATGTGCACAGAAAACGACTGTCGCTGTTCTTACATTTCAAATGTGTGTTGGCGTACTCTATAATCGTTTTTGACATCTCTAAACGATTTGTGCCAAAAAATGACAAAAATTTTGTGCCAAGAAGATGTCAACAATATTAGAGTTTAAAAGAGCAATATGTATTACTAATCCCCAGAAAGAAATTGTCAGATTTGGATGTCAGAGCTTGTTATGGTGAAATATTAAATTAGTTCTGCCAATATAAATATAAGTATGTCTAATCTAAATGTATAATCTACAAGTATGTCTAATCCCCCAACAAGACTAGGTTTTACCGATTATATCAAAATTTCATATATTGTACATTAAAAATGTCTACATTATCAAAACAAGTTTCCCCTCAAAAGAAGTTTACCTAGTGGGCAACAAAGCACCACACCAATTTGGACTTTAAAAATTAAAAAAAAAACAATAGAAGCAAAAAACAATTTTGCCCAGAGTGCAACTGCAAACTAGAGAATATACGTAGAGGAGGCTCCAAAAAATAATGTGCACAGGTCAGATTTCCCAATGTGCAACCGTATTCAGTTACATACTTCGAAAAAAGACATAGGTCCATCAAGGTCGAAATTTATCCATCAATTGTACATTTTGTTACTGTTCCAACTTCATCCACCAATTATACATTTTGTTACTGTTCAGCCTTTATCCACCAATTGTACATTTTGTTACTGTTCCACCTTCATCCACCAATTATACATTTTGTTACTGTTCCACCTTTATCAACCAATTGTACATTTTGTTACTGTTCCACCTTTATCAACCAATTGTACATTTTGTCACTGTTCCACCTTTATCCATCAATTGTACATTTTGTTACTGTTCAGCCTTTATCCACCAATTGTACATTTTGTTACTGTTCCACCTTCATCCACCAATTATACATTTTGTTACTGTTCCACCTTTATCCACCAATTGTACATTTTGTTACTGTTCCACCTTCATCCACCAATTATACATTTTGTTACTGTTCCACCTTTATCAACCAATTGTACATTTTGTTACTGTTCCACCTTTATCAACCAATTGTACATTTTGTTACTGTTCAACCTTCATCCACCAATTATACATTTTGTTACTGTTCAGCCTTTATCCACCAATTGTACATTTTGTTACTGTTCCACCTTCATCCACCAATTATACATTTTGTTACTGTTCCACCTTTATCAACCAATTGTACATTTTGTTACTGTTCCACCTTTATCAACCAATTGTACATTTTGTTACTGTTCAACCTTCATCCACCAATTATACATTTTGTTACTGTTCAGCCTTTATCCACCAATTGTACATTTTGTTACTGTTCCACCTTCATCCACCAATTATACATTTTGTTACTGTTCCACCTTTATCCACCAATTGTACATTTTGTTACTGTTCCACCTTTATCAACCAATTGTACATTTTGTTACTGTTCAACCTTTATCCACCAATTGTACATTTTGTTACTGTTCAACCTTTATCCACCAATTTTACATTTGGTTACTAGTTACTAACAGCTAAATCTAATGGTCACTACTCCATGCTAATTCTCTTGGATCTCTCTGCAGCATTCGACACTGTGGATCATCAGCTCCTCCTCACTATGCTCCGCTCCATCGGCCTCAAGGACACTGTTCTCTCCTGGTTCTCCTCCTATCTCTCTGACCGATCCTTCACTGTATGTTTTGCTGGTTCCTCCTCCTCTCACCTTCCCCTTACTGTTGGGGTTCCTCAAGGATCAGTCCTAGGCCCCCTACTCTTCTCGTTGTATACTGCCCCTATTGGACAAACAATCAGTAGATTTGGTTTCCAGTACCATCTCTATGCTGACGACACCCAATTATACACTTCTGCTCCCGATATCACACCGACCTTTTTAGAAAACACCAGTGATTGTCTTACCGCTGTCTCTAACATCATGTCCTCCCTCTATCTGAAACTAAACCTGTCAAAAACTGAACTCCTCGTGTTCTCTCCCTCTACTAACCTACCTTTGCCTGACATTGCCATCTCCGTGTGCGGTTCCACCATTACTCCAAAGCAACATGCCCGCTGCCTTGGGGTCCTACTTGATTCTGACCTTTCATTCACCCCCTACATCCGATCACTGGCTCGCTCTTCTTACCTGCATCTCAAAAACATTTCTAGAATTCGCCCTTTTCTTACTTTCGACTCTGCAAAAACTCTGACTGTTTCACTTATTCATTCTCGTCTGGACTATTGTAACTCTCTACTAATCGGCCTCCCTCTTGCAAAACTCTCCCCGCTCCAATCTGTCCTGAATGCTGCAGCCAGGATCATATTCCTCACCAACCGTTACACCGATGCCTCTACCCTGTGCCAGTCATTACACTGGCTACCCATCCACTCCAGAATCCAGTACAAAACTACTACCCTCATCCACAAAGCACTCCATGGCTCAGCACCACCCTACATCTCCTCCCTGGTATCAGTCTACCACCCTACCCGTGCCCTCCGCTCCGCTAATGACCTCAGGTTAGCATCCTCAATAATCAGAACCTCCCACTCCCGTCTCCAAGACTTTACACGTGCTGCGCCGATTCTTTGGAATGCACTACCTAGGTTAATACGATTAATCCCCAATCCCCACAGTTTTAAGCGTGCCCTAAAAACTCATTTGTTCAGACTGGCCTACCGCCTCAATGCATTAACCTAACGATCCCTGTGTGGCCTATTTATAATAAAAAAAAAAAAAAAAAGGTTCCTCGCATCATGTTCTCATACACTTTATGCAGTATTAGCCCTCTGTGTCTGTACTGCTACATACTTAGGCAGTTAACTGGTTCATGCAGCTTTACATGAACACCTGAGCCTTACACTATAGCTGGTCCGAATAACTAAAGCAATTGTTACCATCCACCTCTCGTGTCTCCCCTTTTCCTCATAGTTTGTAAGCTTGCGAGCAGGGCCCTCATTCCTCCTGGTATCTGTTTTGAACTGTATTTCTGTTATGCTGTAATGTCTATTGTCTGTACAAGTCCCCTCTATAATTTGTAAAGCGCTGCGGAATATGTTGGCGCTATATAAATAAAAATTATTATTATATATTATTATGATATTTGGAATATACTGTAATAATACCAAAATTGTGACAACAATGCTAAGGGAATATCCTATAGAAAACAGCTGAAGATCAGAATGTAAAATGAACATACAACTATCCAATGGTCAAAGTTCGTATAGAAAAGGTGATTAAAAACAAAGTATGAGGAAGTTTGAAAAAGTTGTTGAATGTGTATGAGGAGGTTGGAAAAAGCTGTTGAATGTGTATGGCTGCCATAAAGGCTCTGCAAGATACTGCTTCCATGGGAGCAATGTTTGTAGGGAAGAATATCTCCATGCATATCGATGTGGAAAGCGTGATTGGTAAGATATTAATGAGAAAGAAGATTGAAATAAGAGTTATAGCCACTATATAGTACCTAGATATGGCGTGACATACAGTATCATCTACGCCTACAGCATATCACTACACAATCTGGCAAGAGTGCTATTTAGGAAGAACAAATGCATTGACAAGTTCTGTGTAGGCTATAATTGCGGCCATAGTTGTAAAACAGCACAAAACGCAATGAGAAGTATATTTTGATTTGTGGTGGTAGTGACATTTAAATTAATGCAAGACAAGCCAATGTTTTTAATCAGTTTATTCCAGATTTTGGCATAAACTGAACTCCAATGGTCACAAATTGCAGAAACCAAAAGTTACAAATTGTGCAAAAAAGATATAATGTGGCTCCTTGATTGTCAATATTTAAAAGAAATCCATCACCAAGTTTTTATTATGTAATCTGAAAGCAGCACAATGTAGGGGCTATGACACTGATTCCAGCAATGTGTCACTTACTGGTCTGCATGTTGTCATTTTCATCCAATCATTGTTCTCTCTGCTGCTGAGCTCGGAATACGGATCTCGGTACAAACCCGCCCATAACACTGATTTGCAGCTTTTTAGTTTATACAGTGTACAAAGAAACCTGTCAATCAATGGTGGGGGTGTGGTTTCACTGCGCAGTTGATTAGGAGGCATGAGACACCTTGTCCTGCAGTCATAATCTCATGGTAAAACCTCTGATTTTATTGAAACTGCAACACATTGCCCAGAAAGTGACACATCACTGGAATCAGGGTCTCAGCTCCTACATAATGCTGCACTCGTATTACATAGCAAATACCTGCTTACAGATTCCCTTCAATAAATCCAGAAAATTAAGTAGATTTCGGCACAAATATTCTGTATCAACAGGACAGGCTATAAAAGTTTGATGCAAATCCATCACAGGGAGTTCCCACAGAAATTAATGGTGTGATGCAGTGACCCATGTTACAGTCAGGGGGCGCTGTATGTACTCCTCAGGATACGCATGGAGGCGTACCTGTAATAGCGATAATGAAACAGTGTCCGGCATGATTGTAAATGGCCAGTATGTGTCGCAGAGGGAGTCTGGCTGTAAGCCTGTAGTATTTGTTCTGGGACCTGTAGTCCCACAAGTATTTGTATAGTTTGTTAAGGGAGGCTTGCAGCGTTAACTGGAGAGCTGGGTGGGTCTGGCTAACCACACACACCTCCCACC
Source organism: Ranitomeya imitator (assembly GCF_032444005.1). NCBI lineage: Eukaryota > Metazoa > Chordata > Amphibia > Anura > Dendrobatidae > Ranitomeya > Ranitomeya imitator. The sequence continues at coordinate 716,233,166 of NC_091284.1, forward strand.
GATGGGAGTGGTTACAAGTATGTATTGTGACCAGGGTGGGTCACATGTTTCAGAGTGTATGGACCTGAATGGTTAGAGTGTGAGGTCCTGTGTATGGCCTGTGTGTTGGAATGTCCTGGAGTGGACTGGATTCCTGAAAGCACCTGGTAGAGCTATGGATTGATGGCCTGTGTGTTGGAAGTGCCTGGGACTGGATAGCGCATGGAGAGGCCATATCTGCAGAGCCTGTGATGGCTACTGCACTGAGGAAGCTACAGTTCCGTCTGTGGGTCTGGATTATCTGAAGTGCCCTGGTCACAAGGACGGTGACCCCAGTTTGGCAGTTTCCCTGGTAACCAGGACTGACAGGAGTCAGTGTGCGGAGCAGGAGCTCCTGTAAGGTAACTCCAGATAAAGGGGGTTACGGACAGAGAAGTATCTGCCATTGGAACAGACTGTCGGTGGTTTATGAGTTCCTTTGACGTTTATGAACTGTTCGCTGAGTTAAAGTGCTATGGACTATGTGTAGGCCTGTGATGTGCACCATGGCCTACGGTGCAGTTTATGACATTTAAATAAACCAAATAGACTGTTTTTGTGAGAAACCGTCCCCAACCCACTCAGGTAGCGCTATCTCACAGTGCGGAGAGCTGTGCTTGCCTGGACACCTCTGCAATCTTAACAGCATGCGACAGGACCCCAGATGTGGACTACAGTGATGGGACAAGCATTTATGACATAGACTGATAATACGCCACTATAGTCCTAAAGGAAATAACCCTGAAAGCAGAGGGGCATTCTTCAGTAAAAACATTAGCATAATGCAGTGTAATGCATATGAATGATATAAAAAAACAGCTTTTACAGATCCACAGCATGTCCAATTACCCAATATGATTTTCCCAGATCTGCTATGAAAATGAACTACTGCAATGTAATAGAAGCATGTGATGTACAAATAAGATCTCAACCATTTTTGGACCGTTGTTATTTAAAGTGATCTCATTCATGGCATCCTCGGTATCCAAGTATCTGAAAAGTGTCATGTATCTACCATAGAAATATTAACTACATGACTTTTCATGAATTCTTGTCACAAAGCCTTTGGGTGGCATAGCTGTTCTGACTGTGATACAATGTGACCGTGTCATTAAGATTGTTAATCTAAGACACTTCATGTAGGAGAAGCCCTGTAACGGAAATGCTGATAACTCATACAAATTGCAGAGGTAGTAATAATCCTAATTAGTCTTGTCATATACAGCAGACTACACTTAGCATGCAATAAATCTAGGAATCCATTAACCTTTCCAGTGCTGTGTACGTGATCTTGCTTGATAGTGGTAGTTGAAAGTGTTACTACGGATGTTTGAAGCATGAGACCGGAAGAGCAAAATTGTATATACCGTATGCAGTCAATATCCTTGACTTTGTATATATTTGCTTCTCATCAATCATCGGGGTCAAGTAAGATTTAATTTCTGTAGAAAAGGCAGGGCCATCTATAAGATTCAATCCTAAAAACTCTACTGTATATGGTATTGTCAATCAACATCTATCAAAATGTCAAATCGCTGATAACGACAGAACTGTAAATACCAGCATGTAGTAACGTCAGAACTAACTAGGACTAGAAGGGAATCTAAAGCTGAACAAATATAAGTGACATTTCTAGATGATAAAAAGTTAATTCTGTGTTTACCAAGAATCACTATTCAATAGAAAGGTCAGAGGAAAGATGAGACATTATACATTGCTCAAAAATAAAGGGAACACTTAAACAACACAGTATAACGCCATGTCAATCACACTTCTGTGAAAATAACCTGTCCATTTATGAAGCAATACCGGTTGTGAATCAATTTTTCCTGCTGTTGTGCAAATGGAACAGACAACAGGTAGAAATGATAGATAATTAGCAATACAAACCCCATAAAGGAGTGATACTGCAAGGGGTGACTGTCACGCCGCTGCCTCTCTCGCTGTCTCCTCCCAACTCACGCTATACTCACCATTCCGCGGCATCCCAACACGCTCCTGATTGTCCCCCGGCCTCTGCTGCTCTGCTCGCGTGGCCGGCTTCTGCTCCCAGTAAGATGCGCGCACTAGCTTCAGCGGTGCACGCGCACACTTTCCGTCCTGCTCTCGGCCGCTCCTTCCAGCTTCCTCTATGCTACTAGAGGACCCTGACCCGGAAGGTACTCCGCCGCACTGTTTATCTGCCCGCCTCTTCCTCCTGACAATGCCTGTTTGTCACTTGCATTTTTCAAGTGATTTTGGCTCCACGTCTCTCTGCAGTCTCTTTGCTCAGCTTGTCGGCTCTGCCCTTTGACCCGTGCTACTCTGCCCATTGTCCTTCTCTTTGCTCTCCTCTAGTGCCTGCCTTCCTGTGCCTCCAGCCTGTCGTGTTCCCGTTACCCCGCTGTCCCAGCCTGTCAGTGTCTCCTACTTCTCCTTGTTCTTGTGTCCCAGCCATAACTGTCTGCCTCGCAGTCTTCTCCATTTTCCCGTGCTCATTCCGTGTCATTCTACCCTCCTGTCTTTCCTTGCTCCCGCTCACATTCCGGCTCCCTGTCCCTGAGTACCAGCTGCTTTGGCAATAGTCTCCCCTGGGCCTGTTCCTAACGCTCCCTGTATAGGGGGTGGTCCACCAGGTCTACTCACCCTAGGAAGGTAGACTGTCGCGGTCCAGTGGGTTCACCTTTGGAGTTCCTCCAGTACTTACAGTGACCACATACCATTTCTCTGTTCTCGTCCTTTTTGGCTGCCGTTTTGGTCACTTTTGCATTTTGGCATTGCTCTCACCCCTACAGGTACTGTACAGTAGCATGAGACGGTGTCTACAACCCATAGAAGTTGCTCAGGTAGTGCAGCTCATCCAGGATGGCACATCAACGTGAGCTGTGGCAAGAAGGGTAGCTGTGTCTGTCGGCACAGTGTCCAGAGCATGAAATAGATACCCGGAGACAGGCCACTATACCAGGAGACGAGGAGGGGGTCATAGGAGGGCATAAACCCAGCAGCAGCCCGCTACCTCCTCTTTTGTGCAAAAAGTGCCAGAGCCCTGCAAAATGACCTCCAGCAGGCCACTAACATGCATGTGTTTGATCAAACTGTCAGAAACAGACTCCATGAGAGTGGTATGATGGCCCAACGTCCACCAGTTGGTGTTGTGCTTACAGCCCTACATTGTGCAGGGCAATTGGCATTTGCCAGTGAACACCAAGATTTTCAGATTTGACATTGGTCCCATGGATGAGAGCAAGTTCACACTGATCACATTTGACAAATGTCTGAAGACGCCGTGGAGAACATTCTGTTGTCTGCAACATCCTCCAGCATGACCTGTTTGGCAGGTCAGTAATAGTGTGCAGAGGCATTTCTTTGGAGGGCCGCACAGCCACCCAAGTGCTACCCAGAGGTACCCAGGTTGCCATTAGGTACCGGGATGAGATCTTTAGACCCATTGTGAGACCATATGCAGGTGCACTGGGCCCCGGGTTCCTTCTGATGCATGAGAATTCTAGGCCTCATGTGGCTAAAGTGTGCCAGCAGTTCCTGCATGATGAAGGCATTGATGCTGTGGACTGGCCTGCCCGTTCCCCAGAACTGAATCCAATGGATCACATATGGGACATCATGTCTCGTTCCATCCACCAATGCCACTGGGCACCACAGACTGTCCAAGAGTTGACTGATACTTTATTCCAGGTGTGGCAGGAGATCCCTCAGGAGAACATCCGCCGCCTCATCAGAAGCATGACCAGACATTGTAGGGAGCTCACACAGGCACATGGAGGCCACACACACTACTGAGCATAATTTCCTTGCCTTGAGGCATTTCCAATGAAGTTGGATCAGCCTGTAATTTGATTTTCCACTTAGATTTTGAGTAACATTCCAAATCCAAACCTCCATGGGATATTAATTTTGTTTACATTGATCATGTTTGTTTTTTTGCTCTCAACGCTTTCCACTATAAACATTCAGAATATTTCATTCAGTGATCTCTAGGATGTGGTATTTTAGTGTTCACTTTATTTTTTTGAGCAGTCTAAGGCATTAGTATTAGGTGTACTACAGTATTAGGGTGTGTGCACTCGCGGAGTATTTGAAGCAAATTTTTCTGCACCAAAAACAAAGTGTTGTCATAAAAAATGTGTGTCTTCACATTGATTTTTTTTGCGTTTCCGCACTGCATCTGACTGCAGGAAGTCTCAGCAGTTTGCTTTGCAGACTTCTTCCTGATCCTTCTGACTCTAGGACCCAGTGACAACCTTCCTTCTACTCTAATGGACACACCAGGAACCGGGTGTTTATAACTCCTAGCTTGCTGCTGGAAGTTGCTGGTGATATTTCCAATTCCCTGTTGAGGCTTGGAGCTATAGCAGTCGGCTACTTTCCTCTTTGGTGTTTGCAGGACGTCTGTGTTTCTCTCTGAGTCTACTCAAGCTAAGTGTTCCCCTTGTATGTGTATCCCATCTGTCTTTAGTTATAGCAGAGATTGACTAGTGCCTGTCCTTCCCTATGCAGGAATTTCTGCTAGGGGCAGGCAGGGATTAGGTATACTGCGCGGTGATAGGTGCAGAACCTAAATAGAGACGTTAGGGCACACAGGGTGATGTTAGATTTGCCTAGTGTTCTCCACTCCCCCCTTCCCTAATGTTGGGTTTCCTTCCCTTTATCCCTTTGTGTTGCACTTCATCTTTCCTACACTGTGCGTGACAACATGCTTCCGCTTTGACTCAAGAGAAAACATTAGCAAAAAGTGCAAAAAAATCAGAAATCTCATTCACTTTGCAGATGCTATGAAATGCAGTCTTCTTTAACCTAGAAAACCGCGTGGAAAAAAAATACAGCAAAACTGCAGCGTGTGAACAAGGCCTACTATATTGTCACAGTTAATAGAATAACATGTTTCAGATCACTATTCCACATAATCGCGTCATAAAAGTATTAAAAATGCCACAAATGGAAGGATGTACAGCATGCAACTGAATGCCTATACAGTAGAATGCAAAAATATAATGCTTGCTTTTTTCTTACTGTTCAACTGATATAGCTGGCTACGGTTTTCCGTACAGTTAGACCGTGAATACGTCTAGATATTGGTCCATTTTAGATGTCTATGAGCATGTTGGATTGGTGATTGTCATGATCCAGTTCGGAGTTTGGTTTCTGTTGTCCTCTCTCTGGACTGGTCATGCAGGGATTAACGCCCTCTGTTCGTTTTGGAGCTGGATGGTTTTTTTTCAATCCTCTGCAGTCTGCTGGCCAGCGTCAGTGATAGTTCATGCTTCCAGGCTAGAGCAGCTGAACCGTATACCCTAGTGATCCTTCTGCCTCTGACTTCCTGTATCTGTGTGAGAACTGTTCCCTATCCCTGACTTAGTGTTTATCTGGTGGTTTTCTTTACAGTGTATGACTCGGCCTGATCTCGGTACACCACCTCTTGCTTTCAGTCTCTGATAACTCGTACCCTGACCGGCTTTGACTTCTAGCTTGTACCCTGACTCCGTCTTACATCTCTCGTTTTGGATGTCACGCTCCTGTTTGCCTCTGACTTCTAGCTTGATTCTGACTTCGTTCATTACTGCTACCTCTGGCACTTCTGCTCCTGACAGTTTCTGACTATGCTTGTTTGACCACTCTTTCGTTACCTGTGACACCTGTGTGGCTGTTCAGTGTTGCTACGCTGTGAGTGTGCAACCCCTCTTCCCTCACCAGCACCCCCTGGTGGAGGTTGCGCTAAACTGCACTGCAGCCCCATCACATTATCACTGACCACACATTTAAAAGGGGATTTTGCTTTTTTCCCTCTGGTCATGGATCCGCTTGGTAACTTGGCGGATCAAGTGTCCAGATTGACACAGATGATGTGGGATTTTTCGGTGGAACATTGGACCCTTGCCATATCTCATATTCACTTAAGAAAAAAGCTGATGGAGACTGTTAAGAATGTGCAGGGAACCTCCCATCATGCTGTTAGTCGACCTGGTGATTCAGAAGAAGTTGCTTTGCACTCTCCCGAACCCACAGTTAAGCTTCCGGACACCTTTTCTGGCGAGAAAGATAAATTTCATACGTTTCGGGGAGAATTGAAAATCATTGCTTTCTCTTAGACCTCGACTGTCTGGGAATGAGACTCAGCGGGTAGGGATTATTATCTCCTTTCTTAGGGAGGGACCCCAATCTTGGGCTTTCTCGCTGCCCCCTACTGCTCCTGAACGAATGTCGGATGAACGGATGTCGGTAGATAGGTTCTTTGAGGCCCTAGGACTTATCTATGATGAACCGGCCTGTGTCAGGTTGACAGAGGACACTATTATTGGTCTGGTTCAGGGAAAGCTCTCAACCAAGTGGTACAGCTCCGAGTTCCATCAATGGTCCATTGAGGTGTCTTGGGATGACTGCGCTGAGATGTCAATTCAGGAGTGGACTTGGTTGGATTACCTGAAGGACGCTCTGGCTGTCCATCCTCCTCCCAGCTCATTGGATAAAGCTATGACTATCTGTATGGATCGGCGACTGCGGGAGAGAGGTGTTACACAGCGAGAGGTTTCTTTGCTCCCTGCTGGTTCCATTGTTTTGCCTCCGTCTGAACCTATGGAGGTGGGGGCCGCCAACCTTGAGAAGGAGAGGAGACAGCGACGTGTAGGAAAGCTGTGTTTTTACTACAGAAATCCCAGACATTGGAAAAAGAACTGCCCCTCTTGTCCGCCGACTACCAAGCGGCTGAGTCTGGGTGAGTCTGGGTGATTGTCATGGAAGTCATCCAGATTCGCAGGTACCTTTTACATTATCAAAAGTTTTGCTGGAAGTGGAACTTTGTTGTGGGATTGGTTCCATGCCTACTTCTGCCTTCGTGGATTGGGATCGTCCATGGACTTCATTGACTCTGACTTGGTGTCCAAGTGTAAGTTAGAGACAGTTAGGCTGGAGACTCCTATTCATTATTCATTGTTGCTATTGACAAAACACAACTGGATAAGAATGTCATCAAATGAGTTTCTGAGGAGTTTCTCCTTAAAGTGAGTTCCCTACACTAGGAACATATTTCATGTTTTGTTCCGGACAATCTGCCTGCGGGACTGGTGTTGGGGATCCCCTGGCTACAATTACATAATCCTGTGGTAAACTTGGAATCTCGAGACATTGTTAAATGGGGTCCTAATTGTAGTAAAAATTGCCTCACTACTGTACTTGTGTCATCCGTCGGTCTGGAGGGTATTCCAGAATACCCGAAGGACTTTGAGGATGTGTTTTCTGAGGAGGCTGAGGCTCTACCACACCGCCCATTGGATTGTGCTGTTGATCTTGTTCCCAGTGCCAAATTTCCCAAAGCCCTTTTGTACAACCTTTCCGGCCCTGAGCGGGCCGCTAGGAAGGAGTATATCTCCGACAGCCTCCGTAAAGGCCATCTGTCTCTCCCATGGTGGCGGGGTTCATTTTTGTGACGCAAAAGGATGGTGGTTTATGCTCATGCCTTGAGAACTGAATAAAATCACTATAAGAAACACTTATACCCTCCCACTTATACCCGATTTATACAATCAATTGTCAGGGGCCAGGTGGTTCTCAGGGGAGCATACAATCTCATCTGTATGCGTGAGAGGGATGAGTGAAAAACTGCATTTCTCACCTTTGAGGGTTTGTTTGAAAATGTGGTTATGCCCTTTGGCCTAATGCGCCAGCAGTGTTCCAGAATTTCATGAATCATGTTTTCTCAGATTTTATTGGGCGTTTCATGGTTGTTTATTTGGATGACATCCTCATATATTCTTCTGACAAACAGAGTCACATGGGCCACCTCCGGGCAGTTCTTCAGAGGCTTAGGGAGAACTCACTATTTGCTAAACCGGAGAAGTGCTCACTTTTTGCTCAATAATTGTCCTTTTTTGGAGTCATTTTGTCTGCTGAGGGGTTTCGCATGGACCCTAGGAAGGTACAGGCTATTGTGGATTGGGTGCAACCCAAAGATCTCAAGGGTCTTCAGCGCTTTCTGGGTTTTGCTAATTATTATAGAAAATTCAATAAGGGGTTTTCTCAGGTGGTCAAACCCATCACGGATTTAACTCGTGAGGGGGCTGATCTCAAGAACTGCTCAGATCCAGCTGTGGCAGCGTTTTCTTCTTTGAAGAACTGTTTCATGACTGCCCCTTTATTGGTTCAACCTGATTTATTTAAACCATTTATTGTAGAGGTGGAAGCCTTGGATGTGTGAGTGGGAGCCGTGTTGTCTCAGGGGCCCACCACGTTGACTAACTTAAGACCCTGTGCCTTATTTTCGACAAAATTTTCCTCTGCTGGGAGGAATTATGATGTGGGTAAACAGGAGCTATTGGCCATTAAGTTGGCGTTCGAAGAATGGAGGCATTTTTAGGAGGGAGCTGTCCATTGTATCACTGTCATTACGGATCACAAGAACCTGTCTTTCATCAAGTCCGCCAAACATTTAACTCAGAGACAGGCAAGGTGGTCACTTTTTTTTCCCCGATTTCAATATTCTATTACTTTCAGACCAGGGTCCAAGAATGTTAAGGCTGATGCGTTATCTCGAAGTGGTGGTGGCTGCTGTGTTCTCGAGAGTTTCATGAGGACCATTCTCTTGCTCTTTTGTCCAACCTGATAATTAGCTCTTTGTGCCTGTTCAGTAGCGATTAAGGGTGCTTCGGGAGTTCCATGAATCGGCTTTGGGTGGGCATCCTGGAATCTCGGCCACGCGTAAAGACATCACTAGGCTGTTTTGGTTGCCCTCGTTGGCTTCTGACGTCACTGGGTTTGTGTCCTCCTGTGAAACCTGTGCCCGTGCAAAAAAAAACCCTAACCGGTCGCCCGGGGAATTGGTGCCACTGACAATTCCAGATAGACCGTGGACTCATACATCCTGTGGATAATTCATGTGGACTGTGGGAAATATTGTATCCATCCACATTTCTCAGCGAATTCTGACTTTGTAAATAAAATTGTAAACCAATTTGTGTCTAAATACTTACACTTACAAAAGTCAATCATTTAAAAATTGTCAGCAAAAAGATTTATCAAAGAATAAACAACACTATTATTTTAGGATTTATAGACAAATTTCTTCGTTTTATGGCCATTTCAAATAACAGTAAGTGGTACAAAAAAAAAACATGGAAAACAGAAAATATCCAGGCAAAAGCCATGTAATGCACTAAACTGTATTCTCAACTTAAACGTTTCTTCAGCCTCTCAGAAAATGGAGATGATCAGCAAAGTGGTTGCGGCAAGTTTCAAAACAAGAGTAGTCAAGAGCTCTAAATTTGCATGATTGAGACTCATTTTTGTGGAATTTTGCAAGCGAGCTGAAAAGACATTATCACAGATTTTATCAGCTAGAAATCTTTTACAGCCAAAACCACTGTCATCTCTTCATCATTTCAAAATTCCAATATTGAACAAACCCCCTAGGGATCTTAGCAAGATATTCTGACCACATCATAATAGGTTATTTCTGTTACCGACCAGACTATAATAGGGAATTTCTGTTATCACAAGAATATTAACTTTATATTATTAGAGTTTATTCATTTATTTCTTTGTGCTATAAAGTAAAACATGTCCTCTAAAAGCCCTTTAATAAAAGTTCCGCATCTAAGACTTCAATATAAACCCAGCATCACGTTACACCAACAGGAGGGTATAGCGCAATAATTAAAAGATTTAGTTTCCCAACAGATCGTTTCCCAGAGGTGTTTGCGTTATTACCTTAATTAAAATATGTTACTCTCATTAATAAAATGCTGACAGGAACAACAAGTAGATTAAGATAAACGCCATGGAAAAAGACCAGAAGCTTTTCCATTCTTACATCAAGCCACGTGGACACTATCAGGAGACATTCAAGCCCTTCCCTAAAATTAATTTCACCTTCCAACATTTTGTGCTGATTAATTTTTTAATATATTTTTGTAGTGGATGGAGCTTGGGTTTTCTGTTAATGCTCTAAATTTCATATAAAGCACACACAGAGTAAAAGAGAACCTGACATCAAATTTGTGCTGTCTGAACCACAATTAGCACCCATCAGATTCCGACTGCATTAAGTTTTACTAAAAAAAAACTGCAATGTTTCAGAGGTAATATCCTTTGCAAAACTTGCTGGGAACTATGTGTATCAGATGACAAGCCAAGGTAGGTCCCAGGCGGCTTCTTCCCGCCCTGCTCATCTAGGCTGACAGGTCTTCCCCTATACACACAAACAGGAACCTGTCTACAGGACAAGGCAGGAGGAATCACAGATGAAGAGTCCCCAGCCGGCATTTTCAAAGTATGTTTTCTCTGAAATTGAAACGTTACAGAGTTTCAGAACAAAACATATCTGTCAGCAATAACACAGACAGTGTCTGATTCATGCTACCCATGGTTAGGGCACTAAAAATCCTTTTTGAAAGAATAAGGTCAAGTTCTAAATCAGTGTCAAAGAAAGCACAAGTCCTTGTAAGGGACTTGGTGGTAAGAAAAGCTGTACCTTTAGTTTAAAACTACGCTGGATAGTTTGGCTTGCATTCAATGACTGATAGGAGAACAGGAGCAGAGACAAGGATCCATCTCCAATTGAAGACGTAAGAAATGTGAAGATTGTTCCAGCTCCTTTCCGATTAAAAGTCCTTTATTGATCCATATCCTTAAAAATTATCCCTGCACAAAAGGGAATGTGAATAGCGACAAACACCTGCTAATAGCAACGCGTTTCGATCTAAAAGATCTTCATCATGGATAGCCAGGTTTTTGTCGCTGTTCAGATTCCCTTTTGTGCAGGGATGATTTTTAAGGATATGGATCAATAAAGGACTTTTAATCGGAAAGGAGTTGGAGCAATCTTTACATTTCTTACGTCTTCAGCTGTTGCTACGTCTGGGTCAGGACGGGTTCACGTGCTCTTGTGGTCTGTTGGTGAGCTGACTGGGCATTTGGCTCCTGTATTTTTCTATTGATATATTATCCATCTCCAATGCCTATAATAGGAGGAGCAGAGATACTGACATGGATAACACTTGATAGCAGTGGTTGGGAAGCAAATTAGACAGAAAAGGTACACCTAAGGGCAGGCGCACACAAGCGTGTTTTTGGTCCAAGTGAGACACGACAAAATATCGGATCGCACTTGAACCAATTTTCCTCTAGGGCCGTGCATATATCTGATTTTTTTCTTGGATGGAGACTTCTAGAGGAGTCGCAAAATTAGTCACTCAAGCAAAAGCACTTCCTGTCCTCTACTTTCTTTTGCACAAACAGCACCACTCTTATCACGGGCTGAATCTGGTATTGTGGCCCATTTTCACTTAGTCTTTAGGGAATGAAGAAATATATCCCTTTCTGTAGTTTCGTAAATGAATCCAAAACCCATGAAATTCTTCCTCTTCCTTTTACCCTTTCTAGACAAATGATGTAAAGCCATTATTCTAAATATCAGTGTAGGGATGTAACTCGCCCCTTATACATCTCTGCAGACACAAGAGTACATGTAAAACGGCAGAAGTTCCTAATGTCTATGCAGAAAGCCTTTATTACTGCGGCACATTCTTACCGGTGTACGGCTGCTCCCAGTCTTGTGAATTCATTAGCTTCCAGGGCCAATCCTCCCCACTTTCACCTCTTTAGTGAGGTGTAATATAGAGATTTTGTATTACTAAAAATAAACCCTTTTGTTCGGTCTTTGTTACACACTTGCCTTTAGAACGCATGCAGTGTTTCCAGATAGATTGAAATGCAACCACAGTGCCTAGGTAAGCTGGAGCTGTCTGCTTTGTGCAATATTTAAGAAACATGAAAGAGAACCCCTGTAGGCGGTGCAGCATCCCCCACTTCAAAAAGCAATGTGTTTCTATAGACTTTCATTTGATCATCAATATCCTTAATAGTCCGTTTGGGGTAAGGGTTTTTTGAAGATAGCGGAATCCGACAACCAGAACATCTGTGTACTTGAAAAATGGAATATTACAGCCATAATAAAACACATTATTTCTTAACCCTTCTGTCCTTGAACATCCGTCCATAATGCTACAGCTGCAACTGCAGAAGCTGACAACAATAATTTCTATCACTATTACCAGCTGCTGCTCAGGACTTAACATTACACTTTCTTCAGACAACTAAATGCACAAAAGGTAGATGAGAAGGTCCAACAAGTCACATTCACTGTCAGAGGATCTACATAGTGTGAGGCTGTGGCCTCTGATACAGCTAGGGGGCGCTGTTTGTCTCCCCAGAATGTGCATGCAGACGGATGAAGTCCATAGGTGTGCATGAGAGTCACGGATCTCTGGTCCGGGTTTTCCAGGTTTATGTGTGTTTAAAAACCCTGCAGTAAGGGGTATGGGTGTGTCAGGTGTCTGGCCAGGTCAGGCCAGGTGTGCGAGGTGCACGTCAGTGTCAGTCTGGTGTGTGCTGCTCTGCAGAGTGCATGGAGGCCAGAAGAGCCAGCACCCAGGGCAGCTGAATAGCCTGGCACCCGCAGCGTACACAGAGATGCAAGTCATCCATGGAACTGGTCTCGGATGTGGACAGTCCTGTGCCCGGAGGTGGATGTCCTGTGCCCGTAGGAGTCGGATGTGGACAGTCATGTGCCCGGAGGTGGATGTCCTGTACCCAAAAGAGGACTAGCATGTACAACGATTGCAAACAGGTGGATATGGTGCCCGGCTGCTATCTGGAGGATATCCTGAACTGTGTACGAATGTGTGAGTAAAGAGTCTGCAAAGAGACTGTGATACAGGACACCCACGAGAACTAGTCGGAGGAGGGCTGGCGTGTGTAGTATCTGCAACATATGAGGCTGTGTGTATAGAGACTGTGAGATGGCGTGCGGTCGCCCAGGGAAACTGGACAAGGGAAGTCTGGCCTGTTTAGGGACCACAAATCTAAAGCCATGTGATATGTATTGCTTTGAACTGGTGTAAACTGGTCACTGATAATATCCACTGAAGTTATATGCATTTATGTGAATTGCACTTTAATGCTATGAAGAAACACATTAAAAGAGACTTTTTTGTTTGAATTTGTGGGTCACTGCTTCTTCATTGCGTATGATGCTACTGCAGCTTTACAATAGAAATGTCTCACTTGGACTGCCTTGGAAAAATATGTTCTACATTTTTGTATGCAGTGAAATTGACAACTAAATATTCCCCAGGCAATCCCTGTAATGCACTGTTGAAGGGGTTGTCCAGGAGACAAATAAATAATTGAAAGGGCTAAAATTGGCAAAACAAATATATGTAGTGATATGTACTAATAGAGTTGAGTGAATAGGTTAGGAACAGATCGCCAAATCTGAATTTGACAAATTCGTGACAAATTATAGAAATGACTAGAAATAGGAAAAACCCAATGTGGCTAAACAAAGAAGTAAGACAGGCAATTAACAGTAAAAAGAAAGCATTTACACTACTAAAGCAGGATGGCACCATTGAAGCTCTAAAAAACTATAGGGAGAAAAATACTTTATCTAAAAAACTAATTAAAGCTGCCAAAAAGGAAACAGAGAAGCACATTGCTAAGGAGAGTAAAACTAATCCCAAACTGTTCTTCAACTATATCAATAGTAAAAGAATAAAAACTGAAAATGTAGGCCCCTTAAAAAATAGTGAGGAAAGAATGGTTGTAGATGACGAGGAAAAAGCTAACATATTAAACACCTTCTTCTCCACGGTATTCACGGTGGAAAATGAAATGCTAGGTGAAATCCCAAGAAACAATGAAAACCCTATATTAAGGGTCACCAATCTAACCCAAGAAGAGGTGCGAAACCGGCTAAATAAGATCAAAATAGATAAATCTCCGGGTCCGGATGGCATACACCCACGAGTACTAAGAGAACTAAGTAATGTAATAGATAAACCATTATTTCTTATTTTTAGGGACTCTATAGCGACAGGGTCTGTTCCGCAGGATTGGCGCATAGCAAATGTGGTGCCAATATTCAAAAAGGGCTCTAAAAGTGAACCTGGAAATTATAGGCCAGTAAGTCTAACCTCTATTGTTGGTAAAATATTTGAAGGGTTTCTGAGGGATGTTATTCTGGATTATCTCAATGAGAATAACTGTTTAACTCCATATCAGCATGGGTTTATGAGAAATTGCTCCTGTCAAACCAATCTAATCAGTTTTTATGAAGAGGTAAGCTATAGGCTGGACCACGGTGAGTCATTGGACGTGGTATATCTCGATTTTTCCAAAGCGTTTGATACCGTGCCGCACAAGAGGTTGGTACACAAAATGAGAATGCTTGGTCTGGGGGAAATTGTGTGTAAATGGGTTAGTAACTGGCTTAGTGATAGAAAGCAGAGGGTGGTTATAAATGGTATAGTCTCTAACTGGGTCGCTGTGACCAGTGGGGTACCGCAGGGGTCAGTATTGGGACCTGTTCTCTTCAACATATTCATTAATGATCTGGTAGAAGGTTTACACAGTAAAATATCGATATTTGCAGATGATACAAAACTATGTAAAGCAGTTAATACAAGAGAAGATAGTATTCTGCTACAGATGGATCTGGATAAGTTGGAAACTTGGGCTGAAAGGTGGCAGATGAGGTTTAACAATGATAAATGTAAGGTTATACACATGGGAAGAAGGAATCAATATCACCATTACACACTGAACGGGAAACCACTGGGTAAATCTGACAGGGAGAAGGACTTGGGGATCCTAGTTAATGATAAACTTACCTGGAGCAGCCAGTGCCAGGCAGCAGCTGCCAAGGCAAACAGGATCATGGGGTGCATTAAAAGAGGTCTGGATACACATGATGAGAGCATTATACTGCCTCTGTACAAATCCCTAGTTAGACCGCACATGGAGTACTGTGTCCAGTTTTGGGCACCGGTGCTCAGGAATGATATAATGGAACTAGAGAGAGTACAAAGGAGGGCAACAAAATTAATAAAGGGGATGGGAGAACTACAATACCCAGATAGATTAGCGAAATTAGGATTATTTAGTCTAGAAAAAAGACGACTGAGGGGCGATCTAATAACCATGTATAAGTATATAAGGGGACAATACAAATATCTCGCTGAGGATCTGTTTATACCAAGGAAGGTGACGGGCACAAGGGGGCATTCTTTGCGTCTGGAGGAGAGAAGGTTTTTCCACCAACATAGAAGAGGATTCTTTACTGTTAGGGCAGTGAGAATCTGGAATTGCTTGCCTGAGGAGGTGGTGATGGCGAACTCAGTCGAGGGGTTCAAGAGAGGCCTGGATGTCTTCCTGGAGCAGAACAATATTGTATCATACAATTAGGTTCTGTAGAAGGACGTAGATCTGGGGATTTATTATGATGGAATATAGGCTGAACTGGATGGACAAATGTCTTTTTTCGGCCTTACTAACTATGTAAATTGGTACCCTATTTGTGTCGAACTTATGTTTGACGATCGTTTCTGAACGTATTCGATCATTTCTACTCCCACTGACTCCAATGGCGTTCATCTGTGTTCAATATTCAATATTTGCCGGCGATCATAATCCGAACCGAATATTGAAAAAATTGCTCAACTCTACTAATAATCACTGGCTAAAGAAAGTCTCCGCTTTGGAGAAATATTAGATGACCTGGTATTTTTGGCCATGTGGAGAAATGTTGGAGACTATCCAAGATCTTGCTCACACAACCATATATCATGGCCGAGTGTTATGCAATAAAACATCGCATAGCACTCGGACCGGTTTTACGCTATGAGGCAGCTCAAATCTGCAATTATTTTCTCATGCCGATTCTGCATGAGAAAAAAATTGCATTAAACTGCAAGTGCACCCGAGAATCGGATCACATGCACACATACAAGTCTATAGGTGCGTGTGAAACATCGGACTGCACTCAAATGTCATCTGAGTGTAGTCCGAATACAGTGGACCCAGTAATGGAGAAGATGGAGAAATTTCTCTGTTTCCTCCGCACCTGTGCTGCGATTCTGTAATGCAAGTGGATCGGAGCACAGTGCACTGACAGAGTGCCAGAGTGCATAATCGGCCCTGATTACGTTGCATGAGAGGACATACGCTCATGTGACTCCAGCCTAAGCATCACAATGAGAGGTCCAGGGTATCGGTGACAGCGAGTATTACTTTTTTAGTAGTCAGAACTCTTTTATAATAAATGTTATCCCTTGAAAAAACACTTTAAAAGGGTTATCCGGGACTAGTTTACTTTTTTAACTATCTGCCGTCGACTCAAAGTGGTTACGGATTGCTCCTGCCAGCAATTTTGCTGCATCACGTCAACAGGTCAGCTCTTCCTCTTCCGGGCTGCTCTGTCAATGGAGCATGATGGCTGGCATGATGCTGATTGATAACCAGCTCCCCGCAATTATGCAGTGGGGAGGCAGCTGTTAGTCAGCATGACATTGGCACTTACGTCCCACCAACAAAGCAGAGAGGAGAGAAGACGCTGCTCAGTCAACGTGACATTAGCGGAAGCTGCAGAATCGCTGACAGGAGTGGTCGGTAACCATTCAGAGCCCCCAGAGATCGGTAGTGTTAGTTCTTAGGCCCATAGTTAAACTATAAAATTGTCCCAGATTACTCCTTTAGGTCACCTATCTACAGATAGCAGGCAGTGGGCTTTGAAAGTTTATAATAAATTGGATTCCAAATGATACAGGCTAAAAATAAACTTATTTCCAAGGCAAGTGGTCAAACTGGATTCTAATACCCATAACAGCTGATATGCTCCATCACCTTTGGTAATTTGTACCAAGTTAGTCCATGTCCAATTCCATTAAAATTGATGATAACACAAATGTTCCAAAAGAACGAAAATGTATTAATGCAAAGAAATACAAAATGCAAAGACTTTTTTTGTCTTTTCCATTACAAAATCTCTGCGCCTGTGAATGGGAACATCCTTGATTAACTTTTAAATTTCTCATCGTTGAGAGCTTGCTAACCATTGGCTCTAGTCTAAGTATCATCAATAGAGTCATCATGACACGAGTCTAGTAAAAGAAGTGATAAAGAGTCAATAATGATTTTTAGAATTGCTACGTCCAATAGGTGGCACTAGAGCTCCAGTCATCTTCCTCTCATAAGAGACTTTTTGCGCATATATTAAAAAAACACTACAACAGTATACTGCAAAACTTTCGGAATGGTGTCAATGATCATTACTCAAACATTTGGCATGAATGCCTTGTAAAACATGAAGATGTTGAGCTGAATGAATAATTAGAATTAAAAAAAGAAGGCAGAATATAAAAATGCAAAATATAATCTGGAAGCTCCAATGGGCATTGAAATAATTATTAAGAATCTAAATGAGCGTAAAACTGGGAAAGAGACAACAAAGAGATCAATCTGTTGCCATGTACTCAGCCAAAGCAGTATGCTAATGATAATGAGAGATTGAATAGTAGATGGTTGAGGATGAGGCGTTTGTTTTGTAGGCAGTCATTTTGAGATACCTACAGGACCCTATATAAGAGAAATACCTAAATAGTGTTATAACAAGGTCAACATGAATTTCAAAGCATTGTATGTCATCCTGCAAATTTGTCCGCAGACTACAGACTGCTTTATGATCCTCTCTGGGTACAAGTGTAACTGTAGTGCTTGTTATACCAACACCAGAGACCGCTATGTATAGGACCAGTGTGACGTGTTATAGTAAACAGCTATCATATTTTTCAGACAATAAGACACACCTTTTAGCAAGAAAAACTCTTGCTAAAAAAGTGTGCGCATATTCTACCCTACTGTATTAAAATTAGTGATAATGGCCCCTCCTCTTAACACCACGAAGATAGTTTTAATTAGGAGTAACTTGTTGCTGTCAAAAATATTCGAAAGAGTCCCTTCTTGATGGAAGAAATCAACATCGGAAGAAAAGAGAAAAGATCTACTTCTGGAGAATTTTGTAAGGCTAAACCAAACAATCTGTTGAACAGGTCAAAGATTGACCTCCAGAGGCCAATGATTCCAGGACAATCCCACCAAATATGGGTCATATTACCTATTTCAAAATTATATCTCCAACATTTATCAGAGGCCCCGGAGAACATCTGATAAATGTGGTCTAGGGTCCTTTGCCATCTGGCAAGGATCTTATAATTGGTTTCCTAAATATGACAATATACAGAGATCTTATGGATGAGGGTAAAAAAAATGTTCTCACTCATCGGAGAATGTTCTTTTAGAGAAGAGGTAGAAAGTTAAGGGAGTATAACTGGGTACAATCAAGTGGGATAGTAATCCTTAAGTATTTCATATGATCTTTTCTCCATTTGAAAGGGAATAAAGAACTACGACGTAGAGCCTTCGACCGCGCTATCATAGAATCATAGAATGTTAGAGTTGGAAGGGACCTCAAGGGTCGTCATGTCTAACCCTTTGCTAAATGCAGGATTTACTAAACCATCTCTCTCAGATGTCTGTCCGGACTTTGTTTGAAGACTTCCATCGAAGGAGAACTCATCACCTCTCATTGCAACCTATTCCACTTATTGATCACCCTCACTGTCAAAAGTTTTTTCTAATATCTAATCTGTGTCTCTTCCCATTCAGTCTCATCCCATTCCATTTCATTCTTTAGGTACCGTCACATTGAACGATATCGCTAGCGATCCATGACGTTGCAGCGTCCTGGCTAGCGATATCGTTCAGTTTGACACGCAGCAGCGATCAGGATCCTTTTGTGATGTTGTCGGTCGCTGCAGAAAGTCCAGCACTTTATTTCGTCGCTGGACTCCCTGCAGACATCGCTGAATCGGCGTGTGTGACGCCGATTCAGCGATGTCTTCACTGGTAACCAGGGTAAACATCGGGTTACTAAGCGCAGGGCCGCGCTTAGTAACCCGATGTTTACCCTGGTTACCAGCGTAAAAGTAAAAAAAACAAACACTACATACTTACCTTCCGCTGTCTGTCCCCGGCGCTGTGCTTCTCTGCACTGGCTGTGAGCGCCGGCCAGCCGGAAAGCACAACGGTGACGTTACCGCTCTGCTTTCCGGCCGCTGTGCTCACAGTCAGTGCAGGAAAGCACAGCGCCGGGGACAGACAGCGGAAGGTAAGTATGTAGTGTTTGTTTTTTTAACTTTTACGATGGTAACCAGGGTAAACATCGGGTTACTAAGTGCGGCCCTGCGCTTAGTAACCCGATGTTTACCCTGGTTTCCGGCATCGTTGGTCGCTGCAGAGCTGTCTGTGTGACAGTTCTCCAGCGACCAAACAACGACGCTGCAGCGATCAAAATCGTTGTCGGTATCGCTGCAGCGTCGCTGAGTGTGAAGGTACCTTTAGTTAATGTACAGAATCTCTGATTTAGAGATGTTCACTTTAAAGTTAGATAAAAGTGAAAAACATTTAAATTCTTCTAAGATCACTGGGATGGAGATTCTTGGGGAATGATATAGAGTAAGCGGTCAGCTGCACAAACTGACATTTTAGGTGTTACAGTTGTGGCCAAAAGTATTGACACCCCTGCAATTCTGTCAAATAATACTCAGTTTCTTCCTGAAAATGATTGCAATCACAAATCCTTTGGTATTATTATCTTCATTTAATTTGTCTTAAATGAAAAAACACAAAAAGAATTGTCCTAAAGCCAAATTGGATATAATTCCACACCAAACATAAAAAATTGGGTGGACAAAAGTATTGGCACTGTTCAAAAAATCATGTGATGCTTCTCTAATTTGTGTAATTAACAGCACCTGTAACTTACCTGTGGCACCTAACAGGTGTTGGCAATAACTAAATCACACTTGCAGCCAGTTGACATGGATTAAAGTTGACTCAACCTCTGTCCTGTGTCCTTGTGTGTACCACAATGAGCATGGAGAAAAGAAAGAAGACCAAAGAACTGTCTGACGACAGTGAGGAAGCATGAGCAATCTCAAGGCTACAAGCCCATCTCCAAAGACCTGAATGTTCCTGTGTATACCGTGCGCAGTGTCATCAAGAAGTTTAAAGCCCATGGCACTGTGGCTAACCTCCCTAGATGTGGACGGAAAAGAAAAATTGACAAGAGATTTCAACGCAAGATTGTGCGGATGTTGGATAAAGAACCTCGACTAACATCCAAACAAGTTCAAGCTGCCCTGCAGTCCGAGGGTACAACAGTGTCAACCCGTACTATCCGTCAGCATCTGAATGAAAAGGGACTGTATGGTAGGAGACCCAGGAAGACCCCAAGACATAAAAAAGCCAAGCTGGAGTTTGCCAAAACTTACCTGAAAAAGACTAAAATGTTTTGGAAGAATGTTCTCTGGTCAGATGAGACAAAAGTAGAGCTTTTTGGGCAAAGGCATCAACATAGAGTTTACAGGAGAAAAAAAGAGGCATTCAAAGAAAAGAACACGGTCCCTACAGTCAAACATAGCGGAGGCTTCCTGATGTTTTGGGGTTGCTTTGCTGCCTGTGGCACTGGACTGCTTGACCGTGTGCATGGCATTATGAAGTCTGAAGACTACCAACAAATTTTGCAGCATAATGTAGGGCCCAGTGTGAGAAAACTTGGTCTCCCTCAGAGTTCATGGGTCTTCCAGTAGGACAATGACCCAAAACACACTTCAAAAATCACTAGAAAATGGTTTGAGAGAAAGCACTGGAGACTTCTAAGGTGGCCAGCAATGAGTCCAGACCTGAATCCCATAGAACACCTGTGGAGAGATCTAAAAATGGCAGTTTGGAGAAGGCACCCTTCAAATATCAGGGACCTGGAGCAGTTTGCCAAAGAAGAATGGTCTAAAATTCCAGCAGAGCATTGTAAGAAACTCATTGATGGTTACCGGAAGCAGTTGGTCGCAGTTATTTTGGCTAAAGGTTGTGCAACCAAGTATTAGGCTGAGGGTGCCAATACTTTTGTCTGGCCCATTTTTGGAGTTTTGTGTGAAATAATCAATGTTTTGCTTTTTGCTTCATTCTCTTTTGTGTTTTTTCATTTAAGACAAATTAAATGAAGATAATAATACCAAAGAATTTGTGTTTGCAATCATTTTCAGGAAGAAACTGAGTATTATCTGACAGAATTGCAAGGGTGTCAATACTTTTGGCCACAACTGTATATCACCCACTGAAATTCCTTGAATGAAAGGATTGAACCTAATAGCTTTGCCTAATGCTTCCATAACCACTTATGTAGGGTGACAGGGGGCACCCCTGACATGTACGATTACATGTGTTTAAAGGCCTAGAAAGACCACCGTTAACCCTAACCTGCACCATGGGAGAATGGTAGAGAGCCATAATACGTGTGATCATATTACCTAGGCCAATCTCCTTTAACGTTGTTCCCAGGAAATCCCACCCCACCCTGTCAAAAGTCTTCTCAGCATCTATGGACAATAAGCAGGATGGGATCCCCCAGGAATGCACCCTAATGAACACTGTTTTAAGAGTGTTATCCCTTGCCATGACGAAACCCACCTGTTTCTTATGTATAATCTCGGGGATTAGGGGCTGTAACCTGAGTGCTGATTTTTTGGAATAGATTTTGAAATCAATTTTGATCAATGAAATTGGACGGCAATTATTATAATGAGTGTGGTCCTTGCCCACTTTGGGAATAACTTTGGGCTAACAATGACTGTAATGGGAACATCTCTCCCCGAGTTATAGAGTTGCACGAGTGCAATAAAATTGGAACCAAATGTTCTTTAAGTAATTTATAAAATCTTGAGGAAAAAACATCTGGGCTTGGGCTCTTGCCTACCTTCAAGTCATTCATCAACCCCAAAATCTTGTTTAACTCAAAGTGGTTTTCCAAGGCTCTTGCCTGACCTGCCTCTAGAGCAGGAGGGTCGAAGCTGTCTAAAGTAGGTCGACATGTCCTTAGTTCTGTCTAACTTCCCACTATGTAGGCCCCTAATATTATATGAGGACTAGTAAGATCTAAATTCCTCTAGAATATCCGAAGGGGAGTGAATATGACCCTTTGAAGGAGAGTTAAGATTCATAATGTGTGTGGTAGATAACCCAGGGTGAAGAGCTTTAGAAAGCCATCTGCCACACTTGTTGCCATACTCAAAATAACCTTTAGGAATTTTGTCCTGAATGCATAATGATTTTCAATATTATATTTGTCTTCGGACGTCGGATATCTCCGCAGACGGCCTCGATTAAGGCTATAAATTATAAAACGTGCAGCAGATTTTCCAGGAATTTACATAGATATTTTGTAGATTATAACAAATTAATTCCATTCGCAAAATTTGCATGTAAAAACATAAGCTGATTTAGAAATAAGGTCATTCTATATGTGTTGCACAGAGGGACTCTACATCTATTGTTAAAAATGTATAAAAAACAAATTATACTACATGCAGTTGTACTTTTAGTAAATGTTCCTAAAACCACACAGGGTTTTCAGTCTTTTTTTTTTCTTTTACACATTTGCTACAAAAAATTGAAGTCTCATGTGGAAAACACTTTCAGAAAAGCTACAGAGCTTGCTGAATTTTCGTTTAGTTTAGCAACTAAAAACGGTTGGAAAAGGCATGAAAACCTGAAGCAAATACTTGGGACGATTTACTACGCTAAGTGACTTTGAATTCTGTCTTAAAGGGGTCATTTACTCCTAGGATAATACCTTAATAATAATAATAATTATAATTTTTATTTATATAGCGCCAACATATTCCGCAGCGCTTTACAAATTATAGAGGGGACTTGTACAGACAATAGATACAAAAACCGTGTGCACTACTGGAGAAGAATGGTGCTAGGTTAGGTTCCCACACCTTCATAGACTATAAAGAAAAAGAACCCAGCACTCAACTGATGCTTTAGTGCAATTTTAATCGTAGTAGTACCCAATAAACGTTTCGGTCCTTGAATGGACCTTCGTCAGTAACTACATGTGAAAACCAAAAACAAGTGTAAACAAAAATTACAGAAAATAAAGTTGCATACAAAATAAAGTATATACAAGGTATTTTGGAAAAGGACAATAGCATCGATACAAAACTCTGGTCAATCTATACATAGAGTATATGCTGGGGAGAAAATAACCCGAATATCTAGGCTGAATTATGTTCCACTCAGGATGAAATAAGGAGAGATACACCAGAAAGATGATAGTGGGAGAGGAGGTACATACCGTACTGTAGAATAATAGAATAGACCGTATGGTCATAGGGTACAAAAAAGCAGCGTCTGTAAGTGTAAGAAAGTCCCATAAAATTCCCATGGACCGGTAAGCACAGGGTGTCAGGGGATATAAGGTAAAACATACCTTATGTGTGAGTCAGATAGGAGCGGTACTGTGGGTGGATAATGAAAAAGAAATTACATACCGAAAAAAAAAAAAAAAAATAAAAAAAATAAAAAAAAAGACTTGTATACATCTATCCCCCATATAGAAGGCATCAATTCGGTCCATAAACTCCTGACCCAGTCCGGTTTGCTACCCAACCAGATCAACTTGTGTATTGACCTACTAACCATCATTCTTACCCGTAATTATTTTTTGTTCCAGGATGACTTTTATCTACAAATCCGTGGTACCGCGATGGGCTCCAACGTAGCACCCCCGTATGCTAATTGCTACATGGCCGATTTTGAGGAGAGTCAGATATACCCTCACCCACTATTTCGTGACCACGTCCTTGTATGGAAACGTTACATCGACGACGTCTTTTGCATATGGGGGGGCTCGTTGGAAGCCCTCGCGTTCTTCCTCGATTGGCTGAACACGGCCTGGCCAGGTATCTCTTTCACCATGTCTTACAGTACTACACAGATCAATTTCCTAGACACCTTAGTCATTCTACAACCTGATGGCTCTTTCACTACCGACCTCTACACTAAAAGCACTGACCGTAACAGTTTGTTACATTTTACGAGTTTTCACCCTCCGGCCACAAAAAATTCAGTACCTAAGTCCCAATTTTATCGGGTCTCTAAGATTGTGTCTGACACAGAGCTTAGATCGATCCGCCTTCAGGAAATGGCTTCTAAGTTCACTCAACGGGGTTACCCGCCAGCGATACTGGAAAAAGCCGCTGCCCCCCCTACCCCACGACCCAATAGAGCCTCTAATCGGATCCCGTTTGTTCATTCATATCACCCGTTTGCGTACATTCTACATAGGTCAATACGCCGGAATTGGCACCTGCTGTCCAAGGGTTACCCCAACGTTACTGAGTTTCAGAACCCTTTTCTTCCCTGTTTCAAACGTCCACCCAACTTAAAGGACTCGTTGGTCAGGGCAGACTTGGGATCAGGTATTCCATCCCCCCGCCAACGGTTCTTACAGAGTCCACGTACCGGGACCTTCCCATGCCTGAACTGCTCTCAATGTCATAATGTCCTTAAAGGACCCCGCTTCCATCATCCTCGCTCTGGAAAGTCATTCCGAATCCCGGAGTATTTCACATGCGCTTCATCATGGGTCATATGCTTAATCAAATGTCCCTGTGGACTTCTATACATAGGTGAAAC
This sequence comes from Ranitomeya imitator, assembly GCF_032444005.1. Lineage (NCBI taxonomy): Eukaryota > Metazoa > Chordata > Amphibia > Anura > Dendrobatidae > Ranitomeya > Ranitomeya imitator. Next base: position 716,257,550 of record NC_091284.1, read on the forward strand.
AACGCAACCTATTCGCGATCGGATTTCCAAACATAAATCCACGGTCCGCTGTAAGAACCTGTTGTTACCCATCCCCCTCCACTTCCATAATTTGGGTCATAATATCTCACAGCTACAGTTCCAGGTAATAGAACATATCCCCCCCATCCGGCGGGGTGGTGATCGGGTTGCTCGCCTAAAGCGGAGGGAAGCGTTTTGGATCCACACATTGGAGACCCTCCACCCATTGGGACTCAATAGAGACTATGATTTAGCCTCTTTTCTCTGAGACTGTATGGTACTATCGGGTGATTTGCCCTGCAATGTGGTATCATGTTATTTTCCCACAGGTCATTATGGACTTCTTCTATCTTACTGGTTTTGTTATTTTTACCATTGTAAGTCATTGATGCAATTTTTACCATTGTCTAATTCCTCTTTTCTTTTACCTCTAGAGTCGTCTGTACTGATCACTTCGGTCTACCCGCACACCTCACTGGACCAAGCTGGTTATCCTCACCTAGCTGATCATATCACTAATCAGACCTATAGACCATAGGAGCACCTATCACCATGGAGATTGTTCACCCAGCATATCATCTCCGTATAGGCACTTCAGCTCCATATCACTTGTCCTATGTTGCCTGTATTTTCATTCCTTTTCTACTTTCTCCCTGCCGCGCTTTCCGCAGCGCTCGTGTTTTTTTTTTTTTTTTTTTTCCATTGTATTGCCCTATCCCTATGACAACGTGATCTCACTTCCGGTCACCATACACAGGAACTCTCATTGAGCTGCACACTGAGGTAGTCCTCACAGCGCGCCGTCACTTCCTGTCTGCCACCCAGCCGCTGATTGGCTGTTGGAGCTGGCTTGTCCCGCCCCTTTCTTATAAGATGGCGGCCGCACTTACTTCTGATCAGACTAGCGGTGGACACCGCGTCTGACAGCACCACTATCCAGCTCGGTCTCCTCAGGTAAATCCCCTGCACTAGAGCGTTTCTCTGATCGGCCGGTTTTTGCTGTATGTAATTTTTTTTTTTTTTTTTTTTTTTTTTTTCGGTATGTAATTTCTTTTTCATTATCCACCCACAGTACCGCTCCTATCTGACTCACACATAAGGTATGTTTTACCTTATATCCCCTGACACCCTGTGCTTACCGGTCCATGGGAATTTTATGGGACTTTCTTACACTTACAGACGCTGCTTTTTTGTACCCTATGACCATACGGTCTATTCTATTATTCTACAGTACGGTATGTACCTCCTCTCCCACTATCATCTTTCTGGTGTATCTCTCCTTATTTCATCCTGAGTGGAACATAATTCAGCCTAGATATTCGGGTTATTTTCTCCCCAGCATATACTCTATGTATAGATTGACCAGAGTTTTGTATCGATGCTATTGTCCTTTTCCAAAATACCTTGTATATACTTTATTTTGTATGCAACTTTATTTTCTGTAATTTTTGTTTACACTTGTTTTTGGTTTTCACATGTAGTTACTGACGAAGGTCCATTCAAGGACCGAAACGTTTATTGGGTACTACTACGATTAAAATTGCACTAAAGCATCAGTTGAGTGCTGGGTTCTTTTTCTTTATTGTACAGACAATAGACATTACAGCATAACAGAAATACAGTTCAAAACAGATACCGGGAGGAGTGAGGGCCCTGCTCGCAAGCTTACAAACTATGAGGAAAAGGGGAGACACGAGAGGTGGATGGTAACAATTGCTTTAGTTATTCGGACCGGCCATAGTGTAAGGCTCAGGTGTTCATGTAAAGCTGCATGAACCAGTTAACTGCCTAAGTATGTAGCAGTACAGACACAGAGGGCTAACACTGCATAAAGTGTATGAGAACATGATGCGAGGAACCTGATTGTTTTTTTTTTTTTTTTATAAATAGGCCACACAGGGATCGTTAGGTTAATGCATTGAGGCGGTAGGCCAGTCTGAACAAATGAGTTTTTAGGGTACGCTTAAAACTGTGGGGATTGGGGATTAATCGTATTAACCTAGGTAGTGCATTCCAAAGAATCGGCGCAGCACGTGTAAAGTCTTGGAGACGGGAGTGGGAGGTTCTGATTATTGAGGATGCTAACCTGAGGTCATTAGTGGAGCGGAGGGCACGGGTAGGGTGGTAGACTGATACCAGGGAGGAGATGTAGGGTGGTGCTGAGCCATGGAGTGCTTTGTGGATGAGGGTAGTAGTTTTGTACTGGATTCTGGAGTGGATGGGTAGCCAGTGTAATGACTGGCACAAGGTAGAGGCATCGGTGTAACGGTTGGTGAGGAATATGATCCTGGCAGCAGCATTCAGGACAGATTGGAGCGGGGAAAGTTTGGTAAGAGGGAGGCCGATTAGTAGAGAGTTACAATAGTCCAGACGAGAATGAATAAGTGAAACAGTAAGAGTTTTTGCAAAGTCGAAAGTAAGAAAAGGGCGAATTCTAGAAATGTTTTTGAGATGCAGGTAAGAAGAGCGAGCCAGTGATCGGATGTGGGGGGTGAATGAAAGGTTAGAATCAAGGATGACCCCAAGGCAGCGGGCATGTTGCTTTGGAGTAATGGTGGAACCGCACACGGAGATGGCAATGTCAGGCAAAGGTAGGTTAGTAGAGGGAGAGAACACGAGGAGTTCAGTTTTTGACAGGTTTAGTTTCAGATAGAGGGAGGACATGATGTTAGAGACAGCGGTAAGACAATCACTGGTGTTTTCTAAAAAGGTCGGTGTGATATCAGGAGAAGAAGTGTATAATTGGGTGTCGTCAGCATAGAGATGGTACTGGAAACCAAATCTACTGATTGTTTGTCCAATAGGGGCAGTATACAACGAGAAGAGGAGGGGGCCTAGGACTGATCCTTGAGGAACCCCAACAGTAAGGGGAAGGTGAGAGGAGGAACCAGCAAAACATACAGTGAAGGATCGGTCAGAGAGATAGGAGGAGAACCAGGAGAGAACGGTGTCCTTGAGGCCGATGGAGCGGAGCATAGTGAGGAGGAGCTGATGATCCACAGTATCGAATGCTGCAGAGAGATCCAAGAGAATTAGCATGGAGTAGTGACCATTAGATTTAGCTGTTAGTAGGTCATTAGAGACTTTAGTGAGGGCAGTTTCAGTAGAGTGTAAAGAGCGGAAGCCAGATTGAAGAGGGTCGAGAAGAGAGTTATCTGAGAGATAGTGGGTAAGACGGGAGTGGACCAGGCGTTCGAGGAGTTTAGAGATGAAGGGAAGATTAGAGACAGGTCTATAATTAGCGGCACAGTTTTGATCGAGGGATGGTTTTTTAAGTAATGGATGTATGATGGCATGCTTAAATGAGGAGGGAAAAATACCGGAAGTGAGGGAAAGGTTGAATATTTTTGTTAGGTGAGAGGTGACAGCCGGGGAAAGGGACTGGAGGAGATGTGACGGAATGGGGTCACTGGTGCAAGTGGTCGGGCGAGAAGATGCAAGGAGCCTGCTTACTTCTTCTTCTGTAACTGGTTCAAAGTCAGAGAGTGAACTAGATGCAGTGGGGGAGGGAGGACAGTGCATGGTATGAAGAGATTGGGAGATGATTTCCTGTCGAATGTGGTCAATGTTTTCTTTGAAGTAACTGGCCAGATCGTCAGCATGGAGATCCGTGGTTGGGGCCTGCTCTCTTGGGTTGAGTAGGGACTGGAATGTGTCAAAGAGACGTTTAGGGTTATTGGAAAGGGAGGTGATGAGGGTGTTGAAGTAGGTTTGTTTGGAGAGGTGAAGGGCAGAATTGTATGTCTTTAGCATGAACTTATAATGGATGAAATCTTCGGGTAGGGTAGATTTTCTCCACAGACGTTCTGCGCACCTGGAGCACCGCTGCAGGAAACGTGTTTGCAGCGTGTGCCACGGTTGTTGCCGTCTGTGCCGAGTTGTTTTATGTATAGGAGGAGCAGCTTCATCCAGAGCACTTTGCAGGGTTTCATTGTAATGCTTCAGAGCAGAATCAGGACATGAGATGGAGAAGATTGGGGCCAATGAGGACTGCAAGTTCTTCATAAGTTTCTGGGTGTTAATGGCCTGTATGTTTCTATAAGTGTGGAAAGTGGGGGTGACCTGAGCGGGATGGCAGTTCTTGATAGAGAATGAAAGAAGGTTGTGGTCAGAGAGCGGGAGAGGGGAGTTTGTGAAATCATTTACTGAGCAAAGCCGGGAGAAGACCAAGTCAAGGGAGTTTCCATCTTCATGTGTTGGAGAGTTAGTATGCTGCGAGAGGCCGAAAGAGGAGGATAGCGATAAAAGGTGAGAAGCAGATGGGGAGAGGGGAGAGGCAATGGGGATATTGAAATCACCCATGATAAGGGTGGGGGTGTCACAGGAGAGAAAGTGTGGAAGCCAGGTGGCAAAGTGATCCAGGAACTGATGAGAGGGGCCGGGAGGACGATACACCACCGCCACTCGCATGGAGAAGGGGACGTAGAGTCTGACCACATGGACCTCAAAGGAAGGGAAGACAAGTGAGGGTACTTGGGGGATAACTTGGAAAGTACATTTGGGTGAAAGGAGCAGACCAACGCCTCCACCTGCTCTGTTGTCTGATCTTGGGGTATGAGAAAAGTGTAGTCCACCATATGAAAGAGCAGCAGCAGCGGTGGTGTCTGACTGCTGGATCCAGGTTTCAGTAAGAGCCAGGAGATAAAGAGAATTAGAAAGGAAGAAGTCATGAATGAAGGAGAGTTTATTACACACAGAGCGAGAATTCCAAAGGGCACAATTCAAAGAGACAGAAGGCATGCAGGGAATATTAATAAGGTTAGAGGGATTTCTGGGTGTAGCAATTGGGAGGTTTGACTGGCTATAACATGGGGGGCCGGGGTTTGGAGATATGTCTCCAGCGACTAGGAGAAGGAGGATCGAAAGAGTGAGCAGATGGTTAAGTGATTTGTGTTGGATTGTGGGACTGAATGGATCTGTGCTGTTAAGCAATGTGAAAAGAGCATGAGTGCTATACATAGGAGAGGCAAGGACAGAGGGGCCGATATGGATGGAGTATAGAGAGTTAATGCAAGGGCGGTGAATGTGAGTGAATGCAGCAGCCAGGATATAGATTATACAAATAAATATGGTGAGTATTTGTGCTGTTTCAAGTGAATATGGATTAGATTTAGATTGTCTTACCTGTCTCCTGCCCTGTCTAACTGCCATGTTATAACTGCCGAGTACTTAGAAAAAAAGTACTTTGAATAAAAATACACGAATACTAGTGCACGAATGCATCCCCAAGCTAAGTCTACATTTATAGAAGGCTAGCCCTTAGATCTCTCTTTTTTTTGGGGGGTTAAAGCTCGTTAGCAATCAATCTAACTCAGTTGAGACAACGGGACACAATAAATGTAGTGATCAGATAAACAAATGTCCAGGTCTACATGGATCATAAACCGCTTTGAAACAGTTATGTGATCTCTCTGAGTAAGGACATGCAAAAGTGAGTTAAATATCTATTCTACATCTTAATGTTTGGAGCCGATAAAATAAAAAATCCTATACTCAATTCCACGCTGGTGCGGTTACAGCAGTGATGGTACTCGTTTTCCTACGGCTCTTGTGCGGATGTTATAACATATGAGCCCAATCAGTGCTGGCGTCACTGCCCCACCTTCAGACAAATTGAACATCAAAAGGAGGAGAGAGCAGCTGCAGCCCTGGTTTGTAATGTCCGAAGTCGGGGACAGTGACGCCAGCGCTGATTATAACAGGCGCACAAGAGCCCCAGAATGGTGCTGGCATAGGAGGGGAGTATAAGCTTTTTTTATTTTATTGGGGCCAAGCATGGGGTATGAGAATGCGTCGTCTTACTAGTGGACAACTTCTTTAATTTGCACCAAAAAAAAACGGTCTTGTTTGCCTTGCCCCACATTTATTATTGGTTTTAACCTATTGGAAAGTGGATGGCAAGGAGAAGTGGCCATGCCATAAGACAAAACTGTACCACCAAAGTAATCCAATGATGCGAAGACTATATAATCTATAGATGCAGCAAAATTATCAACCAGAATGAGTCACTATGCTAATATTTTACACTTTTTGAGGCAAAGGTGACAACGCATCAAAGCTTCAGCGCCAGAAAACTGGGGTAAAAAGCTTGAAAAAAAAAATAAATCACACAATTTTGGGAGTTGTTCACATTATTTTCACCCAGCTTTGATAAAGTGGGCAAAGACTGATTGTCAAATTCATCACGAGCAGTGGCATATCTTACACCACAATCCTTATTCCAATCCTTGACTGGAGTAAAATTTGTGGCGAGGCATACACAGAGGAGCGCGCCACTTTGCACTTTATCTTGCCATTCCATCAAGACCGGAATGAAAAATTATGAATCAGGGCCAAAGTTTGTACCTAATTAAAGTTAGACAGCTTTTGTAAATCAGCCTAAGTGCGTGTGAAAGCAGCCGGTTTTCAGTCATAAAAGTGTGCACGGAGTGGCTACAGTCACTGCTAAGCACACAGAGAGCAGGCCCCGCCACTTGGATTGACAACTCACTTTACACAGATACACTGCAGAGCGAGCATACAGCCAAAGGCATCCCTAATCCTGCTGCATAGTACCATATTATTGGGTAATTCCCAGAGCATATGTCTTGGGAGAGAGGCTGTCTGTGTGGCTGTATAGAAAGTAGAGACCAGCAAGGGCACGGTAAGTTTTGGATAAAAAATTACATACTTTTATGTCATGGAATAGGTGCAAGAGTACGGATTAGGCTCAGGAGCTGATCCCACCCCACAAAGGATAGGTGTCTGCTGTGTTATACAGCCAGCATCTGCCTCGAACACCAACGATTGGAACTAGCTCCAACTGATGCTTTTTAACCCACTTAAATGGCACTGTCAATTACTGACATCAGTAGTTAAAGGGGTTTTCCCACGAACACAGAATATTTTGACTAAATGATCTTTGAATAATAATCAGTTCTACAATTGGATGGTTTTTTTTTTTTAAATGTTCCTGTGCCGAGATAATCATATAAATGTGTCCCTGCTGTGTACTGTGTAATGGCTGCATAATGGAAAATTAGCTGCATCCTGGAGTTAAAAAAAATTGTATCCACTGAACAACCACTTTTGTATGAAACTGAAGGTGATCCTTAGTACCCTAATTTGATAAAGAGGAAACTTTATTCTAGCCGTATTTGACAAACAGAGGGGTGAACACTTTGGTGTGAGCCAGAATCTTGTGTCACCATTGATGTAATTAGCTTCCAGGGACCATATAGAGGTGATATTATCTAGGACTCATTCCGGCCTCCATTGTATATTGGTAATGGGTTTGCTATAAGTGGCAATACAAGGATCAGGAAGAAAACAAACATTTTTGGAATGTTTATCTGTGCTCCTGAGGACATGGCTGTGATATTGAAGGCACTGCAGGGAATGTAATTGCTTCCACGCTCACCCATCTAGTGCAATAAATGTCTCTGCAGTAAGAGATTTGCCTTTTATCTGTTCTGTGGATGAATTAAGAGTGAATTGCAATAGACAATTTTGCTGACTACTCCTTATGGATATCATTTTAAAAGAGCATTAACATGGGCAACGTTGCTTGGTTTTGCTGCAACTCACTCATTCAGATGTAACTCTTTCAAAGATACAGAAGCTACAGCGAAAAATAACACTGACCTACTATACTCAAAAGAATACACCAAGGCCCCGATTTATCAGTTTTCACCAATTTTCTGCATTAAAATTGTTGGAAATGTTGAAAAAAAAATTTCACAAAGATATTGCAAATTTGGGTGTTTATGCAAGTCTCCGCAAACTCTTTGAAAAATAAGCAGGGTTTATAGTTAGAGGGTGTATGGCTAACTGCGGCCTTGAATCTCCTGCTCAGCACCCTAACACATCCTCCCGCTCCTCAATTTCCGACCCTCCACACCAGAAAAGGGGACCGGAAAGTACCGCTGTCACCAGTAAGTAGATGCAGTACGGGTGTGTGCTGAATGGCACGGTTGTAATGCATGGATCACGCCAAAACAGTGCCAGAGAGCTCGGTGACATGTCCTCTCACATTGTGCACCAGCCATGCCCCCGCTAAGATCACATACTTATACATATAGAGTTAAAGTCTGAAAGTACATGGTCACACAAATAATCCTGGCTCCCATACCTTTTTGGATACTTATATTTACTGTATAAACCTGTATACAGATATTCCTGATTAGAGACATCCATGATGGGATCAGTGTGTCGTTTGGGTAATCAACCAATCACAAAAGTTCACACTGCGGCATCACCACAACATGGAACTAATCCGTTCTACCTTCTCACAAGCAGTCGGGAAGGGAGACAAAAAAAAAATTACGGATATACCGTAAACCCATTCTGTTTATTTGTTCTTAATTTACGAACTATTAGACACAATACTAAAAATATCTCAAATCAAAGTTAATATTTAAAAAATGCATGAGAAATCAGCCTGTGCATCAGTTTTCATCCTCCCAAGTTTTTATCCTCTTAATATATTGCAGACATCATATTATATAGCATTGTGTGCCTACATTTGCTCATTTTGCCTTTCTACTCAGCTATTTCTTCTCTTTTCTCTTCTTAGAGCAGAGGCTCCATGTCGAAACAGGAAGTATCTTGTCCATGCATGAATCATTACCCTCTTCAGCTCCTGACCCAGCTGCTCCCGCCTACCGCCTGCAAGGGACTTTTGCAGTGTCTTATGACTCCTACAGGGAAAATTAACCTCCTGATTCTACATAGAGTTTTGAAGGATTCAGCTAGTTAGTTTTAAATCATGTCATGTCACAGACCTAATGAGAAAGAGAAGAATTAACTGGGTAGAAAGGCAAAATGAGCAACTGTAAGTACACAGTGCTATATACTGTAATATGATGATTGCAATACATTAAGAAGGCAGCACGGTGGCTTAGTGGTTAGCACTGCAGCCTTGCAGTGCTGGGGTCCTGGCTGGGTTCAAATCGCACCAAGGACAATATCTGCAAGGAGTTAGTATGTTCTCCCTGTGTTTGCGTGGGTTTTCTCCAGGTACTTCAGTTTTCTCCCACACTCCATAGACATACTGATAGAGAATTCACATTGTGAGCCCCAATGGGGACAGAAATGATAATGCATGTAAAGCGCTGCAGAAAATTATAGCGCTGTATAAACAAAGAAAAATAAGTAAATAAGAGGATAAAAAGGTTGATGGGAGTGCTTCTTTAATTCTGCAAGTTGTTTCTGTAGCTTTGTTCACACTTGTTTCTGTTTTAAGAGGACTCATTATGGAGATGAGAGGTCTGTTATGATCAGAACTTACCAATTTATATTTCTATACAAATTTAAGCTTCATGTAAAAAAGGCACTGATCAACAATAAACCAAGTCGATCAGAGCATGATTAAAGGCCCTGCTAGATGGACACATGCAAACGTTATGGGGGTAAATGATCCCTAATACGATCATCCTGTTCTACAATTTACATGTTGTCAGCAGCTTATTCCTATCTACACAATGACATCAAACTACCGACGGCTGTGATTTTTAGGCAACCTGAAAAAGCCAATCAGCTGATGAAAAAGAGGCGAATAACAGTAATTACTACACCACACTGGATGCAAAAGAAAACTCATGAAAAAGAGTGAACAAAAGAATTTTAAAAAGTTTGAAAATAGCTTTACCTATTTGTGCCAATGAGCATGTATGGTGTTGGATAATTAATAGGTGGCATATGAACACTATATCTAAGGACGGATTCACATGCCTGTGTTTCACAGTACAAGTGCAGTCTGCGATGCAAGAATTGGTTGCGTGTCTCCTGATCCGACATCTACAGCCTCATAGACAAATATGGGTTTTACTAATACTGACCTACAAGGCCATCTATAACCTGTCTCCTCCATACGTCTCTGAACTAATCTCCCGATATCTTCCCTCACGTAATCTTCGGTTCTCCCAAGACCTCCTTCTCTCCTCCACACTTATTCGCTCCTCACCCAACCGCCTCCAAGACTTCTCCCGAATATCCCCCATCCTCTCAAATTCTTTGCCCCAACATGTCCGACTATCAACCACATTCAGATCCTTCAGACAGAACCTGAAAACCCATCTCTTCAGGAAAGCCTACAGCCTGCACTGACCCAGCTGCCTCTTCACCACTACAGGAGCTAGCGCCTCACCAACACCAGAGCTCCTGCGACCCTCAACATATTGTCTCCTTCCGAATAATCCTGCAGAATGTAAGCCCGCAAGGGCAGGGTCCTCGCCCCTCTGTATCAGTCTGTCGACCCGCTGGCTGCATGCTGGCTGCAATATTGGATTGAAGTTCATTCTTTGTCCTCCGTAGTACATGCCTGCACAAGGCAATCTTGCCTTGCGCAGGCGTGTACTATGGAGGACAGAGAATGAACTTCAATCCAATATTGCGGCCAGCATGCAGCCAGCGGGTAAGGAAAGGGTGAATCAAACACCCGAAAACCCCGCTTCCATGGCAGAAGATTGTTCCCTTCAAATTCAGGTGACAGTGTCCCTTTAACTATTATTTGGTGACACGGGAGCAGATCATGTATCACTAAGCATGCTTATCATCAGTGGTGACAACTTTGTAAGAGCAGAAATTATCACTCTTTTGGTTGTCACATGGTTTTCACCAAAAGACTTAAAAAGTGTCTAGGCACTATGAAGAAGGCTACTAAGCAAGTCAATAAACTCCATTATCAGCCAGCAGTCTTCTGGCATTAAGCCACAATGTCTGTATTGATAACAACTTGTGGATGAACACAACTGATGCTTAACTGGACCTCACATTTCTCTGAGCAGTGAATATGGCAGTCAAAGACAATACATGATTGTGGTACAAGTATAGTACATATAGAAAACAGTATTAAATGGAAAATGTAATGTATCAGGATGATTGTTTTCAATACGGGTTTCTAAATGACACTGCCAAGAAAGCCATTGAGCTTCAATGAGATGGCTCCAAGTCGGGTTTCCTATACAGATGCAAGCTGTTTATCGGGATCAATTCATATGTGAGTGGCGGGCTTCTCCAGCTTCTCCGGTCATTCCATGTCGGTCTAGTCACAGACTAGTCCAGAGATAATTACTGTACTTAGAAGTCAATCACTGAATAACAAGCGTAGGTTAATTAGGTAAATCTTAATTACAAGACCCAATCACTCCCTTATGCCATGTTAATTCACCTATGAACACCATTTAATGTATCAATCTTTACATATCACGTGCTGACAGGTCAAGATCAAAAATTGTATCTCCGACCAAAGACATCTGTAATGGTTTCACTGATTTTTTTTCTTGTCTGATTATTGCTTCTATGATTGTAACCAACTAATAGTGCTACAGACCTAATATTACCCCGGCTAAAAGAGAGAAATGTAGTATGCCCATGTAATATTGCCATAATGTGCTACATATAGATGTACCAATGGTTACCTTGATTCGGATAATACAGCTCCGGGATATCATGGAACAAAAAACTAAAAAAGTGTCATTGAACATCAATCTTTTAATGATGAATGACTTATGCAATGTTATCTCAATCCTTTTAAGTAAAATCTGCCACTTTATTTATTCTGTCCAAAATTATGGTTTTCACTGAAATTCTCCAGCCATAGGAATAGATGGGACTAAACAAGCGCCGCCCTTGGCCGGCTTCTCCCTGACCCACTCCAGCAGATTGACAGGTCTCTCCCGTGAGTGTACATAGATAAAGACTTGGCAATCAATTGGGTGGGGAATAGCTGGCGTGGGAGGCGCAGTGTTAGTCCCATCCATATCTATGGTCCCTGAATGGCTCAAGAATCAAGGGACAGATTCCCATTAAGAGACATAACCTTCTACAAGTTACCAGTATATTGCATTAAGTGTACAGTATAAACCAGCCAAGATCTATTCAGACCTACTCTGTACACTAGTGATCCTGTGACATTAGTTGAAAAGTAATCACTTTAAGTAATTAGTTAAGTAAATAATACTTAGTATTAGTAAAGTACTGAAAAGTATTACTCCTTTGTCACTAATAGAAGAAGAAAAAGGATAATTAGGATTGTCTAAGGGTACCGTCACACAGTGACATTTTGATCGCTACGACGGCACGATCCGTGACGCTCCAGCATCGTAACAATATCGCTCCAGCGTCGTAGACTGCTGTCACACTTTGCAATGTACGACGCTGGAGCGATAATTTCATGACGTATGTGCGATGTAGAAGCCGTTGGTTACTATGCGCACATCGTATACAATATCGTGCACACCTTTGTTACACCATGCGATCATGCCGCCACAGCGGGACACTAGACGACGAAAGAAAGTTTCAAACGATCTGCTACGACGTACGATTCTCAGCGGGGTCCCTGATCGCAGGAGCGTGTCAGACACAGCGAGATCGCTGGAACGTCACCAGCGATCAAAATGCCACTGTGTGACGGTACCCTAAGACAAGGTTAGTGACCCTATCCGGGGCAAGTTCTAAACATCAGGAGGAATCGCTGAGGAGTCAATAAGGCAAATAAAAGAATGATTACACTATATACTCAGCATGCACTGTAATCATTTGGAATTATTTTAGTAGGGGTAGTGGTTATTGAGTGGAAATAAGGTAGTTTCAATTTGAGTATGATTAATAACAGTTATATTTTCCTGTAAATTAGGAGGGGTTAGCGCTCAATGGTCTCTTTGGGACCAGGTGTGTTCTGCAGTGTCTGATTTGTTGGATCAATAAAAAGGAAACGGTCAGGAGATTTATCCTGCCTGTGTTATTGCAGCTATGTATATTTTATATCGAAGTGCTGCGGCGTTTCAGAAAAAAACTGATCTTAGATGACTAGTTCAAGGCCATTTCCCAGTGTCTTCTCCCCACCCCACACTGACAGGTCTCTCTCTATGGCCACGTTCACATGTTCAGTATTTGGTCAGTATTATACATCAGTATTTGTAGCCAAAACCAGGAGTGGGTGAAAAATACAGAAGTGGTTATGTGTTTCTATTATACTTTTCTTCTGATTATTCCACTCCTGGTTTTGGCTACAAATACTGATGTAAAAAACGTACCAAATACTGAACGTGTAAACGTGACCTGAGTTTGTGGATAGAAAGATAACAGTTTGTTAGAGTGGAATGGTGACCCACTGGGAACAAGCCTTAGACTAGTAGTTTAATCCATGGCTGGCTTTTCAAAGAATATTTTCTCGGAAATGTTGCAGAGTTTTTTTGAGTGAAACATAATTGATCGCAATAATGCCGTGATTGGGCGTTATGAATCTCCAGACAGGTTCCCTTTAAATATTAAAGATTGATGACCGTCCTGTTTCTCATTACTGTCCCGTCTCTCAGGACCGTCCCGTCTCTCAGGACCGGCCCGTCTCTCAGGACCGTCCCATCTCTCAGGACCGTCCCATCTCTCAGGACTGTCTCGTCTCTCATTACTATCCTCTCTCAGGACTGGCCCATCTCTCAGGAACGTCCCATCTCTCAGGACCGTCCCGTCTCTCAGGACCGTCCCGTCTCTCAGGACTGTCCCATCTCTCAGGACTGTCTCGTCTCTCATGATCATCCTGTCTCCAGTTTTGTGATCACCAGAAGAAATGACACACACTGTGCTACACAGGCAATGTTTCACAATCAAAAACTACATATTCTCAGTTATTACTAATAGTGCTATGGTATAAGTAGCAATCCATTCTACCTCAAGTCAGCACATTTACCACCAACCCTCTTGTCAATTTTCCAGTGCAATATCTCTATCATCATCAGAAAATAGTCAACACGATGATGAGGAAGGTAGTGGAGCTTTTAGTACAAAATGTAAACTCCACTTTCTTCCCTCCATCTCTAAAGCGAACAAGAAGAGTTTTTCCAAGTCAGGACACAATAGGTTGAAACTAGATACAAGCTTGACTTAAGAAAATGTAAGGTCGCATTTATTTTAATCATATGAACATGACCATATTCTACAACACTCTTGATGTCTAATATGGGAAGCATCCTTTCGAGATTCCCCTTCTTTATCCAATGATCAACAATCGAATATAATTGATGACTTGCCCCGGAGTTACTTCACTATTTGGGTAAGTCAGACCATGTAGTTTGTGAAGACACATGTTGTGTGGTCCGCATTATAGACCACGGGTCACCCAGGGTGTGAACAACGTGTGCTGGTACTGACACCACTGTACGTGACCCTATCTGTACGATGAAAAGTGGCCTAGGAAGCACTTTTCGTTGCCATGCTTTTCCATTAGCACTCTTAGGGTGGTTGTTACAATATTCACTTATAATGAAACATCCTAAAGATATGTAATATTGATAAGATGAGAAGAAGTCACAATGCAGAATATCTCAACAAATAAAACCTAATTCACTCCTATGTGACAACAGTACCTATGAATGATACTGCCATACAGATTCCCACATTTGTACCGCAATCTGAAGCATGTGCTCATTATATTCGCCACTAACAATCCATCAAGTAGTCACATCACCGGCGAGCAATCTACAGATTATCATATTATCAGTAATTAGATAAATCGTTAACAATAGCATTTGACATGTGAAGGACGCAATGCACGGAGCAGACGCTTCAAGTGTTATCTACAAGAGACAATGGTGCGGGTTTTGATCAAGGGGTTAATGAGAATCTTACACGGGAGGTTGCCATGGTGATGTTAGCATTAGTGCACTGCCATGGCTGTGCTCACTTATCATCCCCAAATGCATAGAAAAATAATAATTGTGCTAAATGCAGCATACTGCCGAATACGACAAGTCCGTGCACCTCGAATGCGTCTGGCTACATGAATATGGTGATGTGATTGGCGGCTTGTGCGGAACGCTTTTGTTTTCCAGGAGAGCTGGAAACCACCGTTTCTCAGCAAAGATGGGATTCCTATGGGTGGTCTGCGCATGTGGGGAGGGAAGTCCCTTAACCCCCCGTTTGCCAGGTACTCACAGAGCTCTCAGTTTGACCCACATCTTCTTGCTCGGGGCCGATTTCAGCTCGAATGGAGACGTGCATCCCTCCAGCAGATCTTTGTCGACGCTGGGAGACTCCATCATTCCTGCGGAAGAGAGGAAATCATGTCAGTCGTGTGCTATAACTGTTTATTTCGGGCTCTTGGGCACGCCATTGCAGCCAAATGGCAGTTCAAGATCTGACGAGACGTTCAGTTACGGGGGACATGATTGATGGACACCATATTGACAAACCTGATTGACATGTAGGACCTGTTTGTTAAAACTCATATTAAATATGTGACTAAGACCACCTGGGGGTAAAAAGGAGCAATGGACAGTTCCTATAAGCACAGAGAACTACAACATACCCAAACAGCAATAGACGTATCAACCTGCCAGGACAGATCTGTGCCAGCACGGAAAGGGTTCATGCAAATTATCTTTCTCACATATTCTGTGGTCTCCCCTGCGTCCTTCAGGGAAATCAGTCCATTCTCCTTGCGTTGTGATGGATAAATGTGGGCAGCAGGAAGGGGGGGACTAACAGCAGCAGCAATAGCATGAAGCAGGACGCCTGCCCCTTCTGCAGAGGGATCTGCACGCGTGCTACTGAACGAGATAGACTATGGTCTACCTCTAATCCATGGAGATCCTCCCCCAGCGACTCGAACAGGTTATCACACTCTGCACACAGTGTTTCCATCTATGCTGCAGGATTTCAATATATGACCTGTGCGGGAAGTCCGGCTCTCTGGGGGTGCCACATGTCTCTGCCATGGCAATGTGACATTTCCTAAACAACGGATTAGCCGCTCGTCAGCAGAAAACTGCACTGCACCAAAAGCACAATACTTTACAACAGATAAAAGAGGATGCACTCATTAAATCCAACCCATGACTCTGTTATTAACAGAGATTAGCATATGCAAAAGCCTACAAAATACGGACAGGCGGCACTGAGGGGTATTTGGCTGTGCCCATGTCCGAATAATCAGCATCAAGCGGAGATTTGCTGACAGAAGTAAATGACCTGTGGCTGCAAGTTATCTATGTCTATACAGATAGATCCCTAAATCACAGATAACAAAGTGGCTTTCCGTGGGTTGCTAAGCAACACCCCGCAAACACACAGTCGCCCATTTAGCAGCGGACCATCTAATATACTTTGTATTCAGCCCTGGAACTATAGAAATGTCACTGACATGGAAATGTAACGAGGCATCCTGAACAATCCCCATTGCTATTCAGGTGATAAGTTGCTGTATGGATATGAAGGAAACATTTGCCGAGTGACTGATTTATCTTTTAAGATAAAGGCCAGTTTATTGTGAGCGGAATATTAAGGAACACTCGCATGAGGCCACATAGAAATGTGTCTGTGTATGTTTTCATCAGCAAGGCACATAAACAGAAGAAGGCCATGCTTTCCTCGAAACCTACATATGAACGCCCCGATATCCCACCGCCACTCAATGTGAAGGGTCATGAACCCCAAGGAAGCATTGGCACAAGAACTGTGTTATAGCACACAGTCTTCGCTCTCATTCAAATGTCCGTGTTGCACGTACATGTTGTATCCGTTTTTTTCACCGATACAACATATATCAATCATAATCTATGTTGTAGTTCACATGCTCTTATTTTTCATAGAGACATGACCGCTTTTTTCCAGCAGCAAAGCTGAGGGTGATCAATGAGTGAAATAGGCTGCAGTGATAGGTAGTGAGTTCTCCTTCAATGGAAGTCATCTGTCTGAGATGGTTTAGTGAATCCTGCATTGAGCAGGGGGTTGGACACGATGACCCAGGAGGTCCCTTCCAACTCTTCCATTCTATGATTCTATGAAAAGGGCCAATACAAGTCTATGGGTCCGTGAAAAACTCATACAGCACACGGATTGCATCTATGTGCCATCAGTGTTTAAAGAAGCACTCCCACCAAAGTTTTTATCCTTTCAATAGTGTATATTGTAATCATAACATTATATAGTACTATGTACTTACAATTGCACATTTTGCCTTTCTACCCAGATAAACCTAATGGAAAAGAGAAGAATTATGACATAATTTGATTAAAAAACTGACTAGCTGAATCCTTCTAAGCTCTATGTAGGAACAGGAGGTCAATTGTGATTCATCAGTCACTGCAAAAGTCCCTGGCAGGGGGAGGAAGAGCAGCTTGGTCAGGTGTTGAAGATGAAGAGGGGAATGATAAATGCAGAGAAAGGAGACTTCCTGTTTCTACATAGAGCAGAGAGAAGAATTAGCTCGGTAGAAAGGCAAAATTAGTAACTGTATCTACAAAAACTAGTGTTTGCATCACCATATTTTGAGAGCTATAATTTTTCCATATTTTGGCAGACAGAGGGCTTGTTTTTCGCGGGTCGAGCTGACGTTTTTATTGGTACCATTTTCAGGCACATGACATTTTTTGATCGCTTTCTATTCTGATTTTTGGGAGACAGAATGATCAAACACCAGGAATTCAGGAATTGTTTTTAGGGGGTTTTTTTTATTGCTGTTCCGCATGTGGTAAAACTGATAAGGTGGCTTTATTCTTCAGATCAGTACAATTACAGTGATACCACATTTATATTTTTTTTATGTTTGGCCGCTTTTTCATCATAAAAATTATTATATAGAAAAAAGAATTGTTTTTTTGCTTTATTCTGAGAGCTACAACTTTTAAATTTTTTTGCTGTTGGAGCTATATCGCAGCGTGTTCTTTTGCAGGACAAGATGGCGTTTTCATCGCTACCATTTTGATTTGACTTTTTGATCGCGTTTACTCTACTTTTTATTTGGCGGCATGATGAAAAAAGCAAAGGTTTTTGCTCTTTTTTTGCAATGTTTACTGAAAGTGTTAACAAGTGTGACAGTTTTATAGGTCGGCTTGTTCTGGACACAGCAATACCAAATATGTGTACTTTTTTGTTTTTGCATAAATATATTTATTGGTTTAATATTTATTCTTCTTTTTTATTTATTTTGTGATTTTTTTTATAGGTTTAAAACATTCTTTTACTTTTATGTTTTTTTTTTACTTAGTCCCTGTATGGGACTTCAGTTTTTATTTGTCTGATCACTGATCTCATACAATGCAGTACACATATATTGCATTGTATGAGACCTGTCAGTGTTACACAGGCAGAACGCTTGTCATAATCAGCTGCTGGCCGAGTCTAACAAGCCACTGCAGCAGGCAGACCCAGAAGTCATCATCACGTGACCTCCGGCTGCCGGGACAATGCGAAATCCCCTATGATGTGATCGGATCTCATCACGGGGGGCATTGTAGAGGTGAGTACAGCAGTGGTCTCCTTCTGCTATCTTCTAAATGCCATGATCGCGGCATCTAGAAGGTAGCAAAGGGTTTAACATCATTGGGACCTGACCTAATGTCCCGATGAGGTCACCTGTCAGAGCTATCACTCTGCTCAGGAGTTGCAGCGCTTGCAGTACCCTGGGGGTCCTGAGCCCACCGCTTATAAACGTCAGCGCTGCACAGAGCCCACCTAGCGCCGACGTTTGTTTACTATGGGCGGTTGGGTAGCGGTTAAACACGGACATGTCAATGGGGCCTTATATTAGGGAGTCATTAATACTAGGCCCTTCATGGAGGCTCTGCTTGAAACCACTTTAGGGAACTATTCTCCCCTAAAAGCTATAGTATTAAAGCGAACCTGTCAGCAGGATTTTGCTAAGTAAACTACAGACATTGTCAGGTTGGCACTGTTATACTGATTAAAATGATATCTGAGGTGAAGAAATCCGTCTTGTGGTTCTTGTGTAATCAGTGTTAGAAATTTTCAGTTAATGATATGCCCGTGCTTCGGGGCAGGACTGTAGGCAGAGTCTTATCTTCCTGCTCTAAGCCAGAGAAACCAAGGGAAGATCTGCCCACAGGTCGCCCCGAAGCACAAAAAGTCTGTTTCTCTGTCTCTATGATGAGGAACACGTTTGTGGTAAAAACAATGGTAGAAATTAATTTTTCCATCTTTTCCTCATGCAAGAGAATCGGATCCCAATATGACCACACTCTGATCATAGTGTCATTTGCATAATCGAACCGATTCTTTCTCTCGAGAAAATCTACGCTTGTCTGCAGCTGTCCTTACACAGTTTAGATAAATGAAGTCCAATGTGTCAGGATTTACATCATATGAATGTGCTGTTTACATCATCACAAGCAAGAATACAATGGTTGAATAACATAGCAAAACTTCCATAAAAGCCATAAGGCTATTTTCACACATTGCGTGTAAACCGCTGCGGAATCCGCACAAAGAATTGACATGCTGCGGAAAATACAACGCAGCCTTTCCGCGCGGTATTTTCCGCAGCATGTGCACTGCAGATTTGGTTTTCCATAGGTTTACATGGTACTGTAAACCACATGGAAAACAGCTGGGAATCCGCAGCGGCCAATCCACTGTGGATCCGCAGCCAAATCTGCACCGTGTGCGCATAGCCTAAAGAAGCTGCTTACAAAAAGCAAGATTTTTTGGTTTTTTTGCATTGTTTTTTTTGCAGCTTTTTTTTATAAGGATTATATTTGTCATTTGCCTACAGTACATATTTAATAAAGCTAAGTTTTATTCAACAAAAAAGCAGCCAAAACGCGTTATGGCATTTTTGCACTCTCTGATTGCTTTCTATGGTGAAAAAATTAAGCAGTCTTCCAATTCAATCAAGAAAAACAAAACAATCGGGTGCATGAGATTTTTGAGATCTCGTAGCTTTTGCTTGTACTGTAAAAAGCAGCTTGTTATTTGCATAAAAAAGCATAGCAAAAAAAAACGTACAACATCGCAGCATAGCCTAATGCTCTCCGACTAAATATACAAGACCAATCTTTATTAGTCAGATATCAGGAATATTTTCTATTGTATAGCAGTACAATGCCTGTCTGTAATTAATGTTATTACATTAACGGTCATTAAATTCTATACTGTGGTGAAGATGTCAAAGTGACGGCTCTGCCGCCTGTCAATGTTATCCGCACAGTTTCTCGTCTATCGGCGGGTTTGGGCCTCGGACTGCTGTTTGAGGAGGGCATGTAAGTCTGACCAGGGGAGACAAATGATATCACCTACCCGATCCCTGCTGTTCTTTTAAATTCCCCATTAATCTGTAATACTAAACATTATGGAGCCCGGATTTCACTTCAACAGCAACTTGAGCCGGGAGCTGTGTGGAGGGGTGAGAGATGGCTTCGTCACTGTAGGACATGTGCCCAGCAAGGTCTGGGGGTACTAGCTCCTCTCACAGAGAAATAGATGCATTTTTATAAGTATATTGCTGTCTGTTTGTCATCATATATTAGCTCACGATTTGGTATCCCCGTTCTATGAAGTCCAAATGCTCTGACAGAGTGCATGAATACATTGGCGTAACCAGTAAGTTATGGGCCCTGATGTAAACTTTCAAATGGGGCCCCCCCAACCATGCAAAAATATTTTCCACCCAAATTCAGATTTTCTCTATTCATTTCGCACACTATAGCTTTATTGCAAAGTTGTATAGTGTGACCTCAGTGGCGTAACTATCCGGTGCCCCATCCTGGTATATATCTGCCCCATGTACTGCCTTTGTTATGTAATTTACAAAAGAAAATAAACCATTATACTCATCAGGGGCTTACATAGAAGTCACGGGGATCCATATAAGAAGTATAATACACCCCCATAGTACTCTTTATAATATAATGCACCCCCATAGTCCTCTATATAATATACTACACAGTTTATAGTCATCCATATAGTATAATACACTCTCCATAGTCATCCATGTAGCATAATACACTCCTCATAGTCATCCATATATTAAAATACACTCCTCATAGTCCTCCATATAGTGTAATACACTGCTCAGTCCTCCATATAGTATACTACACTCCTCAGTCCCCCATATAGTATAATACATTGCTCATAGTGCTCCATATAGTATAATGCACCCCTCATAGTCCTCCATATAGTATAATACACTCCTCATAGTGCTCCATTTAGTATAATGCACCACCATCGTCATCCATGTCGTACGATTCACTTCTCATAGTATAATGCACCCCATAGTTCTTCATATAGTATAATGTATTCCCCATAGTCCTCGATACAGTATAACGCAGCCACCCCACAGAGTATAATGCAGCCACCCCACAAAAGTATAATGCAGCCCCACCATACAATATAATGTAACCCCCATAGAATGTAATGCAGCCCCCCTCATAGTATAATGCAGCCGCTCCATACAGGGGCAGTGAGAAAGACACGGGCAAATGGTGACTATGGGGCGGGGGAGAAGGACACAAGGGGGCTAGGGGAGACAGGCACAATGGTGACACAGGGGGCTAGAGAGCAAGGAAGACAGGCACAAGGGGACACATGCGGGCTAGGAGGCAGGGGAGAAGGGCACAAGGGGACTAGTGGGCAAGGGAGACTGACACAAGGGGACACACGGGAACAAGGGACACAAGCACAAAGGGACAAAGGAGACAGGTACAAGGGGACACACAGGGACTAGTGGGCAAGGGAGACTGACACAAGGCTACACACGGGAACAAGGGACACAAGCACAAGGGGGCCATGAAGAAGAGAAAGGCACAAGGCGACACACGGTGACTAGGGGGCAAGGGAGACAGGCATAAGAGGACACAAGGTGACTCCGAGGGCAGAGTAGATAGGGACGCAAGTAGACGGAGTTGCAAGGGGACATGGGAAGACGGGGAGACTTGGGAGCAGGGAAGGAGGCACAGGGATTACGAAGACAGGGCAGATGGGGAACACACGGTAAGAGAGGGGACAGGGGAGACTTGAGAGCAGGGCAAATGGGTCACATGGGGACAAGGGGCAGGAAATGCATGGGGGGAGCAGGAGGACTCAGGGCATGGGAGATGGGGAGCATTGGGGGACCAGGGGAGGAGTGACAAGGCGCATACGGGGGCCTGGAGGAGCACAATGACCTAAATCTGGGGACCTACGAGGACATGGGGCATGGGAGAGCAGGGAGGAAACAGAGCTGGTGTCACAGGGGGCTGAAAACGGCGACACACGGCGACCGCTGCTACCATGGTAATTACGCCCCTGCATGAATAGACGTTCACCTAAATGGAAAATCCCTTTAAAGATAATCTGTCTCCAAGTTTTTGCTATGGAATCTGAGAGCTTCATGATGCAGGAGCAGAGAGCCTGATCCCAGCGATGTATGACTTACTGGACTGCTTGGTGCAGTTTTGCATTACCTGCCTACACCTTTGATTGGCAGCATCCTGTGTACACTATACATTGTCAGCAAGCTCATGAAGAAAAGAAAAAATCGTTCCAGCTCCAAATAGTAAAATCCAAATTCCAACTTTATTAAGCCAATATAAAAACAACGGTGGACATATGGCTTAATAAAGTTGGAATTTGGATTTTACTATTTGGAGCTGGAACGATTTTTTCTTTTCTTCATGAGATGACCGCGTGGATCAGCGTTGGGTTCCGTGCTCCTGCGGTGGCTACTTGGTGAGCTGGCTTTTTTTCTTCTTTGCTATTGTCAGCAAGCTGTCAATCAGTGGTGTGGCTGGGTTACACATAGCTGGTCTGGCTGATAAAATACTGATTGTATTGAAATTACGGCAAGCTGTTGAGCAAGTGACACATGCCAGGAGTCAGGTCATCTGCCCCTACATTATGCTGCTATCAAATTAAAAAGCAAAAACCTGCTGATGGATTCCCTTTAAAAGAGTATCCCACCATACACATTAATTACCCATCCACACAGTGGTTGACATGTCTAATCACAGGGACCCCAACTGATAGCTAACAGGGGGTCCCAAGTCCCCATGGCTTCTCACAATAGGACCGCAGTGAGTAGGATCTTCAATAGAGCAGCACTTAACCATACATAGTGTTTCTCCATTCACATTCATCCTCTATAGCAGACCTGGGCAAAGTGTGGCCTGTGGGCCAAATCCAGCCATCTTGCTGTTCACATCCGGCCTGCGAACTGAGACAGCCGAGGGGCTGAAAACAGTGGCTTATGGACCGCACCTTGTCCTCCACAGCCTGTCCGCCGCCACTCACTGTCACCGCTATCTATCTGCATCCTCAGGATGCAGGCAGCGGTGAATGCATGGGGTAGGACGGGCCGCCAGCCGATCAACGTGTGAGACAGCTGACGCAGTCATTTTATCGCATCAGCTGTGCACTGTGGGGAGTCAGCGCATCGGAGAGAGCAGAGGCAGAGCGCTGGGGAATGGGAGCATAGTGAGTAAGGTGGGTTTTTTTTCATGTGCATGGGATGTTTGGCTGGAAATGGGGAGCCTATGGGGGTCTCATGCTGGACAAGAGGAGGCTATGGGGATCTTATGCTGGACATGGGGACGCTATGGAGCTCTCATGCTGGACATGGGGATGCTATGGAGCTCTCATGCTGGACAAGGGGACGCTATGGGGCTTTCATGCTAAACATGGGGACGCTATGGAGCTCTCATGCTGGACATGAGGACGCTATGGGGCTCTCATGCTAAACATGGGGACGCTATGGAGCTCTCATGCTGGACATGAGGACGCTATGGGGCTTTCATGCTAAACATGGGGACGCTATGGAGCTCTCATGCTGGACATGGGGACGCTATCGGGCTGTCATGCTGGACATGAGGACGCTATGGGGCTCTCATGCTGGACATGAGGACGCTATGGGGCTCTCATGCTGGACATGAGGACGCTATCGGGCTGTCATGCTGGACATGAGGACGCTATGGGGCTCTCATGCTGGACATGGGGACGCTGTGGGGCTCTCATGCTGGACATGGGGATGCTATGGGGCTCTCATGCTGGACATGATAACGCTATGGGGCTCTCATGCTGGACATGGGGATGCCATGGGGCTTTCATGCTAGACATGGGGACGCTATGGGGCTCTCATGCTAGACATGGGGACGCTATGGGGCTCCCATGCTGGACATGGGGACGCCATGGGGCTCTCATGCTGGACATGGGGATGCTATGGGGCTCTCATGCTGGACAAGGGGATGCCATGGAACTCTCATGCTGGACATGGGGATGCCATGGGGCTCTCATGCTGGACATGGGGACGCTATGGAGCTCTCATGCTGGACAAGGGGACGCTATGGGGCTTTCATGCTAAACATGGGGACGCTATGGAGCTCTCATGCTGGACATGAGGACGCTATGGGGCTTTCATGCTAAACATGGGGACGCTATGGAGCTCTCATGCTGGACATGGGGACGCTATGGGGCTCTCATGCTGGACAAGGGGACGCTATGGGGCTCTCATGCTGGACATGAGGACGCTATCGGGCTGTCATGCTGGACATGAGGACGCTATGGGGCTCTCATGCTGGACATGGGGACGCTGTGGGGCTCTCATGCTGGACATGGGGATGCTATGGGGCTCTCATGCTGGACATGATAACGCTATGGGGCTCTCATGCTGGACATGGGGATGCCATGGGGCTTTCATGCTAGACATGGGGACGCTATGGGGCTCTCATGCTAGACATGGGGACGCTATGGGGCTCTCATGCTGGACATGGGGACGCCATGGGGCTCTCATGCTGGACATGGGGATGCTATGGGGCTCTCATGCTGGACAAGGGGATGCCATGGAACTCTCATGCTGGACATGGGGATGCCATGGGGCTCTCATGCTGGACATGGGGATGCTATGGGGCTCTCATGCTGGACATGGGGACGCCATGGGGCTCTCATGCTGGACATGGGGACGCCATGGGGCTCTCATGCTGGACATGGGGGCGCCATGGGGCTCTCATGCTGGACATGGGGACGCTATGGAGGTATCATGCTGGACATGGGTATGCTATGGGGCTCCCATACTGGAGATGAGGACGCTATGGGGCTCTCATGCTGGACATGAGGACACTATGGGGCTCTCATGCTGGACATGGGGACGCTGTGGGGCTCTCATGCTGGACATGGGGACGCTATGGGGCTCTCATGCTGGATATCAGGACGCTATGGGGCTCTCATGCTGGACATGAGGACGCTATGGGGCTCTCATGCTGGACATGGGGACGCTATGGGGCTCTCATGCTGGACATGGGGACGCTGAGGGCTCTCATACTGGACATGGGGACGCTGTGGGGCTCTCATGCTGGACATGGAGACGCTATGGGGCTCTCATGCTGGACATGAGGACACTATGGGGCTCTCATGCTGGACATGGGGACGCTGTGGGGCTCCCATGCTGGAGATGAGGACGCTATGGGGCTCTCATGCTGGACATGAGGCCACTATGGGGCTCTCATGCTGGACATGGGGACGCTGTGGGGCTCTCATGCTGGACATGGGGACGCTATGGGGCTCTCATGCTGGATATCAGGACGCTATGGGGCTCTCATGCTGGACATGAGGACGCTATGGGGCTCTCATGCTGGACAAGGGGACGCTATGGGGCTTTCATGCTAAACATGGGGACACTATGGAGCTCTCATGCTGGACATGAGGACGCTATGGGGCTTTCATGCTAAACATGGGGACGCTATGGAGCTCTCATGCTGGACATGGGGACGCTATGGGGCTCTCATGCTGGACAAGAGGACGCTATGGGGCTCTCATGCTGGACATGAGGACGCTATCGGGCTGTCATGCTGGACATGAGGACGCTATGGGGCTCTCATGCTGGACATGGGGACGCTGTGGGGCTCTCATGCTGGACATGGGGATGCTATGGGGCTCTCATGCTGGACATGATAACGCTATGGGGCTCTCATGCTGGACATGGGGATGCCATGGGGCTTTCATGCTAGACATGGGGACGCTATGGGGCTCTCATGCTAGACATGGGGACGCTATGGGGCTCTCATGCTGGACATGGGGACGCCATGGGGCTCTCATGCTGGACATGGGGATGCTATGGGGCTCTCATGCTGGACAAGGGGATGCCATGGAACTCTCATGCTGGACATGGGGATGCCATGGGGCTCTCATGCTGGACATGGGGATGCTATGGGGCTCTCATGCTGGACATGGGGACGCCATGGGGCTCTCATGCTGGACATGGGGACGCCATGGGGCTCTCATGCTGGACATGGGGGCGCCATGGGGCTCTCATGCTGGACATGGGGACGCTATGGAGGTATCATGCTGGACATGGGTATGCTATGGGGCTCCCATGCTGGAGATGAGGACGCTATGGGGCTCTCATGCTGGACATGAGGACACTATGGGGCTCTCATGCTGGACATGGGGACACTGTGGGGCTCTCATGCTGGACATGGGGACGCTATGGGGCTCTCATGCTGGATATCAGGACGCTATGGGGCTCTCATGCTGGACATGAGGACGCTATGGGGCTCTCATGCTGGACATGGGGACGCTATGGGGCTCTCATGCTGGACATGGGGACGCTGAGGGCTCTCATGCTGGACATGGGGACGCTGTGGGGCTCTCATGCTGGACATGGAGACGCTATGGGGCTCTCATGCTGGACATGAGGACACTATGGGGCTCTCATGCTGGACATGGGGACGCTGTGGGGCTCCCATGCTGGAGATGAGGACGCTATGGGGCTCTCATGCTGGACATGAGGACACTATGGGGCTCTCATGCTGGACATGGGGACGCTGTGGGGCTCTCATGCTGGACATGGGGACGCTATGGGGCTCTCATGCTGGATATCAGGACGCTATGGGGCTCTCATGCTGGACATGAGGACGCTATGGGGCTCTCATGCTGGACATGGGGACGCTATGGGGCTCTCATGCTAGACATGGGGACGCTATGGGGCTCTCATGCTGGACATGGGGATGCCATGGGGCTCTCATGCTGGACATGGGGATGCTATGGGGCTCTCATGCTGGACAAGGGGATGCCATGGAACTCTCATGCTGGACATGGGGATGCCATGGGGCTCTCATGCTGGACATGGGGATGTTATGGGGCTCTCATGCTGGACAAGGGGATGCCATGGAACTCTCATGCTGGACATGGGGACGCCATGGGGCTCTCATGCTGGACATGGGGATGCTATGGGGCTCTCATGCTGGACATGGGGATGCTATGGGGCTCTCATGCTGGACATGGGGACGCTATGGGGCTCTCATGCTGAACATGGGGACGCCATGGGGCTCTCATGCTGGACATGGGGACGCTATAGGGCTCTCATGCTGGACATGAGGACGCTATGGGGCTCTCATGCTGGACATGGGGACGCCATGGAACTCTCATGCTGGACATAGGGACGCCATGTGGCTCTCATGCTGGACATGGGGATGCTATGGGGCTCTCATGCTGGACATGGGGATGCCATGGGGCTCTCATGCTGGACATGGGGACGCCATGGGGCTCTCATGCTGGACATGGGGATGCTATGGGGCTCTCATCCTAGACATGGGGACACTATGGGGCTCCCATGCTGGACATGGGGAGGCTATGGGGGTCTCATGCTGGAGCAGAGAAGGCTATTGGGATCTTATGCTGGACATGGGGAGGATATGGGGGTCTAATGCTGGACAAGAGGATGTAATGGGGCTCTCATGCTGGACATGAGGACGCTATGGGGCTCTCATGCTGGACATGGGGATGCTATGGGGCTCTCATGCTGGACATGAGGACACCATGGAGCTCTCATGCTGGACATGGGGACGACATGGAGCTGTCATGCTGGACATGGGGTCGCTATGGCGCTCTGTCAGGACATGGGGATGCTATGGGTCTCTCATGCTAGACATGGGGACACTATGGGGCTCTCATGCTTGACATGGGGAGGCTATGTGCGTCTCATACTGGTAATGGGGAAGGCTGTGTGGGTCTCATGCTGATCATGGGGAGGCTATGCTGTGATATAAGGGCTGTGTGTGCTTATACGATATATACAAGGGGCTGTGTGCAGGAGCAAATCATATTTAGGAGGATGTCAGTGTACTTAATTCTGCTTAATATTAAGTGATACAATTAATAGTAATATAAAATAATTATAATTAATATGTTAATGTTAATATTGAGAAGAATTTACTTCATCCTATTGGTTCGGCCCTCCACAACAGTCACAGTCTCTCATGTGGCCACTTGGGAAAATGAATTGCCCACCCCTAGTGTATTAGGGTTCTGTAACCTGCCTACAACACTTTTACAGAAATTGAAAGGTGGAGCATGTCACAGATTTTACATAATATATATATATATATATATATATATATATATGTATATATATATATATATATATATATATATATACACACTGCTCAAAAAAAATAAAGGGAACACTTAAACAACAGAATATAACTGCAAGTAAATCAAGCTTCTTTGAAATCAAACTGTCCACTTAGGAAGCAACACTGACAATTAATTTCACATGCTGTTGTGCAAATGGAATAGACAACAGATGGAAATTATTGGCAATTATCAAGACACAGTCAATAAAGGAGTGGTTCTGCAGGTGGGGACCACATCTAAGTACTAATGCTTTCTGGCTGATGTTTTGGTCACTATTGAATGTTGGTTGTGCTTTCACACTCGTGGTAGCATGAGATGGACTCTACAACCCACACAAGTGGCTCAGGTAGTGCAGCTCATCTAGGATGGCACATCAATGCGAGATGTGGCAAGAAGGTTTGCTGTCTGTTAATGTAGTGTCCAGAGGCTTGGGGCACTACCAGGAGACAGGCCAGTACACAAGGAGACATGGAGGGGGCAGTAAGAGGACAATAACCAAGCAGCAGGACCGCTACCTAAGCCTTTGTGAAAGGAGGAACAGGAGGAGCACCGCCAGAGCCCTGCAAAATTACCTCCAGCAGGCCACAAATGTGCATGTGTCTGCAAAAACGGTTAGAAACTGACTCTATGAGGATGGTCTGAGTGCCCGACGTCAACAAATGGGGTTGTGCTCACAACGCAGCAAATTGATGGACAGCATCCAATGCAGGTGTAGTATAAAAAGTCCTTTATTGTGCCAAATGCAACGTTTCAGCCATATAGGTCTTTTTCAAGCATGAAAAAGACGTATATGGTTGAAACGTTGAATTTGGCACAATAAAGGACTTTTTATACTTCACCTGGATTGGATGTTGTCCTTCACTTTCCTGCACTATGTGCTTTTCCATTTGGGTCCAGTGGAACAAGGACGGGCATCCCTATATCAGTTGTGCTGTCGGTTATTTTCTAATATTTGGGCTTGTGCTCACAGTCCAACACCGTGCAGGACGCTTGGCATATGCCATAGAACACCAGGATTGGCAAATTCGCCACTAGCGCCCTGTGCTCTTCACAGATGAAAGCAGGTTGACACTGAGCACATGTGACAGACGTGACAGAGTCTGGAAGACGCCTTAGAGAGTGATCTGCTGCCTGCAACATCCTTCAGCATCACCGGTTTGGCAGTGTGTCAGTAATGGTGTGGGGTGGCATTCCTTTAGAGGGCCGCACAGCACTCCATGTGCTCGCCAGAGGTAGCCTGACTGCTATTAAGTACCGAGATGAGATCCTCAAACCCTTTGTGATACCATATGCTGGTGCGGTTGGCCCTGGGTTCCTCCTAATGCAGGACAATGCCAGACCTCATGTGGCTGGAGTGTGTCAGCAGTTCCTGCAATATGGGAACAACCAACCACCAGAGCAAAAGACCTAACCCCAAGAATAGATCACATAGCAGGGTATACGTATTATAACAACAAATCTTTATTAGTAGTGGTAATACACATAAATAAAAGTGCACATGTTGGATAAAAAAACAAATAACCAGGATACAATCTCCAAAACAGTTATATATAAAAATCAATGTAGGCATGAGGTGTACCCAAAAGGAAAAAAAATATATATATATCACGACGGACGAAGGATTTTGAATCCGAAACGCGCGTCGGGGTGCGCATTGATTGGATATGGTGACGCCATAAGGTACAGGATCTCCACTACAATCTTTTTTCATCATTTTCTTTCACTCCTTCTCTTGGTTATACTGTGCTAATTTGTACTTATTATATTGTGGGTGCCTTCCACACTAGTATTACACTGCAGGCTTGCACATTTGCACTTTTTTGCACTTTATCCAAATAAAGTTACTTTTACAACCCTACTATGGGTTGCCTCTAACTTCATAGTATATTTTTTTGTATGTTCATGTCACTCTTTTTATATATCTTACCATTTTTTCTACATTGTCACACAGTATTACTCTGATTGTTCTTATGGAGTCCTGATATATATATATATATATATATATATATATATATATATATATATATTTTTTTTTTTTTTTTTTTTTTCCTTTTGGGTACACCTCATGCCTATATTGGTTTTTATATATAACTGTTTTGGAGATTTTATCCTGGTTATTTGTTTTTTATCCAACATGTGCACTTTTATTTATGTGTATTACCACTACTAATAAAGATTTGTTGTTATAATACGTATACCCTGCTATGTGATCTATTCTTGGGGTTAGGTCTTTTGCTCTGGTGGTTCGTTGTTCTCTACTTATATGAGTGGTTTCCACTCGCCTTTTTTGTTCTCACTGGGGTTTTTTCAATATTCTCAATTATATTTTATATCTCTCGCATATTGGATTTATTCTTACTACCCCATTTAGTGTTTACAATTTTTTCTAGTTCCTGCAAGATGAAGCATTGAAGCTATGGACTGGCCTGCGCGTTCCCCAGACCTGAATCCGACTGAACACATCTGAGACATCATGTCTCGCACCATCCACCAACGTCACGTTGCACCACATACTGTCCAGGAGTTGGTGGATGCTTTAGTCCAGGTCTGGGAGGAGATCCCCCAGGAAACCATCCACCGCCTCATCAGGAGCATGCCCAGGCATTGTAGGGAGGTCATGCAGGCACGTGGAGGGCACAAACACTACT
This sequence comes from Ranitomeya imitator, assembly GCF_032444005.1. NCBI lineage: Eukaryota > Metazoa > Chordata > Amphibia > Anura > Dendrobatidae > Ranitomeya > Ranitomeya imitator. The sequence goes on from NC_091284.1 coordinate 716,288,296, forward strand.
GAGCATCATTTCCTTGTCTTGAGGCATTTCCACTGAAGTTGGATCAGCCTGTAACTTAATTTTCCACTTTGATTTTGAGCATCATTCCAACTCCAGACCTCCATGGGATATTAGTTGCGATTTACATCGATAATTTTTAGGTTTTATTGTTCTCAAAACATTCCACTATGTAAAGAATAAAGATTTACAACTGGAATATTTCATTCAGTGATATCTAGGATGTGGGATTTTAGTGTTCCCTTTATTTTTTTGAGCAGTGTATTTTAAGTTGCTCCCAAACGGAGTTCAAAAGATTTAAGAATGCTTTCTGGACTCCCAAAAATACAAAACTCAGCTTTAAAAAGTACATAATATATGTTTACTGATTCATATAGTTCAATTAGGTCAAGTGCCATGAACTTCTTGTAGTTGCTCCATCCTAGAACCCAGCAGAATTTCTTTCAGTCTTATGCTTAACACAAGAGACTTTCTTGTGTCGGTGCATGACCGGAGCGATGTGCTAACGGGGGCTTATGACTTATCACAATAGCTAAGCTACCCCCATTTCCATCTCTGCACTTGCAACAAGAGAGACATAGGCTGTTGACCACTGGTATATGAAGGAGTACACAAAAGAAATAGGAATCGTATTCTGGATGGCAAGATACTCTTTGTATGGGCTTGAGTTGTCCAATCTTTTGCTCCTTTTGGGATGACTCACATGAACAAAATGTGGCTATTAAGTTTTGTTTCTTTTTTGTAAAAAAAAGCTTTCAAAATGGTTGTTACGAGGGGGTACCCAACTACAGTCCCCTGAAACTACAGTTTCCTTCAAAGTATTCTCCATTCACAGGCAGCGTTTTTGTCTCAGGTCAGGGGTTGAGCAGGTGAGGAACGAATTTTGCTGTACCTCATTTAATGCCCAATTTTCTCAGTTGAACGTTGATGCCAGTAACTATGAAATCCCAGTGAACTCCACGAGTTCATCAATGGTCTGACGTCGAATGGCATGATTAATTTTAGGCAGAGTTTCATCAGTTAGAGTGGTCAATTGTAATAACAATAGAAAAAAAAAACCAAAATAGGCAAATAATTGAACGTTAGCTAGGCGACCACCCACCAACATGTTCCTCATCATAGAGACAGAGAGAGAGACAGACTTTTTGTGCTTTAGGGCAGCTTGTGGGTAGGTATTTCCTTGGTTTCTCTACAGTCCCAACCAGAGCATGGGCATCTGATTAACTGAAAACTTCCAACACCGATAACACAAGAACCACAAGACAGATTTCTCACTCCTAGTATCATTTTAATAAGTATAACATTGACAATATGATAATGTCTGTAGTTACTGAGCAAAATCCCAATGACAGGTTAGCTTTGAAGAGCATAATTGCATCTGCCAGATTAGATACCAGCCTTAAGTCTGGGCAGAGGTTAGGGTGACAAGGATCTACACAGTCCTTCGTGCTAGGGGGTTAGGGTAGAGAGTAAGGGTACCGTCACACTATACGATTTACCTACGATCACGACCAGCGATATGACCTGGCCGTGATCGTAGGTAAATCGTAGTGTGGTCGCTGGGGAGCTGTCACAAAGACAGCTCTCCAGCGACCAACGATGCAGAGGTACCCGGGTAACCAGGGTAAACATCGGGTTACTAAGCGCAGGACCGCGCTTAGTAACCCGATGTTTACCCTGGTTACCAGCGTAAAAAAAAACAAACAGCACATACTTACATTCTGGTGTCCGTCAGGTCCCTTGCCGTCTGCTTCCCGCACTCACTGACTGCCGGCCGTAAATTGAAAGTGAAAGCACGTCACCGCTGTGCTCTGCTTTCACTTTACGGCCGGCAGTCACTGAGTGCGGGAAGCAGACGGCAAGGGACCTGACGGACACCAGAATGTAAGTATGTGCTGTTTGTTTTTTTTTAGTTTTACGCTTGTAACCAGGGTAAACATCGGGTTACTAAGCGCGGTCCTGCGCTTAGTAACCCGATGTTTACCCTGGTTACAAGCGAACGCATCGCTAGATCGCATCGCTAGATCGCTAGATCGGTGTCACACACACCGATCTAGCGATGCCAGCGGGAGATCCAGCGACAAAAGAAAGTTCTAAACGATCTGCTACGACGTACGATTCTCAGCAGGATCCCTGATCGCTGCTGCGTGTCAGACACAGCGATATCGTAACGATATCGCTGGAACGTCACGAATCGTACCGTCGTAGCGATTGAAATGGCAGTGTGTGACGGTACCCTAAGCCACATAAAAAAATGACAAGCATGATGCTCTTTACCCTCAGGGAATGGAGGGTCAGTGGAGACTGATGGTGTGTATACACAATAGACTATCAATAGATATTGCCAATGGGTTCTGCCAACGACATACAAAACGGTCATCTTTGTGCCAAGTCCAATCTGTCACAATGTTTCCCTAACATTGATTTTCACAGCAATATTTAATTAAAATGAACTCATCAGTGAGTTTTTTTGACCGGGTTTTAGATCAAAACAATCCTGATAGAGGAAAGAAGTGGGCATTTGCCAACCCCGAGATCTCTATTAATGAGCACAGTACAATCCTTTTTCTGTATCTAATTTTAGAAAGATGCCAAGTCTGCAGATCAACCTTTAATAAACTAGAATCCCTCTGCATTTTGAACTTTACAATGGATTTTCAGCATTGACGATGTTTAAGGAAACCTGTTACAAACTGGGAAATAAGTTTACCTGTACTTATAATAATATTAGATTTATAATAATAATGTTAATAATAGTTGGTTTACCTGCAGTCCTATGTAAACCAGGGGATAAAGAATAAATTGTGCCAGTTGGTATACTCAGCACCAGTATATCAGACAGCTTCTATATGTATGTATATACAATGTGTATACATACAGTGATACTGTAAATGCTGAAGCCTTTCCTTATGAAACTAGACAGTGATTTCCTAACACAGGTCCCTGATTCCTGGAACCATATGCAGAAACAAGTTGGCGCCTGGTGCCATCTATTTGAATTGTGTCTTGCACAAAGTCACAGATGTGCTGCTGTGTTGTGTTGTTTTGGAGCAATGTACACAATAAGAAGGATGCAGAGGAAAATGAGACTGGGGCCGCTGACTAATGAAATCGGTGACAGCAACAGGATGATGCTCCTTCCTTCCATCTGCAGAACAGAGCCCGGCATCGTCCCCAGCAGAGGCGTCTCGGCTGATCTCAGCTCGCATTGTCATAATGGCCAAAATTTAAAAATACATTTTAAGTCAGTCCTATACATTTCACCAATAGTTTTCCACCGAACGGAAATGATTGTTTTGTCACCCTCCGTTCGTTATACAGGTTGTTTCTAAAGTCTGGACACATAGGAATTCTCATTAACTATCATTTTAATTAATTTAATTAACTATAATATAACTTTGTAAAGCACAGCAATCTTTGCATCACAAATGAAGGAATTCATATTGAAGAAGTTATTTAATATTCCAATTAAATAAAATGTTGCTACTACATTTAATTTCTTGAAAATAATTCCTGGGATTATTTGTGCATCTCTGCTGAAAATGTATACCCCACATGATAACATGCACATCCGATCCTACACATGGGTGGCCGTAATACAGAGTTATTTACATCGGACTTCAGAGTCAGTCACATCACACTGCAGGGTGCTACCGACATCAAGCAAAAGTCTGCAAGCGGAAAGTGACAGAACAGTAACTGCAGAGTATACGCATGTAACATGTCCAGTGCCAAGTGTACAAGAATGGATCAGGTGCAGGTAGCTGGAGGCAGAAGGTAGCTGCTGTGTCGTGTTGTTTTGGAGCAATGTACACATAAGCAGGATGCAGTAGAAAATGAGACTGGGGCCGCTGTCTAAAGATATACAGCTCTAGCAACAATTAAGAGACAACTACAAAATGTTCAGTTTGTCTGATTTTCTCTTTATAGGTATATATTTGAGAAAAATGTAAATTGTTCTTTTATTCTATAAACTACTGACAACATGTCTCTGAATTTCCAAGCAATAAATTTTGTAATTACCGTATATACTCGAGTATAAGCCGAGATTTTCAGCCCATTTTTTGGGGCTGAAGGTCTCCCTCTCGGCTTATACACGAGTCATACCCAGGGGTCGGCAGGTGAGGGGGAGCGGGGGCTGTCTAGTTATACTTACCTACTCCCGGCGCGGTCCCTGCTTCTTCCAGCGCTGCAGATTCTTCCTGTGCTGAGCGGTCACATGGTACCGCTCATTACAGTCATGAATATGCGGCTCCACCTCCCATAGAGGTGGAGCCGCATATTCATGACTGTAATGATCGGTAACTGTGACTGCTCAATACAGGAAGAAGATGCAGCGCTGGAAGAAGCAGGGACCGCGCCAGGAGCAGGTAAGTATACGGGGAGCGCAGCGCTGCACGATATTTACCTGCTCCTCGTTCCGGTGCGGCTCCGTCTCCAGCGTCCTCTGGCAGTGACGCTCAGGTCAGAGGGCGCGGTGACATAGTCAGTGCGCGCCCTCTGCTGAGCATCAGTGCTGGAGACAGAGCAGCATGAGGAACAGGTAAATATTGAAAGTGCCGGCGTCCTGAGCGGAGAGGTGAGTATGTGATTTTTTTTTTTTATTGCAGCAGCAGCATTATATATGGCACAGCTTTATATGGAGCATCTATCGGGCCATAATGAACGGTGCAGAGCATTATAAATGGGGCGCAGCTTTATATGGAGCATCTATGGGGCCATAATGAACAGTGCAGAGCATTATATATGGCACAGTTTTATATGGAGCATCTATTGGGCCATAATGAACAGTATGGAGCATTACATGTGGGGCACAGCTTTATATGGAGCATCTATGGACCATAATGAACGGTGCAGAGCATTATATATGGCACAGCTTTATATGGAGCATCAATGAACGGTATGGAGCATCTATTTTTATTTTTGAAATTTACCAGTAGCTGCTGCATTTCCTACCCTAGGCTTATACTCGAGTCAATAAGTGTTAGGGGTCGAGTTCCCGCTTCTGCACAGGGGGAATCTCGAGCCACCTCCGCTGCGGTCTCCCATTCTTGTCCAGCCGCAGTGGAGTCTGCTCAGCAAAGACGTCGGTCCCAGCGTCTTGCTCATTCTCACTCTGTTCTGAGAGTTACTGCTGCTTCTCCAGTCTCTGCCATTAAAGTCAGTGCTGGTCAGCAGCGAGCAGACTTCTCTGGGACTAAGTCCTTGTCTGCATGTACTGAGCATGCCCAGGGTAAGATCTCCCGTTGGAGATCGAGGGTCATGTGCTCAGGCTCTGCAGCACATTCCATTGGTCCTCTTGGCAGGTCTTGGAAGGGCAAAATTGCTGTAGCCACTTCCTGTGCTGCAACTATATAAACTGCGCATGACCGCACGGCCATGCGCTAGTATTGTCTTACAATTGTTATGTGTGTATGTTGTGGGTGCAAGTCGTCCATGGATACCCCTACCCTATTGAATGTCTGTTCGCGGAAGGTGTATGGTTGCTTATCCTACAGCACTAATCACAGATTACAGCGTCCCGTTGCTGTGACCGCCAGTACGGCGCCGTGCACTTCCTCTGTGCTTTCCTTACCCAAGCCTGGGTGGTTAGTGGCGTTCGTCAGTGCGACACCGCATGCACTCTTGTGCCTAAATATTGTTATTCGTTTCCTTACACACCCAGTTGCGGTGTTGTGCCAGCAAGGGTCTAATCGGACTTCAATCCTAGTTGGGGTTGAGTTCGCTGACTACTTGCTCGCGCTTTAGGTGCGGTACCGCGGTCCTGTGACTTAACAGGATTGCTTCTTTCACGCTGGGTGAGGTTAACCCACGCGTGTATACTTTAGTGTACCGCCATATAGTCTGCAAATTGCTAGCAGCAAGTTTTCACCTGCACGGTGGACCCCGGACTGCGAACGCATCTATATCATCTGTCTTGGTGCGTTCCGCCAGTCCTAACAGAATACTAGCGCCAGGGTCTGGCTAGTAAAATGGCGGACGACCAGCGTTTACAGAGGTACATCCAGCAGCTGGAGGGAAGGTTGGCGGCTCTTGAGCGTACAACCTCAGCTGTGGATGTCACTGCTGTAGCTGTGCAGGCTGCAAGTGTAGCCGCAGCCAGTTTGTCCGCTGCCACCCCTGCTCCGACTTTATCCCGTCTCCCGCTTCCTGACAAGTTTGCTGGCGACAGTAAACATTGTCGCGGATTTGTGAGCCAGTGCTCTATACATCTTGAGCTCCTGGCGTCACGTTTTCCTACGGAGCGGGCGAGAGTGGGATTTATCCTATCTCTCTTGTCGGGCAGGGCGTTGGAGTGGGCAACGCCACTCTGCGAGCGAGATCATCGTGTGGTACAGAGTGCTCCTCTCTTCTTGGACACTCTGAAGCAGGTCTTTTTAGGGCCTCGGGTTACCCACGACACCGCACTCCAATTGTTGTCTATTACACAGGGTACGTCCGTGGTCAGCCAGTTTGCCATCCAGTTCCGGACTCTAGCTTCAGAGTTAGAGTGGCCAGACAAAGTTCTTATTCCGGTGTTCTGGAGGGGACTGGCAGACCATGTGAAGGACGCCTTGGCTACTAGGGAGATACCGGCCACACTGGAGGAACTTATTTCTGTGTCTACCCGCATCGACCTCTGTTTTCACGAGCGGAGGTTGGAGCGGACCCAGTGTAGGCAGAGGTTTCGGCTGGCTCCAACTTTCGCCAGACCTCTGGAATCCCCTGTCTTGGCGTCAGATTCCCATGAGGCCATGGAGGTTTCTCGAGCGGGACCTAAATCTCTAGCCGCTCGAGTACCCGTGGTTTGTAATAACTGTCAACAACATGGACATTACGCCAATAAATGTCCGCAGCGGTCGGGAAACGATCGCGTCTAGTAACCATTGGGGGAGGTTCACTAGACACAGCAGCATTCTCCTCCAAACTGTCCTTTAAAGGGACAATCCTGTTAGGCTCCTCCACTCTAACAGTCGAGCTTTGTGTGGATTCAGGAGCAGAGGGAAACATCATGTCCTCTGCTTTTGCTACACGTCATGCTATACCACTAGTCATGCTCGCCAAACCAATAACAGTTAGAGTTGTGAATGGGGCGACACTCCCACTGCAAATCACACACCAGACAGTTCCGTTCTCGCTGTCCATATCTCCTTCCCACCAGGAGATTATTTCCCTTCTTGTCCTTCCTGAGGGAATGGATGAGATTTTGCTGGGAATACCCTGGCTCCGTTTCCACTCCCCACATATTGAGTGGTCCTCAGGGAGAATATTGAGTCGGAGTAAGTCTTGTTTGGGCAGGTGTGTGAGTGAGTGTGTACAGGTCTCTACTACCGAGGTACCCGCAGATCTTTCATCACTTCCCAGGTATTATTGGTGTTATGCAGACGTGTTCTCTAAAAAGGCTGCTGAGACTCTACCACCCCATCGCCATTACGACTGTCCTATCGACCTCTTGCCTGGAGCCGAACCTCCTCGGGGAAGGGTATATCCCCTCTCTCTCCCTGAGACGGAGGCTATGTCTCAATACATTCAGGAGAATTTGGCAAGAGGGTTCATAAGGAAGTCAGTGTCTCCGGCAGGGGCGGGATTCTTCTTCGTGCAAAAGAAGAACGGGGAGTTACGTCCTTGCATCGATTACAGGGGTCTCAATGCTATCACTATTAAGAACAAATACCCGTTGCCCCTGATATCGGAGCTCTTTGACAGATTAAGGGGAGCTAAAATATTCACCAAATTAGATCTGCGGGGTGCCTACAATCTGATTCGCATCCGTGAGGGGGACGAGTGGAAAACGGCTTTCAATACCAGGGATGGGCACTATGAGTACCTGGTGATGCCTTTCGGGCTCTGTAATGCCCCAGCCGTTTTTCAGGACTTTGTCAACGATATCTTCCGGGATATGCTTTCTACCTCGGTCGTAGTCTATCTGGATGATATTCTCATCTTCTCTCCAGATACTGACTCCCACCGGAGAGATGTTGGCAGAGTCTTCGAACTCTTACGGGCGAATTTCTTATATGCAAAGTTGGAGAAGTGTGTGTTTGAGCAGGAGTCCTTGCCTTTCCTGGGCTATATCATCTCGGCCCAGGGATTGGCTATGGATCCTGCCAAACTACAAGCAGTTATGGACTGGCAGGAACCCCATTCTCTTAAAGCGGTGCAGCGCTTTATGGGGTTCATAAATTACTATCGCCAGTTCATTCCCCACTTCTCAACTTTGGTAGCTCCCTTGGTATCCCTCACCAAGAAGGGAGCGAATCCCAAATCGTGGTCCGAAGGGGTCTCCAAGGCCTTCACTTCTATAAAGTCCCATATTGCTAGCGCTCCCATCTTACATCGTCCCGATGTGGGTAAGCCATTCCTTTTGGAAGTGGATGCCTCATCCGTTGGTGCTGGAGCAGTCCTCTATCAAAAGGATGCTCAGGGTCGGAAGCACCCATGCTTCTTTTTCTCAAAGACCTTCACACCAGCGGAGAGAAATTACTCCATCGGGGATAGGGAGTTGCTGGCAATGAACTTGGCCTTTTCGGAGTGGAGACATCTCTTGGAGGGTGCTCGGTTCCCATTCCAAGTTTTCACGGATCACAAGAATTTGGTCTATTTACAAACAGCCCAGCGGCTGAATTCTCGTCAGGCCAGATGGTCTTTGTTTTTCTCCCGGTTCCACTTTACCCTACATTATCTCGCCGGGGAGAAGAACATTCGTGCTGACGCTCTCTCTCGCTCCTTCGTGTCAGCTGAGGAGGACGAGCCTCGGCTCATTGTCCCTTCGGAGAGTCTGAGAACTGTAGCTCCGGTTTCGCTAGAGTCTGTGCCCCCGGGCAAGACTTTTGTTCCCATCAATTTGCGTCCGGAGGTTCTCTCTTGGGCTCATTCGTCCAGAGTGGGTGGACACTTTGGGGCAAAAAGGACATCTGAGTTACTGGCGAGAATGTACTGGTGGCCACATATGGTTCGTGACGTCGGAGACTACGTTCAGGCATGTGTCTCTTGTGCCAAGAATAAGTCTTCCCGACAACGGCCAGCTGGTTTGTTATACCCTCTGCCGGTGGCAGACAGGCCCTGGGGGATGGTCGGGATGGATTTTGTTGTGGGTCTGCCCAAGTCTCGTGGCTGTACCATAATTTGGGTAATCACCGACCATTTTTCTAAAATGGTGCATTTGGTGCCGCTTCCCCGGTTACCTTCTGCACGGGCCTTGGGAGCGTTGTTTGTCAAACACATCTTTCGTCTTCTCGGTATGCCAGACAAAATTGTCAGTGACCGAGGTCCCCAGTTTGCGTCTCGGTTCTGGAGAGAGCTTTGTCGTCATCTCAGTATCGAGTTGAATCTCTCTTCGGCTTATCATCCCGAGACGAATGGGTTGGTAGAGAGAGCCAACCAGACCTTGGTCACATATCTGCGACATTTTGTTTCTGCTAAGCAGGATGACTGGGCATCTTTGCTACCGTGGGCGGAGTTTGCTCTTAACAATGCTGTCGCTGATTCCACTGGACAGACTCCATTCCTCCTTAACTATGGTCAGCATCCGCGAGTACCTGTGCCCATGCCCGTGTCTTCCGCCGATTCCAGGGTGGCAGACTGGGCTGTGGAGGCACGGGACATTTGGGATCGCACTCAGGATGCCATTCAGGCTTCCAAGGAGAGAATGAGGTCCACCGCCGACGCACATCGGCGCCCCGCTCCAACCTTTGCTCCTGGCGACTTAGTGTGGCTCTCCGCCCGTAACATCAGGCTGCGAGTTGAGTCTACCAAGTTTGCGACCGCTACTTAGGTCCTTTTAAGGTCCTCGAACAGGTTAATCCTGTGGTTTACCGTCTGGCCCTTCCTCCACGCCTAGGTATCACCGACACCTTTCATGTGTCCCTCCTTAAGCCCGTCTACATGTCCCGGTTTTCTGAATCATCTACTGGGACCTCGGGTTCGTCTACGGACGATTACGAGGTGAACGCTATCTTGGGGTACAAGGTGGTTCGTGGCAAAACATTTTATTTGGTGGACTGGAGGGGTTACGGCCCTGAGGATAGATCCTGGGAGCCTGCTGAGCACATTCGGGCTCCGCAGCTCATTGCTGCCTTCGAACGTAGCGAGGCCCAAGGAAGGGGGGGCCCTAGGAGGGGGGGTAATGTTAGGGGTCAAGTTCCCGCTTCTGCACAGGGGGAATCTCGAGCCACCTCCGCTGCGGTCTCCCATTCTTATCCAGCCGCAGTGGAGTCTGCTCAGCAAAGACGTCGGTCCCGGCGTCTTGCTCATTCTCACTCTGTTCTGAGAGTTACTGCTGCTTCTCCAGTCTCTGCCATTAAAGTCAGTGCTGGTCAGCAGCGAGCGGACTTCTCTGGGACTAAGTCCTTGTCTGCATGTACTGAGCATGCCCAGGGTAAGATCTCCCGTTGGAGATCGAGGGTCATGTGCTCAGGCTCTGCAGCACATTCCATTGGTCCTCTTGACAGGTCTTGGAAAGGCAAAATTGCTGTAGCCACTTCCTGTGCTGCAACTATATAAACTGCGCATGACCGCACGGCCATGCGCTAATATTGTCTTACAATTGTTATGTGTGTATGTTGTGAGTGCAAGTCGTCCTTGGATACCCCTACCCTATTGAATGTCTGTTCGCGGAAGGTGTATGGTTGCTATCTAGCGCCCGACTTATCCTACAGCACTAATCACACATTACAGCGTCCCGTTGCTGTGACCGCCAGTACGGCACCGTGCACTTCCTCTGTGCTTTCCTTACCCAAGCCTGGGTGGTTAGTGGCGTTCGTCAGTGCAGCACCACATGCACTCTTGTGCCTAAATATTGTTATTCGTTTCCTTACACACCCAGTTGCGGTGTTGTGACAGCAAGGGTCTAATCGGTCTTCAATCCTAGTTGGGGTTGAGTTCGCTGACTACTTGCTCGCGCTTTAGGTGCGGTACCGCGGTCCTGTGACTTAACAGGATTGCTTCTTTCACGCTGGGTGAGGTTAACCCACGCGTGTATACTTTAGTGTACCGCCATATAGTCTGCAAATTGCTAGCAGCAGGTTTTCACCTGCACGGTGGACCCCGGACTGCGAATGCATCTATATCATCTGTCTTGGTGCGTTCCGCCAGTCCTAACAATAAGTTTTCCCAGTTTTTTTGTGGCAAAATTAGGGGGGTCGGCTCATACTCGGGTCGGCTTATACTCGAGTATATATGGTATTTACTGAAAATGAGAAATGGTAAAAATAACAAAAAATGCATTGCTTGCAGACCTCAAATAATGCTAAGAGAACAAGTTCATTATCATTTAGAAACGATACTAATGTTTTAACTCAGGAAGAGTTCAGAAATCAATATTTTGTGGAATAGCCATAATTTTTAATCACAGCTTTCATGCGTCTTGGCATGCTTTCTACCAATCTTTCACACTGCTTTTGGGTGACCTTATGCCACTCCTGGTACAAAAATTTAAGTAGTTCTTCTTTGTTTGATGGCCTGTGACTATACATCTTCCTCCTGATTACATTCCAGAGGTTTTCAATGGGGTTCAGGTCTGGAGATTGGGCTGCCCATGACAGGGATTTGATGTAGTGGTCCTTCATCCACACCTTGATTGACCTAGCTGTGTGGCATGGCACATTGTCCTGCTGGAAAAAACAGTCCTCAGAGTTGGGAATTTTGCCTGAGTAGAAGAAATCAATTGTTTTTCCAGGATAATCTTGTATGTCAGGGGTGTCAAACTGCATTCCTCGAGGGCCTCAAACCATGCGTGTTTTCAAGATTTCCTTAGCATTGCACAAGGTGCTGGAATCATTCTCTGCAGGTGATTAAATTATCACCTGTGCAATGCAAGGAAATCCTGAAAACATGACCTGTTTGCAGCCCTCGAGGAATGCAATTTGACACCCCTGTTGTATGTGACTTCATTCATATGTCCTTTGCAAAGATTAACCTGCCCAATTCCAGCCTTGCTGAAGCATCCCCAGATCATCACCGATCCTCCACCAAATTTCACAGTGGGTGCAAGACACTGTGGCTTGTACGCATCTCCAGGTCTCTGTCTAAACAATAAATGACCAAGTGTTGGGCAAAGCTGAAAATTAGACTCATCAGAGAAGATTACCTTACTTCAGTCCTCTATGGTCCATTCTTTATGGTCTTAGGCAAACTTCAGCCTGGCTCTCCTTTGCTTCTCATTGATGAAAGGCTTTTTTCTAGCTCTATATGACTTGATTCCTGCCTCTAGGAGCCTGTTACGAACTGTTCTTGCCGCACAATTCACCCCAGCTGCCATTTGCCATTCCTTTTGTAGGTCATTTGATGTCATCCTGCGGTTGCTGAGTGACATTCGAACAAGATGATGGTCATCCCGGTTCCGGTCAGTGGACAGTCATTTTCACCCTCTGCTAGTCTGTAGCTTTGTTGTCCCCAATGTTTGCTGCTTGACCTTGTTGTAATGGACTGCCGTCTTAGAAATTTTAAGGATGGAGGCAACATGACGCTCACTGTGTCCCTCAGCTACTAAAGCCAGAATTGAGCCCTTCTTTTCCTCAATCAAGACTTTTCTTTTCAACTCCTTTGGCACGGCTAAAAGTTATTTTTTCATTCCTATTACTTTGGGGATATTACTAGCACTTGTTTTACCATCCAGTTTGTCCTATTGCAAGAGGATTGTGGGCACCACAGCAGGGTTTTTATACTTTCCTTCCTTAAATAAGATTTGGTTCAGGTGATCACCTAATCAGAAGCACATTAAGTAGCATAAGGTGTACTCTGGTTGGAATTCAACCGACACTGGAAAGGAATGGCTGTCAGACATGTAGAGTAGAGTTGAGCGACTTTTCCTTTTTTCGGATCGAGTAGGGTTTCGCGAAACCCAACTTTGTCAAAAGTAAGATCAGCTGAAATCGGCCGATTATTACGAAAAGTCGGGGGCCGACCGAAACACGAATCCCAATGCAAGTCAATGGGGAATCAAAGTCGGCAGTGAGTGGAGGACAGCAAAACACCTACAGTGCCCATATTAATGCCAAAAACATCAATTCTTATTACTTAAGCTTGTCAATCTTAATTTACTTTATAACAATAGTTAGGCATTGAAAATTCGGTGTCATTTGGCTAAAGTTGTAGGGGGGTAGGGCTGGCTCAAGATTTTTGTGGGCCCAGGAAACGCGGAATACGTCACGGCGTTGGAGCAGGGAGAGGTAAGTATTTCAACTTTGCAAGTGCTGTGATCCTGAGCAAGCAGGGGGGGGCCACTCATTGGCACTTGGCACTGGCACAGGGCCCCTCATAGTACAGCGGTGTGTTTGATGGCGGGTGGTGCCTCCCACTGCCACTTTTGCGTACTATGAGGGGCCCTCTGCCAGTGACGTCGCCAACGAGTATGCCCCCCCACCTGATGAAGGAACCTGCACTTTCATCTGCACCTTCCTCTTTGTCCCCGTGTAAGGTGGTATAGTATGCGGGTAGGGGAACCTGACTTTCAGCAGGGTGAGATTCAGGCTGTGTAAAGTGCAAGGGGAATGTAGTGGTCTGGGTCAATGTACCAGCAGACTCATCTAGCAGTGGCTGGGCAATGGGCAGGATGAGGAGGAAACAGATATAGGCCCAAATAAAAAAGTAGGCTAAATGCAGTTCAAAATTGGTAACAGGACTAAACAGGCGGCATAGCTTTGTTCAGTGGAGGACAACTGTAATGAGTGGCACAGACACAGTTAGTAGGCCCAAATAAAAAAGTAGGCTCAATGCAATTCAAAATTGATAACAGGACTAAACAGGCGGCATAGCTTTGTTCAGTGGAGGACAACTGTAATGAGTGTCGCAGACAAAGTTTGTAGGCCCAAAATAAAAAAGTAGGCTAAATGCAGTTCAAAATTGGTAACAGGACTAAACAGGCGGCATTGCTTTGTTCAGTGGAGGACAACTGTAATAAGTGGCGCAGACACAATTAGTAGGCCCAAATATAAAAGTAGGCTCAATGCAGTTCAAAATTGATAACAGGACTAAACAGGTGGCATAGCTTTGTTCAGTGGAGGACAACTGTAATGAGTGTCGCAGACACAGTTTGTAGGCCCAAAATAAAAAAGTAGGCTAAATGCAGTTCAAAATTGGTAACAGGACTAAACAGGCGGCATTGCTTTGTTCAGTGGAGGACAACTGTAATGAGTGGCGCAGACACACTTAGTAGGCCCAACTAAAAAAGTAGGCTAAATGCAGTTCAAAATTGGTAACAGTACTAAACAGGCGGCATTGCTTTGTTGAGTGGAGGACAACTGTAATGAGTGGCAGACACAGTTGGTAGGCCCAAATAATAAAGTGGGCTAAATGTCTGTCAAAAAATAGTTCATAAATAAAAAGGTGGCATAGCTAGGTAATCGTCATAGGTCATCATTTTGATAATGGCATACTCAGCCATGTGGGCCAATGTTCCAGGTGTCAATTTACTGCTTGTGCTGGGTTGAGGAGCACTTTCTTGCAAATCAACATCATTTGTGTCCCGCAAAAACCCTGTACCTGACCTTGCAACGCCACCAGTTTGTATTGCCCCCTGAGAAGCATCCTCCTACCATAAATATTCATCCCCATCATCCTCCTCCTCCTCTTCGTCCAGGAGAGTTCCCTGAGCAGACAATGGCTGACTGTCATCAAGGCTTCCCTCCTCCTCGGCTGCAGACGCCAGATCCTTAATATGCGTCAAACTTTGCATCAGCAGACGCATTAGTGGGATGCTCATGCTTATGATGGCGTCGTCTGAACTTACCAGGCGTGTGCATTCCTCAAAACATTGAAGGACTTGACAGAGGTCTTGGAGCTTCGACCACTGCACACCAGACAACTCCATGTCTGCCATCCAACTGCCTGCCCGTGTATGTGTATCCTCCCACAAATTAATTACAGCACGCCTCTGTTCGCACGGCCTCTGAACCATGTGCAGTGTGGAGTTCCACCTTGTTGCAATGTCGATTATTAGGCGGTGCTGGGGAAGATTCAGCGATCGCTGATGGTTCATACGACTGGAGTGTACGGGCGACCGGCGGATGTGCGAGCAAAGTCTTCGCACCTTCAGGAGCAGGGCTGGTAACTCCGGATAATTTTTCAGGAAGCACTGCACCACCAGGTTCAAGGTGTGAGCCAGGCAATGTATGTGTTTAAGTTCTGAAAGGGCTATGGCAGCCATAAAATTCCTTCCGTTATCACTGACTACCTTACCTGCCTCAAGATGTACACTGCCCAGCCATGACTGAGTTTGTTGCTGCAAGTACTCGGCCAGTACTTCTGGGGTGTGTCTGTTGTCACCCAAACACTTCATTTGTAACACAGTCTGCTGACGCTTACCCTTAGCTGTTTGATAATGGGACACCTCGTGTGCAACACTGGCAGCTGCGGATGGAGTGCTCATGCGACTGCGCTCTGTGGACGAGTTTTCGCTTCTCGAGGAGGAGGGGTGGCGAACGCCTACAGCCAACTGTTTCCTAGACCATGGGCTAGGCAGAACTGTCCCACTATGGCTGTCCCCTGTGGACCCTGCATCCACCACATTAACCCAGTGTGCCGTGATGGACACGTAACGTCTCTGGCCATGCCTACTGGTCCATGCATGTGTTGTGAGATGCACGTTTCTACTGACTGATTGCCTCAGTGCATGGACAATGTGGTCTTTGACATGCTGGTGGAGGGCTGGGATGGCTTTTCTCTCAAAGAAGTGCCGACTGGGTAGATCATAGCGTTGTACTGAGTAGGCCATCAGGTCTTTGAAAGCTTCACTTTCAACCAACCGGTAGGGCATCATCTCTAACGAGATTAGTCTAGCAATGTGGGCGTTCAAACCCTGTGTACGCGGATGAGAGGATGAGTACTTTCTTTTCCTAACGAGAGTCTCTTGTAGGGTGAGCTGGACTGGAGAGGTGCATATGGTGGAACTAGCGGTGGTGGTGGTGGTGGACATGGCGGACTGAGAGAGGGTTGGTGATGGTATTCTTGATGTTGGCCTACATACAGTGTTTCCTATCAATAACCTTGTGATTCCCTGACTGCTTTGGCCTTGCGACGATACCTCCACATTTGCTGCTGGTGGTGTCCTAACCAGTGGGCTTACAGTGAGGAAAGCAATGTAGCGTTGCTGACTACCTTCATTCTGAGCAGGTGCACCAACGGTACGGGACGTTTGGTAGTTAGTCCAGGCTTGCAAGTGCATGCTGGTTAAATGTCTAAGCATGCACGTTGTATTTAAATTTTGAAGATTCTTCCCTCTGCTAAGGGTCTTTGAGCATTTCTTACAGATAACTTTTGACTGATTATTCGGATCTTCGTTAAAAAATTGCCACACTACACTCTTCCTACTATGGAATACCTTTTCAGGCATTGCACGCTGTGCTACTTTCACCGGATGGCCACGCTGTCCTAAATCTTTTTTTGTTTTTGGCAAACATTTTTGGCGTGATACGGGTCTGGCAGATGACAGCTGTTGTGATGTAGATGGCTGCTGCGGATCAGCCTCCTCCGCTTCTGAGCTACTGGCAGCGGCACCCTCTTCCCCCAATGCCTGCCAATCTGGGTCAACAACTGGGTCATCTATCACCTCCTCTTCAATGTCATGTGCACCTTCCTCTGTGTCACCGTTTAAGGTGCTATAGCGTTCGGAACGGGGCACCATAGTGTCATCAGGGTCAGATTCTGGCTCAGTACACTGCGAGGGCAATGTAGTGATCTGAGTCAATGGAACAGCATAATAATCTAGCTGTGGCTGTGCATCAGTGCACTCCATGTCCGATTCATCTTGTAATGGGCAGTTAACAATTTCCCTTTCTAACCCAGGCACGGTATGTGTAAAGAGCTCCATGGAGTAACCTGTAGTGTCGCCTGACGAATCCTTCACCTTTGGTTTGGGTGAAGGACACAAGGAAACGTCTTGTTCCTGACCGGGAGTATCCACTGACGACTCGCTGCTTTTATATTTGGAACTTTCTGAAGAGGAGGCGAAAGAGCTAGAGGCTGAGTCAGCAAGGAAAGCCAAATCTTTTTCCTGCTGCTCCGGCTTTAAAAGCTGTTTTCCTACTCCCAGATAAGGGAGCCTTCGTGGCCTTGTGTAGCAAGACGATGACGCTGGCTCAACACCTCCAGCCTTAGGTGCTATTGTGCTTTTGCCACTACCACCAGATGCACCACCACCATCAGTACCAGCTGGCAACCACCGCCCACGGCCTCTTCCATGAGACTTCCTCATTTTTTGTAAAATCTAACCAAAATAACAACCGTTATATGGTACTGTAAAACAAGGTAGAAAGTGTATATAAACTTGTTGAGAATTTAAATCTCCCTTTTTTTTGGGAGACTGAACAAAACTCAGGCCCTGTGCATAAAACAACACAATGTAAGTGGCAGAAAGTGACTGGCTGAAATACGACAAAGTAACAGGACAGAAGTATATCCACTTTGTGAGAATTTGAATTTCATTTTTTGGGGGGGAGACTGAACCAAAACTTAGGCCCAGTGTATAGGACAACACAATCTACAGTTATATGAAAAAGTTTGGGTACCCCTATTATTCTTAAGCTTAATGTTTTATAAAAATTGGGTTTTTTGCAACAGCTATTTCACTTTCATATACCTAATAACTGATGGACACAGTAATGTTTCTGCCTTGAAATGAGGTTTATTGTACTAACAGAAAATGTGCAATCTGCATTCAAACAAAATTTGACAGGTGCATAAGTATGGGCACCCCACCAGAAAAATGACATTAATATTTAGTAGATCCTCCTTTTGCAAAATTAACAGCCTCTAGTCGCTTCCTGTAGCTTTTAATGAGTTCCTGGATCCTGGATGAAGGTATTTTTGACCATTCCTCTTTACAAAACAATTCCAGTTCAGTTAACTTTGATGGCCGCCGAGCATGGACAGCCCTCTTCAAATGATCCCACAGATGTTCAATGATATTCAGGTCTGGGGACTGGGATGGCCTTTCCAGAACAGTGTAATTGTTCCTCTGCATGAATGCCTGAGTAGATTTGGAGCAGTGTTTTGGATCATTGTCTTGCTGAAAGATCCATCCCCTGAGTAACTTCAACTTTGTCACTGATTCATGAACATTATTGTCAAGAATCTGCTGATACTGAGAGGAATCCATGCGTCCCTCAACTTTAACAAGATTCCCGATGCCGGCATTGGCCACACAGCCCCAAAGCATGATGGAACCTCCACCAAATTTTACTGTGGGTAGCAAGTGTTTTTCTTGGAAAACAGGAAAAGAAATCCAGCTTCCAAAAATATCAAAATTTATTGAGGATAAAATCCAAAGTCCAATGACATGGTTCACAGGAGAATGAGTAGCAGCAGGCTACGCGTTTCGAACAATGAGTTCTTTTTGAAAAAGAACTCATTGTTCGAAACGCGTAGCCTGCTGCTACTCATTCTCCTGTCAACCATGTCATTGGACTTTGGATTTTATCCTCAATAAATTTTGATATTTTTGGAAGCTGGATTTCTTTTCCTGTTTGCCTTATCGTTCCACGTGATGACTGCACGGTATCCGGGCTTCCCCACAACAAATGCCTAATAGGTGAGCTGGTTTTTCACTATTTTTCCTTGTTTCTCTTGGAATGCTGTGTTTTTTGGCCGCCATGCATAACGCCTTTTTGTATGAACAAACAACTCAATCTTGGTTTCATCAGTCCACAGGACCTTCTTCCAAAAAGAAATTGGCTTCTCCAAATGTGCTTTTGCATACCTCAGCCGACTGTTTGTGGCGTGCCTGCAGAAATGGCTTCTTTCGCATCACTCTCCCATACAGCTTCTCCTTGTGCAAAGTGCGCTGTATAGTTGACCGATGCACAGTGACACCATCTGCAGCAAGTTGATGCTGCAGCTCTCTGGAGGTGGTCTGAGGATTGTCCTTGACTGATCTCACCATTCTTCTTCTCTGCCTTTCTGATGTTTTTCTTGGCCTGCCACTTCTGGCCTTAACAAGAACTGTACCTGTGTTCTGCCATTTCCTTACTATGTTCCTCACAGTGGAAATTGACAGGTTAAATCTCTGAGACAGCTTTTTGTATCCTTCCCCTGAACAACTATGTGGAATAATGTTTGTTTTCAGATCATTAGACAGTTGTTTTGAGGAGCCCATGATGCCACTCTTCAGAGGAGATTCAAACAGGAGAACAACTTGCAAGTGGCCACGTGCAGTAGCTTTCTCATGATTGCATACACCTGGTTATGAAGTTCAAAGCTCAATGATATTAGAAAACCAAAAAAAGTGCTTTAGTAAGTCAGTAAAAAGTAGGTAGGAGTATTTAAAACAAGAAAATGATAAGGATGCCCATACTTATGCACCTGTCAAATTTAGTTTGAATGCAGATTGCACATTTTCTGTTAGTACAATAAACCTCATTTCAAGGCAGAAACATTACGGTGTCCAACAGTTATTAGATATATGAAACTGAAATAGCTGTTGCAAAAAAAACAATTTTTATAAAACATTAAGCTTAAGATTAATAGGGGTGCCCAAACTTTTTCATATAACTGTAAGTGGCAGAAAGTGGCTGGCTGATATACAGGACAGAAGTATATCCACTTTGTGAGAATTTGAATCTCACTTTTTTGGGGGGGAGACTGAACCAAACCTCAGGCCCTGTGCATAAAACAACACAATGTAAGTGGCAGAAAGTGGATGGAAGATATATGAAAAAATACAAGGACTGTAGTACAATTTCAATCTCCCTACAATCTCAGGACAAGTATGGCAGCAATAAAAAGGACTGCTGCACACAAAAGTGTGGACAAATAAACAAGATAACTGTGCAGAAAGGAGCAACATGATTTTTGCTTTTAAAAAACCAGTTGGTTTCCACAGCAGCATGCAAACAGCAATGCAGCTATCAGGGAGCCTTATAAGGCAGCTTAATAAGCTACAGAGCTGATGCACAAAAATCTAGCCTCCACTGTGCCTGCAAATAAATGGTGGTGTTGGACAGTGGAAATCGCTACAGCACAAGCAGTTTGGGAGTAAATTTTCCCTCCCTAACTATATCCCTTCTGCAGCAACCTCTCCCTATGCTCAGATCGGCAGAAGTAAGATGGCGGCCGGTGTGCACGCCCCTTTATAACCCCTGTGACGCCGCAGAAAGCAAGCCAATCACTGTCATGCCCTTCTCTAAGATGGTGGGGACCAAGACCCATGGTTGATGGGCACCCATGAATTGGCCAATTTATGCGCTAAGAATCTTCATTTTATCTATAACTGTAAGTTTTATGAAAAAAAAATTTTCAAAAATTTTTTATGAAACATTATTTTTGAGAAGTATAATTCGTATTGAATATTTGTCTGTGTTTACCCATGGCCTAGATTCTTGTACATGTGCGGCTGTGTTCTCTATATATATATATATATATATATATATATATATATATATATATATATATATATATATATATATATATATATATATATATATATATATATATATATATATATAGTACGTGGCTGGGCAATATAGTACGTGGCTGCGCAATATAGTACGTGGCTGGGCAATATAGTATGTGGCTGGGCAATATACTACGTGACTAGGCAATATACTACGTGGACATGCATATTCTAGAATACCCGGTGCGTTAGAATCGGGCCACCATCTAGTATATATATACTAGATGGTGGCCCGATTCTAACGCACCGGGTATTCTAGAATATGCATGTCCACGTAGTATATTGCCTAGTCACGTAGTATATTGCCCAGCCACATACTATATTGCCCAGCCACGTACTATATTGCGCAGCCACGTACTATATTGCCCAGCCACGTACTATATTGCCCAGCCACGTAGTATATTGCCCAGTCACGTAGTATATTGCCCAGCGACGTAGTATATTGCCCAGTCACGTAGTATATTGCCCAGCGACGTAGTATTCAGCACAGAGCCACGTAGTATATTGCCCAGTCACGTAGTATATTGCCCAGCCACGTAGTATATTGCCCAGTCACGTAGTATATTGCCCAGTCACGTAGTATATTGCCCAGTCACGTAGTATATTGCCCAGTCACGTAGTATATTGCCCAGTCACGTAGTATATTGCCCAGCCACGTAGTATATTGCCC
Organism: Ranitomeya imitator; assembly: GCF_032444005.1. Classification (NCBI taxonomy): domain Eukaryota; kingdom Metazoa; phylum Chordata; class Amphibia; order Anura; family Dendrobatidae; genus Ranitomeya; species Ranitomeya imitator. The sequence continues at coordinate 716,309,328 of NC_091284.1, forward strand.
AGTCACGTAGTATATTGCCCAGTCACGTAGTATATTGCCCAGTCACGTAGTATATTGCCCAGCCACGTAGTATATTGCCCAGTCACGTAGTATATTGCCCAGTCACGTAGTATATTGCCCAGCGACGTAGTATTCAGCACAGAGCCACGTAGTATATTGCCCAGTCACATAGTATATTGCCCAGCCACGTAGTATATTGCCCAGCCACGTAGTATATTGCCCAGTCACGTAGTATATTGCACAGTCACGTAGTATATTGCACAGTCACGTAGTATATTGCCCAGCCACGTAGTATATTGCCCAGTCACGTAGTATATTGCCCAGCCACGTAGTATATTGCCCAGTCACGTAGTATATTGCCCAGTCACGTAGTATATTGCCCAGTCACGTAGTATATTGCCCAGTCACGTAGTATATTGCCCAGTCACGTAGTATATTGCACAGTCACGTAGTATATTGCCCAGTCACGTAGTATATTGCCCAGGCACGTAGTATATTGCCCAGTCACGTAGTATATTGCCCAGTCACGTAGTATATTGCCCAGTCACGTAGTATATTGCCCAGTCACGTAGTATATTGCCCAGTCACGTAGTATATTGCACAGCCACGTAATATACAGCACAGAGCCACGTAGTATATTGCCCAGCCACGTAGTATATTGCACAGCGACGTAGTATATTGCACAGCAACGTAGTATACAGCATAGAGCCACGTAGTATATTGCCCAGTCACGTAGTATACAGCACAGACACGTAGTATATTGCCCAGCCAGGTAGTATATTGCCCAGTCACGTATGTAACAGGTTAAAAAATAAAAAAGAAACATACTCACCATCCGAAGAGCCCGTTGTAGTTCCGGCGCTTGTGTGCGGTGTCTGGTCCCAGGATTGGTATGAGCGCAGGACCTTCCATCACGTCGCGGTCACATGACCGTGATGTCACGGTCACATGACCGTGACGTCATGGAAGGTCCTTCTCCCATAGCATCTTTGGAAGCGGAACCTACCGCTTGCAGTGTCAAGGACAGGACGCGAGGGCGGAAGGTGAGAATAAGGTTTTTGTTTTTTTTATTATTATGATTTTTAATATTAGATTGTTTTACTATTGATGCTGCATACGCAGCATCAATAGTAAAAAGTTGGGGACACACAGGGTTAATAGCGGCGGTAACGGAGTGCGTTATCCGCGGCATAACGTGGTCCGTTACCGCCGGCATTAACCCTGTGTTAGCGGTGACCTGAGGGGACTATGCGGGCGACAGGCACTGACTGCGGGGAGTAAGGAGCGGCCATTTTCTTCCGGACTGTGCCCGTTGCTGATTGGTCGCGGCAGCCATGACAGGCAGCTGGCGAGACCAATCAGCGAATGAATAACCGTGACAGAAGGACAGACAGACAGACCGAAGTGACCCTTAGACAATTATATAGTAGATATATGTTTATTTGTGGCACTATTACTCACTATATATATGTGGTATATATATAATAGGACCATTAGACAATTACTTGGAGGGAGCAGTGAGTGTACAGGTATGCGATCTGCATGAATGCCTGCAGTAGTGTTTGTTAATGTCTGCAAAGGAACGGGCACCTAGATGTGACAGGCAATTGTGCCCATATGTTATAAGATATGGACTGTATGTACAGCTACACGTTGAGTTTGTATATTTAAGGTGTGACACGATCATTATCTGAATGAAGCAGGTGAATAGGCACTTTTAATTAATATATACATATTTATGTGTACATATATTGTGATGTAGCGATGTCCTTGCTGTGCAGTGAATAGGCAGTGACCCATATAAAGTTCAAACAAAGTCTTGTTTATTACACAGCATACTCACAAACCGGAAAAGAAAGCAAACAAGTCCTTCGGTATGCAGCCGGGAAAAAAATAACAACAGTCCATAGTTCGCTGCCGTGAGCGTATTACACCCCCGTGTACGCTGGGGTGTCTGGCTTTTCAGACTCTGCCTGGCCCGTGTTTCTCCACACGGAAGGAGCCTTGCACCAGCCTCCTGCAAGGTCTGACTCCCAGACCAGACTGACACACCCAAACTCTCTTGCTGGGGTTTTTTTTTCTATCCTCCAGATTCTATGGCCATGGGCCACTATAAGATCTGGGCTGGAGGAAACGGACCGGCCCCACTACCATCCTGCAGTCCGTTTCAAAACAAAAGCCCATACCAGGTTTTCCTGAATAAATTCTGGGACAAATAACTTGACCCAGTTCACACTTACTTTTATTCTTCCCTGTGTCTCACAGGCAACCTGCTGTGAGCACAGGGCACTCCAGCGGATCTAATATGCTTCTAAGCACATCCTGGGGGACACATAGCGACCCTCGCATATGACACCGGTCACTGCCTCACATACCCCCCCCCCCCCTCTGTTCAGACTTGTGGGGTTGAACATTTGTCAGCATACATGGTGCCCGTGACAGGGCATCTGCATTTCCCTGTGATTTCCCAGCCCGATGTTCCACAGAGAAGCTGAAATTTTGTAGGGACAAGAACCATCTGGTGACACGGGCGTTCCTTTCCTTTGCATTTCTCATCCAGACAAGGGGTGAATGGTCTGTTACCAACCGAAACTAACGACCGAGCAAATAGTAGCGTAGGGACTCCAAGGCCCATTTGATCGCCAAGCACTCCTTCTCCACTACGCTATAATTTTTCTCTGCCGGGGTCAGTTTCCTGCTTAAATAGGTGACTGGATACTCATCCCCGTTCACCTCTTGCGACAGCACCGCTCCTAAGCCTACCTCTGAGGCATCGGTTTGCACAATAAAGGTTTTCTTGAAGTCGGGGCTGATGAGAACCGGCTGTCCACACAACGCCGACTTCAGAGACTGGAACGCTTCCTCTGCTTGAGGATTCCACTTGACCATCACCGTTTTCTTCCCTTTTAACAGGTCCGTTAGGGAAGCCGATTTACCAGCAAAATTGGGTATAAACCGATGGTAATACCCAATGATGCCAAGGAATGCCCTCACTTGTTTGGAACTTAAGGGCTTGGGCCAGTTTTGAATGGCCTCAATTTTGTTCACTTGAGGTTTGATAACCCCCCGGCCGATCACGTATCCCAAGTACCGGGCTTCCGTGAGACCTATCGCACATTTCTTTGGTTTGCTGTTAACCCTGCGGCTCTAAGAGACTCTAGCACTGCTTGTACCTGGGACAGATGGGTATCCCAGTCGGTACTAAAGATGACTATGTCATCCAAATAGGCTGACGCATAGTCTCTATGTGGCGCTAACACAATGTCCATCAGCCTTTGAAATGTGGCCGGAGCTCCATGTAACCCAAAAGGTAAGACAACGTATTGAAAGAGACCCTCTGGGGTTATAAAAGCGGTCTTTTCCTTCGCTGACTCTGTTAAGGGAACCTGCCAGTAACCTTTCGTGAGATCCAGTGTGAAGTACTGGGCCTTCCCCAGTCTCTCAATTAGCTCGTCCACCCGTGGCATGGGATACAGGTCAAATTTTGATACTTCATTTAACTTCCTAAAGTCATTACAGAAGCGTAATGACCCATCAGGTTTTGGTATTAGTACAATGGGGCTAGCCCACTCACTTCGGGACCCCTCAATGACTCCCAACTGAAGCATTTGCTTTACCTCGGCCGCGATGGCTTGCCTTCGGGCTTCTGGCACTCGGTACGGTTTCATCCGCACCTTTACCCGGGGCTCAGTGACAATGTCATGCTGAATCACTGAGGTTCGCCCCGGCAGCTCTGAGAATACATCCATATTCTGCTGTACCAAAGCTCGAGCCTCCCGCCGCTGCTGTTTTGTGAGGGCATTATTGACCTTTACCTCACACCTGGCTGTGTCCTTGGCCAGGGCCAGAGGGACCTCCGATTGTATGACCGTAGTTGCATCTGTGACCAAACATTCTCGGTCCTTCCAGGCCTTTAGCAGGTTTACATGGTACAACTGCTCGGGGTTTCCTTTCCCGGGTTGGTACACTTTGTAATTCACTTCCCCCACCTTTCCCCGTATCTCATACGGCCCTTGCCACTTGGCCATGAGTTTACTCTCTGGGGTGGGCACTAGTACCAACACCCGGTCTCCTTCTTTAAAGGACCTGACCGTGGCCCTTTTATTATAGGTACGGCTCTGAGCGGCCTGGGCATCCAACAGATGCTCCTTTACGATGGGTTGCATGACTGCAATCCGATCCTGCATACTTGCCACATACTCGATAACACTCTTATGTGGAGTGGGCTCCTGTTCCCACGTCTCTTTGGCTACATCCAGCAGCCCCCTCGGGTGCCTGCCATACAATAGCTCAAATGGGGAGAACCCCGTGGACGCCTGCGGTACCTCGCGTATGGCGAACATTAAATATGGCAATAACATATCTCAATCCTTCCCATCCTTGGTGACCACCTTTTTGAGCATGGCCTTGAGGGTCTTATTAAACCTCTCGACCAACCCATCGGTTTGTGGATGGTACACTGACGTACGCAACTGTTTAATTTGGAGCAATTTACATAGCTCCCTAGTCACTTTAGACATAAAAGGGGTTCCCTGATCTGTAAGGATCTCCTTGGGAAGCCCAAGACGACAAAACATGGCAAACAGTTCACGGGCTATTAGTTTAGCCGAAGTGTGCCGAAGCGGTACCGCCTCTGGATACCGGGTGGCGTAGTCTACGACTACTAATATGTGCTGATGGCCCCGGGCGGATTTTACTATTGGTCCCACCAGATCCATTGCTATCCGCTCAAAGGGTACTTCTATGATGGGCAGAGGTACTATCGGACTCCGGTAGTTCGTGGTGGGTGAGGTTAGTTGACACTCAGGACATGTGTCACAGTACTTTGTAACCTCAGCGTAGACCCCAGGCCAAAAGAACCTCTGTAATATGCGCTCTAACGTCTTTTTGGCCCCCAAGTGCCCCCCCAACATGTGAGTGTGAGCCATGTCGAGCACCGCCCGACGATAGGGTTGGGGCACTACCAGTTGTTCTACCACCTCATCCCGGATTTTATCAACCCTGTACAGTAACTCCTGGATGACCGCCATCCGGGGAAACTCCTTTTCTGCACCAGGTTGTTGTGCCACCCCATTTACCTCGATTACTCTTTCCCTTGCCCGGGTCAGAGTGGGATCCTGGAGCTGGGCAGTCCCAAACTTACCAGGTGACACCTCCAGCTCATGAATTGGTGGATTCTCTTCCACTTCCCCTGCCAATACCTCTAGGGGAAACCTATCGGGATTACACACTGTCCCTATCGTGGCGACCCCTACGGCAGGTATCCCTGACTCGGGATCTTCGGGTTCTGCACCCGGAATGCTTTTTACCCTGAGAGGGTTAACTCTGGTCTCCCAGAGGGACCAGAACAACGGTAAGTCTCTACCCATCACAGTCCCATACGGAAGAGTTTTTACCACTCCCACCACATGTTTTATCTCTCCACATGGGGTGGAGAACGTGACCTCCGCAGTCGGGTACTCTCGGAGGTCCCCATGTATGCACACTACCCCCACTTTCCGTCAAATAGGACTGTCCCCAGCAACCAAGGACCCGTGTACCAGAGTCACCAAGCTCCCCGAGTCCAAGAGAGCATCCGTCTGGTACCCATTAACGAGCACTCTGCACAGCTGAGGTTCGGTACCGGCAGGGTCTGTAGTGGCAATGCAGACTGGCTGGGCATACATAGACACGCGGCGGGTATACCCGCAGTCCATGGGTTCTGTTGTTAGGGGACAATTAGCAACCACATGTCCAGGTTCTTGGCACCGCCAACACGTAACGACTGTGGCACGAGGTAACCTTGGAGCCAGTTTAGGGGACACAGGTCTGTGGTCACTCTCTTTCCGAGACAACCCCTCAGCACGGACTCGGTCCGGTCTTGTCCCAGTGGAGGGCCGTGGACTTTTCTCAGACTCCTGAGCTGGCGGAGCCTTACGTGACAGCCGAAGCGGAGCAGTGTCCCGTATAAAGTCCTGGGTGGCCTTATATCGCTCTATCAGGCCTACAACCTGGTCTAGGGTACCCGGGTCCCCTTGACCCACCCAACGCTGAATGGCCGCTGGCAGAGCCCTCACCAGTCGGTCGACCACCACCCTCTCCACTATCTGACTTGTGGATAAAGTCTCAGGTTGGAGCCACCGTTTCACAAGCTGCAATAAGTCAAAAATCTGAGACCGGGCAGGCTGGGCTTCCACAAAAGTCCAAGAAAACACCCGTTGAGCTCTCACATAAGTATTAACCCCCAGTCGGGCAAGGATCTCACCTTTTAACTTGGAATAGTCCTGGGCATCCTCCCGACTGAGGTCAAAGTAGGCCTTTAGCGCATCACCCCTCAAGAACGGAGCCACAACTTCAGCCCACTGTGCTGCTGGCAGATTCTCCCGTTCTGCCGTGCGCTCATAGACGGTGAGGAAAGCTTCCACGTCATCTTCCGGACTCAATTTCCTCAAAGCAGAGCAGACCTTGTCACGGGCATCGCGACGTTCCGGGGTCGGTGCTGGAGGTGCCTCTCGCAGGGCTGTAATTTGCTGCAGCAACAGATTATTAGTTTGTTGCTGTTGTTGCTGTGTGAGGACTAGCTGCCTCAGGATCTCCTCCATTTTGTCTGTAGGCCTGAGTTGCAATGTAGCAGGCTTAATAACAGACATGCAAATGGCGTTGGGGTATGCCTTAATTCACACTGCCCGCATTCTCCACCAAATGTGATGTAGCGATGTCCTTGCTGTGCAGTGAATAGGCAGTGACCCATATAAAGTTCAAACAAAGTCTTGTTTATTACACAGCATACTCACAAACCGGAAAAGAAAGCAAACAAGTCCTTCGGTATGCAGCCGGGAAAAAAATAACAACAGTCCATAGTTCGCTGCCGTGAGCGTATTACACCCCCGTGTACGCTGGGGTGTCTGGCTTTTCAGGCTCTGCCTGGCCCGTGTTTCTCCACACGGAAGGAGCTTTGCACCAGCCTCCTGCAAGGTCTGACTCCCAGACCAGACTGACACACCCAAACTCTCTTGCTGGGGGTTTTTCTTCTATCCTCCAGATTCTATGGCCATGGGCCACTATAAGATCTGGGCTGGAGGAAACGGACCGGCCCCACTACCATCCTGCAGTCCGTTTCAAAATAAAAGCCCATACCAGGTTTTCCTGAATAAATTCTGGGACAAATAACTTGACCCAGTTCACACTTACTTTTATTCTTCCCTGTGTCTCACAGGCAACCTGCTGTGAGCACAGGGCACTCCAGCGGATCTAATATGCTTCTAAGCACATCCTGGGGGACACATAGCGACCCTCGCATATGACACCGGTCACTGCCTCACAATATATATATATATATATATTTATATATATATATAAGCTGTATAGTAATTGGATATGTCACGCAAAACATTTATTTTATTTTTTTTACAAGCATAATTATCGTTGATATCTTTTACATTTTTATATATGTAAAGAAATTGTATAAGTACTACATGAGTGACAAGTCTTGTATGTGTTGGAGCAGGCGGGTATACATGTATGCAGTAAGTATATGTACCAGCAGTAATCTGTAAGTGGTATATATACAGCATGTACGGTATTAGCAGGAACCATGGAAGCAATTAGCAGCGAGATTGCATGTATATACAGAGTGCAGAGCCCTTTACCTGGATGGATCAGGTGGGTGTAGTGTATGAGTATAGCTGGTAGGTAAGTACAGTGGGGCAAAAAAGTATTTAGTCAGTCAGCAATAGTGCAAGTTCCACCACTTAAAAAGATGAGAGGCGTCTGTAATTTACATCATAGGTAGACCTCAACTATGGGAGGCAAACTGAGAAAAAAAAATCCAGAAAATCACATTGTCTGTTTTTTTAACATTTTATTTGCATATTATGGTGGAAAATAAGTATTTGGTCAGAAACAAAATTTCATCTCAATACTTTGTAATATATCCTTTGTTGGCAATGACTGTGGTCAAACGTTTTCTGTAAGTCTTCACAAGGTTGCCACACACTGTTGTTGGTATGTTGGCCCATTCCTCCATGCAGATCTCCTCTAGAGCAGTGATGTTTTTGGCTTTTCGCTTGGCAACACGGACTTTCAACTCCCTCCAAAGGTTTTCTATAGGGTTGAGATCTGGAGACTGGCTAGGCCACTCCAGGACCTTGAAATGCTTCTTACGAAGCCACTCCTTCGTTGCCCTGGCGGTGTGCTTTGTATCATTGTCATGTTGAAAGACCCAGCCACGTTTCATCTTCAATGCCCTTGCTGATGGAAGGAGGTTTGCACTCAAAATCTCACGATACATGGCCCCATTCATTCTTTCATGTACCCGGATCAGTATTGTTGGAGCAGAACAATATTGTATCATACAATTATTAGGTTCTGTAGAAGGACGTAGATCTGGGGATTTATTATGATGGAATATAGGCTGAACTGGATGGACAAATGTCTTTTTTCGGCCTTACTAACTATGTTACTATGTTACTATGTTACTATGTCCTGGCCCCTTTGCAGAGAAACAGCCCCAAAGCATGATGTTTCCACCACCATGCTTTACAGTAGGCATGGTGTTTGATGGATGCAACCCAGTATTCTTTTTCCTCCAAACACGACAAGTTGTGTTTCTACCAAACAGTTCCAGTTTGGTTTCATCAGACCATAGGACATTCTCCCAAAACTCCTCTGGATCATCCAAATGCTCTCTAGCAAACTTCAGACGGGCCCGGACATGTACTGGCTTAAGCAGTGGGACACGTCTGGCACTGCAGGATCTGAGTCCATGGTGGCGTAGTGTGTTACTTATGGTAGGCCTTGTTACATTGGTCCCAGCTCTCTGCAGTTCATTCACTAGGTCCCCCCGCGTGGTTCTGGGATTTTTGCTCACCGTTCTTGTGATCATTCTGACCCCACGGGGTGGGATTTTGCGTGGAGCCCCAGATCAAGGGAGATTATCAGTGGTCTTGTATGTCTTCAATTTTCTAATTATTGCTCCCACTGTTGATTTCTTCACTCCAAGCTGGTTGGCTATTGCAGATTCAGTCTTCCCAGCCTGGTGCAGGGCTACAATTTTGTTTCTGGTGTCCTATTAACAGCACTTTGGTCTTCACCATAGTGGAGTTTGGAGTCAGACTGTTTGAGGGTGTGCACAGGTGTCTTTTTATACTGATAACAAGTTTAAACAGGTGCCACTACTACAGGTAATGAGTGGAGGAAAGAGGAGACTCTTAAAGAAGAAGTTATAGGTCTGTGAGAGCCAGAAATCTTGATTGTTTGTTTCTGACCAAATACTTATTTTCCACCATAATATGCAAATAAAATGTTAAAAACACAGACAATGTGATTTTCTGGATTTTTTTTTGCTCAGTTTGTCTCCCATAGTTGAGGTCTACCTATGATGTAAATTACAGACGCCTCTCATCTTTTTAAGTGGTGGAACTTGCACTATTGCTGACTGACTAAATACTTTTTTGCCCCACTGTATATGGAAGTAATCTATATAAAGTATAAATGTCTATAGTATGACAGGTCATATGTCGGTGTGTGGCATATATATAGTGTGTATGTTGACTGTGACAAATCAGTCAGGTATGCATGTATGTACAAGATATGCAGCATGTATATTTGTATTACATACGTAGCATGTCCACACATAAGAACTAGATATATACACATGTTTGCACACATACTCTATGTATGAAGTATGTCTGCACATATGCAATAGCTATATAGCAGTTTGTACATATCTACAAGGTATGTGGCATGATTGCACATATGTACTGTGTATGTAGCATGTTTGTACGCATGCCCTATGTAGTATGTATGTAAATATGTACCTCCAATTTAGCCTGCCTGCATGCTTGTAGTATGCTTGTAGAATGTCAGCACATACGTACTAGTTATGTGGCATGTATGTACACATGTGCCAGGTATGTAGCATGTCTGGACTTATGTACCAGGTATGCTACATGAACACACACATGCACAATGAAAGTAGTATGTCTGCACCTACGCACCATGTATGTAGTATGTCTGCACCATGTGTGTAGTATGTCCGCACCTATGTACCTTGTATGTGGTATGTCTGCACCTGTACACCATGTATGTAGTATGTCCGCACCTATGTACCTTGTATGTGGTATGTCCGCACCTATGCACCATTTCTGTAGTATGTTTGCACCATGTATGTAAATATGCCTGCACCTGTGCACCATGTATGTAGTATGTCTGCACCATGTGTGTAGTATGTCTGCACCTGTGCACCATGTATGTAGTATGTCTGCACCATGTGTGTAGTATGTCTGCACCTATGCACCATGTATGTAGTATGTCCGCACCTATGCACCATGGATGTGGTATGTCCGCACCTATGCACCAAGTGTGTGGTAAGTCCGCAGCTATGCACCATGTATGCGGTATGTTTGCTCCATGTATGTAGTATGTCCGCACCTATGCACCATTTCTGTAGTATGTTTGCACCATGTATGTAAGTATGTCTGCACCTGTGCACCATGTATGTAGTATGTCTGCACCATGTGTGTAGTAAGTCTGCACCTATGCACCATGTATGTAGTATGTCCACACCTATGCACCATGTATGTGGTATGTCCGCACCTATGTACCATGTATGTAGTATTCCCGCGCCTATGCACCATATATGTGGTATGTTTGCACCACATATGTGGTATGTCTGCACCATGTATGTAGTATGTTTGTACCATGTATGTGGTATGCTGCACCATGTAAGTGGTATGTATGCACCATGTATGTGGTATGTTTGCACCATGTATGTGGTATGTTTGCACCATGTATATGGTATGTCTGCACCATGTATGTGGTATGTTTGCACCATGTATGTGGTATGCTGCACCATGTATGTGGTATGTTTGCACCATGTATGTGGTATGTTTGCACCATGTATGTGGTATGTCTGCACCATGCATGTGGTATGTTTGCACCATGTATGTGGTATGTTTGGACCATGTATGTGGTACAGTACAGACCAAAAGTTTAGACACACCTTCTCATTTAAAGATTTTTTGTGTATTTTCATGACTATGAAAATTGTAAATTCACACAAAGGCATCAAAACTATGAATTAACACATGTGGAATTATATACTTAACAAAAAAGTGTGAAACAACTGAAATGATGTCTTAGATTCTAGGTTCTTCAAAGTAGCCACCTTTTGTTTTGATGACTGCTTTGCACACTCTTGGCATTCTCTTGATGAGCTTCAAGAGGTAGTCACCAGGAATGGTCTTCCAACAATCTTGAAGGAGTTCCCAGAGATGCTTAGCACTTGTTGGCCCTTTTGCCTTCACTCTGCGGCCCAGCTCACCCCAAACCATCTCGATTGGGTTCAGGTCTGGTGACGGTGAAGGCCAGTTCATCTGGCGTAGCACCCCATCACTCTCCTTCTTGGTCATATAGCTCTTACACAGCCTGGAGGTGTGTTTGGGGTCATTGTCCTGTTGAAAAATAAATGATGGTCCAACTAAACGCAAATCGGATGGAATAGCATGCCGCTGCAAGATGCTGTGGTAGCCATGCTGGTTCAGTATGCCTTCAATTTTGAATAAATCCCCAACACTGTCACCAGCAAAGCACCCCCACACCATCACACCTCCTCCTCCATGCTTCACGGTGGGAACCACGCATGTAGAGTCCATCCGTTCACCTTTTCTGCGTCGAACAAAGACATGGTGGTTGGAACCAAAGATCTCAAATTTGGACTCATGAGACCAAAGCATAGATTTCCACTGGTCTAATGTCCATTCCTTGTGTTCCTTAGCCCAAACAAGTCTCTTATGCTTGTTGCCTGTCCTTAGCAGTGGTTTCCTAGCAGCTATTTTACCATGAAGGCCTGCTGCACAAAGTCTCCTCTTAACAGTTGTTGTAGAGATGTGTCTGCTGCTAGCACTCTGTGTGGCATTGACCTGGTCTCTAATCTGAGCTGCTGTTAACCTGCGATTTCTGAGGCTGTTGACTCAGAAAAACTTATCCTCAGAAGCAGAGGTGACTCTTGGTCTTCCTTTCCTGGGGCGGTCCTCATGTGAGCCAGTTTCTTTGTCGCGCTTGATGGTTTTTGCAACTGCACTTGGAGACACTTTCAAAGTTTTCCCAATTTTTCGGACTGACTGACCTTCATGTCTTAAAGTAATGATGGCCACTCGTTTTTCTTTACTTAGCTACTTTTTTCTTGCCATAATACAAATTCTAATAGTATTCAGTAGGAATATCAGCTGTATATCCACCAGACTTCTGCACAACACAACTGATGGTCCCAACCTCTTGAAGCTCAGCAAGAGAATGCCAAGAGTGTGCAAAGCAGTCATCAAAGCAAAAGGTGGCTACTTTGAAGAACCTAGAATATAAGACATATTTTCAGTTGTTTCACACTTTTTTGTTAAGTATATAATTCCACATGTGTTAATTCATAGTTTTGATGCCTTCAGTGTGAATTTACAATTTTCATAGTCATGAAAATACAGAAAAATCTTTAAATGAGAAGGTGTGTCCAAACTTTAAGTCTGTACTGTATGTCCGCACCATGTATGTGGTATGTCTGCACCATGTATGTGGTATGTCTGCACCATGTATGTGGTATGTCTGCACCATGAATGTGGTATGTCTGGTCCATGTATGTGGTATGTTTGCACCATGTATGTGGTATGTCTGCACCATGAATGTGGTATGTTTGCACCATGTATGTGGTATGTTTGCACATGTAACATAGTAACATAGTTAGTAAGGCCGAAAAAAGACATTTGTCCATCCAGTTCAGCCTATATTCCATCATAATAAATCCCCAGATCTACGTCCTTCTACAGAACCTAATTGTATGATACAATATTGTTCTGCTCCAGGAAGACATCCATGCCTCTCTTGAACCCCTCAACTGAGTTCGCCATCACCACCTCCTCAGGCAAGCAATTCCAGATTCTCACTGCCCTAACAGTAAAGAATCCTCTTCTATGTTGGTGGAAAAACCTTCTCTCCTCCAGACGCAAAGAATGCCCCCTTGTGCCCGTCACCTTCCTTGGTATAAACAGATCATCAGCGAGATATTTGTATTGTCCCCTTATATACTTATACATGGTTATTAGATCGCCCCTCAGTCGTCTTTTTTCTAGACTAAATAATTCTAATTTCGCTAATCTATCTGGGTATTGTAGTTCTCCCATCCCCTTTATTAATTTTGTTGCCCTCCTTTGTACTCTCTCTAGTTCCATTATATCCTTCCTGAGCACCGGTGCCCAAAACTGGACACAGTACTCTATGTGCGGTCTAACTAGGGATTTGTACAGAGGCAGTATAATGCTCTCATCATGTGTATCCAGACCTCTTTTAATGCACCCCATGATCCTGTTTGCCTTGGCAGCTGCTGCCTGGCACTGGCTGCTCCAGGTAAGTTTATCATTAACTAGGATCCCCAAGTCCTTCTCCCTGTCAGATATACCCAGTGGTTTCCCATTCAGTGTGTAATGGTGATATTGATTCCTTCTTCCCATGTGTATAACCTTACATTTATCATTGTTAAACCTCATCTGCCACCTTTCAGCCCAAGTTTCCAACTTATCCAGATCCATCTGTAGCAGAATACTATCTTCTCTTGTATTAACTGCTTTACATAGTTTTGTATCATCTGCAAATATCGATATTTTACTGTGTAAACCTTCTACCAGATCATTAATGAATATGTTGAAGAGAACAGGTCCCAATACTGACCCCTGCGGTACCCCACTGGTCACAGCGACCCAGTTAGAGACTATACCATTTATAACCACCCTCTGCTTTCTATCACTAAGCCAGTTACTAACCCATTTACACACATTTTCCCCCAGACCAAGCATTCTCATTTTGTGTACCAACCTCTTGTGCGGCACGGTATCAAATGCTTTGGAAAAATCGAGATATACCACGTCCAATGACTCACCGTGGTCCAGCCTATAGCTTACCTCTTCATAAAAACTGATTAGATTGGTTTGACAGGAGCGATTCCTCATAAACCCATGCTGATATGGATTTAAACAGTTATTCTCATTGAGATAATCCAGAATAACATCCCTCAGAAACCCTTCAAATATTTTACCAACAATAGAGGTTAGACTCACTGGCCTATAATTTCCAGGTTCACTTTTAGAGCCCTTTTTGAATATTGGCACCACATTTGCTATGCGCCAATCCTGCAGAACAGACCCTGTCGCTATAGAGTCCCTAAAAATAAGGAATAATGGTTTATCTATTACATTACTTAGTTCCCTTAGTACTCGTGGGTGTATGCCATCCGGACCCGGAGATTTATCTATTTTAATCTTATTTAGCCGGTTTCGCACCTCTTCTTGGGTTAGATTGGTGACCCTTAATATAGGGTTTTCATTGTTTCTTGGGATTTCACCTAGCATTTCATTTTCCACCGTGAATACCGTGGAGAAGAAGGTGTTTAATATGTTAGCTTTTTCCTCGTCATCTACAACCATTCTTTCCTCACTATTTTTTAAGGGGCCTACATTTTCAGTTTTTATTCTTTTACTATTGATATAGTTGAAGAACAGTTTGGGATTAGCTTTACTCTCCTTAGCAATGTGCTTCTCTGTTTCCTTTTTGGCAGCTTTAATTAGTTTTTTAGATAAAGTATTTTTCTCCCTATAGTTTTTTAGAGCTTCAATGGTGCCATCCTGCTTTAGTAGTGCAAATGCTTTCTTTTTACTGTTAATTGCCTGTCTTACTTCTTTGTTTAGCCACATTGGGTTTTTCCTATTTCTAGTCCTTTTATTCCCACAAGGTATGTGGTATGATTGCACCATGTATGTGGTATGTCTGCTCCATGTATGTGGTATGTTTACTCCATGTATGTGGTATGTTTGCACCATGTATGTGGTATGTTTGCACATGTATGTGGTATGTTTGCACCATGTATGTGGTATGTTTGCACCATGTATGTGGTATGACTGCACCATGTATGTGGTATGTTTGCACCATGTATGTGGTTTGTTTGCACCATGTATGTGGTATGTCTGCACCATGTATGTGGTATGTCTGCACCATGTATGTGGTATGTTTGCACCATGTATGTGGTATGTTTGCACATGTATGTGGTATGTCTGCACCATGTATGTGGTATGTCTGCACCATGTATGTGGTATGTCTGCACCATGTATGTGGTATGTTTGCACCATGTATGTGGTATGTTTGCACATGTATGTGGTATGTTTGCACCATGTATGTGGTATGACTGCACCATGTATGTGGTATGTTTGCACCATGTATGTGGTATGTCTGCACCATTTATGTGGTATGTTTGCACCATGTATGTGGTATGTCTGCACCATGAATGTGGTATGTTTGCACCATGTATGTGGCATGTTTGCACATGTATGTGGTATGATTGCACCATGTATGTGGTATGTCTGCTCCATGTATGTGGTATGTTTGCTCCATGTATGTGGTATGTTTGCACCATGAATGTGTTATGTTTGCACATGTATGTGGTATGTTTGCACCATGTATGTGGTATGTTTGCACCATGTATGTGGTATGTTTGCACCATGTATGTGGTATGTTTGCACATGTATGTGGTATGTTTGCACCATGTATGTGGTATGTTTGCACCATGTATGTGGTATGTTTGCACCATGTATGTGGTATGTTTGCACCATGTATGTGGTATGTCTGCACCATGTATGTGGTATGTCTGCACCATGTATGTGGTATGCCTGCACCATGTATGTGGTATGTTTGCACCATGTATGTGGTATGTTTGCACATGTATGTGGTATGACTGCACCATGTATGTGGTATGTTTGCACCATGTATGTGGTATGTCTGCATCATGTATGTGATATGTTTGCACCATGTATGTGGTATGTCTGCACCATGTATGTGGTATGTTTGCACCATGTATGTGGTATGTTTGCACCATGTATGTGGTATGGCTGCACATGTATGTGGTATGTTTGCACCATGTATGTGGTATGTTTGCACCATGGATGTGGTATGTTTGCACATGTATGTGGTATGTTTGCACCATGTATGTGGTATGTTTGCACCATGTATGTGGTATGTTTGCACATGTGTAGCCTGCAGGGTCCGGTACCTGGATGGAGCTGGAGGGCAGCTCCGCGCTGCAGCCGCCGTGTCGCTGATTAGGACATGTCTGCACCATGAATGTGGTATGTTTGCACCATGTATGTGGTATGTTTGCACATGTATGTGGTATGATTGCACCATGTATGTGGTATGTCTGCTCCATGTATGTGGTATGTTTGCACCATGTATGTGGTATGTTTGCACATGTATGTGGTATGTTTGCACATGTATGTGGTATGATTGCACCATGTATGTGGTATGTCTGCTCCATGTATGTGGTATGTTTGCTCCATGTATGTGGTATGTTTGCACCATGTATGTGGTATGTTTGCACATGTATGTGGTATGTTTGCACATGTATGTGGTATGTTTGCACCATGTATGTGGTATGACTTCACCATGTATGTGGTATGTTTGCACCATGTATGTGGTATGACTGCACCATGTATGTGGTATGTCTGCACCATGTATGTGGTATGTCTGCACCATGTATGTGGTATGTCTGCACCATGTATGTGGTATGTCTGCACCATGTATGTGGTATGTTTGCACCATGTATGTGGTATGTTTGCACCATGTATGTGGTATGTTTGCACATGTATGTGGTATGTTTGCACCATGTATGTGGTATGTCTGCACCATGTATGTGGTATGTTTGAACCATGTATGTGGTATGTTTGCACCATGTATGTGGTATGCCTGCACCATGTATGTGGTATGTTTGCACCATGTATGTGGTATGTTTGCACCATGTATGTGGTATGTTTGCACCATGTATGTGGTATGTCTGCACCATGTATGTGGTATGTTTGCACCATGTATGTGGTATGTTTACACCATGTATGTGGTATGTTTGCACCATGTATGTGGTATGTTTGCACCATGTATGTGGTATGCCTGCACCATGTATGTGGTATGTTTGTGCCATGTATGTGGTATGTCTGCACCATGTATGTGGTATGTTTGCACCATGTATGTGGTATGTTTGCACCATGTATGTGGTATGTTTGCACATGTATGCGGTATGCTTGCACCATGTATGCGGTATGTTTGCACCATGTATGTGGTATGTTTGCACATGTATGTGGTATGTTTGCACCATGTATGTGGTATGCTTGCACCATGTATGTGGTATGTTTGCACCATGTATGTGGTATGTTTGCACATGTATGTGGTATGTTTGCACCATGTATGTGGTATGTTTGCACCATGTATGTGGTATGTTTGCACATGTATGTGGTATGTTTGCACATGTATGTGGTATGTTTGCACCATGTATGTGGTATGTTTGCACCATGTATGTGGTATGTTTGCACCATGTATGTGGTATGTTTGCACCATGTATGTGGTATGTTTCTACATGTATGCGGTATGCTTGCACCATGTATGCGGTATGTTTGCACCATGTATGTGGTATGTTTGCACATGTATGTGGTATGTTTGCACCATGTATGTGGTATGTTTGCACCATGTATGTGGTATGTTTGCACCATGTATGTGGTATGTTTGCACATGTATGTGGTATGTTTGCACCATGTATGTGGTATGTTTGCACCATGTATGTGGTATGTTTGCACCATGTATGTGGTATGTTTGCACCATGTATGTGGTATGTTTGCACATGTATGCGGTATGCTTGCACCATGTATGTGGTATGTTTGCACCATGTATGTGGTATGTTTGCACCATGTATGTGGTATGTTTGCACCATGTATGTGGTATGTTTGCACATGTATGTGGTATGTTTGCACCATGTATGTGGTATGTTTGCACCATGTATGTGGTATGTTTGCACCATGTATGTGGTATGTTTGCACATGTATGTGGTATGTTTGCACCATGTATGTGGTATGTTTGCACCATGTATGTGGTATGTTTGCACCATGTATGTGGTATGTTTGCACATGTATGCGGTATGTTTGCACCATGTATGCGGTATGTTTGCACCATGTATGTGGTATGTTTGCACATGTATGTGGTATGTTTGCACCATGTATGTGGTATGTCTGCACCATGTATGTGGTATGTTTGCACCATGTATGTGGTATGTTTGCACATGTATGTGGTATGCCTGCACCATGTATGTGGTATGTCTGCACCATGTATGTGGTATGTCTGCACCATGTATGCGGTATGTTTGCACCATGTATGTGGTATGTTTGCACATGTATGTGGTATGTTTGCACCATGTATGTGGTATGTCTGCACCATGTATGTGGTATGTTTGCACCATGTATGTGGTATGTTTGCACATGTATGTGGTATGTTTGCACCATGTATGTGGTATGTCTGCACCATGTATGTGGTATGTTTGCACCATGTATGTGGTATGTTTGCACATGTATGTGGTATGTACAGTTTGCACATGTATGTGGTATGTTTGCACCATGTATGTGGTATGTACAGTTTGCACATGTATGTGGTATGTTTGCACCATGTATGTGGTATGTTTGTACCATGTATGTGGTATGTACAGTTTGCACATGTATGTGGTATGTTTGCACCATGTATGTGGTATGTACAGTTTGCACCATGTATGTGGTATGTTTGCACCATGTATGTGGTATGTACAGTTTGCACCATGTATGTGGTATGTTTGCACCATGTATGTGGTATGTACAGTTTGCACATGTATGTGGTATGTTTGCACCATGTATGTGGTATGTACAGTTTGCACATGTATGTGGTATGTTTGCACCATGTATGTGGTATGTACAGTTTGCACCATGTATGTGGTATGTTTGCACCATGTATGTGGTATGTACAGTTTGCACCATGTATGTGGTATGTTTGCACCATGTATGTGGTATGTAAAGTTTGCACATGTATGTGGTATGTTTGCACCATGTATGTGGTATGTACAGTTTGCACATGTATGTGGTATGTTTGCACCATGTATGTGGTATGTCTGCACCATGTATGTGGTATGTCTGCACCATGTATGTGGTATGTCTGCACCATGTATGTGGTATGTCTGCACCATGTATGTGGTATGTCTGCACCATGTATGTGGTATGTCTGCACCATGTATGTGGTATGTCTGCACCATGTATGTGGTATGTCTGCACCATGTATGTGGTATGTTTTCACCATGTATGTGGTATGTCTGCACCATGTATGTGGTATGTTTGCACCATGTATGTGGTATGTTTGCACCATGTATGTGGTATGTTTGCACCATGTATGTGGTATGTACAGTTTGCACATGTATGTGGTATGTTTGCACATGTATGTGGTATGTTTGCACCATGTATGTGGTATGTACAGTTTGCACATGTATGTGGTATGTTTGCACATGTATGTGGTATGTTTGCACCATGTATGTGGTATGTACAGTTTGCACATGTATGTGGTATGTTTGCACATGTATGTGGTATGTTTGCACCATGTATGTGGTATGTCTGCACCATGTATGTGGTATGTTTGCACCATGTATGTGGTATGTCTGCACCATGTATGTGGTATGTCTGCACCATGTATGTGGTATGTTTGCACCATGTATGTGGTATGTCTGCACCATGTATGTGGTATGTTTGCACCATGTATGTGGTATGTCTGCACCATGTATGTGGTATGTTTGCACCATGTATGTGGTATGTCTGCACCATGTATGTGGTATGTTTGCACCATGTATGTGGTATGTTTGCACCATGTATGTGGTATGTTTGCACCATGTATGTGGTATGTCTGCACCATGTATGTGGTATGTTTGCAACATGTATGTGGTATGTTTGCACCATGTATGTGGTATGTTTGCACCATGTATGTGGTATGTACAGTTTGCACATGTATGTGGTATGTTTGCACATGTATGTGGTATGTTTGCACCATGTATGTGGTATGTACAGTTTGCACATGTATGTGGTATGTTTGCACATGTATGTGGTATGTTTGCACCATGTATGTGGTATGTACAGTTTGCACATGTATGTGGTATGTTTGCACATGTATGTGGTATGTTTGCACCATGTATGTGGTATGTCTGCACCATGTATGTGGTATGTTTGCACCATGTATGTGGTATGTCTGCACCATGTATGTGGTATGTCTGCACCATGTATGTGGTATGTTTGCACCATGTATGTGGTATGTCTGCACCATGTATGTGGTATGTTTGCACCATGTATGTGGTATGTCTGCACCATGTATGTGGTATGTTTGCACCATGTATGTGGTATGTCTGCACCATGTATGTGGTATGTTTGCACCATGTATGTGGTATGTTTGCACCATGTATGTGGTATGTTTGCACCATGTATGTGGTATGTCTGCACCATGTATGTGGTATGTTTGCACCATGTATGTGGTATGTCTGCACCATGTATGTGGTATGTTTGCACATGTATGTGGCATGTTTGCACCATGTATGTGGTATGACTGCACCATGTATGTGGTATGTTTGCACCATGTATGTGGTATGTCTGCACCATGTATGTGGTATGTTTGCACCATGTATGTGGTATGTCTGCACCATGTATGTGGTATGTTTGCACCATGTATGTGGTATGTCTGCACCATGTATGTGGTATGTTTGCACCATGTATGTGGTATGTCTGCACCATGTATGTGGTATGTTTGCACATGTATGTGGTATGTTTGCACCATGTATGTGGTATGTTTGCACCATGTATGTGGTATGTTTGCACCATGTATGTGGTATGTTTGCACCATGTATGTGGTATGTCTGCACCATGTATGTGGTATGTTTGCACCATGTATGTGGTATGTTTGCACCATGTATGTGGTATGTTTGCACCATGTATGTGGTATGTTTGCACATGTATGTGGTATGTCTGCACCATGTATGTGGTATGTTTGCACCATGTATGTGGTATGTTTGCACCATGTATGTGGTATGTTTGCACCATGTATGTGGTATGTTTGCACCATGTATGTGGTATGTACAGTTTGCACATGTATGTGGTATGTCTGCACCATGTATGTGGTATGTTTGCACCATGTATGTGGTATGTACAGTTTGCACATGTATGTGGTATGTTTGCACCATGTATGTGGTATGTTTGCACCATGTATGTGGTATGTCTGCACCATGTATGTGGTATGTTTGCACCATGTATGTGGTATGTCTGCACCATGTATGTGGTATGTTTGCACCATGTATGTGGTATGTTTGCACCATGTATGTGGTATGTACAGTTTGCACATGTATGTGGTATGTCTGCACCATGTATGTGGTATGTTTGCACCATGTATGTGGTATGTCTGCACCATGTATGTGGTATGTTTGCACCATGTATGCGGTATGTCTGCACCATGTATGTGGTATGTCTGCACCATGTATGTGGTATGTCTGCACCATGTATGTGGTATGTTTGCACCATGTATGTGGTATGTACAGTTTGCACATGTATGTGGTATGTCTGCACCATGTATGTGGTATGTTTGCACATGTGCAGCCTGCAGGGTCCGGTACCTGGATGGAGCTGGAGGGCAGCTCCGCGCTGCAGCCGCCGTGTCGCTGATTGGGACATGTCTCCACGGGTTCCGCCTCCGCTCTCACTTGTTGCAAGTCCCGGGGGAAGCTCCCGGAGTCCCGGTTAGTCCCCGGTGTCCAGCACAGTCCTTAGTGTCCGCCTGCTGCCCGGTGTCACCCCGAGGCTGCGCCGGCTGCCGCTGCTACTGCTCGGTGCTGCTCCGTGCTCCTCCGGTCCGGCGGTGTGTGTGTCTGCAGCGGAGAGCGGCGACCATCCACAGCTCCGGAGATGGGAGCGGAGGGGGCACCGGAGCGGGGAACAGCATCCACAGAGCGGCGGGGGAGAGGCGCGGGGAGAAGAGCCGGGACTCACCACAGCAGAGGATGACAGCGGAGACCGCGGACGGGACCGTCCCTACAGCAGTGCCGAGGAATCCACACGGGCCGTGCAGAGCAGCTCCAGCCGCTGTCCGCGTGTGAGATCTGAAAATGGCCACACACCTGGAAGCCAGGTAGCCTGTGTCAGCCACTGAAGATCCACTAGTCAGAATATTGCTGTGCCACTAAGTCTGTGTCTATGACACTGGTCATACACGGATCACCTGGCCTAAGCTCGGCGCAGTATATGAATGGGGTTGCGGTCCTGCCACAGCGACCCGCAAGAGGCAAGAAATCGGAACCATTTGCTTTTTTGGTGACTTGCTTGTTCAGTATTAGGTCACACGTTCAGTATTAGGCCACGGTCACACGTTCGTTCCGTATTTGGCCATGGTCACACGTTCAGTATTAGGCCACGGTCATACGTTTAGTATTAGGTCACGGTCACACGTTCAATATTAGGCCACGGTCACACGTTCAGTAATAGGCCACTGTCACACGTTCAGTATTAGGTCATGGTCACACGTTCAGTATTAGGCCACGGTCACACGTTCAGTAATAGGTCACGGTCACACGTTCAGTATTAGGCCACGGTCACACGTTCAGTATTAGGCCACGGTCACACGTTCAGTATTAGGCCACGGTCACACGTTCAGTATTAGGCCACGGTCACACGTTCAGTATTAGGCCACGGTCACACGTTCAGTATTAGGTCACGGTCAAACGTTCAGTATTAGGCCACGGTCACACGTTCAGTATTAGGCCACGGTCACACGTTCAGTATTAGGCCACGGTCACACGTTCAGTATTAGGCCACGGTCACACGTTCAGTAATAGGTCACGGTCACACGTTCAGTATTAGGCCACGGTCACACGTTCAGTAATAGGTCACGGTCACACGTTCAGTATTAGGCCACGGTCACACGTTCAGTATTAGGCCACGGTCACACGTTCAGTATTAGGCCACGGTCACACGTTCAGTAATAGGTCACGGTCACACGTTCAGTATTAGGCCACGGTCACACGTTCAGTAATAGGCCACGGTCACACGTTCAGTATTAGGTCACGGTCACACGTTCAGTATTAGGTCACAGTCACACGTTCAGTATTAGGTCACGGTCAAACGTTCAGTATTAGGCCACGGTCACACGTTCAGTATTAGGTCACAGTCACACGTTCAGTATTAGGTCACGGTCAAACGTTCAGTATTAGGCCACGGTCACACGTTCAGTTATAGGTCACAGTCACACGTTCAGTATTAGGCCACGGTCACACGTTCAGTAATAGGTCACAGTCACACGTTCAGTATTAGGTCACGGTCACACGTTCAGTATTCGGCCACGGTCACACTTTCAGTATTTGGTCACGGTCACAAGTTTGTTCAGTATTTGGCCACGGTCACACGTTCAGTATTAGGTCACGGTCACACGTTCAGTATTAGGCCATGGTCACACGTTCAGTATTAGGTCACGGTCACACGTTCAGTATTAGGCCACGGTCACACATTCAGTATTAGGTCACACGTTCAGTATTAGGCCACAGTCACACGTTCGTTCAGTATTAGGCCACGGTCACACGTTCAGTATTAGGTCACGGTCACACGTTCAGTATTAGGCCATGGTCACACGTTCAGTATTAGGTCACGGTCACACGTTCAGTATAAGGTCACAGTCCCACATTCGTTCAGTATTCGGCCAAGGTCACACGTTCAGTAATAGGTCACGGTCACACGTTCAGTATTAGGTCACAGTCACATGTTCAGTATTAGGCCATAGTCACACGTTCAGTATAAGGCCACGGTCACACGTTCAGTATTAGGTCACGGTCACACGTTCAGTATTAGACCACGGCCACACGTTTGTTCAGTATTCGTCCACGGTTACACGTTCAGTATTAGGCCACGGTCACACATTCAGTATTAGGCCACGGTCACACGTTCAGTATTAGGTCACACGTTCGTTCAGTATTAGGCCACGGTCACACGTTCATTCAGTATTAGGCCACGGTCACACGTTCGTTCAGTATTAGGCCACAGTCACACGTTCAGTATTAGGCCACGGTCACACGTTCGTTCAGTATTAGGCCACGGTCACACATTCAGTATTAGGTCATGGTCACACGTTCAGTATTAGGACACAGTCACATATTCATTATTATGCCATGGTCACACATTCAGTATTCGGCCACGGTCACACATTCAGTATTAGCCCACAGTCACACGTTCAGTATTAGGTCACAGTCACATATTCAGTATTATGCCATGGTCACATGTTCAATATTAGGCCATAGTCACACGTTCAGTATTAGGCCACGGTCACACGTACAGTATTAGGCCACAGTCACACGTTCAGTATTAGGCCACGGTCACACGTTCATTCAGTATTAGGCCACGGTCACACGTTCGTTCAGTATTAGGTCACGGTCACATGTTCAGTATTAGGCCATAGTCACACGTTCAGTATTAGGTCACGGTCGAACGTTCGTTCAGTTTTCGGCCACGGTCACACGTTCAGTAATAGGTCACGGTCACACGTTCAAAATTAGGTCACAGTCACATGTTCAGTATTAGGCCATAGTCACACGTTCAGTATTAGGCCACGGTCACACGTTCAGTATTAGACCACGGCCACACGTTTGTTCAGTATTCGTCCACGGTCACACGTTCAGTATTAGGCCACGGTCACACATTCAGTATTAGGCCACGGTCACACGTTCGTTCAGTATTAGGCCACGATCACACGTTCGTTCAGTATTAGGCCACGGTCACACGTTCGTTCAGTATTAGGCCACAGTCACACGTTCAGTATTAGGCCACGGTCACACGTTCGTTCAGTATTAGGCCACGGTCACACATTCAGTATTAGGTCATGGTCACACGTTCAGTACTAGGCCACAGTCACATATTCAGTATTATGCCATGGTCACACATTCAGTATTCGGCCACGGTCACACATTCAGTATTAGCCCACAGTCACACGTTCAGTATTAGGTCACGGTCACATATTCAGTATTATGCCATAGTCACATGTTCAATATTAGGCCATAGTCACACGTTCAGTATTAGGCCACGGTCACACGTACAGTATTAGGCCACGGTCACACGTTCAGTATTGGGCCACGGTCACACGTTTGTTCAGTATTAGGCCACGGTCACACGTTCATTCAGTATTAGGCCACGGTCACACGTTCGTTCAGTATTAGGTCACGGTCACATGTTCAGTATTAGGCCATAGTCACACGTTCAGTATTAGGTCACGGTCGAACGTTCGTTCAGTTTTCGGCCACTGTCACACGTTCAGTAATAGGTCACGGTCACACGTTCAGAATTAGGTCACAGTCACATGTTCAGTATTAGGCTATAGTCACACGTTCAGTATTAGGCCACGGTCACACGTTCAGTATTATGCCACGGTCACACGTTCAGTATTAGGTCATGGTCACACGTTCAGTATTAGGCCACAGTCACATATTCAGTATTATGCCATGGTCACACATTCAGTATTCGGCCACGGTCACACATTCAGTATTAGCCCACAGTCACACGTTCAGTATTAGGTCACGGTCACATATTCAGTATTATGCCATGGTCACATGTTCAATATTAGGCCATAGTCACACGTTCAGTATTAGGCCACGGTCACATGTACAGTATTAGGCCACGGTCACACGTTCAGTATTAGGCCACGGTCACACGTTCGTTCAGTATTAGGCCACGGTCATACGTTCGTTCAGTATTAGGCCACGGTCACACGTTCGTTCAGTATTAGGTCACGGTCACATGTTCAGTATTAGGCCATAGTCACACGTTCAGTAGTAGGTCACGGTCGAACGTTCGTTCAGTTTTCGGCCACGGTCACACGTTCAGTAATAGGTCACGGTCACACGTTCAGAATTAGGTCACAGTCACATGTTCAGTATTAGGCCATAGTCACACGTTCAGTATTAGGCCACGGTCACACGTTCAGTATTAGGCCACGGTCACACGTTCAGTATTATACCACGGTCACACATTCAGTATTAGGCCACGGTCACACATTCAGTATTAGGCCACGGTCACACGTTCAGTATTCGGCCACGGTCACACGTTCAGTATTAGGCCACGGTCACACATTCAGTATTCGGTCAGTATTTTGCATCAGTATTTTGAAGCCAAGACACTCAATGGAAAATGAGTCATCATCCATTTACCAAACCCCTTTCTTATAAGGCTGCCGTCACACTAGCAGTATTTGGTCAGTATTTTACATCAGTATTTGTAAGCCAAAACCAGGAGTGGAACAATCAGAGGAAAAGTCAACACAAAAGAAAAGAATATGCACACAGTGGGATCAACCTAATGTAATAAATTTTATTTCAGAATAACACCTCACCACACATAAAGGCAAAACAGGAAGGAACAAACATTTAAAAACATCTAAAAACTAGACAGACCTACCCTCAACCCCCCACATATGAAAGCAAGGGTCTATATATGAATATACAATACATATACAAATTCCGCAGAGAATGTATATCCATTTGGATTCTCTCCTAAGCAAGTCCAGCACCATGTTACCACCCCTGATGTCGGGCTTAACCCCCTCAAGCCCCATGACTCTCAGACCCCTTATAGAGCCCCCGTGTTCTTTTAGAAAATGTCCAGCCACCGATGAAAGTTGTTTGCCCTTCTCCAAGTCCTTTCTGGCAGTGTTAATGCCAGATAGGTGCTGTTGCACCCGACGTCTTAATTCCTGTGTCGTGTACCCCACATATACTTTGGGGCACCCACATACCAGGGCATACACCAAATTCCTGGTGCGACAATTGAAGTACGATAAAGGTTCAATCCTTTTTGGAATGTGTGGTAGCGTTAGACCTGTGTCAGATATCATAAAGCCACAAACATTGCATCCTCCACACGGGTAGGACCCAAAGATGCGACCACCAGTACCAATCTTCATAGATGCCCTTTTAAAATGGCTAGACACCAACTCATCTTTGAGATTCCGCGACCTCCTGGCCACCATCCTGGGTGTGGGGGCCAACCAAGGATGTAATTTAGGTTCCGTGAGTAGGATACTCCAGTTTTTCTTAAGAATATCATATACATCTCCCCACTGATTATGATATACAGTTATCAAATCTATTGTCCGTGTGTTCTCCTTCTGTCTTGGTTTCAATATATCCTCCCGCTCACACTGCTGAGAGTGCTGGAACGCTCGTGAGATCACCTTATGCGGGTACCCCCTGGCTTGGAATCTTTCCGTAAGTTTTTTTGATTCTGCCCGAAAATCATCCTCAGCCGAGCAGTTCCTTTTAACCCTCAGAAATTGTCCTTTGGGTATACTATTACGGAGATGGGTCGGGTGTGCGCTGTCATAATGGAGTAGGCTATTGGTAGCCGTTTTCTTCCTGTGTAGGCTCGTAGTGATGCAGTTATTGCTCATGATGATGTTCAGGTCCAGGAAATCCACTTCAGCAGAGGATACCTTGGATGTTAGTCTGATATTCCATGGATTCCTGTTAAGCAAATTGATAAATTCATTACATGCATCCAATGTCCCTGCCCAAAAAAAGAGAACATCATCGATGAAACGGTGCCATTCAAGCACCTGTTCCCGATATTGCTGAAGTTTATAGACATGAGTCTCCTCCCACCACCCCATATAAAGATTGGCGTAAGAAGGTGCGCACCTGGCACCCATAGCGGTGCCAGATGCCTGTCTATAAAAAACACGGTCGAAGGTGAAATAGTTTTTCTCCAGGAATATTTTCAACAAATCAAGTAGGAAGCAGTCGTGGTCCCTATGCCTGCTTGACCTCTTATCCAAGAAGTATGTGACTGCCTCCAATCCCAGCCTATGGTCAATGCTGGTGTATAGGGACTCTACGTCAAGTGTGACGATCAAAGTATCATTGGGTATTTCCAGCTTACCAATCTTTTCTATTAGGTGCATCGAGTCCCGTATATATGATTCTAAAGTAAAGACCAGAGGCTGCAGAAAGTAGTCCAAGTATATACAGGACCGCTCAAATAGCCCCCCAATCCCCGATATGATCGGCCTACCTGGGGGGTTGTCCAGACATTTATGGACCTTGGGGAGCATGTAGTACGTTGGTATTCTTGGCATATCAATACTCAGGAAAGCCTTTTCTCTTTTGTTGATGATTCCCAGGTCAAATGCAGTCGAGACAAGACCATCAAGATGCTTCTTAAAGATGTCCGTAGGATCCGAAGGCAAGACCTGATAATGAGAAGTGTTTAGTACTTGTCTCTTTGCCTCGGTCACATACATATCTTTGGGCCAGATCACGATATTGCCCCCTTTATCCGCCTCTTTGATGACGAAAGAATCTTGTTTTTTAAGGTGCTGCAAAGAATATGCCTCCTCCCGGGTCAGATTTTTTGTACCCAAATGCCTTACCCTCAAATTCTGAATGTCTTTACTGACAGTTTCGAAAAAAATCTGTATGACTGGAAACAGGGAAAAGGGTGGTGAAGCTTTGGATGGAATCCGCCCCATGAACCTACGGGACTTACCATCATCCCTCTCATTTTCCTCAAGGAGCTCCAGCAAGTCACGGAATACTCGTCTATCCTCATCCGGCATGGTATCAATCACTGATGGTTTGTGGTAGAGCAACTTGAACATAAGCTGCCTACAAAATAGGTACAAGTCTTTAGTTAGTTCGAATTTATTGAGTGTATTCGTAGGAGAGAAAGACAGTCCTTTAGAGAGTAAGGAGATCTCTCCAGGTGACAAAGAGTATGTTGACAGGTTGACAATCTGCAACTTACCCAACCCATCTCCCCTGGCATTGTCCTGCATTAGAATCTCCGATTGTTCTTCCTCGTGGTTCTCTTGCGGCCCACTGTCCAGTCTTGTAGAGGTCCCCTCCTGGGCCTTAGATTGGGGGCGCCTCCGTCTCCCCCTCCTGCTTATGTCCGATGATAAAAAATCGCTGGAGACCGGTTCAATTGGCTCGACTTGTGCTCTGTCCCCCTGTGTTATCGGAACCACCCTCCTATTGTTACCACGGTGTGACCATCTGTAAGCCTTTGAATTATCAAAATCCAATTTATCTCGTTGGAATTTGTGTTTTTTACCTTTAATCACTTCCTTTTCAAAGGTATCGATGGAGGTTTTTAAGCGTAATTTGAAGGGGGTAACCTGATTCTGTAGGTCAAAAGACTGGAGCTTACCCTCCTTCGATTTAATATCATCCCTAAGTTGAACCAAAAGGGCACGATCATGTTCAAGCAACATATCAATCAATATAGTTGAACACCTTGCTAACCCATCCTCCCAGGTCTTTTTAAACGTGGGATCCACTTCCCAAGCCGGGAAGATCTGCACGCGCAGACCCCTAGGGATCAGGCCCAACCTTTTATACTCCTCCAAACTTTTCGTGTTCCACCACACCTTGGTCAGAGACTTGTGTAGGTAAGTTATATCACTACATAGCTTGGAAAAACCCTCATCCTGCTCCACAACAACACCCTCTGCACCAACTCCAGCACCAAAGACATCCGACGCCTGATCACGCCAAGCGGCCTCACAAGTTTCTAAATCCATATCTATAACTATAAGTATGAGCGTGCCACCGCCAAGAAACCCTGGTCAAATATGTACACCAGGCACAAGACAAACAATTGAAAAACAAAGAAAGGCGGGCACCGCACAAGAAGTACGTATGCTACAGGGATCAGCCACGTGCATATATAATGTACAAACTCAACACAAAAGAAAAGAATATGCACACAGTGGGATCAACCTAATGTAATAAATTTTATTTCAGAATAACACCTCACCACACATGAAGGCAAAACAGGAAGGAACAAACATTTAAAAACATCTAAAAACTAGACAGACCTACCCTCAACCCCCCACATATGAAAGCAAGGGTCTATATATGAATATACAATACATATACAAATTCCGCAGAGAACATGGCATACAAATTGGCAAATAAAAAACAATACATATATATAAGTTTAATTTCTGATGTAGCCAATGCGGCCTAACAGGTGATAATAATTAGCTTCTATTTCGTTTTGCACATAAAAGGCAGGTCAGGGGGATTTCCTTCATTACCTTCCCCTGACGAAGACGCTCCAGTAGCGTCGATACGCGTGGGGCCTTCATCCCCCTTCCCCCCCTCCTTTATTTTGCCTTGGATCCGGTCCTGGATTCTTTCACCTACCCCAGCCGCATTTAGGTATATACTGTATACCTCCACCAGCTTGTTGCGCTCCTGCCCCACAGGCATTTTTGGACTTTGACACATCACCATTTTTGGTGGCAGGAGACATCACATTTAGCTTGGTAATGTATGGTTTGGGGTGCTGCATTTAGGACAGGCTGTGGCTATACCAGGTATTAACCTGGCCAATGGTATTGTGTTTTGGCCACAGGCCTGTGACAGGACTGGGAGGTAGGGCTATTGTCTAGGGTTCTATTCATATATTTGTCTATGTAGGGGCATTGTGCTAATTGGCTACATCAGAAATTAAACTTATATATATGTATTGTTTTTTATTTGCCAATTTGTATGCCATGTTCTCTGCGGAATTTGTATATGCATTGTATATTCATATATAGACCCTTGCTTTCATATGTGGGGGGTTGAGGGTAGGTCTGTCTAGTTTTTAGATGTTTTTAAATGTTTGTTCCTTCCTGTTTTGCCTTTATGTGTGGTGAGGTGTTATTCTGAAATAAAATTTATTACATTAGGTTGATCCCACTGTGTGCATATTCTTTTCTTTTGTGTTGAGTTTGTACATTATATATGCACGTGGCTGATCCCTGTAGCATACGTACTTCTTGTGCGGTGCCCGCCTTTCTTTGTTTTTCAATCAGAGGAAAAGTATAATAGAAACACGTCACCACTTCTGTATTTATCACCCACTCCTGGCTTTGGCTTACAAATACTGATGTAAAATACTGACCAAATACTGAGTGTGACGGCATCCTGACTGTGCATGCCCAGGGCACTAGAGCTCAGAGACAACGCTACGAAAAAACATCCAAAAAACGCTCCAATTAGAATACAAATGGAGAGTTTGGTTTCACTCTCGTTTCCATTCATACCTATATTTTCTTTTTATTAAAGGGGTTGTCCACTTCTAGAACAACCCCTCCTTCAACTAAATGTTCGGCCCCTATACGCACCTCCCATACGGATGCAATCCCCGGGGCTGTGATGTGGTGAAATGACACGTTGTGCCCGGCGCTCAATCTTCGCTGGCATCCCTGTCTCCGCCTTCGAAGAAACTGAACATGAAGAGGAAGTCCGGGCTGCAGATGATCTCTGACTTCCTCTTCATGTTCATTTCAACAGGAGGCGGAGACAGACACGACAGCCCTGATTGGGCGACGGGCACCACGTGTCATTTCACCGCATCACAGCCCCGGGGATCGCGAGTGTCGGCAATGCTGGAACGGCGCCAGTATGGGAGGTGAGTATAGGATTATTTATTTTTATCAGGGCCGAACATTTAGTTTAAGATGGGGTTGTCCTAGTAGTGGAAAACCTCTTTAAGTAATTAGAATTATTAATTAGTAATTATTTTTCTCTATTGGATCTGTTTCAAACAGATCCCAGACAAACATGAACAAAGGCGAGGCTGAGATCCAAGCAAGCTGTCAGTAACTCCAATAAAGTCTGACTCCAGAAATCACTATGTACTGAGGGGTCTAGATTAGGAAGGATCATCAAATCCAGGCTCCGAGCTTTTCTCTCCTGACTTCATTGGCATCTTTAGATGTTTTCTCCAAGTCTTGCGCACGGGCCATTGTCATGCTCACACCAGGCATTTGGCGGTCTGTGCCCAGCGTCACTGCGGTACTGTGTTACTGCTCTGCAAGAGCCTGCCGAATATATACAGAGAACCTTAGTGAGCGCTGTTTATTCTGCAGCAATCATTACTGCTCAGCAGCGTCAGACTGGAGCACCTTGGGCCCACCAGAGAAAATCATTCTTGGGGCCCACTATGTAGCTACAATAAATACAAGATCACCAATTGTGCGATATAACACGCAATTACCAGGGCATAACATAAGGTAGTATACGTCTTAATGATCTAGCAGGGTTGGCGCCCACATTTTGGTTCGAACTCAATGATAAATGTCCTCTGGTGTTTATTAACCACTAGGCCAATGTGTTATAGCACCAGTGTAGTGGAGGGGATTCTATGACATCTCATCTGTACTCTGAGTAAATCCACGGCGGCCGGGAATTGACCGATGCAGATTTAACAGTCACCACCGATTTCATCCTTTGCAATACAAAGAATCAGGTCAGTGGTAAAGGTGCGACATTACATATTAGTAAACGCAGCAGTATCTGCACAATGTCAGTGTGGATATTTCCGCTGTTAATTTGCTTTTTCATTATACATTATGGGAATGCCCCTTCTTCTAGTGGTGGGGGTCCTAGATCATTTATATATGACATTGGAGTAATATCGAAAGAGTTTTCCCTCACATCCCTCCATACACTTTTTACAGATATCTCTCTGCCACCTATGAGGCGATAACTTTTTATGAAGGGCCTCATTTTGTTAGTGGTAGGGAAAGAAAAGTTTTAGTGAGGGGTGATAAAGGGGAGAGGGGCTCAGTCAGGGTGATACAGGGGAAGGGGGCTCAGTCAGTCAGTGGTGATACAGTGGGAGAGGGGCGCAGTCAGGGTGATACAAAGGGAGGTGACGGAGTCAGGGGTGATACATGGGGAGAGGGGCTCAGTCAGGGGTGATACAGAGGGAGGTGGTGCAGTCAGGGGTGATACAGGGAGAGTGGGACACAGGGGTGATACAGCGGGAGGCGGCACTGCCAGGGGTGATACAGGGGGAGGGGACACAGTCAGGTGTGATACAGGGGGAGGTGGCACTGCCAGGGGTGATACAGGGGAAGGGGGCTAAGTCAGTCATGGGTGATACAGGCAGGGCTGTGGAGTCGGTAAGCCACAGTTGCGACTCCGACTCCTGGATTTTATCAGGTTCCGACTCCGGCTCCGACTCCTTCATAAATGGCCAATTCGTAACAATAAATTTACTGTTGTCAAATACTAACATCGTGCTTATTCAGTTTCTCACCATCATAAGTAATCAGACCATTTAGAGCAAAAACTATATTTATTAGAATACAATTAGAATATAGCAAATAACTTTTATAAACTTTTATAAACTCTTGTAAGTAAATATGCAATAAACACTGTTATGCAGTTAATAATAAGAAATCTATAAATTTGTCCTCAGAAAAAGTATTGCCTCTGTCAGATCCTCCTTCATGGATGCCCTCAAATCTGATATACCGTATATACTCTAGTATAAGCCGAGATTTTCAACCCAAATTTTGGGGCTGAAAGTGCCCCTCTCGGCTTATACTCGAGTCAAGGTGGGTGGCAGGGTCGGCGGGTGAGGGGGTGAGGTATACTTACCTAGTCCCAGCGATCCTCGCGCTGTCCCTGCTGTCCCACGGGCTTCTCTGCTGCAGTGTCTTCCCCTCTTCAGCGGTCACGTGGGACCGCTCATTAAAAAAATGAATAGGCGGCTCCACCTCCCATAGGGGCGGAGCCGCCTATTCATTCCTCTAATCAGCGGTGCCGGTGACCGCTGATAGAGAAAGAAGCTGCGGCACCGAAGACCAGGCAGAGGGACAGCGTGAGGATCGCCAGGACTAGGTAAGTATAGCATATTCACCTGTCCGCGTTCCAGCCGCCGGGCGTCGCTCCATCTTCCCAGCCGGCGCCTCCATCTTCCCGGCGTCTGCGCTCTGACTGTTCAGGTCAGAGGGCGCGATGACGCATATAGTGTCAGAGCAGAGACGCCGGGAAGATGGAGGCGCCGGAACGAGACGCTGGGAGCTGCAATCAAGGGAGGTGAGTATGTGTTTTTTTTTTTTTTTATTGCAGCAGCAGCGGCGGCAGAGATTTATGTGGAGCATCTATGGGGCACAATGAACGGTGCAGAGCATCGTATATGGGCACAGCTATGGGGCACAATAAACGGTGCAGAGCACCGTATATGGGCACAGCTCTGGGGCACAATGAACGGTGCAGAGCACCGTATATGGGCACAGCTCTGGGGCACAATGAACGGTGCAGAGCACCGTATATGGGCACAGCTCTGGGGCACAATGAACGGTGCAGAGCACCGTATATGGGCACAGCTCTGGGGCACAATGAACGGTGCAGAGCACCGTATATGGGCACAGCTCTGGGGCACAATGAACGGTGCAGAGCACCGTATATGGGCACAGCTCTGGGGCACAATGAACGGTGCAGAGCACCGTATATGGGCACAGCTCTGGGGCACAATGAACGGTGCAGAGCACCGTATATGGGCACAGCTCTGGGGCACAATGAACGGTGCAGAGCACCGTATATGGGCACAGCTCTGGGGCACAATGAACGGTGCAGAGCACCGTATATGGGCACAGCTATGGGGCACAATGAACGGTGCAGAGCACCGTATATGGGCACAGCTATGGGGCACAATGAACGGTGCAGAGCACTATATGGGGCACAGCTATGGGGCACAATGAACGGTGCAGAGCACTGTATATGGGGCACAATGAACGGTGCAGAGCACTATATGGGGCACAGCTATGGGGAAATATGAACGGTGCAGAGCACTATATGGCACAGCTATGGGGAAATATGAACGGTGCAGAGCACTATATGGCACAGCTATGGGGAAATAATGATCTATTTTTATTTTTGAAATTCACCGGTAAATGCTGCATTTCCACCCTAGGCTTATACTCGAGTCAATAAGTTTTCCCAGTTTTTTGTGGCAAAATTAGGGGGGTCGGCTTATACTCGGGTCGGCTTATACTCGAGTATATACGGTAATAATTTTGAGAGCAGAGAACAACCTCTCTACACTAACTTGGGTTGGTGGCAAAGCAGTAACCACTCGGGCAACATCTCTGACAATGTCAGGACACAGAGGAATCGCTTGTTGCACTGTTATTTTTGATGAACGGTCAAATTTCTCAATTTCTATTAGTGCACATGAAAAATTCTGCTGAAATGTACTGGCTGTGTTCTTTGATGGGCATGACTCTTCTATGCGGGAACGCTTTGCACGGTCCTTGTGATCCAAATATTTTTCGAAATTAAATTCTGTTATTCCCCATGTACTCACAGTTAACTGATGCAAAGTTTGTTGAAAGGATAATACTTCTTACAGTCTTCCTCTTCTGAGTAGCAGCTGTGAGATGCTTGGAAGACGCACACCAAACATCTAGTCTAGAGGAGGAGCTTTACTACTAAGAATTTGCAACACATTTTCACTTTCAGTTTCATACATTGTAAGTTGGGGCAGCATGAGGTTAACCAAGTGTAAGATTAGATAAGGGCAGTGGAGAACAGTGACACACAAGAAGTAAAGGTACCTTCACACTCAGCGACGCTGCAGCGATACCGACAACGATGTCGATCGCTGCAGCGTCGCTGTTTGGTCGCTGGAGAGCTGTCACACAGACAGCTCTCCAGCGACCAACGATCCCGAAGTCCCCGGGTAACCAGGGTAAACAACGGGTTACTAAGCGCAGGGCCGCGCTTAGTATCCCGATGTTTACCCTGGTTACCAGCATAAAAGTAAAAAAAAAAAAACATTACATACTTACCTACCGCTGTCTGTCCCCGGCGCTGTGCTTCTCTGCACTCCTCCTGCACTGACTGAGCACAGCGGCCGGAAAGCAGAGCGGTGACGTCACCGCTCTGCTTTCCAGCTGACTGACGCTCACAGCCAGTGCAGGAGGAGTGCAGAGAAGCAGAGTGCCGGGGACAGACAGCGGTAAGTAAGTATGTAATGTTTGCTTTTTTTACTTTTACGCTGGTAACCAGGGTAAACATCGGGTTACTAAGCGCAGTGAAGACATCGCTGAATCGGTGTCACACACGCCGATCCAGCGATGTCTGCAAGGAGTCCAGCGACGAAATAAAGTTCTGGACTTTCCTCAACGACCAACGATCTCCCAGCAGGGGCCTGATCGTTGGTCGCTGCCACACATAACGATTTCCTTAACGATATCGTTGCTACGTCACAAAAAGCAACGATATCTTTAACGATATCGTTATGTGTGAAGGTACCTTAAGAAATGTCGCTATCTCCAGCAGAATTGCTTATCATAGTTTGATAAAACATATATTTGAGTAACATTTATAAAATTCATTTGAAAGTTCAATTATGAAATATTAATACATTTTTTTTAAAGCTGAAGTCGGAGTCGGTACATTTCTACCGACTCCGACTCCAACCAAAACTACCTCCGACTCCACGACTCCGACTCCACAGCCCTGGATACAGGGGGAGAGGGGCTCAGTCAGGGTGATACAGAGTGAGGTGACACAGTCAGGGGTGATACAGAGGGAGGTGGTGCAGTCAGGGGTGATACAGGGAGAGGGGACACAGTCTGTCAGGGGTGATACAGCTGGAGGCGGCACTGCCAGGAGTGATACAGGGAGAGGGGACACAGGGGTGATACAGGGGGAGAGGGACTCAGTCAGGGTGATACAGAGGGAGGTGACGCAGTCAGGATGATACAGAAGGAAGTGGAGCAGTCAGGGTGATACAGAAGGAGGTGGCGCTGCCAGGGGTGATGCAGGGGGTGCAGTTGGGGGTGATACAGGAAGAGGGGGTGCAGTCAGCGGTAATACAGAGGTAGAGGGGCTCAGGGTGATTCCAAGGTGAGGGGATTCAGAAGGGGTGATACAGGGGAGGGGGTGCAGTCAGGGGTGATACAAGGGAGGGGGCTCAGTCAGGGGTCATATAGAGGGAGGTGGCACAGTCAGGAGTCATATAGATGGATGAGGCGCAGTCAGGGGTAATACAAGGGCTCAGTCAGGTTGATTCCGGGGCGAATGGATTCAGCAGGAGTAATACGGGAGAGGGGGTGCAGTCAGGGGTGATACAAGGGAGGGGGCTCAGTCAGGGGTCATATAGTGGGAGAGTGCTTAGGGGTGATACGGGCGAGGGAGTGCAGCCAGGGTTGATATAGAGGGAGGGGGCTCAGGGGTGATGTAGAGGAAGGGGGTGCAGTCAGTCAGGAGTGAAAGGAGAGATGAGGTAATGGGGCCTTCCTTTATCCCTAAGTGACTTAGCCCCTCCCCCTCTATCACCCCAGACTAAAGGCCCCCATTTACACTTACTTTTGGACTGGCAGGGGTTTCTTGTTCAAACTTTGCAGCTGTAGCAGGGAGTCCTCTATCTCCCTCTCCTGCCTACAATGTGGGGGAGGGGAGCGTGCATTATGGATGACAACAGGTCATCATTACCAGAGCTATGCTGTACAGATGGGAAGATGAGAACACAAACAAAGCTAACACTGATTGGCTGCACTGTGGCCAAGACAAATTCTAGCTCTCAGAATTTGGCGATGCAAAAACTTGTTTTCTAAAAAAAAAAAAAGCATCGTTTGGTGTGTCACAGCAGCCAAATAGAAAAAAAAACTGATATAAATCTGGTATCAATGCAATCGAACCGACCTTAAGATTAAAGTTGTCTAATCACTTATACCACACAAGGAACAGCGTAAAAAATAAGTAAAGCCAATTCATGACCACCTGTTGATTTGTTTATTCTGCCTCCTAAAAATTGCAGCAAGGTTTGGCTCACATTTATCCTGTGCTCTACTCTGAGCACTTACATTGGGGTCTACGTGTAAATCTCTGACATATGTGATTCAGGTGGCATCCACGAAGGAAGATTCCCTATATTGAGGCAGATGGAGACACTATGGCCTATTATCTGTGATTCGGAGGTGTCCGTCTTTTCAGAAAAGCGCAGTTGACTACAGTTTTATATGCATCTGAACAGAAGGACACCACTGAACAGAGGCCAGACAGAGTCCAGAGTAACTCTGCTGCCTCATTATAGTGAATGGATCCATCAAGGGCTTTATCTGAATCACGTCATTCGGAGATTTAGATAAAAACCCCAATGCAAGTGCTCATTGCAGAGCACAGGATAAACGTGATCCAAAATGTTCTCAATAAAACCTTCAATTCAATCCACAAAAAGGGCAAGTCCCCATTCATCTTTGTCATCTGTCAATGGAAATATTGGAGGCTTCCACGTTACTGGTAGCACAAAGTCTCTGGAAAAGCAACCCCCGCAAAAGAAATCCAGTGAATTCTGAGCTCCCAAATCCTAAAGCCCGCCTCCCTTCTAAGCCCCACGATGTGCCTAAACAGCAGTTAACATCCACATTTGGCATTTATGTAGCAGTGAGAGCCTGCTTAATTTGTGGGGTCCATGTCTCCAGAAGCACAAGCTGGGCACAATGTATGGCCACCACAACGTATGGCCACTACAACATCAAATTTGCAATTTTCACTCAGCAACATCCATTGCTGATTGTTTATGAAAAACACCCATGGAGTCAATATTGTCAAAACACCTGTAGCTAAATTCCCATAGGGGTGTAATTTCCAAAATGTGGTGACTTGAGGGGGGATTCTGCTCTTCTAGCACTTAGGGGCTCTGTATGTGAAGTCTTCTACGAAAATTTGTTCTCCAAGAGTCAAATAGCGATCCGTCCCTCCCGAGTCTCGCCGCGTAGATAAGCAGTGCTGTACAGCCATATATGGGGTATTGCCACAATCAGCAGAAATTCTGTGACAAATTTTGGTGCCATTTTAACCCATTTCCCCATGTGAAAATGTCAAATCTGGTGGTAAAAGTAAATTTTAGTGGTAAAAATTTTATTCTTTTTTCTGTGGTGTCAATATGATCACTGCACCATCAGAGAAATTTATTGAGAGGTATAGTTTGAAAAATGGGGTCACTCTCTGCCAATGTGATACCTGAGTAAATGAAAACAACTGTTAACCTAAATAGACTGAAACAAGATTACCAGACACAAAACACCCAGAAAAAAAATGTATCTGCTGTGGCTCAGCGGACAGTGAAGCCGACCACAAAGCAGGGTTCTAACCCTGACACATGACACTCTCTTGATGTCGAACTGGGATAATAGATGTACAAAGGTGATTTTCTTAGGCCTTGTCAACCACTTTTGAACCATGGGTTCTGTGACCTCCCTTTTCTTCACAATATCTGTAGGCCAGTCTGCAGGGGTGTGCAGCCTCATCGATCTTCCGTCCGATAGCGGAGGCCATGACAGGGTTGACAGGTTGAGCTCTTTTTTTCCAGTAGTTCCCAATGGTCCCAAGACTTGCCCAGACACTGCGCCTCCCTCTTTTTCAATGGTGTTCCACTCATCATTTCCGTGAGATGGTGTCGTGGCCCTTTCCGGTAATCTTCCAGGACTTCATACTTGAATCCGAGTGGGAGTCACAATTTGCGGGAGGCTTGTTGATTCAGCTTCGACTGCCTGCTCCTCCACAAACAGGCTGGACAAGCCTATGTCCTCACTGTTGCTCCCGGACTCTTCAAGCAGAGGCCTCTAACACATCATAATCTCACTTTGGGCTACACACTGCATCCTCCTCGACATACAGCAGAGTAATGGCGCTGGCTGTCTCTGCACCATTGCCTTTTTGCTTAAACTCCTTCCTTCTGGTGGTTGTACTTGGAACGTGTCAGGCACGTCACTTCTCATTACTGGTGTCTTTGCATTCAACCACTCCTGCTTTGTCCTATCACCTCTGGATGGCCAGGACTTTTCATTCCATCACACTTTCATCTGGCACTCACCTCCCACACTGGGTTGGGATTTCTCCACAGGGTATTTTCTTCTCTGGGCTGGATTTCTTGTGGGTTGGGCAAATATTGTGTGGTATTGTGCGCCGTCTACTCCCACTGGGTGGTTCTTTCTTTCTGCATTGTGACACCATTCACCATCTTTTTTGCGCCATGAGCCTCTTTATCAATAACAAACTCTCCTTCCTCGGCATCACTGAAACCTGGCTCACCCCCTCTCACTCAGCCTCTCCAGCCGCGCTTTCCTATGGTGGATTCCACCTCTCTCACACCCCTCGCCCCAGCGGCAAGCATGGAGGAGGAGTTGGTTTTCTCCTGTCAGATAACTGCTCCTTCACCCCAATCCCACTTCCGCCCTCTGTTAGCCTCCCTTCCTTTGAGGTACATTCCGTGCGCATCTACTCCCCCTCCAACCTCCAACTGGCTGTCATCTACCGTCCCCCAGGGCCAGCCACCACCTTCTTTGACCACTTCACCACCTGGCTACTCCATTTCCTCGCCGCTGACATCCCCACTATCATCATGGGCGACTTCAACATCCCCATTGACACTTCCCTCTCAGCTGCCAATAAACTTCTATCTCTCACTTCCTCCTTTGGCCTTGCTCAATGGTCTTCTACAGCCACCCACAAAGATGGTCACACACTGGACCTTATCTTCACCCGCCTCTGCTCCCTATCTAACTTCTCGAACTCACCTCTTCCTCTTTCTGATCACAACCTACTCACATTCTCTTCCCTCTCCACTCCTTGTCTACAATCCCCACCCCACAAACTTTCACACCCTCGCAGAAATCTTAAACACCTTGATCTTCACTCACTCTCTGAATCCCTCCTCCCTCTCACAGACATAAGCTCCCTACACAATGCGGATGATGCTGCCGCTCTATATAACACCACAATAGCTGTAGCTTTGGAATCTCTTGCCCCACGCACACATACCAAAGCTCGCAAAATCAACAGACAGCACTGGCACACCCACCTGACCAAAGAACTGAGGTGAGCTTCAAGGGCTGCTGAGCGCAGATGGAAAAGATCCCACTCCAACGAGCACTTCATCGCATTCAAACAGTCCCTCACTACTTTCAAGACCACAATCACTACAGCAAAACAAACCTACTTCTCATCTCTCATATCCTCCCTGTCTCACAACCCCAAACAGTTATTCAACACCTTCAATTCTCTCCTCCGCCCCCCAGCACCTCCTCCCTCCCCACTCATCTCAGCTGAAGACTTTGCCTCATTTTTCAAGCAGAAGATTGAGAACATCAGAGACAGTTTTAGTAAACAACCCCCAGAACCCTTCCAACTACCCAGCCCTCCACCTCCAAAACCAACTTCTCCACCATTACAGAAGACGGACTCTCCACTCTACTCTCAAGATCGCATCTCACCACCTGTGCACTTGACCCACTCCCATCCCACTTCATCCCAAACCTCACCACAGTCTTCATCCCAACCCTAACTCATCTCTTCAACCTATCACTAACAACTGGCGTTTTCCCCTCAAGCTTTAAACATGCCTCAATCACACCTATCCTCAAAAAGCCCTCTCTTGACCCATCCTCTGAATCTAGCTATCGCCCTATATCACTTCTCCCCTTTGCCTCAAAACTACTGGAACAACATGTACATCTTGAACTGTCCTCCCATCTATCTTCCTGCTCCTTCTTCGACCACTTTCAATCAGGCTTCCGGTCACATCATTCCACTGAAACTGCCCTAACTAAGGTCACCAATGACCTATTAACCGTCAAGAGCAAGCAACACTACTCTATCCTCCTCCTCCTGGACCTGTCCTCTGCCTTTGACACAGTGGACCATTCCCTGCTGCTGCAGACCCTCTCATCCCTTGGCATCACAGACTTGGCCCTATCCTGGATCTCGTCATACCTAACTGACCGGACATTCAGCGTCTCCCACTCACACACCACCTCCTCACCTCGCCCCCTATCTGTCGGAGTCCTGCAAGGTTCAGTTCTAGGGCCCCTGCTCTTCTCCATTTACACCTTTGGCCTGGGACAGCTCATAGAATCTCACGGCTTTCAGTATCATCTCTATGCTGACGAAACACAGATCTACATCTCTGGACCAGATATCACCACCCTACTAACCAGAATCCCTCAATGTCTATCCGCTATTTCATCCTTCTTCTCCGCTAGATTTCTAAAACTTAACATGGACAAAACAGAATTCATCATCTTTCCCCCATCTCACACGACCTCCCTAATGAACCTATCCATTACAGTAAACGGCTGCCCACTCTCCCCAGTCCCACAAGCCCGCTGTCTTGGGGTAATCCTTGACACTGATCTCTCCTTCAAACCACATATCCAAACCCTTTCCACTTCCTGCCGCCTCCAACTCAAAAATATTTCACGGATCCGTACATTCCTAAACCAAGAATCTGCAAAAACCCTAGTCCATGCCCTCATCATCTCCCGCCTCAACTACTGTAACCTCCTGCTCTGTGGCCTCCCCTCTAACACTCTTGCACCCCTCCAATCTATTCTAAACTCTGCTGCCCGACTAATCCACCTGTCCCCCCGCTATTCCCCGGCCTCTCCCCTCTGTCAATCCCTGCACTGGCTCCCCATCACCAAGAGACTACAAAAGCCTAACCATGACATACAAAGCCATCCACAACCTGTCTCCTCCATACATCTGTGACCTCGTCTCCCGGTACTTTCCTGCACGCAACCTCCGATCCTCACAAGATCTCCTTCTCTACTCCCCTCTTATCTCCTCTTCCCACAATTGCATACAAGATTTCTCTCGTGCATCCCCCCTACTCTGGAACTCTCTACCACAACATATCAGACTCTCGCCTACCATCGAAACCTTCAAAAAGAACCTGAAGACCTACCTCTTCCGACAAGCCAACAACATGCAGTGACCACCGATTGACCAAACCGCTGCACGACCAGCTCTACCCTCACCTACTGTATCCTCACCCATCCCTTGTAGATTGTGAGCCCTCGCGGGCAGGGTCCTTACTCCTCCTGTACCAGTTGTGACTTGTATTGTTCAAGGTTATTGTACTTGTTTTATTATGTATACCCCTCCTCACATGTAAAGCGCCATGGAATAAATGGCGCTATAATAATAAATAATAATAATAATGAGCCTTCCTGTCAAAAAATTTCCTGCAGAGCAAACTGATCCTGCTAACTGCACAGATTTACAGTGGGGGAAATAAGTATTTGATCCCTTGCTGATTTTGTAAGCTTGCCCACTGACAAAGACATGAACAGTGTATAATTTTAAGAGTAGGTTAATTTTAACATTGAGAGATAGAATATCAAAAATAAAATCCAGAAAATCACATTGTATAAATGATATAAATTTATTTGCATTTTGCAGTGATAAATAAGTATTTGATCCCCTACCAACCATTAAGAGTTCTGGCTCCTACAGACCAGTTAGACGCTCCTAATCAACTCGTTACCTGCATTACAGACAGCTGTCTTACATAAGCACATGAAGAAAAGGACAGCACCACAGCAATTGTGAAAAGACAGCTCCAAAGTTTATTCTGCCATCTGCAACGTTTCGGTCCATGGACCTTTTTCAAGCATGCTTGAAAAAGGTCCACGGACCGAAACGTTGCAGATGGCAGAATAAACTTTGGAGCTGTCTTTTCACAATTGCTGTGGTGCTGTCCTTTTCTTCATGTGCTTCTGGATTTACCTACTGGGATGGATCCCCTGGTGAGGACGTGCACTCTGCTGTCCATAGAGACATTGCCATTATAGGGTGCGGCTTTACTATTTATATTTGATATTAGCTGTCTTACATAGTCACCTTTATAAAAGGCTCCTGTCCACAGACTCAATTAATCAGTCAGACTCTAACCTCTACAACATGGGCAAGACCAAAGAGCTTTATAAGGATGTCGGGGACAAGATCATAGACCGGAACAAAGCTGGAATGGGCTACAAAACCATAAGTAAGACACTGGGTGAGAAGGAGACAACTGTTCGTGCAATAGTAAGAAAATGGAAGA
The DNA here is from genome assembly GCF_032444005.1 of Ranitomeya imitator. Classification (NCBI taxonomy): domain Eukaryota; kingdom Metazoa; phylum Chordata; class Amphibia; order Anura; family Dendrobatidae; genus Ranitomeya; species Ranitomeya imitator. The sequence goes on from NC_091284.1 coordinate 716,352,851, forward strand.
AATACAAAATGACTGACAGTGGGCAAACTTACAAAATCAGCAAGGGATCAAATACTTATTTCCCCCACTGTAGGTGTAAGGGATTATTCATGGCGAGGGTTGCTTTTTGGTCCCAAAGCACCCGGTAATGTACCCCTGAGTTCATCTATAATATAACGCTGGGAGCGTCACTCTGTCCGAAGCCTTTATAGACTGCGCAGGTGCAAGCGCCGGCGCAGTCTGGGCCTCACAGAGTGACGCTCCCGGGAGATCGTGGTATGCGTTCACACTGAACGCACACCGCGATCTCCAACAGAGAAGCAGGGACCGCCAGGAGGGTGAGTATCGGCCATATTCACCTGTCCTCCGTTCCACCGCTGCGCGCCGCCATCTTCCCGGTCTTCGGTCTGTGACCTTCAGTTCAGAGGGCGCGATGACGCCCTCTGACTGAACAGTCACAGCCAGGAGACCGGGAAGATGGCGGCGCGCAGCGCTGGAACGGGACAGACAGGTGAGTATAGGAAGTGCTGGGGGGCCTGAGCTGGCGGCGATACCGGCACCTGACCCCCACAGCGCGCCGGTGTCCCCGCCTGCTCAGGCCCCCGGATGGTTGCAGCACATACCAGGATGGGGACGCAGGATGGTTACAGCACATACCAGGATGGGGACGCAGGATGATTGCAGCACATACCAGGATGGGGAAGCAGGATGATTGCAGCACATACCAGGATGGGGGACGCAGGATGGGGACGCAGGATGATTGCAGCACATACCAGGATGGGGACGCAGGATGATTGCAGCACATACCAGGATGAGGGACGCAGGATGATTGCAGCACATACCAGGATGGGGACGCAGGATGATTGCAGCACATACCAGGATGGGGACGCTGGATGATTGCAGCACATACCAGGATGGGGACGCAGGATGATTGCAGCACATACCAGGATGGGGACGCTGGATGATTGCAGCACATACCAGGATGGGGACGCAGGATGATTGCAGCACATACCAGGATGGGGGACGCAGGATGGGGACGCAGGATGATTGCAGCACATACCGGGATGGGGACGCAGGATGATTGCAGCACATACCGGGATGGGGACGCAGGATGATTGCAGCACATACCAGGATGGGGACGCTGGATGATTGCAGCACATACCAGGATGGGGACGCAGGATGATTGCAGCACATACCAGGATGGGGACGCTGGATGATTGCAGCACATACCAGGATGGGGACGCAGGATGATTGCAGCACATACCAGGATGGGGGACGCAGGATGGGGACGCAGGATGATTGCAGCACATACCGGGATGGGGACGCAGGATGATTGCAGCACATACCGGGATGGGGACGCAGGATGATTGCAGCACATACCGGGATGGGGACGCAGGATGATTGCAGCACATACCGGGATGGGGACGCAGGATGATTGCAGCACATACCGGGATGGGGACGCAGGATGATTGCAGCACATACCAGGATGGGGACGCAGGATGATTGCAGCACATACCAGGATGGGGACGCAGGATGATTGCAGCACATACCAGGATGGGGACGCAGGATGATTGCAGTACATACCAGGATGGGGACGCAGGATGATTGCAGCACATACCAGGATGGGGACGCAGGATGATTGCAGCACATACCAGGATGGGGACGCAGGATGATTGCAGCACATACCAGGATGGGGACGCAGGATGATTGCAGCACATACCAGGATGGGGGACGCAGGATGGGGACGCAGGATGATTGCAGCACATACCAGGATGGGGACGCAGGATGGGTGCAGCACATACCAGGATGGGGACGCAGGATGGTTGCAGCACATACCTGGATGGGGACGCAGGATGGGGACACAGGATGGTTGCAGCACATACCAGGATGGGGACGCAGGATGATTGCAGCACATACCAGGATGGGGACGCAGGATGGGGACGCAGGATGATTGCAGCACATACCAGGATGGGGACGGAGGATGATTGCAGCACACACCAGGATGGGGACGCAGGATGATTGCAGCACATACCAGGATGGGGACGCAGGATGATTGCAGCACATACCAGGATGGGGACGCAGGATGATTGCAGCACAAACCAGGATGGGGACGCAGGATGGGTGCAGCACATAACAGGATGGGGACGCAGGATGGGTGCAGCACATGACAGGATGGGGACGCAGGATGGGTGCAGCACATACCAGGATGGGGACGCAGGATGGGTGCAGTACATGACAGGATGGGGGCGCAGGATGGGTGCAGCACATGACAGGATGGGGGCGCAGGATGGGTGCAGCACATGACAGGATGGGGGCGCAGGATGGGTGCAGCACATGACAGGATGGGGGCGCAGGATGGGTGCAGCACATGACAGGATGGGGACGCAGGATGGGTGCAGCACATGACAGGATGGGGACGCAGGATGGGTGCAGCACATACCAGGATGGGGACGCAGGATGGGTGCAGCACATGACAGGATGGGGGCGCAGGATGGGTGCAGCACATGACAGGATGGGGGCGCAGGATGGGTGCAGCACATGACAGGATGGGGGCGCAGGATGGGTGCAGCACATGACAGGATGGGGACGCAGGATGGCTGCAGCACATGACAGGATGGGGACGCAGGATGGGTGCAGCACATACCAGGATGGGGACGCAGGATGGGTGCAGCACATACCAGGATGGGGACGCAGGATGGGTGCAGCACATGACAGGATGGGGGCGCAGGATGGGTGCAGCACATACCAGGATGGGGACGCAGGATGATTGCAGCACATACCAGGATGGGGACGCAGGATGGGGACGCAGGATGATTGCAGCACATACCAGGATGGGGACGCAGGATGATTGCAGCACATACCAGGATGGGGACGCAGGATGGGTGCAGCACATACCAGGATGGGGGCGCAGGATGGGTGCAGCACATGACAGGATGGGGGCGCAGGATGGGTGCAGCACATGACAGGATGGGGGCGCAGGATGGGTGCAGCACATGACAGGATGGGGGCGCAGGATGGGTGCAGCACATGACAGGATGGGGACGCAGGATGGCTGCAGCACATGACAGGATGGGGACGCAGGATGGGTGCAGCACATACCAGGATGGGGACGCAGGATGGGTGCAGCACATACCAGGATGGGGACGCAGGATGGGTGCAGCACATGACAGGATGGGGGCGCAGGATGGGTGCAGCACATACCAGGATGGGGACGCAGGATGATTGCAGCACATACCAGGATGGGGACGCAGGATGGGGACGCAGGATGATTGCAGCACATACCAGGATGGGGACGCAGGATGATTGCAGCACATACCAGGATGGGGACGCAGGATGGGTGCAGCACATACCAGGATGGGGGCGCAGGATGGGTGCAGCACATGACAGGATGGGGGCGCAGGATGATTGCAGCACAAACCAGGATGGGGACGCAGGATGGGTGCAGCACATGACAGGATGGGGACGCAGGATGGGTGCAGCACATACCAGGATGGGGACGCAGGATGGGTGCAGCACATACCAGGATGGGGACGCAGGATGGGTGCAGCACATGACAGGATGGGGGCGCAGGATTGGTGCAGCACATGACAGGATGGGGGCGCAGGATGGGTGCAGCACATGACAGGATGGGGACGCAGGATGGAGCAGCACATACCAGGATGGGGACGCAGGATGGGTGCAGCACATGACAGGATGGGGATGCAGGATGGGTGCAGCACATGACAGGATGGGGACGCAGGATGGGTGCAGCACATGACAGGATGGGGACGCAGGATGGGTGCAGCACATGACAGGATGGAGACGCAGGATGGGTGCAGCACATGACAGGATGGGGACGCAGGATGGAGCAGCACATACCAGGATGGAGACCATATACCAATATAAATGCTCGCCACCCGGGCGTAGAACAGGTTCAATAGCTGCCACTATTCAGGCCACAAGTGGTTTGATAGTATGTGGGTCTGGAAAAAATGTGACACACCAGGGAAACCATAGTCCAATGTAAAAAGAGTGCATGATTTATTACTGAAGAAAATCCACCCTGTCCTCTTGATTAGCTGAAACAAAACATCTTAAATACTGTTCTAATTCTTGGTTCATTCTCTCCATCTAACCATTAGTCTCAGGATGATAGCATGAGGAGAATGGAAAATTAATTCCTAATTTGGAGCAAAAGCTACGCCAAAAACTTGCTATATACTGAACACCTCTATCTGAAGTAATGTTTTTAGAGACACCATGTAACTTAATGATGTCAGAGATAAACAATGTAGCTAAACTCTTAGCCGTAGGCAATTTTAGTAGAAAAATCAAGTGAACCATCTTACTAAAAAAAGGTCCACCACCACCCATACTGCAGTATTACCATCAGAATTAGGCAAATTTGTACCAAAATCTGTGGACAAATGAGTCCAAGGTTGTGGTGGAATCTCGTTATGCAAAAGAAACCCTGCCGAGGCCTGGCAAGAGACTCTAGACCTGGCGCAATCTCTGCACTTAAAATCAGTGACCTGCACTAGAAACAAAGGAGGCTGATAGGGGCGAAGAACGAGAAAAGGACACGGCCTCCATGTCCCGTCCCGAAGCACAAAGACGTAATTCTCTGAAAACGTCATAAGGGATTCAGCAGTCACTAAGGCTACTTTCACACTAGCGTCGGCCCGACGTACCGACGCATACTGTGCAAGCGCCGCACAACGGGGCAGCAGATGCATTTTTCCAGCGCATCCGCTGCCCCATTGTGAGTTGCGGAGAGGTGGGGGTGGAGTTCCGGCTGCGCATGCGCGGTCAGAAATGACAGACACAACGCAGCAAAAAACGTTACATGTAACGTTTTTTGCTGCAGATGGTCCGCCACAACACGACGCAACCGTCGCACGACGGTTGCGTCGTGTGTCAATGCATCGCAATGCGTCGCTAATGTTAGTCTATGGGGAAAAAACGCTTCCTGCAGACAACTTTGCAGGATGCGTTTTTTCCCCTAAACGACGCATTGCGACGTATTCAAAAGGACGCTAGTGTGAAAGTAGCCTAAGGGGCCATAATAATCTGTTGCAACACTTAATACATAAAACCACACATAAAAATTTCAATGCATTACATTCATACAAATGTTTTTCATAAGGGATGTCGACATCTGTTCCACTCCTTTACAAGTAGACCACTATCAGGTCTTCATTTAGCATACTTCTTCATCTGGCTCTTGGTCCAATATTGGATCCTGCAATGTGGATCCTAATTGACTTTTTATAGAGACAGTTTATATACTATGTAAAATTGTATCTGTGCATAAAATGTTACATTTATGATCGCCACTTCCTTGTAACTATTAGAATACGTGCACGTAACATGTTTTAGATGCCGGAGTACTGATGAGCTTTGCAAGAGGAAGATGTTTCAGGTAAACACTGGTGGTGATGTTTAACCTTAATCATTTTTTATGGCACCTTTTTGGATTTTTTTTGCCACCAGCGTTTTTTTTTCATGCTAATATGCATAAAATAGTTTTTCGGCTTCCAAGCAGAAGACACCAGAAGAATGGACAGGTGACTTATTGTAAACGCTTTGCAATTGTGGAAACCTGAAGTAGTTAATGATGCTCCAAAAACCAGCATATATGTATAGCAAGTTATTTGAGTGAGTTGCAGAGCTGACATGCCTGAAAAACATGTTGTGTGCACTTACTTCAGTAACCACTATCATTCTGCTTTTTCCTGTGAACTTAATCCACAATGAGACAGCATTAATATCTATGAGATCACTAGATGAATAAATGCGATGATAGAGTAGCTGGGTCAGTTACAAAAATTAATGAAGGAGTGGTAAAGTGATACAAGCCCTTTTACGCAATGGAGTCCCCTATGACAGCTTTTAAAGCAATGTCCTTCAATGTGCCAGAGTTTGGGGACAATACTGCAGAACAACTATAAGACCAGGTTCTGTTCCCTTCCATCTTCCATTGTAATTCCTTTTCTGCAAGACTAGTTTGCAGGGCATTGGTTCAATTGCAACAATAGAATTTAGTAAATTAATATTAGCAAGGTAACCAGCTGTTTAATGAAAGCAGCATGTCTGAGATGGATGTTACCGGACTTCTAGGGTTTCAGTTGATATTGACAAGTGTGACAGCAAAACATCAGTCTGCTATTGTCATATACACTATATCACTACCATGAAGTGTGAATGCTGCTTACAGATTCTGAAGATAGCCTACAGATGGCAGCTTGTCATTCATATGCAATTTGTAGCATTCAATCAATTCCAGAAAGTCACTAACATAAAAGGTTTTTCCAGGAAGATTGTAACAAAATAATTTTACAGTAGTCATAACTATTTTCTTGATCAATGGTCCTCTATATCTCTAACACATCCCATAATGACCTCCTCTCCATCTCGTCATCACAACTTCCTCACCACCTCCATACCTCTTTTTCATCTCTTCCTCACAACCTCCATGCCTCTTCTTCACCTCTTCCTCGCCTTCATTTATTCCTTGCTGCATCCATACCTCTTCTTCGTGTCTTCCTCACCACCTCCATGCCTCTTCTTCATCTTTCTCAACATCACAGTGCTTCTTCTTCATCTCTCCCTCACTGCCTCCATGTCTCCTCTTCATCACTGCCTCCATGCTTCCTCTTCATCTCTTCCCCACCGCCCACATGCCTCCTTTTCATCTCTTCCCCACCAACTCCATCTCTTTTCTTCATTTCTTCCTTATTGACTCTATGCCCCTGCTTTGAAAAATGGAAGAAAGTTTCTGGCCTGCTGAGTTGTCCAAGAGATTTTCCAACTTACTGGGAATAGGAGAAGCAACCTTTTTTCCAGGTCAGCTGGAAGGTATGTGACAGCCTCTCCTACTTAGTGTCACCTAATGCCAAATGTGTTCTGTTGGACTGAGATTTGATGCCTGCAGGTTATTGGGATACATTAAACTCATTTCATGCTCATGGTTCTAGCTTGAGATGATACCCGCTTGCTGATGAAAGTGTCCATTAGAAAATTGCAAGACTGTGACAATGAATGGATATATAAGGTTCAGCAGAAATAGAAATTTATCAGACTAATCATGCTTCTCTTGCCCTCTCCTGATATCTTATAGTCCATCCAGTTCAGGAAAGAAGTTCTGTGTTCATAAATGGTGTTTGTAACCTGGTTGTTAGATGATCAATGTTTTCTAGGATACTCTGACTTCCTTGTCTGGCACTTTTTGTACTGTCAAAGTAGCTCAAATCATATTTTGTGATGCACAGAGCCACAACTGAGCATCAACCACAATTGTGTGCTGTAAGTAGCTGTCTGATCAGCTAATTAGTTACTTGCATTGATACGCATGTGCAATAGTAGCCCAGTCAATAGGCTAATAAAAAGGTGGACATAGTAAGGTTGCGAATATATCAATTAAAGGTGCTTCATCAAGCTGCTCCCTTCACTAAACTTGAAGTAATATGCAAGGGCGTAATTGTAATAGATGCAGGGATTAAAATCACACCTGATCCCCGAAGCCTCAGGAGCCCAAAATGTGCCTTTGGCTCATATGAAAAGAGCTTTACAATTAACCCCTTCAATCCCCATCCTTTTTTCACCTTCGTGACCAGGCCACATTTTACGATTCTGAACAGTGTCACTTTATGTGGTAATAACGCTGGAGCGCTTCAATGTATCAAAGTAGTTCTATGATTGTTTTTTTCGTAACATATTGTACTTTATGATAGTGGTATATTTCGCAATTTTCAAACTTTTTATTTTCATGCCCTTAAACCAGACATTTCTATCACACAAAATTGGTAATAAATAACATTTAACACATGTCTTCTTTTCATCAGCATCATTATTGAAACATATTTTGCTTTGTTATAAAGTTACAAGGGTTAATAGATGATCAGCCAGCTCTCGTTTTTGTAACAAAATTTACAAAATCTATTTTTTTGGGCCCACATCCCATTTGAAGTGGCTTTGAGGGCCTCTGTGACAGAAAACACCAAAAACAGACACCATTTTAAAAACTCCACTCCTCAAAGTGCTCAGGTATTTCATATTAATTCAAGAAATTTGTAAGGAAAAATGAAAAATTTACTTTTTTGCACAAAAACGTTCCTTTAGCTTCAAATTTTTCATTTTCAGAAGGGTAGCAGGAGAGTGAGGAGAACAGTGGAAATCCCTACAATTGACCCCATTTTGGAAACTACGCCCCTTAAGGACTTTATCACATTGAACTGTGAAAATTTAAAAAAAAAATCACATTTTTCCCACAAAAATGTTGCTTTAGCCCAAAATATTTTATTTTCACAAAGATAACAGGAAAAAATGTACCCCAAACTTTGCTTTTCAATTTCTCCTGAGTACAGCAATACCCCATATGTAGTGAAAAACTACTGTTTAGGTGAACAACAGGGCTCGAAAGGAAAAGCGCACCATTTGACTTCTGGAGTGCAAAATTTTAACACACTTTACCATTTATTACGCAATTTCTCCTGATTACGCCAATACCCATATGTGGTCGAAAGATACGGTACCTTTGAGGTATAGTAACCAAATACAAAACTCACAAACCAAATCAGCATGGCAAATACTGTGAAGAGATAATATTTATTTTAGAAAATACAAAATATTGAAAACATAATATTGGCCAGCTGAAAGTTAATGGACAAATTACTATGGACTCGTCGCTAACAAAACACATGCAAGGGGGAAGGCAGTAAAGCCAGAAAAAAAGGCGACCAAAAGAGTCCACGTATAATAGTATGAAAAACTGTTTATTAAGATAATATATAAGACAATACAAGGAACCAGGCTTAAAAATGGCGCGTATGGAAAGCAACCAATGTAAAAGGAACAAAAAAATGAGCAAGTGCGAGCGGGCACAGGGAACCACCCAACCCCAGGTAGCCAACATATATTATATAAAAGGATGTAGCTATATATGCATGTCTGATATTGCAGACTGCAAGAATCTAAATGTGAGACTAGTATGGCTACCGCACGCAGCATAAGAGGGTACAGAAAATAATAAGATCTATAAAGATATCCGAATTGAATAGGGACATTACCTACCAATGCTGCGGGGTATAGGGATTCCAGGGGTCCGCTCACACACCCCAACAATCGTTTCGGACACACTCCAGGAGAGTGGTTGTAGGGATTCGGACAACAATCCGAGAGTGGACCCTCTGGGTCGTGACTCTAGAGCCCCCGGGGTCGAGCGGACCAGATGGAATCACCCCCTATACAGGGAGTGTTAGGGGCAGGACCTCGGGGGAATGGAGACACAACAGCTAGAGCCAAAGGGACGACCCAAGGTAAAGAAGGAGACTACAGAGCAATTAGAATGGCGGGGAATAATAGGAAAACAGGACTTAACTGATAAAGACAGGAACACGAGACGGTGCAGGACACGGCAGGAACACAGGACTTGGCAGGAGACGGCAGGAACACGGAACTTGGCAGGACACAGCAGGAACACGGAACTTGGCAGGACACAGCAGGAACGCGGAACTTGGCAGGACACAGCAGGAACACGAAACTTGGCAGGACACAGCAGGAACACGGAACTTGGCAGGACACAGCAGGAACACGGAACTTGGCAGGACACAGCAGGAACACGGAACTTGGCAGGACACAGCAGGAACACGGAACTTGGCAGGATACAGCAGGAACACGGAACTAGGCAGGACACAGCAGGAACACGGAACTTGGCAGGACACAGCAGGAACACGGAACTAACACTGAGACAAAGCGAGAACTAAGCTGGGAAAAGATACAGGGGAGCCTAGGGCATAGGGACACTGACAGCAGACAGTGCACCTACAAGGCAAAGGCGTCTTGCCAGGAAAGACGCCGAGAAGAAATAGCCGATGGGCGCCGCCATGTTGGGGCGGAGCCATCGGGTCGCGACCTCCCAGAAGGCCCAGCGACGGAGGAGACGTGACCGCGCATGCGCAGAGAGACCGGACGCCGAGAGCCGGTAAAGGAGGACGCAGAGCGGCGAGGGACAGGATCGCGAGCGCGCCGAGGGATGGAAGAAGCCGGGTGAGTAAGCGCAGCGAGCGTGACAGTGGTTCCCTGTGCTCGCTCGCACTTGCTCATTTTTTTTGTTCCTTTTACATTGGTTGCTTTCCATACATGCCATTTTTAAGCCTGGTTCCTTGTATTGTCTTATATATTTTAATAAAGAATTTTTCATACTATTATACTATTATACTCTTTTGGTCGCCTTTTTTCTGGCTTACTGCCTTCCCCCTTGCTTTGAGGTAAAGTGCAAAGCTTAGAAGGGAAGGATCGCCATATTGATTGGAGTGCAGTTTTTGCTTGACTGGTTTGAGGCTTCCATGTCACATTGGCAGAGCCCCTGATATACCAGAAAAATAGATCCCCATAAGTGACCCCACTTTGCAAACTACACCTCTCAATGGATGTTGCTGAGTGAAAATTGCAAATCTGCCATTGTACGTTGTTGAGCCCAGTACGTTGTGCCTCTCTTGCACTTCTGGAAACATGGACCCCATAAATTGAGCGGGCTCTTATTTCTACAGAAATGTCAAATATGGATGCTAACTGCGGTTTAGCCAAGTTGTGGGGCTTAGATTGGAGGGGGCATTAGGATTTGGGAGTGCAGAATTAGCTGAATTTCTTTTGGGAGGTGAGGAGACATTTTGATTTTTCCGAGCCTCTGTGCTACCAGTAATGTGGAAGCCCCCTATATTGCCATTGACATATGACGGACGTGAATGAGGACTTGCTTTTTGTGATGATTGAGTTGAAATGTTTATTGGGAACATTTTGCATAAAATGTTGGTGTTTATCCTCTGCCCTGCACTGAGCACTTACAGGGTTTCTATCTAAATCTTCAAGTGACATGATTCAGATGAAACCTCCAAGGGATCCATTCTCTATACAGAAGCTCCAGAGTTACTGAGCGGCTCTTATCGCTACAGAAATGCCAAATGTGGATGCTAAATGTGGTTTAGCCACATTGTGTGGCTCAAAAGAGTCATGAACATGAAGTTGGTAACATACTGGTTGCCGTCTTTTCCCAGTGTAAGTGGCACTCTGCACCTCTCCGTCAAAACATGACTGCACCTGTAGCCTACCAGATCACTAAGTGAAGTTGCTTTTACTCAATGTATTCTTTGAGATTCAGAATGAAGATCTCTAGTCTTGTTTTCAATCTCCAAGACTTGCATTGAACAAATTCAAAAAGTATCCTCTGCGCCATACAGCAACTATTGTGTGATTTGGTAGGTCACAAATGCAGTCATATGGTGCAGGAACGTACCTGAGATGGTGACTCAAGTATGGTATTACCTTCCTGACACTTACACACATGAGAAAAAAACAAACAAACGGGAGTGTTTTAATTTAAAGTGGTTGTCAACTGCTCGGACTTAAAAGGAATCTTTACCCCCCTGAGATGCTTTTAATCTATTACTATTGGCATACAGCAAATTGTCTCTTCAGAGAGGAAGATGACTATAACTCTAGCACCACCTATTGTAAGTAGCAATCCTAACAGTCAATGTTGACCCTTTGACGAGCCTTGTCACATGACTTAAGATAAAAGCCAAACCAGAATCTCAATTTGCAGACACTGTGTTTCAGGATACTGCCCCTCATCAGTGCAAAGTGGAGTTCTGGTTTGGCTGAGTGAGAGGCGTCTGACCGGGATCCAAGAAGTATCATTTCTCCTTGCGGAGAGTGACATGTTAAGCATGTCGAGACTTAAAGCCGCAATGCTCCTCTGGGAAATATGTAAATCCTAAAAGTCAGTGTCGACCCTTTATCGAGCCTTACAGGTGATAGAATTATTAAAATAGTCCTACCTTTCTGCCTCATAGCTGCAGTTTTGTTGCTGAGAAGTAGATGTTTAACCTTTCATGTTAATTAGTCCTTCCAGGCTCTGGGAAGTGCAGTGCCTGGAAGAAAACTCTGCCTCCGGTGTTAATTCGTGTACCACCCCCCTCCCATAAATGTCACAGTGCCATGTGACATGCTGTTGTGGTGCCGGAATCCTGCGCCTGTGCCCTGCACTCGTGTAATTTTCTTTTCCGTCCTTCTATAGATGTCTTCGCCATTCATCTGCACAGCTGCCGCCAAGTCACTGCTACTTCAGTTATATCAATTGTTATAGCTCTTAGTAACATAGTAACATAGTAAGTAAGGCCGAAAAAAGACATTTGTCCATCCAGTTCAGCCTATATTCCATCATAATAAATCCCCAGATCTACGTCCTTCTACAGAACCTAATAATTGTATGATACAATATTGTTCTGCTCTAGGAAGACATCCAGTCCTCTCTTGAACCCCTCGACTGAGTTCGCCATCACCACCTCCTCAGGCAAGCAATTCCAGATTCTCACTGCCCTAACAGTAAAGAATCCTCTTCTATGTTGGTGGAAAAACCTTCTCTCCTCCAGATGCAAAGAATGCCCCCTTGCGCCCATCACCTTCCTTGGTATAAACAGATCCTCAGCGAGATATTTGTATTGTCCCCTTATATACTTATACATGGTTATTAGATCGCCCCTCAGTCTTTTTTCTAGACTAAATAATCCTAATTTCGCTAATCTATCTGGGTATTGTAGTTCTCCCATCCCCTTTATTAATTTTGTTGCCCTCCTTTGTACTCTCTCTAGTTCCATTATATCATTCCTGAGCACCGGTGCCCAAAACTGGACACAGTACTCCATGTGCGGTCTAACTAGGGATTTGTACAGAGGCAGTATAATGCTCTCATCATGTGTATCCAGACCTCTCTTAATGCACCCCATGATCCTGTTTGCCTTGGCAGCTGCTGCCTGGCACTGGCTGCTCCAGGAAAGTTTATCATTAACTAGGATCCCCAAGTCCTTCTCCCTGTCAGATTTACCCAGTGGTTTCCCGTTCAGTGTGTAATGGTGATATTGATTCCTTCTTCCCATGTGTATAACCTTACATTTATCATTGTTAAACCTCATCTGCCACCTTTCAGCCCAAGTTTCCAACTTATCCAGATCCATCTGTAGCAGAATACTATCTTCTCTTGTATTAACTGCTTTACATAGTTTTGTATCATCTGCAAATATCGATATTTTACTGTGTAAACCTTCTACCAGATCATTAATGAATATGTTGAAGAGAGCAGGTCCCAATACTGACCCCTGCGGTACCCCACTGGTCACAGCGACCCAGTTAGAGACTATACCATTTATAACCACCCTCTGCTTTCTTTCACTAAGCCAGTTACTAACCCATTTACACACATTTTCCCCCAGACCAAGCATTCTCATTTTGTGTACCAACCTCTTGTGCGGCACGGTATCAAACGCTTTGGAAAAATCGAGATATACCACGTCCAATGACTCACCGTGGTCCAGCCTATAGCTTACCTCTTCATAAGAACTGATTAGATTGGTTTGACCGGAGCGATTTCTCATAAACCCATGCTGATATGGAGTTAAACAGTTATTCTCATTGAGATAATCCAGAATAACATCCCTCAGAAACCCTTCAAATATTTTACCAGCAATAGAGGTTAGACTTACTGGCCTATAATTTCCAGGTTCACTTTTAGAGCCCTTTTTGAATATTGGCACCACATTTGCTATGCGCCAATGCTGCGCTATAGAGTCCCTAAAAATAAGAAATAATGGTTTATCTATTACATTACTTAGTTCTCTTAGTACTCGTGGGTGTATGCCATCCGGACCAGGAGATTTATCTATTTTAATCTTATTTAGCCGGTTTCGCACCTCTTCTTGGGTTAGATTGGTGACCCTTAATATAGGTTAGAATAAAGAGATGCAAAGATAATTATTTTTTCTATTAAAAAGTTTGTATTGTGTAAAAGGGACAAGGGAGACTCCATTTTCCATTTATTCAGGACCCATAGATTATCCAGAGTTCTCCCTTCCACAGCAGGGATGTGGCCCCCACGCTTGGGAGAAGTACACAAATCCCCAAAAGAACAGAACTTTACCATATGCCAGAGAATTAGAGGCCACCTGTTAATGAAGGCAAGGAGGAGCAGAGCTAAGACCCTCTGTTGTCTTTTGTGCAAGGCAGCCAGCATCAATTATCTATTAATGGAAACTCTAGACCGAGTGTCACCGACATCTAGAGATGAATTATGAGAGTACTGTGCCTCTCAGGGTTAAGTCCAATATACCAACAGAACCCGGGAGCCCTCCACACACACCCCAGTCTCATATTTTTCTCTCTGTCCCAGATACCGAGCTATCTAGACTGGCTCTCCAGAACATCTCCAGAACAACTTAGCCGACCCAAGTTGAAGCGCACTTGCGCAAAATGATCGTCGTCATTCACGCACCCCTTTTCCCATTCTCCTGTAGAAGATGCTGCAATATAGTCAGAAAAACTAGCCTGGTGAGTGCCATTCGTTCATCTATATTTGATATGGGACGACCCAAGTTTGGACTCTCCATATTGGTCCAGCCCCAACGAACGCATTGAGACGTCAGTCGTCTCGTTTGGACCTCCCCCTAAGAAGTTATGACCCATCCTAGATCTTTGGAATTATTTCAGCTAGGAGGTCAAGGGAGGAGAATCCAGTCCAACCCAGAGGGGTGGTGACAAATATGGGAGGGGCCGAGCTGGGGTTAAAAGCTAGCGAAACACCTTTAGTCTTGTCATTGTTCTGCCATGGAAGCCTGTTATGACCTGGTGGTTAGGAGCACCCGGAATGACCTGATAGTTAAAACTACCACAGGACAAGCTCTGGGATGTAGAAGCTCTGCTGACCGCAATCCCTAATCCTATCACACACACTAGAAATAGCCGTGGAGCGCTCCTGACGCTACCTAGGCGCCTCTTCACAGCCTAAGAGCTAACTAGCCCTAGAGATAGAAAATAAAGCCTACCTTGCCTCAGAGAAATTCCCCAAAGGAAAAGGCAGCCCCCCACATATATTGACTGTGAGTAAACATGAAAGTCACAAACGCAGAAATGAAATAGGTTTTAGCAAAGGGAGGCCAGACTTACTAAACAGACAGAAGATAGGAAAGGTATCTTTGCGGTCAGCACAAAAATCTACAAAAGACCACGTAGAGTGTGCAAAAAGACCTCCGCACCGACTAACGGTGCGGAGATGCCACTCTGCATCCCAGAGCTTCCAGCTAGCAAGACAAAATCATGATATCCAGCTGGACAAGGAAACAATGAACGAATTAGATACTATCAGGAACTTAGCTTCTGCTGGAGTAGACAGGTCACCAGAAAGATCCAAGAGCGAACTGAACCAATGCAGAAACATTGACAGCTGGCATGGAGTAACGATCTAAGTGGAGTTAAATAGAGCAGCCAACCAAAGGATAAACCACGTCACCTGTGTAAGGAACCTCAGAAGCAGCAGCTCCACTCACAGCCACCAGAGGGAGTCCATGGACAGAACTCACCGAAGTACCATTCACGACCACAGGAGGGAGTTCGACAACAGAATTCACAACAGAAGCCGTGTCACGTCACGCGTGGAGATGGACCAGAAACTAAGAAGGTGCCTGTGGATACGAGAACTTCCCTCCATCCACAAGTTATAAGAAACGGCAACGTGACACATACAGCTAACTGCAATCCCCAACCTGTAACCTACTTTTATCTGTACTTCTGGCTGTAATATCCGTATATAACTCTGTATATATGTTTATTATCTAGTGTGCCTGTCAGCAATTAAAATATGAATTTATTTTGGGCTGCGCTTTTATCTTGTCCCCGATTTCCCACGTCTGTGAGTCAAGCTAGTATTTATACGCTACCTTGGGTTGGTTTCTAACCCGATATAAGCTTGTTAATGGAGAGGTCATATCTAATGAGGAACTGGTGCCAGCATACCATTCTGGTGTTATTGGAGCATCCTGGCAGTGATGGATCGGAGGTTTATATAGAATATATATATATTTATATATATATATATATATGTATATAATATTCCCGGCCTGGGACTGGTGATCTCTATACTGCCCTCACTGCAGAGTGCCCCGATAACCAGTACATGACAGGGCAGCCTCTCCGGTGACTACTTATCCTAGGTGCAGTTCCTGACTGACCTGAGGGTAAGGGGGCACCAGAGAGCCGTGACTGTGTAAGCACCGTCACAGATTGGTGATGGCGGGGGGGATATCCGTATCCTCTCGTGCCTGTGTTTTCCTTACATTTCAAAAAACTGACCGTCACATCCAAACATAGACTAAGTGTGAACAGGTGCTGAACCTAGAGTCACCAACTCGTATATAGTCAAGTAAATAAGGCAGCACACTGCAGCGCTAAAACATGCAAACATGAAACACGAAAATTTTCGCGTTTCATGTTTTTTGAAATGTATTCTTTAGCCTTCTGACCGAGCACCCCGCCTCCTAGCCACAGGTGTTTTAATCGCAACAGGTCCATAACCCCTCTACAGAAAGAGAGAATTTTAGTCTAAGAAGAGGTTTCACAGGTACCCATTCAGATGGAGACGTTTATTCTCAGCGAGGAAAGGCAAGTGTAGGACCCGGTATAAGAGAGATGCCGTAAAGTGCCAGGTACACATAAAATTGGCCATTTTTATGCGCTAAACGCTCTCATTTTTCATATTTCTAGTGCAGTAATGCAGTTCAATTTTCGTGTTTCATGTGTTTTCCTTACAAGCACCAAAGCATAAAAAATAATATAAATGTAGTATCACTGCAATTGTACTGACATGAAGAATAAAGCTGCCTTATCAATTTTACCACAGGTGGAAAGGCATAAAAAAATTGCAAAATTGATGGTTTTTGTTCATTCTGCCTCTCAAAAATTTGGAATAGAAAGCGAAAGCAGAAATATGGAAAAATTATAGCTCTCAAAATATGGCGATGCAAAAACTAACCAAACATGAAGAAACTACCGTATATCTGGTATTGCTGTAATTACACCAACCTTTAGAATAAAGTCGTCTAATCACTTATACCGCACGAACATACAAAATAAATAAAAGCGATTCTTCACCTGCTATTGATTTGTTCATTCTGCCTTTCAAAGATCGTAGTAAGGCCTGCGTCACACTCAGCGTATAAAAATACGGTCCGTAATTTACAGCCGTAATACGCAAAAAAGTCCCCAAAATAGTGGTCCGTATCTCCTCCATAGGCAGGGTGTGTCAGCGTATTTTGCGCATGGCATCCTCCGTATGTAATCCGTATGGCATCCGTACTGCGAGATTTTCTCGCAGGCTTGCAAAACCGACATACGGACATACAATGGATCCATATGCTCCCAGAAAACATAAAAACATATGTACTGTCTATATATATATATATATATATATATATATATATATATATGTCAGTGAGACACATATATATATATATATTAATATTTCATCTAGCGCGAGATAGCTTTAAAGTCGGTAATTCTATTGCCGGCTTTTGCTTTCTCCTTCCTAAACCCGACATAATATGAGACATGGTTTACATACAGTGAACCATCTCATATACCCATTTTTTTTGCATATTCCACACTACTAATGTTAGTAGTGTGTATGTGCAAAATTTGGGCGCTCTAGCTATTAAATTAAAGGGTTAAATGGCGGAAAAAATTAGCGTGGGCTCCCGCGCAATTTTCTCCGCCAGAGTAGTAAAGCCAGTGACTGAGGGCAGATATTAATAGCCTGGAGAGGGTCCATGGTTATTGGCCCCCCCTTGGCTAAAAACATCTGCCCCCAGCCACCCCAGAAAAGGCACATCTGGAAGATGCGCCTATTCTGGCACTTGGCCACTCTCTTCCCATTCCCGTGTAGTGGTGGGATATGGGGTAATGAAGGGTTAATGTCACCATGCTATTGTAAGATGACATTAAGCCAGATTAATAATGGAGAGGCGTCAATTATGACACCTATCCATTGTTAATCAAATTGTATTAAAGGGTTAAAAAACCACACACATTATTAAAAAGTATTTTAATGAAATAAACACACAGGTTGTTTTAATATTTTATTGCTCTCTCAATCCACCTGAAGACCCTCGCTCTGTAATAAAGGAAAAATAATAAACCAACAATATGCATACCTTCCGTTGATCTGTAACGTCCCACGATGTAAATCCATCTGAAGGGGTTAAAATATTTTACAGGCAGAAGCTCTGCTATAATGCAGCTGTTCCCGTGCCTGTAAACCCCGGGGAATGAAGGTAATTTAGGTCAATGACCTATAGTTACCTTCATTCGCGGTGATGTGCCCTCTGCTGGTTGTCCTCATATGAACTCGAGCCTGGGAGCTTTCCCTGTAGATAAATTCCCAAAGGGGTATAATTTCCAAAGTGAGGTCACTTGAGAAGTGTATTCTGCTCTTCTAGCACTTAGGGGCTCTGTATTTGGAGTCCGCAAACTATTCGAAGAAAATCTGCATTCCAGGAGGCTAAATAGTGCCCCGTCCCTCCCGAGTCTCGCCACGTGGCTAAGCAGTACTGTACAGCCACATATGGGGTATTTCCACATTCAACAGAAATTATGTGACACATTTCAGGGCACTTTTTACCCATTTGCCCTTGTGAAAATGTAAAATCTGGAGCTAAAACAAATATTTTGTTGTAAAAATGTAGCTATCTTTTCTTCACCGCCCAATTGCATAAAATTCTGTGACACACCCGTGGTGTCAACATGATTGCTACACCATTAGATGAATTCATTGAGAGGTGGTGTTTGTAAAGTGGGGTCACTTATGGGGGGGTTCTGCTGTTCTGGCAACTCAGGAACTCTTCCAGTGGGTCATGGCAGCTGCAAACCATAACAGTAAAATCTGCACTAAATTAGAGGTCCATTCTTTCCAATCAGCCCTTATAAAAATTAAAAATATGAGGCTAAAACTATATTTTAGTGGTAAAAATGTAATTATTAGTTCTTCACCGCCCAACATTATAAATTTCGGTGAGGCACATGTGGTGTGAACATGCACACTGCACCCCTAGATGAATTAATTGAGAAGTGTAGTTTATAAAGTGACATCACTTATGTGGGTTTTCTGCTGTTCTGGTGACTCAGGGATTCTGCCAATGTGAAATGACACCCTCAAACAGCGTCGGACTGGAGTACCTTGGGCCCACCAGAGAAAATGCATTCTTGGGGCCCACCATGCAGTTTAAAAATACCACACAGGATAGATCCTATATACCACACCACACAGGAGAGCTGACAGATCCTCTATATACTACACCACACGGGAGAGCTGACAGATCCTCTATATACTACACCAAACAGGAGAGCTGACAGATCCTCTATATACTACACCACACGGGAGAGCTGACAGATCCTCTATATACTACACCACACGGGTGAGCTAACAGATCCTCTATATACTACACCACACAGGAGAGCTGACGGATCCTCTATATACTACATCACACAGGAGAGCTGACAGATCCTCTATATACTACACCACACAGGAGAGCTGACAGATCCTCTATATACTACACCACACAAGAGAGCTGACAGATCCTCTATATACTACACCACACAGGAGAGCTGACAGATCCTCTATATACTACACCACACGGGAGAGCTGACAGATCCTCTATATACTACACCACACAGGAGAGCTGACAGATCCTCTATATACTACGCCACACGGGAGAGCTGACAGATCCTCTATATACTACACCACACGGGAGAGCTGACGGATCCTCTATATACTACATCACACGGGAGAGCTGACAGATCCTCTATATACCACACCACACGGGAGAGCTGACAGATCCTCTATATACTACACCACACAGGAGAGCTGTCAGATCCTCTATATACTACACCACACAGGAGAGCTGACAGATCCTCTATATACTACACCACACAGGAGAGCTGACAGATCCTCTATATACTACACCACACAGGAGAGCTGACAGATCCTCTATATACTACACCACACAGGAGAGCTGACAGATCCTCTATATACTACACCACACAGGAGAGCTGACAGATCCTCTATATATACTACACCACACAGGAGAGCTGACAGATCCTCTATATACTACACACACACAGTAGAGCTGACAGATCCTCTGTATTCTACACCACACGGGAGAGCTGACAGATCCTCTATATACTACACCACACAGGAGAGCTGACAGATCCTCTATATACTACACCACACAGGAGAGCTGACAGATCCTCTATATACTACACCACACAGGAGAGCTGACAGATCCTCTATATATACTACACCACACAGGAGAGCTGACAGATCCTCTATATACTACACACACACAGGAGAGCTGACAGATCCTCTGTATACTACACCACACGGGAGAGCTGACAGATCCTCTATATACTACACCACACGGGAGAGCTGACAGATCCTCTATATACAACACCACACAGGAGAGCTGACAGATCCTCCATATACTGCACCACACAGGAGAGCTGACAGATCCTCTATATACTACACCACACGGGAGAGCTCACAGATCCTCTATATACTACACCACACAGGAGAGCTGACAGATCCTCTATATACTACACCACACAGGAGAGCTGACAGATCCTCTATATACTACACCACACGGGAGAGCTGACAGATCCTCTATATACCACACCACACGGGAGAGCTGACAGATCCTCAATATACTAAACCACACAGGACAACTGACAGATCCTCTATATACTACACCACACGGGAGAGCTGACAGATCCTCTATATACTACACCACACAGGAGAGCTGACAGATCCTCTATATACTGCACCACACAGGAGAGCTGACAGATCCTCTATATACTACACCACACAGGAGAGCTGACAGATCCTCTATATACTACACCACACAGGAGAGCTGACAGATCCTCTATATATACTACACCACACAGGAGAGCTGACAGATCCTCTATATACTACACACACACAGGAGAGCTGACAGATCCTCTGTATACTACACCACACGGGAGAGCTGACAGATCCTCTATATACTACACCACACGGGAGAGCTGACAGATCCTCTATATACAACACCACACAGGAGAGCTGACAGATCCTCTATATACTGCACCACACAGGAGAGCTGACAGATCCTCTATATACTACACCACACGGGAGAGCTCACAGATCCTCTATATACTACACCACACAGGAGAGCTGACAGATCCTCTATATACTACACCACACAGGAGAGCTGACAGATCCTCTATATACTACACCACACGGGAGAGCTGACAGATCCTCTATATACCACACCACACGGGAGAGCTGACAGATCCTCTATATACCACACCACACGGGAGAGCTGACAGATCCTCTATATACTAAACCACACAGGAGAACTGACATCCTCTATATACTACACCACACGGGAGAGCTGACAGATCCTCTATATACTACACCACACAGGAGAACTGACAGATCCTCTATATACTACACCACACAGGAGAGCTGACAGATCCTCTATATACTACACCACACAGGAGAGCTGACAGATCCTCTATATACTGCACCACACAGGAGAGCTGACAAATCCTCTATATACTACACCACACAGGAGAGCTGACAGATCCTCTATATACTACACCACACAGGAGAGCTGACAGATCCTCTATACACTGCACCACACAGGAGAGCTGACAGATCCTCTATATACTACACCACACAGGAGAGCTGACAGATCCTCTATATACTACACCACACATGAGAGCTGACAGATCCTCTATATACTACACCACACAGGAGAGCTGACAGATCCTCTATATACTACACCACACAGGAGAGATGACAGATCCTCTATATACTACACCACACAGGAGAACTGACAGATCCTCTATATACTACACCACACAGGAGAGCTGACAGATCCTCTATATACTACACCACACAGGAGAGCTGACAGATCCTCTATATACTGCACCACACAGGAGAGCTGACAGATCCTCTATATACTACACCACACAGGAGAGCTGACGGATCCTCTATATACTACACCACACAGGAGAGCTGACAGATCCTCTATATACTGCACCACACAGGAGAGCTGACAGATCCTCTATATACTACACCACACAGGAGAGCTGACAGATCCTCTATATACTGCACCACACAGGAGAGCTGACAGATCCTCTATATACTACACCACACAGGAGAGCTGACAGATCCTCTATATACTACACCACACGGGAGAACTGACAGATCCTCTATATACTACACCACACGGGAGAGCTGACAGATCCTCTATATACCACACCACACGGGAGAGCTGACAGATCCTCTATATACTAAACCACACAGGAGAACTGACAGATCCTCTATATACTACACCACACGGGAGAGCTGACAGATCCTCTATATACTACACCACACAGGAGAACTGACAGATCCTCTATATACTACACCACACAGGAGAGCTGACAGATCCTCTATATACTACACCACACAGGAGAGCTGACAGATCCTCTATATACTGCACCACACAGGAGAGCTGACAGATCCTCTATATACTACACCACACAGGAGAGCTGACAGATCCTCTATACACTACACCACACAGGAGAGCTGACAGATCCTCTATACACTGCACCACACAGGAGAGCTGACAGATCCTCTATATACTACACCACACAGGAGAGCTGACAGATCCTCTATATACTACACCACACAGGAGAGCTGACAGATCCTCTATATACTACACCACACATGAGAGCTGACAGATCCTCTATATACTACACCACACAGGAGAGCTGACAGATCCTCTATATACTACACCACACAGGAGAGCTGACAAATCCTCTATATACTACACCACACGGGAGAGCTGACAGATCCTCTATATACTACACCACACGGGAGAGATGACAGATCCCCTATATACTACACCACACAGGAGAGCTGACAAATCCTCTATATACTACACCACACGGGAGAGCTGACAGATCCTCTATATACTACACCACACGGGAGAGATGACAGATCCTCTATATACTACACCACACGGGAGAGATGACAGATCCTCTATATACTACACTACACAGGAGAGCTGACAGATCCTCTATATACTACACCACACAGGAGAGCTGGCAGATCCTCTATATACTACACCACACAGGAGAGCTGACAGATCCTCTATATACTACACCACACAGGAGAACTGACGGATCCTCTATATACTACACCACACAGGAGAGCTGACAGATCCTCTATATACTACACCACACGGGAGAGATGACAAATCCTCTATATACTACACCACACAGGAGAGCTGACAGATCCTCTATATACTACACCACACAGGAGAGCTGACAGATCCTCTATATACCGCACCACACAGGATGGCAGTAATGTAGGTCCAGTATGTGTAGTAAAATACTTACCGGTGGCCATATTCCACTGCAATGAAGACACAAGCAACGACACAGCGGCAGAAGATGGCGACTGCTGCGTATTTTATTACACACAGGGAAGCTTTCTGTTGGGGGCGAGACAGTGTTTTTATTAGTACGATTTTGGGATAGATGTAATGTTTTCATCATTTGTTATAGCTTTTTTTGTGAAATTGTGGTGAACAGAAAAAAGGACATTTGGCATTTGTTTCTTTTTACGGTGTTTTCTGATCAAGTTAATTCTTTTTATAGTTTGATCGATCGGACTTTTCTGAACCCAGCAATACCAAATATTTGTTGTTTTTTATTTTTAAAATATATTTATTTTCAATGGGATAAAAAGGGGTGATTTGAACTTTTAGGAATTTTTTTATTTTCTTTTTACCTTTCACTGGTACAGTTAGTCCCCTTAGGTTATGTGCACATGTTGCGGATTCTCTGCGGATCCGCAGCATTTTATGCAGTGCAGAAATGCTGCAGATCCGCAATTGCTGTGCACACTTTGCGGAAAATCCGCTGCGGAAACGCTGCGGTTTAAAAGAAGTAGCATGTCACTTCTTTTTTGTGAACCTGCAGCGTTTTTGTACCCATTCCATTATAGAAAACCGCAGGGGTAAAAACCGCAGCAAATCCGCAAGAAAACGCAGCAAGAACGCACAAAAAACGCTGCGGTACCGCACAAAAAATGCGACAAATCCGCAGGTGCGTTTTCTTCCAGGAGAGGCAGAATCCGTACCAGAAATTCCTAAGCCTAATCCGCAACGTGTGCACAGAGTCTTAGAGGACATGAAGATGCGATCATCCGATCGCATGTGCTATTATATACAGTGATGCCACAGCATCCCTGCATATAGAACAAATTATGGTCTCCTTTAAAGCTCGGCTACAGGAAGAAGACCCCTGCCTGTCATTAAAACCCATCGGCGACCCACGATCACCTCATGGGCACCAATGGGTGAGAGAATGATACGCACGCATGCTGGCATGTGTTATATGCTGCAGTCAGAGATTGACACTGGCATTTAACACGCGCCATACATGTAAGGCTGATGTCGTAAGGGTGTTAATCACCCGAGGACCCCCTTCACCACTGTGTCACCCAATATCCTATGGGCCCCCTCCCCCACTGTCACCTCTATTTTCCTGTGGCCTCCTCCCCCACTGTGTCACCTCTAATTTCCTATGAGCCTGCTCAGAGAGTGAAAGGGAAGCCACAGTAAGGCTAGGTGCACACGATGCAGATTTTGCTGCGGATCCGCAGTATTTCCGCAGCTGCAGGTCAGCAGCAGTTTCCCATGCGTTTACAGTACCATGTAAACCTATGGGAAACAGAAAACGTTGTGGCCATGCTGTGGAAAAAACCACGCATAAACGCAGCGGTTTACATTCGGCAGCATGTCACTTCTTTCTGCGTTTTCCACAGCAGTTTTACAACTGCCCTTATGGAAAACCGCAGTTGTAAAACCGCAGTGGAAAACGCAGAAAAACCGCGGTAAATCGGCGATAAATCCGCAGCGGTTTTCCACTGCGGATTTATCAAATCCGCTGCAGAAAAATCCGCAGTGGACCCAGAATACGTGTGCACATAGCCTAAAATAGAGGTGGTTAACACAATGGGGAGGGGGCCCGCAAGAAAATTAGAATATCACTGTGGGCCCCCTCCCCTGTGTCACCTATAGGATGCATGGGGCCCCCCCCTCCCCTAACTGCCTCTGTGGCCGGAGATCTACTCAGGGTGCAGGCATCATATAGTTATTTACTTACAGTCACACTGACTGCAGCCATCAGACTCCCTCTGCTCCACTGCTGCTTGGGTAGGACTCCTGACCAATCACAGCACAGCTCCTTGCCTGAGCTGTGCTGTGAGCTCACACAAAGAAAACTAACGCTGATTGGCTGAATTGCAGCCAATCAGCGTTTACACTGCTGCCCAGAGCTTTGTAGAAGAGGAGCAGAGATACGCAGCACAGGAAAACAGGTGACAGCGGGGCAGCTGTGTGTGCTGTCTGCTCTCAGCCTCATAGTCAGCTGTTCCTGTGACTGTGCTGGCTGAAGTGAGGGTCGGCACTCTGCACACACAGCTCTCCTGGCAGAGGAATGGCAGCGGCAGCAGGTGATGTGAAGGAGCTGCTCCTGCACTTCCCATCACCTGTGCAGTCTGCCAGCTGTGCAGACTATACAATAACATGCGCACTGCTGGGTGCACGCTATGAGCATGATGCAGGGCAGGCACAAATGAGGGAGGCAGGGGCTGGGGGCGGGGCCCACCGGAGGATTCTCCGGTGTCCCGGTGCCCCAGTCCGACCCTGCCCTCAAACCATTCCAGCAAAATCTGAACTCCAATATGGCGCTTCTTCCCTTCTGAGATTTTCACTGTGCCTCAAAAGTAGTTTTCTACCACATATGGGGTACGCTGTACTCAGAAAAAATTTAACAGCAAACTGAATGGTCCATTTTGCTACTGTTAGTCTTGTGACAATGAAAAATTTGGGGCAAAAGCAACATTTTTGTGCAAAAAAAAATGTATTTTTTCATTTTCACAGTTCATCGTTATAAACTTCTGTGAGTCACTGGGGGTTCAAAGTTCTCAACACACGTCTAGATAAAATTATTGAGGGGTCTAGTTTCCAAAATGGTGTCACTGGTAACAGTTCCAGCTAATTTTGCTTTTAAAAAATCAAAGGGCGCTACTTCCCATCTGAGCCCTGCCGTGGTATTAGTGTACTCAAGAGAAATTGCACAAAAAATTGTGTGGTGTAATTTCCCCCGTTGCCCTTGTAAAAATGCAAAATTTAGTGCTGAAGAACTTTTTTGGGGGAAAAATATGTTTTTTATATTTTCTATGAAACACCTGGGGTGTAAGGTGCTCAGCCCACATCTAGATACATTGCTTGAGGGGTTTAGTTTAAAAAATGTGGTCAATTGTAGAGGGTTTCCACTGTTTAGGCACATCAGGAGCTCTACAAATGCAACATACCTTTCGCTAATGATTCCAGCAAATTTTGCATTCAAAAAGTCAAATAGCACTCGTTCCTTTCTGAGCCTTGCCGTTTGCCCAAACAGTAGTTTTCCTCCACATATTCGGTATCTGCGCACGCAGGAGAAATTGCATAACAAATTATATGTTACATTTTCTACTGCTACCCTTGTGAAAATGCAACATTTGGGACTAAATAATAATAATCTTTATTTTTTATATAGCGCTAACATATTCCGCAGCGCTTTACAGTTTGCACACATTATCATCACTGTCCCCGATGGGGCTCACAATCTAAATTCCCTATCAGTATGTCTAAATAAACTTTTACAGGAAAAATGTGTTTTTATTGTACTGCTCTACGTTATAAACATCTGTTAAGCATGTGGGGGTTCAATGTACACTTGTACAATGTACAATGTACACACTTCATGATAAATTCCTTGAGGGGTTTAGTTTCCAAAATGGGGTCACTTGTGGGGGGTTTCCACTGTTTAGGCATATCAGGGGCTCTCCAAAACATGACATGGCATCCGCTAATAAGTCCAGAATATTTTTCATTGAAAAAGTGAAATGGCGCTCCTTCACTTTCGAGGCCTGCCATGAGCTCAAACAGTATTTTTCCTCCTAGTGTATTGGCATACTAAGGATAAATTGAGAAACAAATTTTATGGTGTATTTTATCCTGTCACCCTTGTAAAAATAAAAACTAAATCTGGGGTAAAAGAACATTTTTGATGGAAAAATGTGACTTCTTATTTTTGCGGCTCTAGGTTATAAACGTCTGTAAAGCACCTGGTTGTTCAAGATGCTCAGCAAACATTTTGATATATACCTTGAGGGGCCTAGTTTCCAAAATAGGGTCACTTGGGGGGTTTCCACTGTGTAAGCACATCAGGGGTTCTCCAAACACGACATGCATCAGCTCTCAATTCCAGCCATTTTTGTATTCAAAAAGGTCAAACGGTGCTCCTTCCCTTCTGAGCCCTGTTGTGCATCCAAACAGTAGTTTTCCATTTTCTCCTGTTACCCTTGTGAAAATAACAAAATGGGGCTACAGTAAAATGGTTTTTCCTTCCACGTTGCATCAATTACTATAAAGCATCTGAAGGGTTAATAAACTTCTTGAATGTGGTTTTGAGAACTTTGAGGGGTTCAGTTTTTAAAATTGTGTCACTTATGGGTATATTTTCTGTCATATAAGCCCCCAAAAGTCACTTCAAATGTGATCTGGTCCCTAAAAAATGGTTTTGTAAAATTGTTTTGGAAAAATTAGAAATGGCTGATCAAGTTTTGACCCTTCTAACTTCCTCACAAAAAATAATGTTTACAAAATTATGCAGCTGTAAAATAGACATTTGGTAAATGTTATTTTTTGACTATTTTGTGTGAGATAATTCTCTGGTGTGCTGGCACCGTCGCTGGCTCTTCGTGCAAGAGCTTGGCCAATAGCAGCACTGAGGTCCTACTGTGATCGGGTCTGATATAACCTCCTGCGCGATCATGCTGTGATTGGTCAGTCAGATTGACTGACCGATCAGAGTGCTGTCAGTGCGGAGACTGGCGACATGGGTCCTTTCCCCGTGTCGCTCAGCTGTCAGCACAAAACTGTTTCTGCGTGTTTACATGCAGTGACAGTTTATAGTCCTGTTGAGCATAGCACGTCATGGTGCGGAAACTGACATCCCCTCATGATGTGCTTTGCCAATTATCCAGGTGTCTTATATGTGACATAATCTCTAGTTGGAGTTGTTTTTATCCCTTTCTACTTCATCTGTCCAGATGCCAGGGTGACTCTTAACCCCTTAATGACCAGAGTATTTCAGTTTTTGGCTCCCCTTCTTCCCAGAGCCATTTTTTTTTAATTTTTGGGTCTACTCAATATGGCCATGTGAGGGCTTGTTTTTTGCGGGACAAGTTGCACTTTTGAACGACACCATTGTCTTTAACATATCATGTACTGGCAAATGGGAAAAAATTCAAAGTGCTGTTAAATTGCAAAAGTGCATTTCCAGTTGTTTGGGTTTTTTTTTGTGTGTGTGTGTTTTTTTTTACCATGTTCACTAAATGCTAAAACTGACCTGCCATTATGATTCCCCAGTTCATTATGAGTTCACAACACCTGTGAGGAGTTGACACATGCTACTTTCCCAAGTAGATACAGGAACTGTTCTGGAAGAAGGTCACTTGCTGGTTTATTGTAGATAGCATAAACTTCAGCAGGGTTCAGCAAAATAAACACTCTGGTTTTACATCACTGACCACGGTATGTGCAGTGACATACTGTGCCAGTGACTCTGCCACACACCAAACATATATACTGTAGGTTCTTTTTTGTTTAAGTGGTGAAAAAAAAATGTAAAAATCTAACATTTCTTAATTTTTTTTTAAATGGCGCCATTTTCTGAGACCTGTAGTGTATCCATTTTTCGTGATCTGGGGTTGGGTGAGGGTGTATTTTTTGCGTGTCGAGCTGACGTTGGTATTGATACCATTTTGGTGTAGTTATTGTATTTTATTGCAATGTAGCGGTGACCAATAAAACATAATTCTGGTGTTTTTAATTTTTTTCTTGTTATGCCATTTAGAGATCGGGTTAATTCCTTTTTTACATTGATAGATCGGGCGATTGTGAACTCGGAGATACCAAATTTGTGTATATTTGATTTTTTTTTTTTTTTGTTTTATTTTGATTGGGGCGAAAAGAGGGATGACTTGAACTTTTTTGTTGTTTTAATATTTTTAAAAACTTTTTTTTTCTTTCTGCATGCTTCAATTGTCCCCATGGGCAACTAGAAGCTGCAGTACTTTGATCGCCTCTGCTACACACAGGCGATCATCAGATCGCTTGTGCGTAGCAGAAATGCTCACTTGCTTTGGGCTCCGACCACGGAGCGGTGCTCATAGTAATCTGGCAATGAGAACCATAGAGGTCTGCTGCAGAACCCTGGTTATCATGCTGACCCATTGGTGACCCGCGACTACGTGATGGGGTCATCAATTGGCGGTATTTACGTCACGCTTCCTGTAATTGCGAGATAAAAGTCGCTCTCAGAGATTGACAGCAGCATTTAACTAGTTAACAGCCGCGGGTGGATCACAATTCCACCTGCGGCTGTTGTGAGCACGTCAGCTGTCATGTGCCCAGAAAGGTGTGGGCTCAGCTGTGGAGCCCGCACGAAACAGGGGAAGCCTGATGTGGGCGTACTATTACGCCCAATGTTGAAAAGGGGTTAAAAGCCAAAACTCGTCTCTGCAGACTTACCTTAACCCCTTCATGACCTTGCAGTTTTCCATTTTTGCGCTTTTGTTTCTTCCTCCTCTTCTTTCAAGAGCCATGACTTTTGTATTTTTCCATCAATATAGCCGTATGAGGGATTGTTTTTTGCGGAAACAGTTGTCTTTCAGAATGAGATAATTGATTTTACTATATACAGGTGCTTTTCACTACATTAGAATATCTTCAAAGTTAATTTATTTCAGTTCCTCAATAAAAAAAGTGAAACTCATCTAGAGTCATTATAAACAGAGTGATCTATTGCAAGTGTTTATTTCTGTTAATGTTGATGATT
This sequence comes from Ranitomeya imitator, assembly GCF_032444005.1. Taxonomy (NCBI): domain Eukaryota; kingdom Metazoa; phylum Chordata; class Amphibia; order Anura; family Dendrobatidae; genus Ranitomeya; species Ranitomeya imitator. The sequence goes on from NC_091284.1 coordinate 716,382,668, forward strand.
ATGGCTTACAGGCAATGAAAACATAAAAGTCATTATCTCAGTAAATTAGAATACTTTATAACACCAGCTTGAATTTTTTTTTTTATCTGAAATATTGGCCTACTGAAATGTTTGTTCAGTAAATGCACTCAATACTTGGTCAGGGCTCCTTTTGCATCAATTATTGCATCAATGCGGTGTAGCATGGAGGCGATCAGCCTGTGGGCACTGCTGAGGTGTTATGGAAGCCCAGGTTGCTTTGATGGCAGCATTCAGCCCCTCTACATTGTTGGGTCTGATGTCTCACATCTTTCTCTTGACAATACCAGATAGATTCTCTATGGGGTTAAGGTCAGACGAGTTTGCTGGCCAATCAAGCACAGTGATACTGTTGTTTTTAAACCAGGTATTGGTACCTTTGACAGTGTGGACAGGTGCCAAGTCCTGCTGGAGAATGAAATTTCCATCTTCAAAAAGCTTGTCAGCAGAGGGAAGCATGCAGTGCTCTAAAATTTCCTGGTAGATGGCTGCGCTGACTTTGGTCTTGATAAAACACAGTAGACCTACACCAGCAGATGACATGAATCCCCAAACCGTCACTGATTGTGGAAACTTCACACTAGACCTCCAGCAGCTTGGATTGTGGCCTCTCCACTCTTCCTCCAGACTCTGGGACCTTGATTTCCAAATGAAATGCAAAATTTACTTTCATCTGAAAACAACACCTTGGACCACTGAGCAACAGTCCAGTTCTTTTTCTCCTTGGCTTAGGTAAGAAGCTTTTGGTGTTGTCTATTGGTCGTGAGTGGCTTGACACAAGGAATGCGACACTTGTAGCCCATGTCCTTGATATGTCTGTGTGTGGTGGCTCTTGAAGCAATGACTCCAGCAGCAGTCCACTCCTTGCGAATCTCCCCCCAATTTTTGAATGGCCTTTTCTTAAAGGGACTCTGTCACCTCAAATTGGCGGGATATTTAAATGACTTTTTACCTGTCCGATGGGCAGCGTTTCATCTTCATTTCTCCACCTCGTCCTTCCCTGTTATCCGCAATATGTTAGTGAATTAGAGTACTTGTGCTTCATAGTTGGCGCGTGCGCAATGCAATCTTCGGTCGCTCCCGCGCAGTAAGCTTTGCCCAACTGTGGGCAAAGCCGAAAAGCATTACTGCGCATGAGCCCGCGCGCGCACTATGTCCCGCAACACAGCAAAATACTTCACAGGGTGTTCTGCAGCTTGGACTCAAACTGATCAGCTATAAATTTGCTAATAGCAAGGCCTGTACTGGGCAGTATGAGTATTGAACAGTTCCCATAGAAATTAATAGGAAGTTAATGCATACTTAGGCTGCCGTCACACTAGCAGTATTTGGTCAGTATTTTACATCAGTATTTGCAAGCCAAAACCAGGAGTGGGTGATAAATACAGAAGTGGTGCATATGTTTCTATTATACTTCTCCTCTAATTGTTCCATTCCTGGTTTTGGCTTACAAATACTGATGTAAAATACTGACCAATTACTTCTAGAGTGATGGCAGCCTTATGCTGTGTTCCCCAGATACAAGGACACCATTGAAGCCACTTCTGCACTTTGACTCGTAGATGGATTTTTTTTTTTAAAGGGCTCCCCTCATAGGTAAACAATAACAAAATATGGAGAAACAGGTCATTGTCCAAGGCATTAGTTCAGCCAGTAGAAACATGGATAGTGAAATAATACTATCACTTTGTGTCATTTCTCCTAATTATGGGACATGCAGGAAGTTACATGCTGTGGCACACCATCCCTTTTTTAATTTAAATGATAGTCTCTGTCCACTATGGATGAGTTTATGGATAAGGATCCGAAATGTGTAAGCTACAGAATTTTTTAATAATGTGGATTATCCATATATTTTTATTGTGTTATTAACCCCTTACCAACATCGGGCGTAATAGTATGCTGATGTCGGACTCGTTCCCTTTGATGTGGGCTTCGGCCGTGAGTACACATCTTTCCTGGGACATGTTAGCTGTTTTGAACAGCTGACATGTGCCCGCAATAGCCGTGGGTGGAATCCCGATCCACCCATGGCTATTAACTAGTTAAATAACATAGTAACATATTTAGCAAGGCCAAAAAAAAGACATTTGTCCATCTAGTTCAGCCTATATTCTGTCACGATCCAGGTTTGGATCTGTGGCAGATCTGGTTTTCCTCTGATAAAAACCTTTTTTCCTTTCTGGTCATTGGGGGTTAAAACTGTTTTCTCCCCCCCCCCAGTGGCTGCTCGTGTTATTGCATTGTTTTGATGCTAGGTCAGCTGATGGTGGTGACCACTCCCACTATCCTTTTTAAGGTCACCTGGTGCATCAGCTGACTGTTGGTTATACAGGTCTTTCTGGAGATCAACTAAGCCGGTGGAAGGAGTTTTCTGAGTGCAGTGGTTCTTCTGCTGAATATTCCTACCTGGTGCATTACTCTGCTGTACTGTGCATTGCTGCAGAAAATGCTAAGAGTTGTTTGTAGGGTTGAGCGACCGTTACTTTTATAGGATCGGGTCGGGTTTCACGAAACCCGACTTTTTCAAAAGTCGGGTCGAGTGAAATCGGCCGATCATATAAAAAAGTCGGGGTCGGCCGAAACTCGAAACCCAATGCAGTGCATTGGGTTTCCAATGGTTCCCAGGGTCTGAAGGAGCGGAAACTCTCCTTCAGGCCCTGGGATCCATATTTAAGTGTAAAATAAAGAATTAAAATAAAAAATATCGCTATACTTACCCTCTGACGCGCCCTGGTACTAACCGGGAACCTTCCTTCCTTCGAATCAGCGCTTCCAGGACCTTGCGGTGACGTCGCGGTGACGTCACGGCTTGTGATTGGTCGCGCGGCCGCCCATGTGACCGCTCGCGCGACCAATCACAAGCCGCGACGTCACCGCGACGTCACGCAAGGTCCTGCAAGCCCTGATTCTTAGGAAGGAAGGCTGCTGGAAAGAAGCAGGGCGCGTCCGAGGGTGAGTATATTCCTATTAGGTATATACTCACCCTCGGACGCGCCCTGCTTCTTTCCGGCAGCCTTCCTTCCTTCGAATCAGCGCTTGCAGGACCTTGCGTGACGTCGCGGTGACGTCGCGGCTTGTGATTAGTCGCGCGAGCGGTCACATGGGAGGCCGCGCGACCAATCACAAGCCGCGATGTCACCGCGACGTCACCGCAAGGTCCTGGAAGCGCTGATTCGAAGTAAGGAAGGTTCCCGGTTAGTACCAGGGCGCGTCATAGGGTAAGTATAGCGATATTTTTTATTTTAATTCTTTATTTTACATTAAATATGGATTCCGATACCGATTTCCGATATTGCAAACATATCGGAAATCGGGATCGGAATTCCGATACCACATTCAGAAGATCGCCGACTTCATGGCTGACCCCACACAGGGGTCGGGTCGGGTTTCATGAAACCCGACTTTGCCAAAAGTCGGCGACTTCTGAAAGTGGCCGTCCCGTTTCGCTCAACCCTAGTTGTTTGCTTATACCTTGTTTGTCTAAACTTTCCCTTTGTGTTTTATTAGTGCAGCGGTGGGACCAGTGCTCTCACTAGCCAATTCCCTACCTGTTGTGAATTCCGTTCTTGGTTGTAAGTAGTATTTTTGTGAGTTCTGCTCTTGGGCTCCTCCTGTGGTCTTTAGTGGTATGGCTGCTTCTTGGATTTAGCCTTCTCAGCTGTTTCCTTTGATTGTCTTTTGGGCTCGGCTATATTAGTCTGGCCTTAGCCCTCAATCAATGCCAGTTGTCAATTGTCTCTGCCTGGAGTCATTGCTCTTTGGATTGTCCTGACACTCTGACCAAGTTCTGCAAAGCTAAGTCCTTCCATGTCCTTTGCAGTTCACTTATTGTGGACTTGTTGTTTTGTAATGTCTTGTTTTTTGCTCATTTGTCCAGTTTATCAGTATGGATCTATTTAGCTAAACTGGAAGCTCTGGGCAGCAGAGTTTGCCCTCCACACCTTTAGTTAGGTGTGGAGATTTTTGCATTTCTCTGCGGTGGACTTTTTCTAGTTTTTTCTACTGACCGCACAGAGCTCTTTTCTGTACTTTCCTTTTTAGCTAGAAGTGGCCTCCTGTGCTCAATCTTGTTTCATACTACGTATGTCATTTCCTTCTCCTCTCACAGTCATTACATGTAGGGGGCTGTCTTTCCTTTGGGGATTTTCTCTGAGGCAAGATAGTTTTCCTGCTTCTATCTTTAGGGGTAGTTAGCTCTTAGGCTGTGACGAGTTGCCTAGGGAGCGTTAGGAGCAATCCACGGCTGCTTCTAGTTGTGTGTTGAGCTTAGGGTCTGCGGTCAGTATAGTTCCCACCTGCTCAGAGCTAGTCTCATGTCGCTCCATAATCACCAGACCATAACAGTACAACAGGCCAAAATTGAACTGAATGCCTCTCAAAAGAAGGAAAAGAAAAGGAGTTTTGAGTAATTTTTTTTTCTTTGGTTTGTTTTGTCTTTTTTTTTTCCTCTTGATCTCTGGGTGATTCTGGATTTGGATGCAGGCATGGACGTGCAAGGGTTATTCTCTCGTGTGGATCAGCTTGCTGCAAGAGTACAGAATATCCAAGATTTTGTTGTTCAGACTCCGGCCTTGGAGCCTAGAATTCCTACTCCGGATTTGTTTTACGGGGATAGATCTAAGTTTCTGAACTTTAAAAACAATTGCAATTTATTTTTTGCTCTGAAACCCCATTCCTCTGGTGATCCTATTCAGCAAGTAAAGATTGTTATTTCTTTGCTACGTGGCGATCCTCAGGACTGGGCATTCTCTCTTGAGTCAGGAAATCCGGCATTGCTTAATGTAGATGCATTTTTTCAATCGCTCAGATTATTGTATGACGAACCTAACTGTGTAGAGCATGCTGAGAAAACACTGTTGGTCCTGTGTCAGGGTCAGGAAGCAGCAGAGTTATACTGCCAGAAATTTAGAAAATGGTCTGTGCTCACTGGATGGAATGAGGACGCTTTGGCAGCCATTTTCAGGAAGGGTCTTTCTGAAGCCCTTAAAGATGTTATGGTGGGGTTTCCCACGCCTATTGGTTTGAGCGAATCGATGTCTCTAGCCATTCAGATTGATCGGCGCCTGCGTGAACGCAGGGTGGTGCACCATATGGCAGTGTCCTCTGGGCAGAGTCCTGAGTCCATTCAATATGATAGGAATTTGACTAGAGCGGAACAGAGGGGATACAGACGTCAGAATGGGTTGTGTTTTTACTGTGGTGATTCGGCCCATGCTATTTCTGATTGCTCTAAGCATAGTAAGAGAGTCGCCAGATCTGTTACCATTAGTACTGTGCACCCTAAATTTCTCCTGTCTGTGACCCTGATTTGCTCATTGTCATCTTTTTCTGTCATGGCATTTGTGGATTCAGGCGCTGCTCTGAACTTAATGGACTTGGAATTTGCTAGGCGCTGTGGTTTTTCTTTGCAGCCTTTGCAGAGTCCCATACCCTTGAGGGGTATTGATGCTACACCATTGGCCAAGAATAAACCTCAGTATTGGACTCAGCTGACTATGTGCATGGCTCCTGCACATCAGGAAGATTGCCGTTTTCTGGTGTTGCATAATTTACATGATGATGTTGTACTGGGCTTTCCATGGTTACAAGTACACAATCCAGTGCTGGATTGGAAATCAATGTCTGTGACTAGTTGGGGTTGTTAAGGGGTACATAGTGACGTTCCTTTAATGTCAATTTCCTCTTCCCCCTCTTCTGAGGTCCCTGAGTTTTTGTCAGATTTCCAGGATGTATTTGATGAGCCCAAGTCCAGTTCCCTTCCTCCACATAGGGACTGTGATTGTGCTATTGACTTAATTCCTGGCTGTAAGTACCCTAAGGGCCGACTTTTCAATCTGTCTGTGCCAGAGCATGCCGCCATGCGGAGCTATGTCAAGGAGTCTTTAGAGAAGGGGCATATTCGGCCGTCTTCGTCATCATTGGGAGCAGGATTCTTCTTTGTTGCCAAGAAGGATGGCTCCTTAAGACCCTGTATTGATTATCGACTTCTTAATAAGATCACGGTCAAATTCCAATATCCTTTGCCTTTGCTCTCTGATTTATTTGCTAGGGGGCTAGTTGGTTTACCAAGATTGACCTTTGAGGGGCATATAATCTTGTTCGTATTAGAAAGGGTGACGAATGGAAAACTGCATTCAATACGCCCGAAGGCCATTTCAAATATATGGTGATGCTTTTCGGGCTTTCTAATGCTCCTTCTGTGTTTCAGTCCTTTATGCATGATATTTTCCGCAATTATCTCGACAAATTCTTGATTGTGTATTTGGATGATATTTTGATTTTTTCTAATGATTGGGAGTCTCATGTGAAGCAGGTCAGGATGGTGTTCCAGATCCTTCGTGATAATTCTCTATTTGTGAAGGGGTCTAAGTGCCTATTTGGAGTTCAGAAGGTTTCTTTTTTGGGGTTTATTTTTTCCCCTTCGTCTATTGAAATGGATCCTGTTAAGGTTCAAGCCATTCATGATTGGATTCAACCGACATCTGTGAAGAGCCTTCAAAAATTTTTGGGCTTTGCTAATTTTTATCGCCGTTTCATTGCTAACTTCTCTAGTGTGGTTAAACCCCTGACCGATTTGACTAAGAAAGGCGCTGATGTGACTAACTGGTCCTCTGAGGCTGTTGAGGCTTTTCAGGAACTTAAACGCCGATTTACTTCTGCCCCTGTATTGCGTCAGCCGGATGTGTCTCTTCCTTTTCAGGTTGAGGTTGACGCTTCTGAGATTGGGGCAGGGGCCGTTTTGTTACAGAGGAATTCTGATGGTTCCTTGATGAAGCCATGTGCCTTCTTTTCTCGGAAGTTTTCGCCTGCGGAACGTAATTATGATGTCGGCAATCGGGAGTTGTTGGCTATGAAGTGGGCATTTGAGGAGTGGCGTCATTGGCTTGAGGGAGCCAAGCACCGCATTGTGGTCTTGCCGATCATAAGAATCTGATTTACCTTGAGTCGGCCAAGCGGCTGAACCCTAGACAGGCTCGGTGGTCCCTGTTTTTCTCCCGTTTTGATTTTGTTGTCTCGTATCTTCCAGGATCTAAGAATGTTAAGGCGGATGCCCTCTCTAGGAGTTTTTTGCCTGATTCCCCTGGAGTCCTTGAGCCGGTTGGCATTCTAAAGGTACCTTCACACTAAACGACGCTGCAGCGATACCGACAACGATCCGGATCGCTGCAGCGTCGCTGTTTGGTCGCTGGAGAGCGGTCACACAGACAGTTCTCCAGCGACCAACGATCCCGAGGTCCCCGGTAACCAGGGTAAACATCGGGTTACTAAGCGCAGGGCCGCGCTTAGTAACCCGATGTTTACCTTGGTTACCATCCTAAAAGTAAAAAAAAACAAACGCTTCATACTTACCTTCCGCTGTCTGTCCTCGGCGCTCTGCTTCTCTGTACTGGCTGTGAGCACAGCGGCCGGAAAGCAGAGCGGTGACGTCACCGCTCTGCTTTCCGGCCGCTGTGCTCACAGTGAGTGCAGGAAAGCTGACGGCGAGGGGACAGACAGCTGGAGGTAAGTATGAAGCGTTTGGTTTTTTACTTTTAGGATGGTAACCAGGGTAAACATCGGGTTACTAAGCGTGGCCCTGCGCTTAGTAACCCGATGTTTACCCTGGTTACCAGCGAAGACATCGCTGAATCGGTATCACACACGCCGATTCAGCGATGTCAGCGGGAGAGCCAGCGACCAAATAAAGTTCTGGCCTTCTAGCCCCGACCAACGACATCACAGCAGGATTCTGATCGCTGCTGCATGTCAAACTGAACGATATCGCTAGCGAGGACGCTGCAACGTCACGGATCGCTAGCGATATCGTTTAGTGTGAAGGTACCTTTAGGGAAGGGGTGATTTTATCTGCCATCTCCCCTGATTTACGGCGGGCGCTTCAGGAGTTTCAGGCTGATAAGCCTGATCGCTGTCCTGTGGGGAAGTTGTTTGTCCCTGATAGATGGACAAGTAAGGTAATTTCTGAGGTCCATTTTTCTGTTTTGGCCGGTCATCCTGGAATTTTTGGTACCAGAGATTTGGTTGCTAGGTCCTTTTGGTGGCCTTCCTTGTCGCGGGATGTGCGTGCTTTTGTGCAGTCCTGTGGGACCTGTGCCCGGGCTAAGCCTTGCTGTTCCCGTGCTAGTGGGTTGCTTACACCTTTGCCCATTCCGGAGAGGCCTTGGACACATATTTCCATGGATTTTATTTCAGATCTTCCTGTGTCCCAGAGGATGTCTGTTATCTGGGTGGTTTGTGACCGGTTCTCTAAAATGGTCCATTTGGTACCTTTGTTTAAATTGCCTTCCTCCTCTGATTTGGTTCCATTGTTTTTTCAACATGTGGTTCGTTTGCATGGCATTCCGGAGAATATTGTGTCTGATAGAGGTTCCCAGTTTGTTTCCAGGTTTTGGCGGGCCTTTTGTGCTAGGATGGGTATTGATTTGTCTTTTTCTTCAGCGTTCCATCCTCAGACAAATGGCCAAACTGAGCGAACTAATCAAACCTTGGAAACCTATTTGAGATGCTTTGTGTCTGCTGATCAGGATGATTGGGTGACTTTTTTGCCGTTGGCCGAGTTTGCCCTTAATAATTGGGCCAGTTCGGCTACTTTGGTTTCGCCTTTCTTTTGTAATTTTGGTTTTCATCCTCGTTTTTCTTCAGGTCAGGTTGAGTCTTCTGATTGTCCTGGTGTGGATTCTGTGGTGGACAGGTTACAGCGGATTTGGGCTCATGTGGTGGACAATTTGACATTGTCCCAGGAAAGGGCTCAGCGTTTTGCTAACCGCCGTCGGTGTGTTGGTCCTCGGCTTCGTGTGGGGGATTTGGTCTGGTTATCCTCTCGTCATGTCCCTATGAAGGTTTCTTCCCCTAAGTTCAAGCCTCGGTTTATTGGTCCTTATAAGATTTCTGAGATTATCAATCCTGTGTCTTTTCGTTTGGCCCTTCCAGCTTCTTTTTCCATCCACAATGTTTTCCATAGATCTTTGTTGCGGAGATATGTGAAGCCCATTGTTCCATCTGTTGATCCTCCTGCCCCGGTGTTGGTTGAGGGGGAGTTGGAATATGTGGTTGAGAAGAGTTTGGATTCTCGTTTTTCAAGGCGGAAGCTTCAGTATCTTGTCAAGTGGAAGGGTTTTGGCCAGGAAGATAATTCTTGGGTTGTTGCCTCCGATGTTCATGCCGCCGAGTTGTTTGGTGCTTTTCATTTGGCTCGTCCTGATCGGCCTGGGGGCTCTGGTGAGGGTTCGGTGACCCCTCCTCAAGGGGGGGGGGGTACTGTTGTGAATTCCGTTCTTGGTTGTAAGTAGTATTTTTGTGAGTTCTGCTCTTGGGCTCCTCCTGTGGTCTTTAGTGGTATGGCTGCTTCTTGGATTTAGCCTTCTCAGCTGTTTCCTTTGATTGTCTTTTGGGCTCGGCTATATTAGTCTGGCCTTAGCCCTCAATCAATGCCAGTTGTCAATTGTCTCTGCCTGGAGTCATTGCTCTTTGGATTGTCCTGACACTCTGACCAAGTTCTGCAAAGCTAAGTCCTTCCATGTCCTTTGCAGTTCACTTATTGTGGACTTGTTGTTTTGTACTGTCTTGTTTTTTGCTCATTTGTCCAGTTTATCAGTATGGATCTATTTAGCTAAACTGGAAGCTCTGGGCAGCAGAGTTTGCCCTCCACACCTTTAGTTAGGTGTGGAGATTTTTGCATTTCTCTGCGGTGGACTTTTTCTAGTTTTTTCTACTGACCGCACAGAGCTCTTTTCTGTACTTTCCTTTTTAGCTAGAAGTGGCCTCCTGTGCTCAATCTTGTTTCATACTACGTATGTCATTTCCTTCTCCTCTCACAGTCATTACATGTGGGGGGCTGTCTTTCCTTTGGGGATTTTCTCTGAGGCAAGATAGTTTTCCTGCTTCTATCTTTAGGGGTAGTTAGCTCTTAGGCTGTGACGAGTTGCCTAGGGAGCGTTAGGAGCAATCCACGGCTGCTTCTAGTTGTGTGTTGAGCTTAGGGTCTGCGGTCAGTATAGTTCCCACCTGCTCAGAGCTAGTCTCATGTCGCTCCATAATCACCAGACCATAACACCTACCCAGGGATAGGTGCGGCGAGAGAGGGCTAAGGTATCCTGCTCGGCGACAGTTTGAGAGAACCTGTATAGGGACATCAGGAAGATTAGGGAACATCTTTAGGAGAGTGTAGGAGGTGTCCATTTCCCCTTTCCCTATTGCAGGGCCCACTGTTGTTATTGTGTCCCTGATGTTCCCTTGTGAGTTCTGCCGTTTTGTGACAGACCACCCGTTGGGTCGTGTCACGCTTGGACAGTCACTTTGTGACATTATAACCAACCGTCCAATTTTTTCTGGTGAGCCATGGCTCAAATGCAGGCTTTTGCCCAATTGCTACAGACCCTCACCGAGGAGTGTAAGGTGCTGCGTGGTGAGGTGGTGCAGCAGCTGCAGCAATTGTTGGGGTTCTGGGCCTCGGCTCAGGTACAGGCTCAACCAGAACCCAAGATATCTCTCCCAGACAGGTTCTCTGGAGGGAGAGATACATTTTTGGTTTTTAAGGAAGCCATCAAGCTATACTTCAGGCTCCACCCTCGTTCATCAGGGAGTGAGGAACAACAGGTGGGAATCATCGTTTCCCTTCTTAAGGGTGATCCACGATCCTGGGCCTTCTCCCTGCCGACCGGTTTACCATCCCTATGGTCGGTGGACAATTTTTTTATTTTTTTTTACGGCTCTGACGCTGGTGTATGGTGATCCTGATGGCATCTCCCTGGCAGAATCCCGACTCCGTAAGATCAAGCAGGGGGGCCGGCCAGCTGAGGAGTGCTGTTCAGAGTTCAGGAGGCGGACCACAGACACACAGTGGAATGACCCTGCCCTTAGGAGCCATTTTGTGCAGGGTCTGACCCCTAGGTTGCAAGATACTCTGGTGCAGTACGCCACCCCCAGGTCATTGGAGGCCGCCATGTCCCTTGCCCTCCGGGTGGATAGACACTTGAGGGAGAGGCATACACCTAATGTGCCCCCTGTGGTCCTTGCTAGGGAGCAGGACACACCTGGGCAGGCGGACGAAACCATGCATGTAGGAGGAGTTGGTTCCCAATCTGGGTTCCCTGTGGTTCGACGTGGAGTGAGGGCATGTTTTTACTGTGGGCAGACCGGTCATTTTATCAATGTCTACCCAGCGCGTGCCAAAGTACCTGCACCATCTAAAGAGCCGCGTCCCCCTGGTCGTATGGAGGGAGGCGACCAGGGTGTACATATTTCCTCCATTTTCTCATCTCAGTGTATCTTACCTGCTGAGGTGGTTGTTGGTGGGGTAACTGAGAATATTCCGGTGCTAGTGGACAGTGGAGCAGGAGTCAATCTGGTGGATGCTCATTTTGTCCAGACCCATGGCCTGATGAGTAGGATGCTATTGAGACCCCTAAGCGTCCAGGCCATTGACTCTGCCCCGCTTAGCCAGGGGAGCATTACCCATGTCGTAGACAATATACATCTGCATATAGGGGCTTGTCATGAAGAGTCTTTATCATGCTATGTTTTGGAGGGCATACTAACTCCCATGGTTTTAGGACTCCCTTGGTTGAAAAGACACAACCCGGTCATAGATTGGCGGTCCAGGGAAGTGGTCAGCTAGGGTCAGTCGTGTAAGAACTGCTGCCTAGGAGCTACAATCTCTGCTGTTCTTCTACAACCTACCCCTTCTCCAGTGGGGGCAGCAGAGGTGCTGCCAGGGAGTAGGGGCAAGACTCTACCCTCACTACATGTTAACCCGGTGGGTCAGAGACCTCTTAGGAGGAGGGGTCAGAGGAGAGTGGTGGTTCCCTCGGTGCATAGTGGGGGTGTGAGTTTGGTGACACAGGGGATGCCTCTGTAGTCGGTTCTGTAAAGAGTTCATCATCTTGTGGCAGACACATGCATGAAAATAAATGTTCAGGTCGAGACGTGTGTGAATGAGTACATATGGGTGTCCACCAAAAACATCAGGTGGAAGTGTGCAACTGGTACCTGGAGTTCCAGGGTGATTGGGCCATATCGGGTGTCGGTCATTATCAGCCCGGGGACTTTTCAGTTGGAGGTACCCCCAGTTATGCATGTACACAACTCATTCCCCAGGTCGGCGCTCTGGAGATTTGTGGTGCCTTAAACCTGGGAGTCACGTAACTGCCGAGGTGAACTCTGGTGGATCAAGGCGTCTTCACCGTAGGTTATCTGGTGAGGTCCGATGTTGAGTGTCCAGACGCCCCTTATTGAAAGGGAGGTACTGTCACAATCCATGTTTGGATCTGTGGCAGATCTGCTTTTCCTCTGATTAAACCCTTCTTTCCTTTCTGGTTTTCTGGGATTAATGCAGTTTTTCCCCCTAGTGGCCGCTGGTGTTGCATTGTTTTGCTGCTGGGTCAGCTGATGTTGGTGGTGACCACTCCCACCATCCTTCATAAGGTCACCTGGTGCATCAGCTGAATGTTGGTTATACAGGTCTTTCTGGAGATCAACCAAGCAGGTAAAAGGAGTTTTCTGAGTGCAGTAGTTCTTCTACTGAATATTCATACCTGGTGCATTACTCTGCTGTACTCTGCATTGTTGCAGAAAAAGCTAAGTGTTGTTTGCTTATGCCTTGTCTAAACTTTCCCTTTGTCCTTTATTAGTGCAGCTGTGGGACCAGTGCTCTCACTAGCCAATTCCCTACCCAAGGATAGGTGCAGGCGAGCGAGGGTTAAGGTATCCTGCTCGGCGACAGTTTGAAAGAACCTGTATAGGGACATCAGGAAGATTAGGGAACATCTTTAGGAGAGTGTAGGAGGTGTCCATATCCCTTTTTCCTCTTGCGGGGCCCACTGTTGTTATTGTGTCCCTGATGTTCCCTTGTGAGTTCTGCCGTTTTGTGACAGACCACCCGTTGGGTCATGTCACGCTTGTACAGTCACTTTGTGACATTATAACCAACCGTCCCATTTTTTCTGGTGAGCCATGGCTCAAATGCAGGCTTTTGCCCAATTGCTACAGACCCTCACCGAGGAGTGTAAGGTGCTGCGTGGTGAGGTGGTGCAGCAGCTGCAGAGAAAGCTAAGAGTGGTTTGCTTATACCTTGTTTGTCTAAACTTTCCCTTTGTGTTTTATTAGTGCAGCGGTGGGACCAGTGCTCTCACTAGCCAATTCCCTACCCAGGGATAGGTACGGGCGAGCGAGGGCTAAGGTATCCTGCTCAGCGACAGGTTGAAAGAACCTGTATAGGGACGTCAGGAAGATTAGGGCACGTCCTTAGGAGAGTGCAGGAGGTGTCCATTTCCCCATTCCCTATTGCAGGGCCCACCATTGTTATTGTATCCCCGATGTTCCCTTGTGAGTTCCGCCGATTTGTGACCGACCACCCATTGGGTTGTGTCACGCTTGGACTGTCTCTACCTGACATGTTCCGTCAGAATAAATCTCCAGATCTACGTATTTCTAAAGAACCTACTAACTGTAAGATACAATATTGTTATGCTGCAGGAAGACATCCAGGCCTCTCTTGAGCCCCTCGACAGAGTTCGCCATCACCACCTCCTCAGGCAAGGAATTCCAGATTCTCACTGCCCTAACAGTAAAGAATCCTCTTCTTTGTTGGTGGAAAAACTTCCCATCTCCAGACGCAGAGAATGCCCCCTTGTGACCATCACCTTCCTTGGTATAAACAGATCCTCAGAGATATTTGTATTGTCCCCTTATATACTTGTACATGGTTATTAGATTGACCCTCGGTCCTCTTTTTTCTAGACTAAATAATCCTAATTTTGTTAATCTCTCTTGGTATTGTAGTTCCCCCATCCCCTTTTTTAATTTTGTTGCCTTCTTTTGTACTCATTATAGTTCAATTATATCCTTGCTGAGCACCGGTGCCCAAAACTACACAGTACTCCATGTGCCGTCTAACCAGAGATTTGTACAGAGGCAGTATAATGCTCTCATCATGTGTATCCAGACCTCTTTTAATGCACGCCATGATCCTGTTTGCCATGGCAGCCGCTGCCTGGCACTGGCTGCTCCAGATAAGTTTATCATTAACTAGGATCCCCAAGTCCTTCTCCATGTCAGATTTACCTAGTGGTTTCCTGTTCAGTGTGTAATGATATTGATTCTTTCTTCCCATGTGTATAACCTTACATTTATCATTGTTAAACCACATCTGCCGCCTTTCAGCCCAAGTTTCCAACTTATCCAGATCCATCTGTAGCAGAATAGTATCTTCTCTTGTACTGACTGCTTTTCATAGTTTTGTATCATCTGCAAATATTGATATTTTACTGTGTAAGGCTAAGTGCACACCTTCTGGAATTGCCGCGGCAATTCCGCAACTCCGGCCACGGGTATATCGCATGCGGAATTGGCATGCATATTCCCGCTAAACACTAGCATTTTGCAAGCGTAATTAGCTCGCAGAATGCTAGCGTTTTCCAAGCGATCTGTAGCATCACTTGGAAAACCGATTGACAGGTTGGTCACGCTTGTCAAACATATTGTTTGACAAGTGTGACCAACTTTTTACTATTGATGCTGCCTATGCAGCATCAATAGTAAAAAGATCTAATGTTAAAAATAATAAAAAAATATCAAAAAATAGTTATTCTCACCTTCCGACGTCCCGATCTCTTCAGCGGTGCACACGGCGGCTGGGATGCTGTGTGCGAAGGACCTGGGATGACATCATGGTCACGTGACTGCAACGTCATTGCAGGTCCTTCGCACACAGCATCCCAGCTGCCGCGTGCACCGCTGAGAGGCGGGTAGGACTCTGGGGGCCATCGGAAGGTGAGTATATCACGATTTTTTAATTTTAATTCTTTTGTGTTTTTTTTAACAATTATGTGGTGCCCAGTCCGTGGAGGAGAGTCTCCTCTCCTCCACCCTGGGTACCATCCGCACATGATCTGCTTACTTCCCACATGGTGGGCATAGCCCCATGCGGGAAGTAAGCAGATCAATGCATTGCTATGTGTGTGGATTTCCCGCGATTCCGCAAATTAACGAACATGCTGCATTTTTTTCTGGAATGCTTTTCCGCTCAGGAAAAAAATGCAGCATGTGCATACATAATGCGGATTGCATACTTTTAAATAGGATGCATAATGTGAGCGTTTTTTTGTGGTTTTATCACGTTTTTATAGCAAAAAGACGTGAAAAATCCGGAACGTGTGCGCACAGCCTAAACCTTCTACCAGATCGTTAATAAATATGTTGAAGAGCATAAGTCCCGCTGTCTTGGGGTCATATTCGACACCGAACTTTCCTTTACTCCCTATATCCGATCACTCACTCGCTCTTGTCACCTTCATCTTAAAAACATCTCCAGAATCCGACCTTTGCTGACCATTGAAACTGCTAAGACTTTTACTGTTGCTCTTATTCATTCCCGTCTGGACTACTGCAACTCTCTTCTGATCAGTCTCCCTCTTACCAAACTTTTTCCTCTCCAATCCATCTTGAATGGTGCAGCCCGAGTCATATTTCTGTCCAGCCGCTTCACCGATGCATCCATCTTGTGCCAGTCATTACACTGGCTACCCATTCGCTACAGGGTTCAGTATAAACTCATCTCTCTCACCCACAAAGCTCTCCACAGTTCTGCACCGCCTTATATCTCCTCTCTCATCTCTGTCTATGGCCCTACACGTGCCCTCCATTCTACAAATGACCTAAGACTAATATCCCCTGTAATCCGAACCTCACACCTCCGTCTCCAAGACTTCTCTCGTGCTGCGCCAGCTCTCTGGAATGCATTTCCCCAGACGATCAGACTTATA
Organism: Ranitomeya imitator; assembly: GCF_032444005.1. Taxonomy (NCBI): domain Eukaryota; kingdom Metazoa; phylum Chordata; class Amphibia; order Anura; family Dendrobatidae; genus Ranitomeya; species Ranitomeya imitator. Next base: position 716,398,447 of record NC_091284.1, read on the forward strand.
CCTAGCCCCGGCCTTTTCAAGCGTGCTTTGAAAACCCATCTCTTCAAACAAGCCTACCACATCAACTACTCAGTAAACTAAAGGTACTGTCACACTAGACGATATCGCTAGCGATCCGTGACGTTGCAGCGTCCTCGCTAGCGATATCGTCCAGTGTGACAGGCAGCAGCGATCAGGCCCCTGCTGGGAGATCGCTGGTCGGGGAAGAAAGTCCAGAACTTTATTTCGTCGCTGGACTCCCCGTAGACATCGCTGAATCGGCGTGTGTGACACCGATTCAGCGATGTCTTCACTGGTAACCAGGGTAAACATCGGGTAACTAAGCGCAGGGCCGCGCTTAGTAACCCGCTGTTTACCCTGGTTACCAGCGTAAAAAAACAAACAGTACATACTTACATTCAGCTGTCTGTCCCTTGCCGTCTGGTTCCTGCACTGACTGCTGGCCGTAAAGTGAAAGCAGAGCACAGCAACAGCGGTGAGTCACCGCTGTGTGACTCACCGCTGTGCTGTGCTTTCACTTTCACTTTACGGCCAGCAGTCAGTGCAGGAACCAGACGGCAATGGACAGACAGCTGAATGTAAGTATGTACTGTTTGTTTTTTTACGCTGGTAACCAGGGTAAACAGCGGGTTACTAAGCGCGGCCCTGCGCTTAGTTACCCGATGTTTACCCTGGTTACCGGGGACCTCGGGATCGTTGGTCGCTGGAGAGCTGTCTGTGTGACAGCTCTCCAGCGACCAAACAGCGACGCTGCAGCGATCCGGATCGTTGTCGGTATCGCTGCAGCGTCGCTAAGTGTGACGGTACCTTTACTTTGCCCTGTTCCCTCCTTCCAAATATTATTCTGAATCTGCACCCTACTATTCATCTGTCTCCACACCCTCCATGCACATGATAACTGCACTTGATACTTGACTATTGCACTTAAACACACGGGCTGATGACCGGATCATGCAGCTTTGTATGAAAATCCCTATTTATTATAATTGCCAGACCTGAAATAACAATCACTTTTCACCTATTGTGTCCCTCCATTTCCTTGTAGATTGGAAGCTTGCGAGCAGGGACCTCACTCCTAATGTCACTGTTTGAATTGTCTTAACTCGTACCAAATTTGTTGTTTGTACATGTCCCCGCTTAATTGTAAAGTGCTGCGGAATATGTTGGCGCTATATAAATAAAAATTATTATATTATTAGGTCCCAACACTGACCCCTGCGGTACCCCACTGGTCACAGCGACCCAGTTAGAGAATATACCATTTATAACCACCCTCTGCTTTCTTTCACTAAGCCATTTACTTACCCATTTAGACACATTTTCCCCCAGACCCAGCATTCTCATTTTGTGTACCAACCTCTTGTGTGGCACGGTATCAAATGCTTTGGAAAAATCAAGATATATCACATCCAATGACTCACTGTAGTCCAGCCTATAGCTTACCTCTTCATAAAAACTGATTAGATTGGTTTGACAGGAGCGATTTCTCATAAACCCATGCTGATATGGAGTTAAACAGTTATTCTCATTGAGATAATCCAGAATAACATCCCTCAGAAACCCTTCAAATATTTTATCAACCATGGAGGTTAGACTGACTGGCCTATAATTTCGAGGTTCACTTTTAGAGCCCTTTTTGAATATTGGTACCATATTTGCTATGCGCCAGTCCTGTGGAACAGACCCCGTCGCTATAGAGTCCCTAGATGTAAGAAATAATGGTTTGTCTATTACATTACTTAGTTCTCTTAGTACTTGTGGATGTATGCCATCCGGACCCGGAGATTTATCTATTTTAATCTTATTTAGCCGGTTTCGCACCTCTTCTTGGGTTCTTTGTCTCTCGCCATTTCACCTAGCATTTTATTTTCCACAGTGGATACCATGGAAAAGAAGGTGTTTAATATGTTAGCTTTTTCCTCATCATCTACAACCATTCTTTCCTCACAATTTTTTAAGGAGCCTACACTTTCACTTTTGATTCTTTTAATATTGATATAGTTGAAGAACAGTTTGGAATTAGTTTTACTCTCCTCAGCAATGTGCTTCTCTGTTTCCTTTTTGGCAACTTTAATTAGTTTTTTAGATAAAGTATTTTTCTTCCTACAGTTTTTTTTAGAGCTCCAACGGTGCCATCCTGCTTTAGTAGTTTAAATGCTTTCTTTTTACTGTTAATTGCCCCTCTTACTACTTTGTTTAACCACATCTGGTTTTTCCTGTTTCTTGTCCATTTCCACAAGGTATAAACCACTTACAGTAAAACAGGAACACATGAGCCGTGCGCACAGTGAACAAGCCTGTTCACATGTTCACACCATCAAGAGACTTGAAAACACAAAAAAGCACAGTAAAACCAAAAACACTGTTGCAAAAGAATCAGTGAACAGCAAGTGCTAGTAAAAAGATGGAAAAAACAGGGTATTTGGTTGATACGTTTTTTGCAAAAAAATGTATACTTAAAGTCGCTCTACCAAACGACGTTTGGTAGAGCGGCTTAGTATACATTTTTTGCAAAAAACGTATCAACCAAATACCCTGTTTTTTACATCTTTGTTCTAGCACTTGCTGTTCACTGTGCTTTTTTGTGTTTTCAATAAACCGCTTAAAGTGCCTATTTAGGATGTTCTTAAACATTTCTCATTTGTTATCTGTATTCTTATTCCTGAGGAGCTTGTCCCAGTCAACCAGATTAAGGGCATCTCTAAGCTGGTCAAACTTTGCCTTCCTAAAGTTCAGTGTTTTTGTGACTCCCTGACAAGTCCCCCTAGAGAAAGACAAGTGAAACTTTACAATATTGTGGTCGCTATTTCCAAGATGCCCGATGACCTGCAGTCGTGATGCAGAATGTTATTCTGTCAGGTCTATTAGATAGTATTAGTTTTAAAAGTGCTGCTCCTCTGGTTGGATTCTGCACCAATTGTGAAAGATAATTTTTCATGGTTATTAGCAGAAACCTGTTGCCTTTATGGGTTTTGCAGGCCTCTGTTTCCCAGTTAATTTCCAGATAGTTAAAGTCCCCCATAACAAGGACCTCATTATGGGTTGCAGCTTCATATATCTGCCTTAGTAGTAGATTTTCCATGATTTCTGTTATATTTGGGGGTTTGTAACAGACCCCAATGAGAATTTTTGGGGTGGGGAGAGCAAATGATGATCTAGGGGAAGAAAAAAATAATTTTGAGGATGGGGGCATAAATGATGTATTGAATGTGGGGTAGAGCAGTTGATAATGAATAGAGGGTGGGAGAGAAAGAAGACAAGACAATGAATCGGGGTGGGAGGGGCATGTAATTATAATGAATCGGGGTTGGGGTTAGAGCAGGAGGTACATAGTGGGGGCATTGAGGATGATGTGACTGGCAATGAATTGGGGGAAAGAGTACAGGTACTAATTAATTTATATATTAAATGGGGAAAGTGGCTATTTATAGTTAGTGGGGGGCACAGTGGTGGATTATAATTTATAATTGGAATGGTGGGTTGCATAATAACCAATTATATATTATCTAGATGGCCCGATTCTAACACATCGGGTATTCTAGAATATGTATTTATGTATGTATATAGCAGCCACATAGTATATAGCACAGGCCACGTAGTATATAGGAGCCATGTAGTATATAGCAGACAAATACTACGTGGCTTATGCTATATACTATGTGGCTGCTATATACATACATATTGTAGAATACCCGATGCGTTAATGCAGGCCACGCAATATATAACAGTGGCCACGCAGTATATAACACAGCCACGTACTATATAACACAGCCCACGCAGTATATAACACAGGCGAAGTAGTATATAACACAGGCGATGTAGTATATAACACAGGCGACGTAGTATATAAAACAGGCCACGCAGTATATAGCAGCCACGTAGTGTATAACACTGCCCACGCAGTATATAACAGTAGCCACGTAATATATAGCACAGCCCACGCAGTATATAGCAGCCACGTAGTATATAACACTGCCCACGCAGTATATAACAGTGGCCACGTAATATATTGCACAGCCCACAGAGTATATCACACAGCCCACATAGTATATAACACTGCCTGTGTAGTATATAGCAGCCACACGGTATCTAACACAGCCAACGTAGTATACAGCAGTGTTGGCACCATATCCCTGTTAAAAAATAATTAAAATAAAAAATAGTTATATACTCACCCCCTGGGATCCACCGAAGCTCCGGCGATACGCGCGCGGCTTTCGCCATCTTCCGTTCCCAGGATGCAATGCGAAATTATCCAGATGACTTAGCAGTCTCGCGAGACCGCTAAGTCTTCTGGGTAATTTCGCAATGCATCGATGGGAACGGAAGATGGTGGCAGGCGCGAGCGGCTCAGCGGACTACGGAGGGTGAGAATAGCAGGTTTTTTGTTTTTTTATTATTTTTAACATTACATTTTTTTACTATTAATGCCGCATAGGCAGCATCAATGATAAAAAGTTGGGGACACAGGGTTAATAGCAGCGGTTACGGAGTGCATTACCCACGGCATAACGCGGTCCGTTACTGCCGGCATTAACCCTGTGTGAGCGGTGACTGGAGGGGTGCATGCGAGCGCTGGGCACTGACTGTGGGGAGTAAGGAGCGGCCATTTTCGTCCGGATTGTGCCCGTCGCTGATTGGTCGTGGCTGTTTTGCCGCGACCAATCAGCGACTTGGATTTCCATGACAGACAGAGGCCCCAACCAATGAATATCCGTGACAGAAAGACAGAAGGACGGACAGAAATACGGAAGTGACCCTTAGACAATTATATAGTAGATGGGTGCATATCTGTATTCAGATGTATAGTGTAGAAGAAAGGGAAAAAGTGGGAAATGTGCTCTGGAAGCGGTGCTCTAGGTAATTGTGTTATTTTATGCAGAGACGATTCCTGGCTGGAAGAAGTGACGGCGGTCTGTGCTGGATGAAAAAGAAAAGCAAAGATGAAGGACTTCAGCTAGAGATGTCACTGGTGAGTCAGTGTGTTGCCTGTACACTGACACTATATACTATATACAGAGCTCCTGTGTATAATGTCACTGGTGATCATTGTATTACCTGTACACTGACACTATATACAGAGCTCATGTGTATAATGTCACTGATTATCACTGTACTATTTTTACACTGACACTATATACAGAGCTCCTATGTATAATGTCACTGGTGATCCCTGTATTCTTAAAAATATTTAAAAAAAATTTCAAATCACCCCCCTTTTGCCCCATTCAAAATAAAACAATAAAAATAAAATCAAACTTACAAATATTTGGTATCACCGCGTTCAGAATCGCCCCATCTATCAATAAAAAAGGATTGACTTGATCGCTAAACGGCGTAGCGAGAAAAAAGTCAACACACCAAAATTAAATTTTTTTGGTCGCCGCGACATTGCATTAAAATGCAATAACAGGCGAACAAAAGATCATATCTGCACCAAAATGATATCATTAAAAACAACAGCTCAGCACGTAAAAAATAAACTGTCACCCAACCCGTGATCACGAAAAGTGGAGACGCTACGTATATTGGAAAATTGGAAATCTTTTGACAAGCACTTGCTTATTACTGTGATTTTTTTTTACAACAGAGTATTTTTTACCTCACTGTGCACTTTTGTGTCTTCAAGTTTTTTGGTGGTGAACAGGTTCCTACAGACTTGTTCAATGTGCAAGTAACCCATGTGTTTCTGGTTGTATATTGGAAAATGGCACAATTCTTTTTTTTGGACAAGATTAAGACGGTTTTTCACCACTTAGATAAAAAACAACCTAGACATGTTTGGTGTCTATGAACTCGTAAAGATCCTTAAAATCATATTGGCAGGTCAGTTTTAGCATTTAGTGAACCTAGTAAAAAGCCAAACAAAAAACAAGTGTGGGATTGCACTTTTTTTGCAATTTCACCGCACTTGGATTTTTTTCCCATTTTCTAGCACACGACATGCTAAAACCAATGCTGCTGTTCAAAAGTACAACTCATCCCGCAAAAAAAAAAGCCCTCACATGGCCATATTGATGGAAAAATAAGTTACTGTATGTCTCTGGGAAGAAGGGGAGCGGGAAACGGAAACGCAAATCCAAGAAAAGGTCTGAGAGTTAAGGGGTTAATGGTTATCTTTTATAACTTCTTTTTGTGGATTCTGCAACTTCTATTCGTACAGTTTGCTACTTGCCTTTCAAGCTCACAGTGTTAGAAAATAATTGTAAATACATATTATTTTCTCCAAACTTGAATACATATCCATGACCAGCAAATGTTAGTGAAACTTGATATCTCATGGAGATGACTAATTACACCAGTATGTTCCATGAGCTCTTCTCCTGACTTGTCATGTCTCTATGTGAATATTTTTCCCAATTTCACAGCCTTCCTCCTCTATATTGGGAGCAGTAAGGAATCAGGGCTGGATTTACACATTTCTATGCCCTAGGCCAAAGCACATAATTCTGATTTATAATTTTCAGTTTAATATGTATTATTATTTTTTTTTTACATATATGCTAGCCACCTTAGGGAGAGATCCAAGTTGGGCTAAATGTAGCGGGACGAAAGAGACCTACGTACTTTCCGTTTCAGGAAAGCATTTACTATTTTTTTTTAGAAACATATAAGTACTTAATGCAATCTTTATAATTTTTGAACTTTTTTAAAAAATTTTTAATAACTACACTACTTATGAAAGTACATAACATTAAGGCTATGTGCGCATGTTGCGTATTTGCTTGCAGAAATTTCTGCAAGGTTTGTGCATCTCTTGACAGAAAAACACAGTGGAAAATACTTGCATTTTTATGCGTTTTTATGCGTTTTTGTAAATCCATAGAGCTAAATAAAGATATATTATTGAAAAAAAAAGAATTGTGACGTAATTTCCTTGTTCAACCTCTTCTTTTTCAATCTCCATTGAAGACCATAATGTCATTACAAACCATGTTCAAATTTATAATGTTTACACACAAAATAAATATAAGTGAAAAAAATATATATATGAGTGTGTGTATATGTATAGTACAGACCAAAAGTTTGGACACCTTCTCATTTAAACATTTTTCTGTATTTTCATGACTATGAAAATTGTACATTCACACTGAAGGCATCAAAACTATGAATTAACACATGTGGAATTATATACTTAGCAAAAAAGTGTGAAACAACTGAAATTATGTCTTATATTCTAGGTTCTTCAAAGTAGCCACCTTTTGCTTTGATGACTGCTTTGCACACTCTTGGCATTCTCTTGATGAGCTTCAAGAGGTAGTCACCGGGAATGGTTTTCACTTCACAGGTGTGCCCTGTCAGGTTTAATAAGTGGGATTTTTTGCCTTATAAATGGGGTTGGGGCCATCAGTTGTGTTGTGCAGAAGTCTGGTGGATACACAGCTGATAGTCCTACTGAATAGACTGTTAGCTGCTTTTTTCTTGCCATAATACAAATTCTAAGTAAAGAAAAATGAGTGGCCATCATTACTTTAAGAAATGAAGGTCAGTCAGTCCAAAAAATTGATACAGGAAAGAAATATATCTTTGTACCGTGTTAGCCAGTAGATAGAAAAATATTTAGAATTGATAGTCCTCAGTGGTTGATACCTTTTAATGGCTAACTGAAAAGATGGTAATAAAGATGGTAGATTGTTTTAGTCTTTGCCTGATGAAGAGACGTATGTAGTCTCAAAAGCTTGCAATTTATTACCATCTTTTCAGTTAGCCATTAAAACATATCAACCACTGAGGACTCTCAATTCTACATATTTTTCAGAAAAATTGGGCAGACTTTCAAAGTGTCCCCAAGTGCAGTGGCAAAAACCATCAAGTGTTACAAAGAAACTGGCTCACATGAGGACCGCCCCAGGAAAGGAAGACCAAGAGTCACCTCTGCTTCTGAGGATAAGTTTATCCGAGTCACCAGCCTTAGAAATCACAGGTTAACAGCAGCTCAGATTAGAGACCAGGTCAATGCCACACAGAGCTCGAGCAGCAGACACATCTCTACAACAACTGTTAAGAGGAGACTTTGTGCAGCAGGCCTTCATGGTAAAACAGCTGCTAGGAAACCACTGCTAAAGACAGGCAACAAGCAGAAGAGACTTGTTTGGGCTAAAGAACACAAGGAATGGACATTAGACCAGTGGAAATCTGTGCTTTGGTCTGATGAGTCCAAATTTGAGATCTTTGGTTCCAACCACCATGTCTTTGTGCGACACAGAAAAGGTGAGTGGATGGACTCTACATGCCTGGTTCCCACCTTGAAGCATGGAGGAGGAGGTGTGATTGTGTTTGGGTGCTTTGCTGGTGACACTGTTGGAGATTTATTCAAAATTGAAGGCATACTGAACCAGCTTGTCTGCCACAGCATCTTGCAGCGGCATGCTATTCCATCTGGTTTGCGTTTAGTTGGATCATCATTTATTTTTCAACAGGACAATGACCCCAAGCAAACCTCCAGGCTGTGTAAGGGCTATTTGACCAAGAAGGAGTGTGATGGGGGTGCTACTCTCACTCGCTCCTGTCACCTGCATCTTAAAAACATCTCCAGAATCCGACCTTTTCTCACCTTTGAAACTGCTAAGACTCTTATTGTTGCTCTCATTCATTCCCGTCTGGACTACTGCAACTCTCTTCTGATCGGTCTCCCTCTTTCCAAACTTTCTCCTCTCCAATCCATCTTAAATGCGGCAGCCAGGGTCATATTTCTGTCCAGGCGCTTCACTGATGCCTCCATCTTGTGCCAGTCATTACACTGGCTACCCATTTGCTACAGGGTCCAGTATAAACTCATCTCTCTCACCCACAAAGCTCTCCACATTCTGCACCGCCTTATATCTCCTCTCTCATCTCCGTCTATCGCCCTACACGTGCCCTCCGTTCTACAAATGACCTAAGACTAACATCCCCCGTTATCCGAACCTTGCACCTCCTTCTTCAAGACCTCTCTCGTGCTGCGCCAGCTCTCTGGAATGCACTTCCCCAGACGATCAGACTGATACCTAGCCCCGACCTATTCAAGCGCGCTTTAAAAACCCATCTCTTCAAACAAGCCTACCAAATAAACTACTCTGTAAACTAACTTTGTCCTGTTCCCTCCTTCCAAATATTATCTGCATGTGAATCTGCACCCTACTATTCATCTGTCTCCACACCCTCCATGCACATGATAACTGCACTTGATACTTGACTATTGCACTTAAACACACGGGCTGATGACCGGATCATGCAGCTTTATATGAAAATCCCTATTTATTATAATTGCCAGACCTGAAAAAACAAGCACTTTTCACCTATTGTGTCCCCCCATTTCCTTGTAGATTGTAAGCTTGCGAGCAGGGACCTCACCCCTAATGTCACTGTTTAAATTGCCTTAACTTGTACTGAATTTATTGTCTGTACATGTCCCCGCTTAATTGTAAAGTGCTGCGGAATTTGTTGGCGCTATATAAATAAAAATTATTATTATTATTACACCAGAGAATGCCAAGAGTGTGCAAAGCAGTCATCAAAGCAAAAGGTGGCTACTTTGAAGAACCTAGAATATAAGACATATGTTCAGTTGTAAAACAAAGTCAGTAAAAGGCGGATTCTTTAGGAGCGCTGGATAGGTAGCCCCAGTGAGGGGAGGGCGCACAATCTCTCTGCAGCTCCAGCCAAACACCTCCGAAGGAGGACAAAAACAGTAAAAGAGTGAAACTCAGTCAAAGGAGCGCTGAAAGGACACTCTGACACCAGAATAGGGTTTAAGCCACAACGCGTTTCAACGGAAATACCGTCTCCATCAGGTGACATTTATTGGTAACAATAAGGAGGCAGTATATAAATACAAAAGAACAAATCACAACACTATTAAAATTACATATGCAAATTATTTAAAACAGTCACATATAACACAGCCTGTCACAAAATATCGCCATGAACTTGTATTGAACACATTTGGAAACCTGCAAGGTAAATGCAATATAAAAAAATAATAAAAATGAATAAATAATAAAAAATAATAGTGAAGGAAAATAAAAAATAGAAGAAATAAAAAAAATGTTTATCTGGTCACTTTTTCTATAATAAGATTCAGTCCCTCGGGGGCCAAAGTGCTGAGCTTAAATATCCAAAAGCTTTCTGTTTATTAGGCTACTAAAAGGTCTGACACACAGTGTTGGGTATGTGGTCAATGATTGTTAGTTTCAGAGTTTTTTTTATTTTTTTTGTGCATCATTAAAAAAATGCTTGGAGATGCTATGCAAAAGAAAGCCATTTCCAATGTTCTGGTTATGTTTATTCAACCTGACGTACATGGTTTGTATGGTGCGGCCCACATGTAGACCACAACAACATTCAATCAAGTATAACACATAGGTAGATTGGCAGTTAACATGTGAATTAATTCTAAAAATGGTGCCTGTTGTGTTAGATTTAAATTCCCGTGCCCTGTTCACAATAGAGGTACAACAAAGACACTTGGCATTTCCACATGCGAAGCAGCCAGAGTTCAAGGGTATCTGGGGGCCTGGGTGAACCGGGCCTATTACAGTATTGCTAGGTGCAATATAATTGCGTAACGTTCGGTTCCTATGAAATATCGTTCTAGGGTGAGGAGGTATATGTCTCGAAAGTACTGGGTCTCTTTTAAGGATAAACCAGTACTTCGAGAGAAGCTTCTTAACTTCTTAATCATTCCATGAGATTGGTTGAAGGTAGTGAGGAAACTCCACCTACCAAATGTGGTCTCAGAAGGGTGTGACTTCATATTTTTCTCATTGATTCTACTAATGCAGTCTTTCTGAGTAAGAGATTTGGCTCTCACAAACGCGTTTGTGCAGTGTATACATATACACTACTCAAAAAAAATAAAGAGAGCACTAAAATACCACATCCTAGATATCTCTGAATGAAATATTCCAGTTGCAAATTTGTATTCATTGCATACTGGAATGTGTTCAGAGCAATAAAACATAACAATTATCAATGTAAATAAAAATGAATATCCCATGGAGGTGTTGATTTGGAATGATACTCAAAATAAAAGTGGAAAATCAAATTACAGGCTGATCCAACTTCAATAGAAATGCCTCATGACATGGAAAAGATGCTCAGTATTGTGTGTGGCCTCCACGTGGCTGTATGACCTCCCTACTGTACAACGCCTGGGCATGCTCCTGATGAGGCGGCGGATGGTCTCCTGAGGGATCTCTTCGTAGACCTGGACTAAAGCATCCGCCAACTCCTGGACAGTCTGTGGTGCAACTTGATGTTGGTGGATGGAGCGAGACATGATGTCACAGATGTGCTCAATCGGATTCAGGTCTGGGGAATGGGCGGGCCAGTCCATAGCTTCAATACATAGTAACATAGTAACATAGTTAGTAAGGCCGAAAAAAGACATTTGTCCATCCAGTTCAGCCTATATTCCATCATAATAAATACCCAGATCTACGTCCTTCTACAGAACCTAATAATTGTATGATACAATATTGTTCTGCTCCAGGAAGACATCCAGGCCTCTCTTGAACCCCTCGACTGAGTTCGCCATCACCACCTCCTCAGGCAAGCAATTCCAGATTCTCACTGCCCTAACAGTAAAGAATCCTCTTCTATGTTGGTGGAAAAACCTTCTCTCCTCCAGACGCAAAGAATGCCCCCTTGTGCCCGTCACCTTCCTTGGTATAAACAGATCCTCAGCGAGATATTTGTATTGTCCCCTTATATACTTATACATGGTTATTAGATCGCCCCTCAGTCGTCTTTTTTCTAGACTAAATAATCCTAATTTCGCTAATCTATCTGGGTATTGTAGTTCTCCCATCCCCTTTATTAATTTTGTTGCCCTCCTTTGTACTCTCTCTAGTTCCATTATATCCTTCCTGAGCACCGGTGCCCAAAACTGGACACAGTACTCCATGTGCGGTCTAACTAGGGATTTGTACAGAGGCAGTATAATGCTCTCATCATGTGTATCCAGACCTCTTTTAATGCACCCCATGATCCTGTTTGCCTTGGCAGCTGCTGCCTGGCACTGGCTGCTCCAGGTAAGTTTATCATTAACTAGGATCCCCAAGTCCTTCTCCCTGTCAGATTTACCCAGTGGTTTCCCGTTCAGTGTGTAATGGTGATATTGATTCCCTCTTCCCATGTGTATAACCTTACATTTATCATTGTTAAACCTCATCTGCCACCTTTCAGCCCAAGTTTCCAACTTATCCAGATCCATCTGTAGCAGAATACTATCTTCTCTTGTATTAACTGCTTTACATAGTTTTGTAACTGCAAATATCGATATTTTACTGTGTAAACCTTCTACCACATCATTAATGAATATGTTGAAGAGAACAGGTCCCAATACTGACCCCTGCGGTACCCCACTGGTCACAGCGACCCAGTTAGAGACTATACCATTTATAACCACCCTCTGCTTTCTATCACTAAGCCAGTTACTAACCCATTTACACACATTTTCCCCCAGACCAAGCATTCTCATTTTATGTACCAACCTCTTGTGCGGCACGGTATCAAACGCTTTGGAAAAATCGAGATATACCACGTCCAATGACTCACCGTGGTCCAGTCTATAGCTTACCTCTTCATAAAAACTGATTAGATTGGTTTGACAGGAGCGATTTCTCATAAACCCATGCTGATATGGAGTTAAACAGTTATTCTCATTGAGATAATCCAGAATAACATCCCTCAGAAACCCTTCAAATATTTTACCAACAATAGAGGTTAGACTTACTGGCCTATAATTTCCAGGTTCACTTTTAGAGCCCTTTTTGAATATTGGCACCACATTTGCTATGCGCCAGTCCTGCGGAACAGACCCTGTCGCTATAGAGTCACTAAAAATAAGAAATAATGGTTTATCTATTACATTACTTAGTTCTCTTAGTACTCGTGGGTGTATGCCATCCGGACCCGGAGATTTATCTATTTTAATCTTATTTAGCCGGTTTCGCACCTCTTCTTGGGTTAGATTGGTGACCCTTAATATAGGGTTTTCATTGTTTCTTGGGATTTCACCTAGCATTTCATTTTCCACCGTGAATACCGTGGAGAAGAAGGTGTTTAATATGTTAGCTTTTTCCTCGTCATCTACAACCATTCTTTCCTCACTATTTTTTAAGGGGCCTACATTTTCAGTTTTTATTCTTTTACTATTGATATAGTTGAAGAACAGTTTGGGATTAGTTTTACTCTCCTTAGCAATGTGCTTCTCTGTTTCCTTTTTGGCAGCTTTAATTAGTTTTTTAGATAAAGTATTTTTCTCCCTATAGTTTTTTAGAGCTTCAATGGTGCCATCCTGCTTTAGTAGTGCAAATGCTTTCTTTTTACTGTTAATTGCCTGTCTTACTTCTTTGTTTAGCCACATTGGGTTTTTCCTATTTCTAGTCCTTTTATTCCCACGCATTCCCACAATGCCTTCATCTTGCAGGAACTGGTGACACACTCCAGCCGCATAAGGTCTGGCATTGTCCTGCATTAGGAGGAACCCAGGGACAAACACACCAGCATATGGTCTCTCAAGGGGTCTGAGGATCTCGTCTCGCCTAATCCCCAATGCCCTTGTCTCCTGCAAACAATCAAAAAAATAATAAACCAACATATAATACTATCCTGTCTGTAGTCCATTTAATACTGAGAGTCCCACGATGATCTCACGTGTAGAACAGTCACATCGGGAGATGTGACTGCTCCAACCGGCCTCAGGCGATACACTGACAGCAGGTGAACGCTCCCACAGTGCATCACTGTGCTGCTGTGAGAGTTCACCAGAGTTCATCAGCTCTGGTGCTCTCACTTTTAGGGCTCATCTCCACTTGTGTGAGAAAAAAACGGTCCGATTTACGGACCGAAAAAACTGATGTAACGTCTGCGAGTGCCATGCGATTTTTTTATCGCAACATCCGTATGACATCCGTATTGCTGTCCGATTTTTACGCACGGGTCTCCTTTGAAAAGCCGGTAATTCAGCGCAGAGTACAGTAAAATCACAGTGACAGGTTAGATGAGAGTAGATATATACACATAGAATAGGTATATATACATATATATATATGTCAGGGAGACACCTATATATATATATATTTATATTTAATGCAGCGCTAGATAGCTTTAAAGCTGGTAATTCAATTACCGGCTTTTGCTTTCTCCTTCACAAACCCGACATGATATGAGACCTGGTTTGCATACAGTAAACCATCTCATATCACCATTTTTTTTGCATATTCCACACTACTAATGTTAGTAGTGTGTATATGCAAAATTTGGGCGTTCTAGCTATTATATTTAAGGGTTAAATGGCGGAAAAAATTGGCGTGGGCTCCCGCACAATTTTCTCCGCCAGAGTAGTAAAGCCAGTGACTGAGGGCAGATATTAATAGCCTGGAGAGGGTCCACGGTTATTGGCCCCCCCTGGCTAAAAACACCTGCCCCCAGCCACCCCAGAAAAGGCTTTCTAGGAAAGTTCCCACGATCTATGAACAGCCAGCAGAGGGCGCCTCACCGCAAATGAAGCTAAATATAGCTCATTGATCTATATTTAGACTCATTCCCCGGGGTTTTGCAGCGAGGAGTAGCATTGCATTAGCAAAGCTCCTGGCTGCAAAATGTTTTAACCCCTTCAGAAGGATTTACATCGTTGGACTTTACAGATCTGTGGAAGGTAAGTATATTGTTGGTTTATTATTTTTTTTTTGTCACAGAACGAGGGTCTTCACTGAGTGGATTGGGCGTTAAATAAAAAATTACAACAACCTTTGTTTTTATTTCATTAAAATAATTTTTAATAATGTGTGTGTGTATTTTTTTAACCCTTTCTTTCAATTGGATTAATAATGGATAGGTGTCATAATTGATGCCTCTCCATTATTAATTAGGCTTAATGTCACCTTACAATAGCAAGGTGGCATTAACCCTTCATTACCCCATATCCCACCGCTACACGGGAATGGGAAGAGAGTGGCCAAGTGCCAGAATAGGCGCATCTTCCAGATGTGCCTTTTCTGGGGTGGCTGGGGGCAGGTGTTTTTAGCCAGGGGGGGGGGGGGCAATAACCATGGACCCTCTCCAGGCTATTAATATCTGCCCTCAGTCACTGGCTTTACTACTCTGGCGGAGAAAATTGTGCGGGAGCCCACGCCAATTTTTTCCGCCATTTAACCCTTAAATATAATAGCTAGAACGCCCAAATTTTGCATATACACACTACTAACATTAGTAGTGTGGAATATGCAAAAAAAATGGTGATATGAGATGGTTTACTGTATGTAAACCAGGTCTCATATCATGTCGGGTTTGTGAAGGAGAAAGCAAAAGCCGGTAATTGAATTACCAGCTTTAAAGCTATCTCGCGCTGCATTAAATATAAATATATATATAGGTGTCTCCCTGACATATATATATGTATATATACCTATTCTATGTGTATATATCTACTCTCATCTAACCTGTCAGTGTGATTTTACTGTACTCTGCGCTGAATTGCCGGCTTTTCTAAGGACACGGGTGCGTAAAAATCGGACAGCACTCGCATGGTGCGAGTGCTGTGCGTTTTTTTTCTCGCACCCATTGACTTGCATTGGCGAGTCTCGTCCGAGAATCTCAGCAATACGCAGCATGCTGCGATTTTTTTCTCAGCCGACACAGATTTTTCTCAGTCCGATTTCGGCTGGGAAAAAAATCACAAATGGAGTGTCACATATTGATTAACATTGGTCCGAGTGCAATCCGATTTTTTATCGGATTGCACTCGTCCGTTTTCCTCACAAGTGGAGATGAGCCCTTACCCCTGTGTGAGAACTTTCCCACACAGCGTTGCAGTAAGTGAGAGCATCAGAGCTGATGAACTCCGGTGAACTCCCTCGGCGGCTCAGTGATGTACTGTGGGAGCGATCACCTCCTGTCAGTGTATCGCCGGAGGCCGGGTGAGATTGACGTGAGACACTTGGTATTAAATGGACTACAGCGGAAAGGTAAGTATATGTTGGTTTATTATTTTTGATTGTTTGCAGGAGACACAGGCATCGGGGATTAGGTGTTCAGTGAGTATTTAATTTTTATGTGACTATGTAGTTATGTAAATGTTTTGATTTTTTTTACAATTGAACCGAAGTGCCGTAAGATTAGACTAATCTCCCATCATCGGCTCATGCTGTCTCTGTAAAAGACACAGCCGGATGGGAGTAGTAGTCCCATCAGACGACGCCTAAGTACAATCACTATGGGCTGTTACACAGACACAGACAGATACAGACACACATATTCTCCACTCACACACATTCTCCGCCCACAAACATATTCTCCGCTCACAGACTCTTCCTCCTTCTGATAATGTTTCCATTGCCAATTCTCATCATTTTTGGCAGCAAGTCTGCAGCAAATATTCAGCAAATACGCAAATCTTTTTACATCTGCATTGTTGCTGTGGATTTGACTGACTCAATTGAAGTCAATGAGTCAAAAACGTAGGAGAAACGCAAAAAGAATTGACATGCTGCAGAAAATAAAACGCAAATACGGACGGAAATTTACTGATCATGTGCACAATACTTCAGGATTGTCACTGCATTACCTTGCATAAGTATTCCAATGCGTTTTTGGACCATTTACGCGAATAAGAAAACGCCTCGAAAACGCATAAAAAATGCATCATGTGCACAAAGCCTTACAGCTGCAAAAAAACCTTTCCATCAAATTTCTTCAAGTCATCTTAAATACCTACTAGAATTTCTTTGGGTGTGGACCTCACATGTCAAATGGTACGTGAGACCTTAGCCTAAGGATTGGCAACCACTACTGGGCCAGTGCTTCATGTTTGTCCCAGGATAAAATTTAGCAGCCAGCCCCTGATCAGTAGATATGTAGAAGTCAAGCAATATGAGTGTAATGAATCACTTGAAATCACTATTGTAAAGCCATATCTGGAATTTTTCTTTTAGCACGTGGTTTATGCTGAGTATGTGAGAGAGATATAGCAAATGCTTTTTGCCTGTGACTGAGCAAGAAAGCACAAGCTGTAAAGATGGGCAATGTAAATGTACTGCTCAATTTATTGAATTTATAAGAAAAATGTGTAAATATTTGGCCATTATTTATTCTGTATATACGCCCCCTGAATGCTGCACCCTTGGCCATGGTCTAGGTTTGCCCTATGGGAAATCCTTCCTTGGCAGAAAAGACAATACACCAAAACTAAATAATGGACAGTACTTTAGTACTGGAGCTGAATAATCCTGGCAGGGCTCCAATTAGACATTTTCTATAGCAATGTTTCAAAAACTCACAGCTTTGTATCTCTTTTTCTCTCTCTCTCTATATATACAGAATATATATATATATATATATATATATATATATATATACTGCTCAAAAAAATAAAGGGAACACTTAAACAACAATATAACTCCAAGTAAATTGAACTTCTGAGAAATCAAACTGTCCACTTAGGAAGCAACACTGTTTGACAAACAATTTCACATGCTGTTGTGCAAATGGAATAGACAACAGATGGAAATTATTGGCAATTATCAAGACACACTCAATAAAGGAATGGTTCTGCAGGTGGGGACCACAGACCACATCTCAGTACCAATGCTTTCTAGCTGCCTGATGTTTTGGTCACTTTTGAATGTTGGTTGTGCTTTCACACAGCATAAGTGTGGTAGCATAAGACGGTCTCTACAACCCACACAAGTGGCTCAGGTAGTGCAGCTCATCCAGGATGGCACATCAATGCGAGCTGTGGCAAGAAGGTTTGCTGTGTCTGTTAGCGTAGTGTCCAAAGGCTTGAGGTGCTACCGGCAGACAGGCCTGTACACCAGGAGACATGGAGGGGGCCATAGGAGGGCAACAACCCAGCAGCAGAACTGCTACCTCAGCCTTTGTGCAAGGAGGAACATTGCCCTGCAAAATGACCTCCAGGAGGTTACAAATGTGCATGTGTCTGCACAAAGGTTAGAAACCGACTCCATGAGGATGGTCTGAGTGCCCAACGTCCACAGATGGGGGTTGTGCTCACAGCCCAACACCTTGCAGGATGCTTGGAATTTGCCACAGAACACGAGGATTGGTAAATTCGCCACTGGCACCTTGTGCTCTTCACAGATGAAAGCAGGTTCACACTGAGCACATGTGACAGACATGACAGAGTCTGGAGATGCCATAGAGAGCGATCTGCTGCCTGTAACATCCTTCAGCATGACCGATTTGGCAGTGGGTCAGTAATGGTGTGGGTGGCATTTCTTTGGTGGGCCGCACAGCCCTCCATGTGCTTGCCAGAGTTAGTCTGACTGCCATTAGGTACCGAGATGAGATCCTCAGACCCCTTGTGAGACCATATGCTGGTGCGGTTGGCCCTGGGTTCCTCCTAATGCAGGACAATGCCAGACCTCATGTGGCTGGAGTGTGTCAGCAGTTCCTGCAAGATGAGGGCATTGAAGCTATGGACTGGCCCACCTGTTCCCCAGACCTGAATCCGATTGAACACATCTGGGACATCATGTCTCGCACCAACCACCAACATCACATTGTACTACAGACTGTCCAGGAGTTGGCGGATGCTTTAGTCCAGGTCTGGGAAGCGATCCCTCAGACCATTCGCCACCTCATCAGGAGCATGCTCAGACGTTGTAGGGAGATCATACACAACTGAGCATCATTTCCTTGTCTTGAGGCATTTCCACTATAGTTTTATCAGCCTGTAACTTAATTTTCCACTTTGATTTTGAGCATCATTGTGACGGGGTGTACAGCAGAGCAAGAATGGACAACAGGCCAATGGATGATTCCACAGATTTATTATCAAGAACGCTGGAACAACACATGCAGGTAGATCTACAGAGTCCACAATTAGTCCAACGGAACAGGTTCGGGGGCACCTCCCGATAATCCTTGTGCCAGGTAACAAAGCAATAGTCCACCATTAGTCCAATGGAACAGGTTTGGGGGCACCTCCCGATAATCCTTGTGCCAGCTAACAAAGCAATAGTCCACACGAGTCCAAGGGATCCCAAAACAATCCCACGAATGACGAGATATGTCCTCAGCTCAAGTCTTGCCCCGTTCGCTTCCGCAGTCACAGCTGGACGTGGGGTCTTGCCTCAGCTAAGAATCCCCACTCCTTCTCCTTCAAAGATCAACTCACATCTGATCTCAAAATAAGAATGGATTGTCTGAGCTCCTGGGATCCGCCCATGAAGGGGGGTAGGGGTCACACCTTCTATTCAATGGTTGGGTCCACCAGAAGATTCTAGACTGGGGGGCTCCACGTAGTCTATGTAGTATGTACATTTGACTAGCCACCCGCTGTGAGGAAGAATGGCTATTCCTCCACTAGTGATGTTGACAAAGCTTAATTACATTAGAGCTGAGGGCTGCAAGTATTGGGGGAAGGAGACATATTGTTACAGGTGAACTCCCAGCACAAGAAAATACATAAATTACAGCTAATAGAAACCAGAGAACAGTTACATACATCAAATGGCATATTATTCAAATACAGGACAGGGCAAAAGTACATATCATGACAATCATTCCAACTTCAAACCTCCGTGGGATATTACTTGTCATTTACGTTGATCATTTTTAGGTTTTATTGTTCTCAACACATTCCACTATGTAATGAATAAAGATTTACAACTGGAATATTTCATTCATTGATATCTAGGATGTGGGATTTTAGTGTTCCCTTTATTTTTTTGAGCAGTGTATATATACATATACACAGTATATAGGACTGAATATCGCTAGAGCAGGTCATATCCTTGGTCTTGTCCATCAATATACCTTAGTTGTCACGACTTTGTTGTCCGGTGTCCCGGGACCAGTGGCTCCTTCCCTGTTCCTAATGCTAGGGTTCCCCTGGTTCTCCCTGCTCCTCGGATTACTTCTGAAGATGCCGGGGCCACGTACCTTGCCTCAACTCCTGAATCCACCCTCAGTCTGTACCGTTCCCCAACCATGAAAGAGAGGAGTAGTATTGTACCGTAATACAACAACTAGACTAACAAGGTAATAAGAACAGGGATAATGAAAAGTGCAAAACATACAAATATACTCACACATGTAACAGTGAAATGCTTCGGGGAGTGGAAGATGTGGTTAAACCAAAGTAGGAGAACAAAGGGAATTATCACACACTCAAAACCTAGCAACAGCCACAGATAAATCCACCAAACCCCTTCTCCTATATTAACCAAAAACAACCTCCAGCCATGTAGCATAAGCTACTCTGACAATGAGTGCTAACTAGGACCCAGATTATATAGGAGATGAAATTGGCTAACAGTGCACAGCTGAAAGCCTAAAGGTACCTTCACACTAAACGACGCTGCAGCGATCCAGACAACGATCCGGATCGCTGCAGCATCGCTGTTTGGTCGCTGGAGAGCTGTCACACAGACCGCTCTCCAGCGACCAACGATGCCGGTAACCAGGGTAAACATTGGGTTACTAAGCGCAGGGCCACGCTTAGTAACCCGATGTTTACCCTGGTTACCATCCTAAAAGTAAAAAAAACAAACGCTTCATACTTACCTTCCGCTGTCTGTCCCCGGCGTTCTGCTTCTCTGTACTGGCTGTGAGCACAGCGGCCGGAAAGCAGAGCGGTGACGTCACCGCTGTGCTTTCCGGCCGCTGTGCTCACAGTGAGTGCAGGAAAGCACAGCGCCGGAGGACAGACAGCGGAAGGTAAGTATGAAGCGTTTGTTTTTTTTACTTTTAGGATGGTAACCAGGGTAAACATCGGGTTACTAAGCGCGGCCCTGCGCTTAGTAACCCGATGTTTACCCTGGTTACCAGCGAAGACATCGCTGAATCGGCGTCACACACGCCGATTCAGCGATGTCAGCGGGAGAGCCAGCGACCAAATAAAGTTCTGGCCTTCTAGCCCCGACCAACGACATCACAGCAGGATTCTGATCGCTGCTGCGTGTCAAACTGAGCGTGTCAAACGTGACGTTGCTAGCGATATCGTTTAGTGTGAAGGTTCCTTTAATGTTGCAGGAGTTCTCAACTGAGCATATTAACCCCTGCACTGCTAAAAGAAATTTACACTGTTTAATATGAAAGAGAAGTGCTTCTAGACAGTGCAGGAGTAGGAGAAATCAGACGCTGCGCTCTTCTGTCTCCTCTCTGTCACAATAAACCCGTGACAGTGTTGTCAAACTCCTTTTTTAAAAATATTTTTTGGACTTCTTTACCAAAAACCATTTACAGAAATAGCTCAGAGTACTAATATGAATAAATTAGCCACATTTACTTCAAAGTATTGTCCATAAATTTCTGGAAGGATTGGCAATTCCGATAGCACCTATTATTCCAGGGTAATGAATTAGGTCAGAATTATTTGTATTATAAATATTGCATATAAATATTTGTATTATAAATATTGCATGTTAATTAGTTTTTTTTTCCCCATTTCACTTCCTCTATTTTAATACTCCCCACCTGAAATCATGTAGCTGCTAAGAAAAGCTGTGCTCTCTGCCTCCGGCTATCTGTAAATGTTGTGAATTAGGCCATAGAAGATAATCACTTTCCGTTATCCATCTGTGTCAGGTCTGAGCTAAGAAGAGATGTGAAAATACAGTGTGAGGCAATACTAATCCTCTGACCCACAAGGTCTCTCATTAACATTAGCCAGCGCACTGGACCTGTTTCTGCAGAGTGATTCATGGCATGTGCTCTTCGGCAGGGTGCCAGCTAGCAGCTCATTGACAGCCTCATTAGCAATCATATCCTCATCTGGCATGTTTATCTTCATGTATTTTGCTAAAAGTATAAAATAGCATAATTCCATGCTCAACATATGATTATCATATAAGGAAGGGGGTTCTCTATAAGTCTTAAAAAATGTGACATGGGGAAATAGGAGACCAAATACTTTGGATACATAGTAGGTAGAGGCAAAATCAAACCCCAGATCAATAAAGTGGATCCAAATCAGAACTGGCCAAACCACGTCAAAAAAGCAACTTAGAGCCTTTCTAGGAATTGTGGGGTACCACAGGAGGTTCATTCCAAATTTTGCCATGGTGGCTGCACCCCTGACAGACCTCCTTACGGGGACAAAATCAGTGGTGATCAGAGACTGAGATGGCCTTTGAAGAACTGAAAGTAGCTCTGTGTAAGCAGCCGGTCCTGGTTTCCCCATGTCTTTAAGAAGGAATTTTTACTCCAAACAGATGCCTAAGAAGTTGGATTATGAGCTGTCATTTCTCAGGAAATTCATGAAGAGGAGCATCCTGCTCTCTACCTGAATAGGAAAATGTCAGAATGTGAGAAAAATTATTGCATTGTAGAAAAGAAATGCTTGACCATAAAGTGGACAGTGGACACATTGTGATACGATCTTAGTGCAAAAATGTAACCCTGCTGTACTGTTCGGGTCAATATGACCCGAAATGATTTTTGAGACCCTGTAGATTTTTTTATATGAGGATTTGAAACTAGTGGTATCTTGACTTCTCCTCATTTGTGCAACTCTATATTTTTTTTTTGTTTGTTTTTTTTGTTTACTTTTTGCTACACGCTGACTGTTACACTTGTACTGTTCGGGTCAATATGACCCGATAGCATTTTATACTGTTCTACAGGTCTCTGATTATTTCTGACTGCAAAACTTATGTTTTTTTTATGTGTACTTCATCTCAAAATGGTGGTGGTTTCACTGTTCTTATCAGTAAACAAGTAATTATCTAGCATTATCCATTTGCTGTTTGTGAGAGAGGAGACTGGTTGTCTATCATTCAAAGGCTGGGGGATTCACTGTCATCAGTAATCAAGTATTTATTTAGTCAAATGCATTTTCAGTTTGTGAGAGAAGACACTGTTGTCTTATAAATTGGACACCAGTCATTTGACTTAGGGTCCCGTCACACAGTGGCATTTTGATCGCTACGACGGCACGATCCGTGACGCTCCAGCATCGTAACAATATCGCTCCAGCGTCGTAGACTGCTGTCACACTTTGCAATGTACGACGCTGGAGCGATAATTTCATGACGTATGTGCGATGTAGAAGCCATTGGTTACTATGCGCACATCGTATACAATATCGTGCACACCTTTGTTACACCATGCGATCATGCCGCCACAGCGGGACACTAGACGACGAAAGAAAGTTTCAAACGATCTGCTACGACGTACGATTCTCAGCGGGGTCCCTGATCGCAGTAGCGTGTCAGACACAGCGAGATCGCTGGAACGTCACGGATATATCGCTGGAACGTCACGAATCGTGCCGTCGTAGCAATCAAAATGCCACTGTGTGACAGTACACTTACACCCTGAAGCTAAATCCTGTGAAAGAGACACTGGAATCTGTGAGAGAGAGAGCACTGAGCTGTGAATACACATCTTTGCAGGTATTCTTTTTTTTCAAAACTTGGATAAAAATGTTTCTAAAATGTCTATTGACTGACGCTGTGAATACA
Organism: Ranitomeya imitator; assembly: GCF_032444005.1. Lineage (NCBI taxonomy): Eukaryota > Metazoa > Chordata > Amphibia > Anura > Dendrobatidae > Ranitomeya > Ranitomeya imitator. The sequence continues at coordinate 716,421,861 of NC_091284.1, forward strand.
GATCTTTACAACTATTCTTTTCTTTTCCAAACTTAGGTAATTCTAATGAGCACAATGCACCATGACAATGCCATAAGTGATAGAGAAGACAGAAAGCCTGACATTATTTTGGATTATAATGCCACAAAGGGAGCAGTTGATACTTTAGACCAAGCAATATCAACATATACATGCAAACGCAAAACCAATCTGTGGCCAATGATTTTATTTTATAACATGCTGGACGTTTCTGCATACAATGCATTTGTCTTATAGAGAGAAATCAACCCCGATTGGAACCGGAATAAGCTGCATAAAAGAATATTATTTCTTGAGGAATTGGGCAAATCCCTGGTTAGGCCCTTGAGAGCAGAAAAGTGACCCCCAGAAGTGAAGGAGCAACAGCCATTGTAAAAAGTGTCCAGCATGCTCAAGAAAGAGACTCCACATCCACGGCCTCCACCAGCACAGCCACCAGCAGCACAACTACCAGCAAAAAAAGGAAGAGATGTAGCTTCTGTCCATCTTCCTGTGACAATAAGACTAATCTGACATGTGCTGGATGTTCAAAATATCTGTGTAAAGGACATGTGTCTTTTTATTGTGTTTAGTGTAAAAACGCATGAACATGTTCAGTTTTTCTTTTTTCTTTCTAAAAAGGTTGAATTTTTTTATGATTTTTCATTTGTTGATTTATAAATATTGTTTTCAAAAACTTAAATTTCATGTTTTAGTAATAGTAATGTAAAGCTTCTTTGTTATTTGTGTGCAGAATGCCAACAATCAAAGATAATTGTAAAAAGCCTGTGTAACCTTTTTATGAAAAAAAATAAAATTATTAAGTTTAAATTTAACCCCTTTACCCCCAAGGGTGGTTTGCACGTTAATGACCGGGCCAATTTTTACAATTCTGACCACTGTCCCTTTATGAGGTTATAACTCTGGAACGCTTCAACGGATCCCAGTGAATCTGACATTGTTTTCTTGTGACATATTGTACTTCAAGACAATGGTAAAAATTCTTTGATAGTACCTGCGTTTATTTGTGAAAAAAACGGAAATTTGGCGAAAATTATGAAAATTTCGCAATTTTCCAAATTTGAATTTTTATGCAATTAAATCACAGAGATATGTCACACAAAATACTTAATAAGTAACATTTCCCACATGTCTACTTTACATCAGCACAATTTTGGAACCAAAATTTTTTTTTGTTAGGGAGTTATAAGGGGGAAAAGTTGACCAGCAATTTCTCATTTCTACAACACCATTTTATTTTAGGGACCACATCTCATCTGAAGTCATTTTGAGGGGTCTATATGATAGAAAATACCCAAGTGTGACACCATTCTAAAAACTACACCCCTCAAGGTGCTCAAAACCACATTCAAGAAGTTTATTAACCCTTCTGGTGCTTCACAGGAATTTTTTGAATGTTTAACCCCTTAATGACCGCCAATACGTCTTTTAACTGACCTGAGATATAAGAGAATAGCCTCCCCATACAGATGACAATCCAGTAGCTGTCGGTTGTACACTATAGCTGACAACTTGCTGTATCAGCCACGATCAGTATTTGCACCTTCTAAATCTGTTTAACCCCTTAGATGCTGCTGTCAATAGTGACTACATCATTATAAATGGTTAACATAGTGTGGGGGCTTCTTCTTTATCCCAATTGGTGCCCTCAGATCATGATTTTGTTGTCCTGATGTTTGCGATGGCAATTCATGACCAAATAGCGGCCTTAGAGTCTGACGGCTATAGTAATCTGTTTAGAAGTTAGCAACATTTAGGTGGTAAAATTACACATTTTCATTTCTGTCATGCCACTTTGCATTAATTCCTGTAAAGCACTTGAAGGGTTAATAAACTACCTGACAGCAGTTTTCAATATGTTTAGGGGTGCTGTTTTTAAAATGGTATCACGTTTCGGGGTTTCCCAATATATGGGACCCCTAAAGTCACTTCAAACATGGATAAGTCCCTAAAAAAATTAATGTGGTAAATTTCTTTGAAAAAATGAAAAATTGCTGCTACATTTTTAAACCTCCTAAAATGCTAACAAAATAAAATAACATTTTACAAATGGTGCTGATGTGAAGCAGACATGTGGGAAATGTTATTTATTAATGGTTTGCTGTTGTATGACTATCTGGATTAAAGGGATAATCATTCAAATTTAGAAAATTGCTAATTTTTTAACATTTTTCTCAAATTTTTTATATTTTTTATAAATAAACACAAAAAATGTTGAACTAAATTTACCATTATCATAAAGTATAATGTGTCACGAAAAAACATTCTCAAAATCACTGGGATTTGTTGAAGCGTTGCAGATTTATTACCACATAAAGTGACACTGGTCAGATTTCAAAAATTTGGCTCGGTCACTAAGGGGTTAAATAAAAATGAACATTTAACTTTTTTTCACAAAAAATTTAATTCAGCTCCAATTTGTTTTATTTTACCAAGGGTAACAGGAGAAAATGGACCCCAAACATTGTTGTACAATTTGTCCTGAGTACGCCAATACCCCACATGTGGGGGTAAACCACTGTTTGGGCGCATGGCACAGCTCGGAAGCGAAGGAACGCCATTTGACTTTTCAATGCAAAATTGACTGGAATTGAGATGGGACGCCATGTTTCGTTTGGAGAGCCCCTGATGTGCCTAAACATTGAAACCCCCCACAAGTGACACCATTTTGGAAAGTAGACCCCCTAAGGAACTTATCTAGAGGTGTGGTGAGCACTTTGACCCACCAAGTGCTTCACAGAAGTTTATAATGTAGAACCGTAAAAATAAAAAATCATTTTTTCACAAAAATTATCTTTTCGCCCCCAATTTTTTATTTTTCCAAGGGCAAGAGAAGAAATTGGACCCCAAAAGTTGTTGTACAATTTGTCCTGAGTACGCTCATATCCCATATGTGGGGGTAAACCACTGTTTGGGCGGATTGGAGAGCTCGGAAGGGAAGGAGCGCCGTTTGACTTTTCAATGCAAAATTGACAGGAATCGAGATGGGATGCCATGTTGCGTTTGGAGAGCCACTGATGTGCCTAAACATTGAAACCCCCACAAGTGACACCATTTTGGAAAGTAGACCCCCTAAGGAACTTATCTAGAGGTGTGGTGAGCACTTTGACCCACCCAGTGCTTCACAGAAGTTTATAATGCAGAACCGTAAAAATAAAAAATATTTTTTCACAAAAATTATCTTTTCGCCCCCAATTTTTTATTTTCCCAAGGGTAAGAGAAGAAATTGGACCCCAAAAGTTGTTGTACAATTTGTCCTGAGTACGCTGATACCCCATATGTGGGGGTAAACCACTGTTTGGGCGGATGGGAGAGCTCGGAAAGGAAGGAGCGCCGTTTGACTTTTCAATGCAAAATTGACAGGAATTGAGATGAGACGCCATGTTGCGTTTGCAGAGCCCCTAATGTACCTAAATAGTAGAAACCCCTCACAAGTGACACCATTTTGGAAAGTAGACCCCCTAAGGAACTTATCTAGATGTGTGGTGATGTTTGTTTTTCCAACAAAAATTATTTTTTAGCCCCCAGTTTTGTATTTTCCCGAGGGTAACAGGAGAAATTGGACCCCAAAATTTGTTGTCCAATTTGTCCTGAGTGCGCTGATACCCCATATGTGGGGGAAAACCACTGTTTGGGCGCATGGGAGGGCTCGGAAGGGAAGGAGTGCCAATTGAATGCAGACTTACATGGAATGGTCTGCAGGTGTCACATTGCGTTTGCAGAGCCCCTAATGTACCTAAACAGTAGAAACCCCCCACAAGTGACACCATTTTGGAAAGTAGACCCCCTAAGGAACTTAGCTAGATGTGTGGTGAGCGCTTTGACCCACCAAGTGCTTCACAGAAGTTTATAATGGAGAGCCATAAAAATAAAACAAAAATTTTTTTCCACAAAAATTATTTTTTAGCCCCCAGTTTTGTATTTTCCCGAGGGTAACAGGAGAAATTGAACCCCAAAATTTGTTGTCCAATTTGTCCTGAGTGCGCCGATACCCCATATGTGGTGGGGAACCACTGTTTGTGCGCATGGGAGGGCTCGGAAGGGAAGGAGCTCCATTTGGAATGCAGACTTAGATGGAATGGTCTGCAGGTGTCACATTGCATTTGCAGAGCCCCTAATGTACCTAAGCAGTAGAAACCCCCCAGAAGTGACACCATTTTGGAAACTAGACCCCCTAAGGAACTCATCTAGATGTGTTGTGAGAGCTTTGAACCCCCAATTGTTTCACTACAGTTTGTAACGCAGAGCCGTGAAAATTAAAAAAAAAATCTTTCCCCCCAAAATTATTTTTTAGCCCCCAGTTTTGTATTTTCCCGAGGGTAAGAGGAGAAATTCGACCCCAAAAGTTGTTGTCCAATTTGTCCTGAGTGCGCTGATGCCCCATATGTGGGGGGGATCCACCGTTTGGGCGCATGGGAGGGCTCGGAAGGGAAGGAGTGCCATTTGGAATGCAGACTAAGGCCATGTTCACACAGTGCGTTTTTTACCGCGGAACCGCGGCGGTTTTGCCGCTGCGGTTCCGCAGCTGTTTTCCATGCAGGGTACAGTACACTGTACCCTATGGAAAACAGGACACACTGTGCACATGGTCCGGAAATTGTTAAAAAAAAGACGCGCTGAATAGCTCCCGGAAAAAAGAAGGAGCATGTCAATTCTTTTTCCGGAGCCGCAGCGGTTCTGCACCCATAGACCTCCATTGTGAGGTCCAAACCGCAGTAAAACCCGCAGATCAAAAATATATCTACGGGTTTTACTGCGATTTGATGTGCAGAACCGCTGCAGCAGGAAGTGCGGGGAGCGGGCGGAAGTGCGTGGGCGGAGTGTGGCTGCCCCCCCGTGCTCCGATCCCGCCCCCCCGTGCTCCGATGCCCCCCCCCAGTGCTCCGATGCCCCCCCCAGTGCTCCGATGCCCCCCCCCGTGCCCTAATCTCCCCCCCTTATACTCACCCGGCGTCCCGGTGTCCGTCCGGCCGTCTTCTCCCTGGGCGCCGCCATCTTGCAAAATGGCGGGCGCATGCGCAGTGCGCCCGCCGAATCTGCCGGCCGGCAGATTCGTTCCAAAGTGCATTTTGATCACTGAGATATAACCTATCTCAGTGATCAAAATAAAAAAATAGTAAATGACACCCCCCCCCCTTTGTCACCCCCATAGGTAGGGACAATAAAAAAAATAAAGAATTTTTTTTTTTTTTTTTTCACTAAGGTTAGAATAGGGGTAGGGGTAGGGTTAGGGGTAGGGTTAGGGGTAGGGTTAGGGTTAGGGGTAGGGTTAGGGGTAGGGTTAGGGTTAGGGGTAGGGTTAGGGGTAGGGTTAGGGTTAGGGTATTTTCAGCCATTTTAACCCTAAAAAAATTCCTAGAAAACACACAGACTCTGGCTAGAAAACTGCATCAAAAAAACGCATCAAAAAACGCATCAAAAAACGCATCAAAAACGGACCAAAAAAGGACCAAAAAAAGGACCTGCGTTTTCTGCCAAGAGCTGCAGTTTTTTAAAAAACAGTCAGGAAAAAAAAAGGATGGAAATCCTGAACGTGTGAACATACCCTTAGATGGATTGGTCTGCAGGCGTCACATTGCGTTTGCAGAACCCCTAATGTACCTAAACAGTAGAAACCCCCCCACAAGTGACCCCATATTGGAAACTAGACCCCCCAGGGAACTTATCTAGATGTGTTGTGAGAACTTTGAACCCCCAAGTGTTTCACTACAGTTTATAACGCAGAGCCGTAAAAATAAAAAATATTTTTTTTTCCCACAAAAATTATTTTTTAGCCCCCAGTTTTGTATTTTCCCAATGGTAACAGGAGAAATTGGACCCCAAAAGTTGTTGTCCTATTTGTCCTGAGTACGCTGATACTGCATATGCTGGGGTAAACCCCTGTTTGGGCACACGGGAGAGCTCGGAAGGGAAGAAGCACTGTTTTACTTTTTCAACGCAGAATTGGCTGGAATTGAGATCGGACGCCATGTCGTGTTTGGAGAGCCCCTGATGTGCCTGAACAGTGAAAACTCCCCAATTATAACTGAAACCCTAATCCAAACACACCCCTAACCCTAATTCCAACCAGGGGCGGATTATCAGAGGGTCAATATGGGCGGTAGCCCAGGGCCCAGTGGTCTGGGGGGCCCTGGGCTACCGCACAGATTGACCCTCCACTAATTGTCTGAATGCCCGCCGTCATTTGTGTGCCCCCGGACCCGGTGGGCAGGGAGAGGGGGCCCGCATTGATTGGGAGGTGCGTGTATCAGCCGGTCAGCTGAGAGCTCCGAGTCCCTGCACCAGGCCTGCACAGCAGCACACCACATAATGGCTGCTCTGTGCACAGGACCTGTGATGAGGTCACAGGATGGGAGGAGTCAGGGGTCACATGATCGGGAGGAGGACCTCCGTGTACAGGACTTTGCTGGTTGCCATTGCGCCGGAGGATGGTAAGGCAGCGTATGTGTGAGGTCAGGAGGTGTTTACAGTGTGGATGTAGCAGAGCCGTGTGTGTACGAGGTGTATGGAACAGAGCAGCGTGTGAAAGGTGTATGGAGCGGAGTCGTGTGTGTACGATGTGTACGGAGCCGTGTGCATGAGGTGTACGGAGCGCAGCCGCGTGTGTACGTGGTGTACGGAGCAGAGCAGCGTGTGTACGAGGTGTACGGAGCGGAGTCCTGTGTAAGAGGTGTACGGAGCCATGTGTACAAGGTGTACGGAGCACAGCCGCATGTGTACAAGGTGTACGGAGCACAGCCGCATGTGTACAAGGTGTACGGAGCACAGCCGCATGTGTACAAGGTGTACGGAGCGGAGTCGTGTGTAAGAGGTGTACGGAGCCATGTGTACGAGGTGTACGGAGCACAGCCGCGTGTGTACGAGGTGTACGGAGCGGAGCCGTGTGTACGAGGTGTACGGAGCACTGCCGCGTGTGTACGAGGTGTACGGAGCGGAGCCGTGTGTACGAGGTGTACGGAGCACTGCCGCGTGTGTACGAGGTGTACGGAGCGGAGCCGTGTGTACGAGGTGTACGGAGCACTGCCGCGTGTGTACGAGGTGTACGGAGCGGAGCCGTGTGTACGAGGTGTACGGAGCACTGCCGCGTGTGTACGAGGTGTACGGAGCGGAGCCGTGTGTACGAGGTGTACGGAGCACAGCCGCGTGTGTACGAGGTGTACGGAGCACAGCCGCGTGTGTACGAGGTGTACGGAGCGGAGCAGCATGTGAAAGGTGTACGGAGTGGAGTCGTGTGTACGAGGTGTACGGAGCACAGCCGCGTGTGTATGAGGCGTACGGAGCGCAGCCGCGTCTGTACGAGGTGTACGGAGCGGAGTCGTGTGTAAGAGGTGTATGGAGCCATGTGTACAAGGTGTACGGAGCACAGCCGCATGTGTACAAGGTGAACGGAGCGGAGTCGCGTGTAAGAGGTGTACGGAGCCATGTGTACGAGGTGTACGGAGCACAGCCACGTGTGTACGAGGTGTACGGAGCACTGCCGCGTGTGTACGAGGTGTACGGAGCACAGCCGCGTGTGTACGAGGTGTACGGAGCACAGCCGCGTGTGTACGAGGTGTACGGAGCGGAGTGTAAGAGGTGTACGGAGCCATGTGTACAAGGTGTACGGAGCACAGCCGCATGTGTACAAGGTGTACGGAGCACAGCCGCATGTGTACAAGGTGTACGGAGCGGAGTCGTGTGTAAGAGGTGTACGGAGCCATGTGTACGAGGTGTACGGAGCACAGCCGCGTGTGTACGAGGTGTACGGAGCGGAGCCGTGTGTACGAGGTGTACGGAGCACTGCCGCGTGTGTATGAGGTGTACGGAGCGGAGCCGTGTGTACGAGGTGTACGGAGCACTGCCGCGTGTGTACGAGGTGTACGGAGCGGAGCCGTGTGTACGAGGTGTACGGAGCACTGCCGCGTGTGTACGAGGTGTACGGAGCGGAGCCGTGTGTACGAGGTGTACGGAGCACTGCCGCGTGTGTACGAGGTGTACGGAGCACAGCCGCGTGTGTACGAGGTGTACGGAGCACAGCCGCGTGTGTACGAGGTGTACGGAGCGGAGCAGCATGTGAAAGGTGTACGGAGTGGAGTCGTGTGTACGAGGTGTACGGAGCACAGCCGCGTGTGTACGAGGCGTACGGAGCGCAGCCGCGTCTGTACGAGGTGTACGGAGCGGAGTCGTGTGTAAAAGGTGTATGGAGCCATGTGTACAAGGTGTACGGAGCACAGCCGCATGTGTACAAGGTGAACGGAGCGGAGTCGCGTGTAAGAGGTGTACGGAGCCATGTGTACGAGGTGAACGGAGCACAGCCACGTGTGTACGAGGTGTACGGAGCACTGCCGCGTGTGTACGAGGTGTACGGAGCACAGCCGCGTGTGTACGAGGTGTACGGAGCACAGCCGCGTGTGTACGAAGCGGAGTCGTGTGTAAGAGGTGTACGGAGCCATGTGTACAAGGTGTACGGAGCACAGCCGCATGTGTACAAGGTGTACGGAGCGGAGTCGTGTGTAAGAGGTGTACGGAGCCATGTGTACGAGGTGTACGGAGCACAGCCGCATGTGTACGAGGTGTACGGAGCGGAGCCGTGTGTACGAGGTGTACGGAGCACTGCCGCGTGTGTGTGAGGTGTACGGAGCACTGCCGCGTGTGTATGAGGTGCACGGAGCACAGCCGCGTGTGTATGAGGTGTACGGAGCACAGCCACGTGTGTATGAGGTGTACGGAGTAGTGCCGTGTGTGTACGAGATGTATGGAGAGGAGCCGTATGTGTATGAGGTGTACGCAGCGGAGCTGTGTGTGTGCAAGGTATGCGGAGCAGTGTGTGCAATGTGTATGGAGCGGAGCGGTGTGTGTATGAGGTGTACGGAGTAGTGCCGTGTGTACGAGATGTATGGAGCGGAGCCGTGTGTGTATGAGGTGTATGGAGCGGAGCCGTGTATGAGGTGTATGGAGCAGAGCCGTGTATGAGGTGTATGGAGCGGAGCTGAATGTGTACGGAGCGGAGCCGTGTGTGTATGAGATGTATGGAGTGGAGCCGTGTGTACGGAGCGGAGCCGTGTATGCAAAGTTTACGGAGCGCAGCCGCGTGTGTAGGAGTAGCTATGTGTGGCCATTATCATGTGCGGCCAATATACAGTAAGGAGCATCATGTGTGGCCATTATACAGTATGGAGCATCATGTGCGGTCATTATACAGTATTATTGAGCATCATGTGCGGTCATTATACAGTATGGAGAATCATGTGTGGCCATTATACAGTATGGAACATCATGTGCGGTCATTATACAGTATGGAGCATCATGTGCGGTCATTATACACTATGGAGCATCATGTGTGGTCATTATACAGTATGGAGCATCATGTGCGGTCATTATACAGTATGGAGCATCATCTGTGGCCATTATACAGTATGGAGCATCATGTGCTGTCATTATACAGTATGGAGCATCATGTGCTGTCATTATACAGTATGGAGCATCATCTGTGGCCATTATACAGTATGGAGCATCATGTGCAGTCATTATACAGTATGGAGCATCATGTGCTGTCATACAGTATGGAGCATCATGTGCAGTCATTATACAGTATGGAGCATCATGTGCGGCTATTATACAGTATGGAGCATCATATGCGGTCATTATACAGTATGGAGCATCATGTGTGGCCATTATGGAGCATCATGTGCGGTCATTATACAATATGGAGCATCATGTGTGGTCATTATACAGTATAGAGCATCATGGCACCCCTGAAGCTCTAAAAAACTATAGGGAGAAAAATACTTTATCTAAAAAACTAATTAAAGCTGCCAAAAAGGAAACAGAGAAGCACATTGCTAAGGAGAGTAAAACTAATCCCAAACTGTTCTTCAACTATATCAATAGTAAAAGAATAAAAACTGAAAATGAAGGCCCCTTAAAAAATAGTGAGGAAAGAATGGTTGTAGATGACGAGGAAAAAGCTAACATATTAAACACCTTCTTCTCCACGGTATTCACGGTGGAAAATGAAATGCTAGGTGAAATCCCAAGAAACAATGAAAACCCTATATTAAGGGTCACCAATCTAACCCAAGAAGAGGTGCGAAACCGGCTAAATAAGATTAAAATAGATAAATCTCCGGATCCGGATGGCATACACCCACGAGTACTAAGAGAACTAAGTAATGTAATAGATAAACCATTATTTCTTATTTTTAGGGACTCTATAGCGACAGGGTCTGTTCCGCAGGATTGGCGCATAGCAAATGTGGTGCCAATATTCAAAAAGGGCTCTAAAAGTGAACCTGGAAATTATAGGCCAGTAAGTCTAACCTCTATTGTTGGTAAAATATTTGAAGGGTTTCTGAGGGATGTTATTCTGGATTATCTCAATGAGAATAACTGTTTAACTCCATATCAGCATGGGTTTATGAGAAATCGCTCCTGTCAAACCAATCTAATCAGTTTTTATGAAGAGGTAAGCTATAGGCTGGACCACGGTGAGTCATTGGACGTGGTATATCTCGATTTTTCCAAAGCGTTTGATACCGTGCCGCACAAGAGGTTGGTACACAAAATGAGAATGCTTGGTCTGGGGGAAATTGTGTGTAAATGGGTTAGTAACTGGCTTAGTGATAGAAAGCAGAGGGTGGTTATAAATGGTATAGTCTCTAACTGGGTCGCTGTGACCAGTGGGGTACCGCAGGGGTCAGTATTGGGACCTGTTCTCTTCAACATATTCATTAATGATCTGGTAGAAGGTTTACACAGTAAAATATCGATATTTGCAGATGATACAAAACTATGTAAAGCAGTTAATACAAGAGAAGATAGTATTCTGCTACAGATGGATCTGGATAAGTTGGAAACTTGGGCTGAAAGGTGGCAGATGAGGTTTAACAATGATAAATGTAAGGTTATACACATGGGAAGAAGGAATCAATATCACCATTACACACTGAATGGGAAACCACTGGGTAAATCTGACAGGGAGAAGGACTTGGGGATCCTAGTTAATGATAAATTTACCTGGAGCAGCCAGTGCCAGGCAGCAGCTGCCAAGGCAAACAGGATCATGGGGTGCATTAAAAGAGGTCTGGATACACATGATGAGAGCATTATACTGCCTCTGTACAAATCCCTAGTTAGACCGCACATGGAGTACTGTGTCCAGTTTTGGGCACCGGTGCTCAGGAAGGATATAATGGAACTAGAGAGAGTACAAAGGAGGGCAACAAAATTAATAAAGGGGATGGGAGAACTACAATACCCAGATAGATTAGCGAAATTAGGATTATTTAGTCTAGAAAAAAGACGACTGAGGGGCAATCTAATAACCATGTATAAGTATATAAGGGGACAATACAAATATCTCGCTGAGGATCTGTTTATACCAAGGAAGGTGACGGGCACAAGGGGGCATTCTTTGCGTCTGGAGGAGAGAAGGTTTTTCCACCAACATAGAAGAGGATTCTTTACTGTTAGGGCAGTGAGAATCTGGAATTGCTTGCCTGAGGAGGTGGTGATGGCGAACTCAGTCGAGGGGTTCAAGAGAGGCCTGGATGTCTTCCTGGAGCAGAACAATATTGTATCATACAATTATTAGGTTCTGTAGAAGGACGTAGATCTGGGGATTTATTATGATGGAATATAGGCTGAACTGGATGGACAAATGTCTTTTTTCGGCCTTACTAACTATGTTACTATGTTACTATGTTACTATGTGCGGTCATTATACAGTATGGAGCATCATGTGTGGCCATTATACAGTATGGAGCATCATGTGTGGCCATTATACAGTATTGAGCATCATGTGCGGTCATTATACAGTATGGAGCATCATGTGCAGTCACTATACAGTATGGAGCATCATGTGTGGCCATTATACAGTATTGAGCATCATGTGTGGTCATTATACAGTATTGAGCATCATGTGGGGCCATTATACAGTATTGAGCATCATGTGGGGTCATTATACAGTATTGAGCATCATGTGGGGCCATTATACAGTATTGAGCATCATGTGGGGTCATTATACAGTATTGAGCATCATGTGGGGCACTTATACAGTAGTGAGCATCACGTGGGGTCATTATACAGTATTGAGCATCATGTGGGGCCATTATACAGTATGGAGCATCATGTGTGGCCATTATACAGTATGGAGCATCATGTGTGGCCATTATACAGTTTTGAGCATCATGTGGGGTCATTATACAGTATTGAGCATCATGTGGGGCCATTATACAGTATTGAGCATCATGTGGGGTCATTATACAGTATTGAGCATCATGTGGGGCCATTATACAGTATTGAGCATCATGTGGGGTCATTATACAGTATTGAGCATCATGTGGGGCCATTATACACTATTGAGCATTACGTGGGGTCATTATACAGTATTGAGCATCATGTGGGGCCATTATACAGTATGGAGCATCATGTGTGGCCATTATACAGTATGGAGCATCATGTGTGGCCATTATACAGTATTGAGCATCATGTGGGGTCATTATACAGTATTGAACATCATGTGTGGCCATTATACAGTATTGAGCATCATGTGGTCATGTGGGGTCGTTATACAGTATGGAGCACTGTGTGGCCATTATACAGTATCGAGCACTGTGTGGCCATATTTTTTTTTTATAATTATTCTTTATGAACAGTGTGATCAGCAGTGCTAAATGGGTGTGGTTGAGACATGGATATGGGTGTGACTAGTGAATGGGTGTGGTCAGAGGTGTGTCCTAAAATTTGCTGCGGCGCGCAACGCAAACTTTGTCCCTCTTTCCCAACTTCAAAAGTTGGGAGGTATGGTAATATGTGGTCTGGAAATGGTGCGGTGGTATTTGTCCCTTGTATGTGCTATTATTCGATCACTGTGGTTGTAATTTGTGGTCTGGTCATGGTGCGGTGGTATTTGTTCCTTGTATGTGATATTATTGGTCAAGATATACCTAAATTGTATTGCAGATTTTAACAAATATTTCCTAGGTTACAGTAGAGTAGGGCCCGGCCCTTTTTCTGGAATAATCTGGTTCGGGTATATCATGACCCCCGTCACGTGACCCCCGTCACGTGACCCCCATCACATGACCCCCGTCACATGACCCCCGTCACATGACCGGGGGGGCCCACAGTGTGTGAACAGCCCAGGGCCCTGGCTACCCTTAATCCACCCCTGATTCCAACGGTAACCCTAACCACACCTCTAACCCTGACACACCCCTAACCCTAATCCCAACCCTATTCCCAATGTAATCTAAACCCTAACTGTAACTTTAGCCCCAACCCAAACTGTAGCCCTAGCCCTAACCCTAGCCCTAACCCTAACCCTAGCCCTAACCCTAGCCCTAACCCTAGCCCTAACCCTAGCCCTAGCCCTAACCCTAACCCTAGCCCTAACCCTAGCCTTAACTCTAACCCTAGCCCTAACCCTAGCCCTAATGGGAAAATGGAAATAAATACATTTTTTTAATTTTTCCCTAACTAAGGGGGTGATGAAGGGGGGTTTGATTTACATTTATAGCGGGTTTTTTAGCGGATTTTTATGATTGGCAGCCGTCACACACTGAAAGACGCTTTTTATTGCAAAAAATATTTTTTGCGTTACCACATTTTGAAAGCTATAATTTTTTCATATTTTGGTCCACAGAGTCATGTGAGGTCTTGTTTTTTGCGGGACGCGTTGACATTTTTATTGGTAACATTTTCGGGCACGTGACATTTTTTGATCGCTTTTTATTCGGATTTTTGTGAGGCAGAATGACCAAAAGCCAGCTATTCATGAATTTCTTTTGCAGTTTTATTCTTCGGGTCAGTACGATTACAACGACACCTCATTTATATCATTTTTTTAATGTTTTGGCGCTTTTATACGATAAAAACTATTTTATAGAAAAAATAATTATTTTTGCATTGCTTTATTCTCAGGACTATAACTTTTTTATTTTTTTACTGATGATGCTGTATGGCAGCTCGTTTTTTGCGGGACAAGATGACGCTTTCAGCGGTACCATGGTTATTTATATCTTTCCTTTTGATCGCGTGTTATTCCACTTTTTGTTCGGCGGTATGATAATAAAGCGTTGCTTTTTGCCTCGTTTTTTTTTTTTTTTCTTACGGTGCTTACTGAAGGGGTTAACTAGTGGACCAGTTTTATAGGTCGGGCCGTTACGGACGCGGCGATACTAAATATATGTACTTTTATTGTTTTTTTATTTATTTAGATAAAGAAATGTATTTATGGGAATAATATTTTTATTTTTTTTTCATTATTTAGGAATATTTTTTTTTTTTTTTTTACACATTTGAAATTTTTTTTTAAACTTTTTTACTTTGTCCCAGGGGGGACCTCACAGATCGGTGATCTAACAGTTTGCATAGCACTCTGTCAGATCACTGATATCACTTAGAGCAGTACAGCCTTCGCAGTGCCTGCTCTGAGCAGGCTCTGTGAAGCCACCTCTCTCCCTGCAGGACCCGGATTCGCGGCCGTCTTGGATCCGGGTCTGGAGCAGGCAGGGAGGGAGGTAAGACCCTCGTAGCAACGCAATCACATCGTGTTGCTGCGGGGGGCTCAGGGAAGCCCGCAGGGAGCCCCCTCCCTGCGCGATGCTTCCCTGCACCGCCGGCACATCGCGATCATCTTTGATCGTGGTGTGCCAGGGGTTAATGTGCCGGGGGCGGTCCGTGACCGCTCCTGGCACATAGTGCCAGATGTCAGCTGCGATAGGCAGCTGACACCCAGCCGCGATCGGCCGCGCTCCCCCCGTGAGCGCCGCCGATCGCGCTGGACGTACTATCCCGTCCGTGGTCATAGGGGCCCACCCCACCTCGACGGGATAGTACGTCCGATGTCAGAAAAGGGTTAAATTTTTCATTGGTTTATGATCAACCATGTTCACATACAGTATAATAATGAAAAAAGTATTCAAATAAAACACTTAGAGTAGCTAAAAATCAAGAATTAATAGGTCGGGTCATATTGACCCGGGAACAGTACAAGTGTATAGCAAATGCAAACAGAACAGCAGGGTTAAATTGTCAGACCATGCCCCATTTAGGTGGATGAGGGAGTTAAAGGGGAAAAATGCTCATGTTACCAGCTGGTTCCTAGCCCTGCAGAATTTCCACTTCCATGTGGAACATAGAGCTAAGAGTTACATGTTAATGTCCTCTCAAGGTACACACTATTAACTCTCTCAGAACTATACATGCTGGAGCCTGCTTTCCCAAGCCTTCATCGCCGGAGCTGCCAACCTCGATGCGATGATCCATATGTCCCCTCAAGGACCTGTCCGGCAGCCATCTTACACACACACACACACACATATATATATATATATATATATATATATATATATATATATATATATATATATATGTGTGTGCAAGATGGCTACCGGACAGGTCCTTGAGGGGACATATGGATCATCGCATCGAGGTTGGGAGCTCCGGTGATGAAGTGTTGGGAAAGCAGGCTCCAGCATGTACAGTATATTATACAGTGGGGGAAATAAGTATTTTATCCCTGCTGATTTTGTAAGTTTGCCCACTGACAAAGATATGAACAGTCTATAATTTTAAGGGTAGGTTAATTTTATCATTGAGAGATAGAATATCAAAAACAAAATCCAGAAAATCACATTGTATAAGTTATATACATTAATTTGCAGATATGGCCCTGAAAGGTGATGGCCGTATCTTATATCGGCCAAAACTGCTGACAGGTTCACTTTAAAGACTATAAAATCTTTTGATAAGGATTTTTTTTTATTTCTTATTCACCACACATATTTCAATACAGATCAATTGTAATATAATAATAAACTGCTGTATAAAAAGTTGAATTTGCACTTAGAATATGTCTGCTTCTTCAGCATATCAATAACTTTCCTGATAATCAGCTTCTTTCAAACTCTCAGCAAGCATATTTTATTTATACAGCTCAGTATGTTGAGTCTCAAATGAGAGATAAAAAACTATTTGAAACATCCTTGTTATAGTGATTTATAATGCAGTTCTCCTAGAAAAGATTCATCTAAGACAGAAGAAATATGGTCATTGTGTTCAATGATGAATGTCATCTTCACATAAATTTCCTTGCCACTCCAGGGAAATGTGAGGATTACACGAAGCTATAGAAAGATGCCAGGTCTGATAAGTTATATGAAAAATCGATAAATTGCCTATTGAAAATAAGTCCATAGGGTACGTCTAGCGTTGGGGTGAAGTGACCTAGAATGTACATATATGTACATTAATATAGTGACAGGGTCACTGGCACAGTGTATGAGGGGAGATATGTGTCTCTGTGCATAATGGCATCGCTGCTGTGAAACCAGGATATTTTCCTCCAGCACCCTATGTGTTGAGAGGGTTTAATTAAAGTTGCAAACATGGTCTGGTGTTATGTGGGCATCCATAGAGTGGGTGGGAGGGTGCCCACCATATCTCCCCCTGCAGAGCCAACATTGTCTGGTGTGCTGACAGGACCTGGGAAGATTTTGTAATGCGCATGCATGGTTCTTGTCAGCGCGCAACTTTATTGACAGAACGCCAACTAGGGACATTAACAAGATGGCTGCTGCTTTGTTCCACGTTTTTTACGCTGCTGGCTTCTCACAGGTGAACATTATTAGACTATTGTAAATATGTATATATACTTGTTGGGCATCTTCACACAACATGCTACCTTTCCCTGAGGAAGCCGCTATTCCTGTGGCAATACGCATGTGAGCCTATCCCACATCCTCCTCTCTTTTCTCCCCCTCCCCCACCCCTTCTCCATTGCGTACAGGGCTTATTCCAATGCCAGGTCTTGGACTTGAATGGCATATGTGAATCCTGGATTTGGGTACCCATGGTTCTGATTATCAGGTTTATTGTCTGGGTCATTTCCCCCTTGCTTCCTATATTTGTTTCTACAAAAGATTTTGTTTTTTCATCATGGTTATAGATCTATCATAGATCTGTTAAGTTTAATTTTTTTGGAGCCTTTTAGGAAGTGATTACGCATTCTTTGCTAGGACTAATTTTGCTCATTTTTCTAGGCCCATATGGTACTGTGACATTAGTGGGGACATGTAGATACATTGTTTCTTTGGTCTTTGCTTGATAATTTTTTATGCTATCATACTGACCATAGGCATTATACATGGGTAAATCCTAGTTTATTGCACCTTATGACAATTTTTGGGGGGGATGTGGATGTGGGATGTCATTTCCCTTATATCAGCCAGGGGTGGATTAAGGGTAGCCAGGGCCCCGGGTTGTTCAGACACTTTGGGCCCCCACGGTCATGTGACGGGGGTCATGTGACGGGGGTCATGTGACGGGGATCATGTGACGGGGGTCATGATATACCTGAACCAGATTATTCCAGAAAAATGGCCGGGCCCTACTCTACTGTAACCTATTAAATATTTGTTAAAATCAGCAATACAATTTAGGTATATTTTGATTTATTTTTCAATTTTTAAAATGACCAATATCACATACAAGGAACAAATACCACAACACCATGACCAGACCACAAATTACAACCACAGTGATCGAATAATATCACATACAAGGAACAAATACCACCGCACCATGTCAAGACCACATATTACCACCACCTAGTGACTGAATACTACAATACTGATCAGTAATAAAAAAACAAAACACAATACTATCACCATAAGTGCCAGTATTCACAGGAGATCTGCACCAAGTATGCAGTGTCTGTGCAGAGGTTATTGTCACGCATGCGCCCAGACTCGTTGGCGCGGGCATACGAGGGTGTGGCCCCACTGGACCACAGACCAAACTTCCCTGGAAGGGGCGTAACTAAGTAGCTTCCTAGGTGTTCGCTGGAGCCTCTGATGGTGAGGTCAGACTTGTGCAATAGGAAGCTACCAGGTGCCACTCCAGGGTGGTGTCTGGCTGTGGCTGCTGATCCCACTAAGGAACGGAGCGGGCACGGCTGGCACTCTGGCTGACAGGCGGGTACGGCTGGAACATAGGAAGAACCGGTAGGGACCGGTCTGCAGGCAGGTATGTGAAACAGGTAGGAACCTGTTCAGACAGGAGGACTAAGTAACAAGTAGAGAAAGACTGCAAGAGCGGATGCAGAGCGAAAGCACAAGAGCTAGAACCAAGAACAGAAACGCAGAAGGCTGAGTACGAGTAGAAGGTGGAACTAAGAGAAGAGAAGGAGAAAGCAGAGCCAAGAGCGGAGACGCTGGAGGCGGAGCCAAGAGCGGAGACGCTGGAGGCGGAGCCAAGAGCGGAGATGCTGGAGGCGGAGCCAAGAGCGGAGATGCTGGAGGCGGAGCCAAGAGCGGAGACGCTGGAGACGGAGCCAAGAGCGGAGATGCTGGAGGCGGAGCCAAGAGTGGAGACGCTGGAGGCGGAGCCAAGAGTGGAGACGCTGGAGGCGGAGCCAAGAGCGGAGACGCTGGAGGCGGAGCCAAGAGCGGAGACGCTGGAGGCGGAGCCAAGAGCGGAGACGGAGCCAAGTGCAGAAACGCAGGAGGCAGAGCCAGGTAGAACCGCAAAGAGCGGAGCCAGATAGAACTGCAAAGAGCGGAGCCACAGAGCAAAGCCACAGAGTGCGAAGCAAGGTCTGAGTGCAGAGCTGAGAGCAAAGCCACAGAGTGTAAAGCAAGGTCAGAGTGCAGAGCAAAGTTACAGAGAGCAGAGCTGAGGGAAAAGCTGAGACACAGAAGCACAGGTCGTGGTAGAACTGAGCAAAGAGAAGCAGAGCCACAGACAGTGGCGAACAGAGCAGAAAAGGCAAACCAAGACAGATATAAACAGACAGTGGAATAGGACTAGACTAAGACAGAGTCAGGAACGAGACAAGACACAGAGACAGACACAAGCCAGGGTACGAAACCCCGCTGGGTGGCTACACAAAAACATAGGCCAGGGTACTAAGCCCCACTGGGTGGCTACACAGGACACAGACCAGGGTACAACGCCCCCCTGGGTGGCAGACAAGAGAGAGTAACCGAGACAGGACCTGGCACCTCAGCAGCTAAGAACTGACTGAGGGAGTAAGTTGCACAGGCCCAGACCACAGGGTGGAGCTGCACTATATACAGGAGGCCTCTTGGTAATTGGTCAGGAACTGATTAGACAGATGCACCTGATTCCTATAAGAACCAGAGAGTTCAGGCGCCGGCCCCCTATACACATAGCCATGAAGCATGCACAGAGCAGAGACACAGAACATGGAGCTGGCATGAAACAGAAACCACATCATGGCCTGGAGCAGTGGGTAAGATTGTGTGAGAGATGTGAGGCCATGCCGTGGTGCCAGCAGAGTTGTTACAGTACCCCCCCTTTACGGCCCTTCTTCTTCAAGCCCGCCAGAATAACTTGTAGAAGAAGGATAGGAGCACACATAGTCCAGGCCAACATGACATCTTCAGGGTAGAATAAGGCAGGCGGGTCACCAGGAATCTCATAAAACAAAGTCTCTTGGTGCTCAACAGGGTTAGCTTCCACAATGAGCTGGACCACCTCCTTCAGGTAGACAGGTAACAGGGAATTGAATGCTGCTGTCTTAACATCTTCACCAGCCGGACACATGGAAACTGAAAGCCTTCTCATAGGATTCAACTTTTGCCCGACAGGTAGCAGAGATGTTCTTAGGTACGGAACACAAGAAAAGTCATTAGAGATGAAAGTGGAGAACAACAGCTCCACCGGGCCAGAGAAAAATTGAGGTGAACAAACTTCTGTTTTGAAATCTTCACCAGCCGGCCACAAGGACGCTGAAGGTATCCGCATAGGAACCATCTTCTGCCCGTTATCCAGAAGAAATCGTCCAAACGGCGGGGATGTTCCTAGGAACGGATTACAGAAATAGTCGTGGGAGATGTGTGGAGAGATAGTCACCGCTTCCCCATCTACAGTGACGTTAGCACACCTTGACTCGAGGACTGTTTACTGGTATAGTCGCTGGAAATGTGTGGAGACATCGTCACCGCTTCCCCATCTACAGTGACGTTAGCACACCTTGACTCGAGGACTAACTGTTTACTGGTATAGTCATTGGAGATGTGTGGAGACATCGTCACCGTTTCCCCATCTTCGGTGACGTCAGCACATCTTGACTCGACGACTAGCAGACCAGCTAAAGAAGATGACACTGCTGAGAGTCTTTGATGCATGGGAACCAGACACTTCTCAAGACTGGGTAAGTTCAAACGAAGCACTTTACTGGAACTCTTGACCAGAGCGGGTGGTAGAGTCCTTGGCTCAGAATGACCCATGGGCATAACAGACAGCATACGGAAAACAAACTTCTTCATGTATAAGGCTCCAACTTGGAGCTGTAGTTGTCCTTGCAGGACTAGACTGCTCTTTAGCAGGGCTCGGCCATTATCAGGCAACGCCCACACCGGGTTCTGGAGCTGTAGAACGGAGACCATACACTGACTCCGAATGATAGGCGGCTTAAACACACCAAAGCTCCCAGAAGGCAGAGAAACAGTCATTAACTTTGAAGGAGAGGAAGTACTCTCGCCAGGGACAGCCTCTCCTACTGGTCCAGGGTTTTGGAGTACAGGCTTCACAGGGCAAAGACCATCTGAATGTTCTTTACAACCACAGGGATACCGTATTTCAATCTCAGCACCAGATTCAGGCTGCAGATTTGCCAGACCCCTCTTATTAGACCTCTTGGATCTTGCTCGGGTGGCCGTTTTGGCGGGTTGTGGAACAGATGAGTCTTGGACGGTCATGGATGGAAGTGACGGTTTACCTACAGGTTTCTTTCGTCTGGACCGTCTCAGTGAGCTTGAAGGGGAAGACTTTTCAGGAGATGCAGTACTTGGCTCATTGAAGGCTTTACAGAAGGCCACCAGGAAGGCCGGCAGATTCGAGATGATGGGGTCCCCTGCTTCCCAAAGGGGGTCGCACCACATCAAAGCATCTCCTCTAAGGTAGGCCATTAAGAAACCTACTTTCAACCAGTCAGTGGGGAATTGGGTAGCATGCCACTTGAACTAACGCAAGCACCGCTCCAGGAACACACGACATTGCTTTGGGTCCCCATCATAGCATGGAGGATCTGCTGGCATGGATTCATCATTAGGAGTGCAGGCTTGAAGTTCATCCAACAGCTCATTGGAGATGACAATTGGGGATGGAGCAGTGAAGGACTGGCTTTCAGACTGAGTAAACATTTTCCTCGGAGGCCAATACTGGCAAGAAGAGAGTTCATCTTGCTCCAAGAGCGAAGGCACATGGGACTCAGCGGGGACCACGGCCTGTGCAAACTGTCACGCATGCGCCCAGACTGGTTGGTGCGGGCATACGGGGGTGTGGCCCCACTGGACCACAGACCAAACTTCCCTGGAAGGGGCGTAACTAAGTAGCTTCCTAAGTGTTCGCTGGAGCCTCTGATGGTGAGGTCAGACTTGTGCAATAGGAAGCTACCAGGTGCCACTCCAGGGTGGTGTCTGGCTGTGGCTGCTGATCCCACTAAGGAACGGAGCGGGCACGGCTGGCACTCTGGCTGACAGGCGGGCACGGCTGGGACACAGGCAGGCAGACGGGTACAACAGAGACACTGGCGGGCAGGCGGACACGGCTGGCTCTCTGGTAGGCAGGCGGGTACGGCTGGAACATAGGAAGAACCGGTAGGGACCGGTCTGCAGGCAGGTATGTGAAACAGGTAGGAACCTGTTCAGACAGGAGGACTAAGTAACAAGTAGAGAAAGACCGCAAGAGCGGATGCAGAGCGAAAGCACAAGAGCTAGAACCAAGAACAGAAACGTAGGAGGCTGAGTATGAGTAGAAGGTGGAACTAAGAGAAGAGAAGGAGAAAGCAGAGCCAAGAGCGGAGACGCTGGAGGCGGAGCCAAGAGCGGAGACACTGGAGGCGGAGCCAAGAGCGGAGACGCTGGAGGCGGAGCCAAGAGCGGAGACGCTGGAGGCGGAGCCAAGAGCGGAGACGCTGGAGGCGGAGCCAAGAGCGGAGACGCTGGAGGCGGAGCCAAGAGCGGAGACACTGGAGGCGGAGCCAAGAGCGGAGACGCTGTAGGTAACGCCAAGAGCGGAGACGCTGGAGGCGGAGACGGAGCCAAGTGCAGGAGGCAGAGCCAGGTAGAACCGCAAAGAGCGGAGCCAGATAGAACCGCAAAGAGCGGAGCCACAGAGCAAAGCCACAGAGTGCGAAGCAAGGTCTGAGTGCAGAGCTGAGAGCAAAGCCACAGAGTGTAAAGCAAGGTCAGAGTGCAGAGCAAAGTTACAGAGAGCAGAGCTGAGGGAAATGCTGAGAGACACAGAAGCACAGGTTGTGGTAGAACTGAGCAAAGAGAAGCAGAGCCACAGACAGTGGCGAACAGAGCAGAAAATGCAAACCAAGACAGATATAAACAGACAGTGGAATAGGACTAGACTAAGACAGAGTCAGGAACGAGACAAGACACAGAGACAGACACAAGCCAGGGTACGAAACCCCGCTGGGTGGCTACACAAAAACATAGGCCAGGGTACTAAGCCCCACTGGGTGGCTACACAGGACACAGACCAGGGTACAACGCCCCCCTGGGTGGCAGACAAGAGAGAGTAACCGAGACAGGACCTGGCACCTCAGCAGCTAAGAACTGACTGAGGGAGTAAGTTGCACAGGCCCAGACCACAGGGTGGAGCTGCACTATATACAGGAGGCCTCTTGGTAATTGGTCAGGAACTGATTAGACAGATGCACCTGATTCCTATAAGAACCAGAGAGTTCAGGCGCCGGCCCCCTATACACATAGCCATGAAGCATGCACAGAGCAGAGACACAGAACATGGAGCTGGCATGAAACAAACCACATCATGGCCTGGAGCAGTGGGTAAGATTGTGTGAGAGATGTGAGGCCATGCCGTGATGCCAGCAGAGTTGTTACAGTTATACAGCGATCACTGGTGACATTATACACAGGACCTCTGTATATAGTTTACAGTGTATAGTGTCAGTGTATAGATAACACTGACTCACCAGTGACGTCTCTAGGTGAAGTCCTTCATCTTTCATCCAGCACAGACCGCCATCATTTCTTCCAGCCAGGACTCATCTCTGCAGGAAATAACACAGTCTTCTCGAGCTCCGCTTGCAAAACACATTACTTAATTTTTCCCAATTTCTACATTACACCACATGAAGAAAAAAAGGCGATATAGTGTCACTCTACACAGCAACAGGACCGCCCCCCCCCCATTTAAAACAGTATACTCAAACAATAAAATAAATACATCACAGCAGTAATAATATCCCTTAATTATCCCCTATGGTAATAATATTCCCCATCCTGGCCCCGTGTATCTCATTCCTGGCTCCTGCAATATGTTCTCACATCCTGCCCTCATGAGTATCCATCCTGCCCCATATGATCTCCCCATCCTGCCCCATCTGTCTCCAGCGTATCTATCCTGCCCATGCCTCCAGTCCCGCCCCCAGTGTGTCCAGCAATCTGCCCCAGTATGTCCAGCATATTGCCCCAGAGTCTCCAGCATTGCCCCCAGACAATGTGTCCAGGATATTGCCCCAGTGTGTCCAGCATTGCCCCAGACAGTGTGTCTAGCAATCTGCCCCAGTGTCTCCAACGTTGCCCCAGTGTCTCCAGCATTGCCTCAGTGTGTCCAGCAATCTGCCCCAGTGTCTCCAGCATTGCCCCAGTGTGTCCAGCAATCATCTGCCCCAGTCTGTCCTCCAGCATTGCCCCCAGTGTGTCCAGCAATCTGCCCCAGTGTCTCCAGCATTGCCCCAGTGTGTCCAGCAATCATCTGCCCCAGTGTGTCCTCCAGCATTGTCCCCAGTGTGTCCAGCAATCTGCCCCAGTGTCTCCATCATTGCCACGGTGTCTCCAGCATTGCCCCAGTGTGTCCAGCAATCATCTGCCCCAGTGTGTCCTCCAGCATTGCCCCCAGTGTGTCCAGCAATCTACCCCAGTGTCTCCAGCATTGCCCCAGGGTGTCCAGCTATCATCTGCCCCATTGTGTCCTCCAGCATTGCCCCCAGTGTGTCCAGCAATCTGCTTCAGTGTCTCCAGCATTGCCCCAGGGTGTCCAGCTATCATCTGCCCCAGTGTGTCCTCCGGCTCCAGCATATTGCCCCCAGTCAGTGTCACTGACTGTCCAGCATTCTGGCCCGCCCGGATTGCCATTAGGTTTGCAAAAAAACAACAAAAAAACAACAAAAACGAGTTCTCCTCACCTGACCAGGGCTCCAAGCGGAGAGCTCCCTCCAGCAGCGCCCACTCACCAGCGACTGATAATGACGTCAGATGCTGGCGACGTGTGTGCTGCGCCTGCGGCCGACTTCAGCTGCCAGCCACCAGGCGCCGGTAGGGGCCCGGTGAGCAGATGAGACGGGGCCAGATGCTGGCCCCCTCTCTTTGCCCACCGGGCCCATAAATGATACGCCAGTCAGCGCACGGGCAGTAATGCCCTGATGGCGGCGGGCAATCTGTGCGGTAGCCCAGGGCCCCCCACATCACTGACGCTCTTTTAATCCGCCCCTGATATCAGCGCATGACTTCTGTATAGGCTTGTGCTGCATGTTGCACTTTTGAATGTTTTTAACCCCTTAGTGACAGAGCCAATTTGGTACTTAATGACCGGGCCAATTTTTGCAATTCTGACCACTGTCACTTTATGAGGTTATAACTCTGGAACGCTTCAATGGATCCCGCTGATTCTGAGATTGTTTTTTCATGACATATTGTACTTCATGTTAGTGGTAACATTTCTTAGATATTACTTGCGATTATTTATGAAAAAAACAGAAATATGGCGAAAATTTTTAAAATTTTGCAATTTTCAAACTTTGTATTTTTATGCCCTTAAATCAGAGAGATATGTCACGAAAAATAGTTAATAAATAACATTTTCCACATGTCTACTTTACATCAGCACAATTTTGGAAACAAAATTTTTTTTTGTTAGGGAGTTATAAGGGTTAAAAGTTGACCAGCAATTTCTCATTTTTACAACACCATTTTTTTTAGGGACCACATCACATTTGAAGTCATTTTGAGGGGTCTATGTGATAGAAAATAATGAAGTGTGACACCATTCTAAAAACTATACCCCTCAAGGTTCTCAAAACCACATTCAAGAAGTTTATTAACCTTTTACGTGCTTCACAGGAACTGAAACAATGTGGAAGGAAAAAATGAACATTTAACTTTTTTTTGCAAACATCTTAATTCAGAACCATTTTTTTTATTTTCACAAGTGTAAAAACAGAAATGTAACCATAAATTTTGTTATGCAATTTATCCTGAATACGCCAATACCCCATATGTGGGGGTAAACCACTGTTAGGGCGCACCGCAGAACTTAGAAGTGAAGGAGTGCCGTTTGACTTTTTCAATGCAGAATTGGCTGGAATTGAGATGGGACGCCATGTCACGTTTAGAGAGCCCCTGATGTGCCTAAACAGTGGAAACCCCCCACAAGTGACACCATTTTGGAAACTAGACCCCTTAAGGAACTTATCTAGATGTGTGGTGAGCACTTTGAACCCCCAAGTGCTTCACAGAAGTTTATAACGTAGAGCCGTGAAAATAAAAAATCGCTTTTGTTTACACAAAAATGATCTTTTTGCCCACAAATTTTTATTTTCACAAGGGTAACAGGAGAAATTAGACCACAAAAGTTGTTGTGCAATTTCTCCTGAGTACGCTGATACCCAATATGTGGGGGTAAACCACTGTTTGGGCGCACCGCAGAGCTTGGAAGAGAAGGAGTGCCGTTTTACTTTTTCAATGTAGAATTGGCTGGAATTGAGATTGGACGCCATGTCGCGTTTGGAGAGCCCCTGATGTGCCTAAACAGTAGAAATCCCCCACAAGTGACCCCATTTTGGAAACTAGACCCCTTAAGGAACTTATCTAGATGTGTGGTGAGCACTTTGAACCCCCATGTGCTTCACAGAAGTTTATAATGTAGAGCCGTGAAAAAAAAAAAATCGCATTTTTTCTACAAAAATGATCTTTTTGCCCACAAATTTTTATTTTCACAAGGGTAACAGGAGAAATTAGAACACAAAAGTTGTTGTGCAATTTCTCCTGAGTACGCTGATACCCAATATGTGGGGGTAAACCACTGTTTGGGTGCACCGCAGAGCTTGGAAGAGAAGGAGTGCCGTTTTACTTTTTCAATGTAGAATTGGCTGGAATTGAGATTGGACGCCATGTCGCGTTTGGAGAGCCCCTGATGTGCCTAAACAGTAGAAATCCCCCACAAGTGACCCCATTTTGGAAACTAGACCCCCCATGGAACTTATCTAGATGTGTGATGAGAACTTTGAATGCCCAAGTGCTTCACAGAAGTTTATAATGCAGAGTCGTGAAAATAAAAAATATTTTTTTTTCCACAAAAAAGATATTTTAGCCCCCAAGTTTTTATTTTCACAAGGGTAACAAGAAAAATTGGACCACAAAAGTTGTTGTCCAATTTGTCCTGAGTATGCTGGTACCCCATATGTGGGGGTAAACCACTGTTTGGGCGCACGGAAGAGCTCGGAAGGAAGGAGCGCCGTTTTGGAATGCAGACTTTGATAGAATGGTCTGCGGGCATTATGTTGCGTTTGCAGAGCCCCTGATGTACCTAACCAGTAGAAACCCTCCACAAGTGACCCCATTTTGGAAACTAGACCCCCCAAGGAACTTATCTAGATGTGTGGTGAGAACTTTGAATGCCCAAGTGCTTCACAGAAGTTTAGAATGCAGAGTCGTGAAAATAAAAAATATTTTTTTTTTCACAAAAAAGATATTGTAGCCCCCAAGTTTTTATTTTCACAAGGGTAACAGGAGAAATTGGACCACTAAAGTTGTTGTCCAATTTATCCTGAGTATGCTGATGCCCCATATGTGGGGGTAAACCACTGTTTGGGCGCACGGCAGAGCTCGGAAGGGAAGGAGCGCCTTTTTGGAATGCAGACTTTGATAGAATGGTCTGTG
This sequence comes from Ranitomeya imitator, assembly GCF_032444005.1. Lineage (NCBI taxonomy): Eukaryota > Metazoa > Chordata > Amphibia > Anura > Dendrobatidae > Ranitomeya > Ranitomeya imitator. Next base: position 716,448,803 of record NC_091284.1, read on the forward strand.
GGCATTATGTTGCGATTGCAGAGCCCCTGATGTACCTAAACTGTAGTAACCCCCCACAAGTGACCCCATTTTGGAAACTAGACCCCCCAAGGAACTTATCTAGATGTGTGGTGAGAACTTTGAATGCCCAAGTGCTTCACAGAAGTTTAGAATGCAGAGTCGTGAAAATAATTTTTTTTTTTTTTCACAAAAAAGATATTGTAGCCCCCAAGTTTTTATTTTCACAAGGGTAACAGGAGAAATTGGACCACTAAAGTTGTTGTCCAATTTATCTTGAGTATGCTGATGCCCCATATGTGGGTGTGTAAACCACTGTTTGGGCGCACGGCAGAGCTCGTAAGGGAAGGAGCGCCGTTTTGGAATGCAGACTTAGATAGAATGGTCTGTGCGCGTTATGTTGCGTTTGCAGAACCCCTGATGTACCTAATCAGTAGTAACCCCCCACAAGTGACCCCGTTTTGGAAACTAGACCCCCCAAGGAACTTATATAGATGTGTGGTGAGAAGTTTGAATGCCCAAGTGCTTCACAGAAGTTTATAATGCAGAGTCATAAAAATATATATATATTTTTCCACAAAAAGGATTTTGTAGCCCCCAAGTTTTTATTTTCACAAGGGTAACAAGAGAAATTGGACCCCGGAAGTTGTTGTCCAATTTATCCCGAGTATGCTGATGCCAAATATGTGGGGGTAACCCACTGTTTGGGCGCACGGCAGAGCTCAGAAGGGAGGGAGCACCATTTGACTTTTTGAGCGCAAAATTGGCTGTCGTGTTTGGAGACCCCCTGATGTACCTAAACAGTGGAAACCCCCCCAATTCTAGCTCCAACCCAACTCCAACACACCCCTAACCTTAATCCTAACCCGATCGATAATCCTAATCACTAACCCTAACGATAATCCCAACCCTTACCCCAAAACAACCCTAATGTCAACACTAACCATAACCCTAATCAAAACCCTAAATCCAACACACCCCTAATCCTAATCTCAACACTAACCTCAAACCTAACCCTAATCCCAATACACCCCTAATCACAACCCTAACCTTAACCCTAATCCCAAACCTAACCCTAATCCCAAGCGTAACCCTAATGCCAACCCTAACCCTAATACCAACCCTAATCCAAACCCTAACCCTAATCCCAACTCTAACCCTAACTTTAGCCCCAACCCTAACCCTAAGGCTACTTTCACACTTGCGTCGTTTGGCATCCGTCGCAATCCGTCATTTTGGACAAGAAACGGATCCTGCAAATGTGCCCGCAGGATGCGTTTTTTGCCCATAGACTTGTATTGCCGACGGATCGTGACGGATGGCCACACGGCGCGTCCGTAGTGCACTGGATCAGTGTTTTTGCGGACCGTCAGCACAAAAAAACATTCAATGTAACGTTTTTTTGTACGTCGCATCCGCCATTTCTGACCGCGCATGCGTGGCCGTAACTCCGCCCCCTCCTCCCCAGGACATAGATTGGGCAGCGGATGCGTTGAAAAACTACATCCGCTGCCCACGTTGTGCACAATTTGCACAATGTGCGTCTGTATGTCGGTCCGATGCATTGCGACGGCCCTGTACCGACGTAAGTGTGAAAGAAGCCTAGCCCTAAATTTTGCGCCAACCCTAACCCTAAATTTAGCCCTAACCCTAACCCTACCCCTAACCCTACCCCTAGCCCTAACCCTAGCCCTAGCCCTAACCCTACCCCTAGCCCTAACCCTACCCCTAACCCTAACCCTACCCCAACCCTACCCCTAATCCTAGCCCTAACCCTACCCCTAACCCTACCCCTAACCCTACCCCTAACCCTAGCCCTACTCCTAACCCTAGCCCTAACCTTAACCCTACCCCTAACCCTACCCCTAACCCTAACCCTACCCCTAACCCTACCCCTAACCCTACCCCTAATTTTAGCCTCAACTGCTCTTCTCCTGCCGGCCGGCAGATGGAGACAGATGGCGGGTGCACTGCACATGCGCCCGCCATTTTCTTTTGCCCAGAAGATGCCGGCGGCCAGGAGGAGCAGCAGGAGGATCCAGGGACACAGGTGAGTATGATAGGGTCCCCGAATCCCCCTATTTCTCTGTCCTCTGATGTGCGATCACATCAGAGGACAGAGAATTACACTTAGCTTTTTTTTTTTTCTTTTTTTGCGGTCGCCGGTAAACAGTTAATTACCGACGATCGCAAAACAGGGGTCGCTAAAACCGACCCCCGATCATGCTCTTTGGGGTCTCGGCTACCCCCGGCAGCCGAGACCTCAAAGATTCTCGCGGGGCCGGCCGGCGGGCGCACTGCGCATGCGCCCGCCATTTTCAAGATGGCGGCGCCCACCGGGAGCCACGAGGAGCATCAGGGGAGATAGGCAAGTATTGGGGGGCTACCTGGGACCCATTTTCTCTATCCTCCGATGTGCGATCACAGGATAGAGAAATTAAAAAGAGATCGCTTTTTTTTTTTGCGATCGCCGGTAAACGGTTAATTACCGGCGATCGCAAATGCGGGGTGGGTTAAAAACCCCCCGAATCATGTTCTCTGGGGTCTCGGCTACCCCCGGCAGCCGAGACCCCGGAGAAAATCCAACTCTGGGGGGCGCTATTTACTTTTTCCACAGCGCCATTAATTAACGGCGCTGTGGTTTAAGTACCCTTAGCGGCCGCCGTTAAAAGGCGTATCGGCGGTCGCTAAGGGGTTAATCTTTTTCTGTGTGAAATGTTTTGATATATGTATTTTTGTATGCTCATCAATAAAAATTATATGTTTCGCACATCCTGAAGTGCTCCCATATGTGGGCATGATCTTTTTCTTTGGCTAGTAGGACCTGGGATGATGGCAGTCATGTGACCATCATATGGTCTGGCTTAAATAGCTTGACTTGAGAGTGAGTTTGTGTTGTGGTTTGGAGAGAGCAAGTCTCCAAACGGTGACTCCAAGCGGAGCTGAAAACACCTGGTGGTCTGAGCAGGCGAATCCCTCAGAGAAATGGACTTTGTCGTATGTTATCTTTTTGCTTTACCGTTATGCCAGAAAGGATCTGTTAATTTTGCTTAACCTTGCTATGGTCTATGCTGTCCATAATAAGGCAGCAGGTGATTTACTACAAGAAATGTTCCTGTGTCTACCTTGGGATGCAGCTTTGTGTGTCAACCCCTTACAATATATATATTATATATAATCTCCCTCTCACAAGAATTCCTCATAATTCCCCCAAATAAAGGTGGAGGGACAAGGATATCCAGTCCATATGCTGGAAAACAGGTTGTAACTGGGGAAGGAGAGAAGAGGATGAATCTTATCCAATGGGTGGGAAAAAATACAATAGACTGGTGACATAATTTCCCCACACCTGAAACTGGATAAATATCCGAGAGATACATGTGCTTGCTCTGTTACTCCATTTTGGCACCATGACACCATGATGAGCACATTGGCAGAGTGTCCACATACCCCCTGATCCCGTTTAAACCCTTACTCGGCTCTGCATACCCTTGCATTAACCCCCCCAGCTATTTATATCTGCACTGCTATTAACCCCTTGATTTATATAAAGGGACAGTTAGACAGTTAAGCCGGGTGAACTGCTTATTGGATGTATATGATTCGGTAAAGCGGGTGGTATATTATTAGGTAATTGTTGGTTTTAAAGGGAACCTGTCACCCCCAAAATTGATGGTGAGGTAAGCTCACCGTCATCAGGGGCTTATCTGCAGCATTCTGTGATGCTGTAGATAAGCCCCCGATGTTACCTGAAAGAGGAGAAAAAGAGGTTAGATTATACTGACCCAGGGGAGGTCCTGCTCCGATGGGTGTCTCAGGTCCGCTCCGATGGGTGTCTCAGGTCCGCTCCGGCGCCTCCCATCTTCATTCCATGAAGTCCTCTTCTGGTCTTCATGCCGCGGCTCCGGCGCAGGCGTACTTATCTGCCCTGTTGAGGGCAGAGCAAAGTACTGGAGTGCCCAGGCGCTGGGCCTCTCTGACCTTTCCGGCGCCTGCGCACTGCAGTACTTTCCTCTGCCCTCGACAGGGCAGACAAAGTACGCCTGCGCTGGAACAGCGGCGTGAAGACCAGAAGAGGACGTCATGGAATGAAGATGGGAGGTGCCGAAGCGGACCTGAGACCCCCATTTGACCAGAGCGCAGCGGGACCGCCCCTGGGTGAGTATAATCTAACGTCTTTTTCTCCTATTTCAGGTAACATCGGCGGCTTATCTACAGCATTACAGAATGCTGTAGATAAGCCCCTGATGACAGTGAGCTTACCTCACCATCGATTTTGGGGGTGACAGGTTCCCTTTAATGTGTGAGATTGTTTTGCTATTACTGTATTAGTGTTGTAGTATTAATTATATGTGTGCATATATAGATGAAGTTTAAATACACTATATAAAATGATACATACACGTATGCATGTTTTTCTCAATATCTGACATGAAATCAGAATAAATATTTCCGTTATAGGTCAGTTAGGATCACCATAATTATTAATATTTGCCAAATGCCAGAATATTGATCGAGAGATAATGTGTTAAGTCATTTTCATTATTTACTGCAAAGTCAAAAATTTACATAAATGAAGATTACTATGCCTTTAAACAATTCCGGACTGCCCATATGATGATGCCACGTGTTTGGATCCCTCCATTCTTGATAACCAGCCTTGTTGATGATTTCTCCGCCGATTAGAAGTGGTGTTTGGCGCACTGTCAGGCATTGTTCAGGTTCGCCCATCTCTATCCTCGGCTACTGCACCTGGCCATGCAGGAGCCGAGGATGAAACGTCCTTCTCGGCATGCAGCCCCAAACTTCTCTGTATGCGGCCGCATGTCATCGAAAATGGCTATGCGTGTCACTGCTGACACGCGTGTCATAGGTTCACCATCACGGTCCTAGTATGTCAACTTCCATGGTTTGTCTTCGGTTTATTTCAATATCGTACATAGTGTGATACATTTATGTTGTCTGGAATATTTTAAGTCTTTTTCAACAAAGGACTCATCTTAATGAGAAGGTCTGATTATATGCAATGTAGATATAACTTTGGAAGGACATTTATGGTTATATCATATTAGAATATTGTTCTTACAGAATTGCTGGAAAAACTTCCCATCTGAATATTAGAGAGACAAGGGGGACGATACAAATAAAGTTATAAATAAAATAAAACTCTGCTTCTGGTTCTGTATTCACAATAAATCCAATATGCGGTTTCAGATCATCTATGTGGTTTTAATCTCAACTCGTTTCGAAGTTAACGCACTTCATCAGGAGTCCGCATTGTGGTATTCAGAAATTCATGTTCTTGACAATAAAACAACCCAACTTTAGATAAATAGAGCTGATTTTCAGTCTCAAAACAGTTTGCAATGCATCTGCAGTGTATGAATGCAGCCTTTTACTGTATGGAATAACAACCTTTTTTTGTTTTGCATGCTTATTATAAATCAGTGCAGAAACCTGTCGATTTACATGTATTTGTCATGCTTTCCAATTGACACAGTAGACCTCAACTACTTAATGGTTTAAACATAATCTTTCTGTTCAAAAGATGTATCCTTGCTGCTTGTTCTGTCGGGCCATTTGTTAGGTCTTGTTATGGAAGCCTATCACTAATGATAACAAGGAAACGCATCACTGCTTGTAATACATATGATTTTCCAGCTTGGGTGCTTTACCAGAAAGACATTTTGCTATGCACTTTTCCTTTTCTGAAATGAGAAATGAAAATATGCAAATCCATTGGGGTTTTATTGCTAATGCAACAAAAAGTTGGAGACATGGAAAATTTTCTTAAGTGAATGAAATATCAACATTTTTCATTGTGGTAAGACACTTGGAACTTAACAATTCTTGGTTATTTTGTTTTTCTTCTTTACCTGGGTGTAAGAGAGTGAACATTTAGCTCCAGGCCTTTATGGGACTATGTCAGGAGCTGAACTGTCACAAAGTCAATTACAACACTTCGAAGAGTGGTAATGGCCAACTCCAAAATACTATCCTCACCACAAATAGATTTTGCCTCACTAGAAATAAACTGTAAACTTTATACAAATGAACTCACAATCACACCAAGGGCATTACAGTTTAGGAAAGTGCATTGATTAATTTAGGTATTTCATCTCCGCTATACATCTGTTAGGAGCAATGAACAGTTGTCGATCAAATCAAATCCATAGAGATATTGCTGGGGAGGGTAAAAAATGCATACAATCAATGTGTAAAGGAGTGGAAAAGCTGCCCGCACTCCCCCTTGAAGGTCTGGCGATTTTATAATGTATTGCTATGTTTAAAATGTTGGTATGTCTATTTTCTGTCCAGAAACAATGAGTTAGCAGCAGACAGGATTATTAGTTGGAGACCAGCCCAGGATGGGAGGAGGTAAATGGGCACACAGGAATCCAATTTACTGATTCCTAGGAGATAGTGGTAACCATTGAGATGTGTCGTTTCTTGCAGGCTTGTATGGAAACGGTGTTGTGTGTGAAGACAGGGAAACATATATTGGATAGTTCGTTCTGAAGACAAGCAACGAATAAGTGGCAACAGGAATTCCGGAGTTCAGGCAGAATGTCTGGTAAAAATAAAGAGTAGGATGAGTTCCTTAATGCAGCCAAAGAAGCCTAAGTAAACAGACGATACATCGCTCAGGTGAGCAGCAGAACAAAGTCCTAAAGAGAACTAAGCTGTAGGAAGTATTCCTAATATCAGGTAGTAAAGATGTAAGGAAACAATATCTGTTCTAGAGAAGAAGCAAGAATGTCGCCGTACTGGGACATGAGCTCTCCTATGGAGAGCTGAAAATGCAGTGGCACACAGCTAGGAGTGTGTGCCCCTCAGTGAATGGACTTTGACGGTAATAGTGAGGAGTTGTACTGATGAACCTCAACCAATGATATCCTCACAAATAAACTAAGGGTAGCTGGGTATATCTCAACCTCAATCCTCACAGGGGAAGATGAACCGCCCCGTAATGGTTTGCTCGACTGTTGTAACATTTAATGGAAGTAATGTACCACCCAGGATCAAAGCCATGGGCCATGTAAATTCAGAGCCCAAGGCCAGAAGTGCAATAGGAGCGGTAACTCTGCGGTGCCTTAACTCACTGGGTGTGAGACCCCACTTGAGTTATTAGCACATTGCAATGACTAAGAACCACAAGGTTTGAAACGCGTCTGCCCCTACACATTAATCCCTTCTGGGGGCTGGTGACATATATGCTGTATGCCATTTTAAAAATAATTTTTCAACAAACTTTGGTTTTAGTGACACAAGTGGAGCCCTTTCCTTAATCAATTGCTATTCCTGCTGCATCGCAGACTTTCTGTGCTCTTGTCTTGGACATCACATGGGTGAGCTGACCTTCCTATCATCTATGTTTTTATTAGCACATTTGCACGCACTTAACTTTCATCTTTTTAAGCATGCACCCTAATGACAAGATTGTGGCTAGGATGAGATATTTTTAAGTTTCCCGGTCAATAGTCAAGTCAGGTTTTCACTGTAAAACCTCCAACATTTATTTTGTTTCACTGTGTGTCATCCTTGCACTCTGTATCCTTTTAATAAGCATTTTTCAGGTAGTTCCATCCTGAACTGTTTTTTTTTTGGGGGGATGTGGCCTTCAGGTTCCACTCCCCCTTTGCAAACTCCCTTATTTCTTCATACAGGAGGAGAGCCAGTCTAGACTGAGATACTAGCTCCGCTTGCGTGGAAGCCCAAATGGATGCTGGGAGGATAACCTGCAGTTCCTACGTTTTGGCGATGGGAAGCCACTGGTCCCTGATTTTCGCTGTGGCCTTTTGGTCTGGATAGTTGGAGAAAGGAGTATTGGAGTCTATTCTCCCTTGGGAGCAGGCTTCAATCCTTATATATTATTTCTAAACACTCTTTTTCGGTGATTATGTTGTATCTCTGTTCATACTGCACCCACACACACAAATGATGCACCATTTGAAAGGTAAACTTGCCCCCTTCAGCAAGAAAATAGCCAAACAAACCACACATCCACGATGTGATCACAAAATACAGTTTAAACATTAATTTTCATAAACCTGCAGTAAGAAAAAATGACCTACAGATGGCACCAAGCACACTACCACAAAGCTGCTTACAGACATCACAAACAAATCCGAACATTTGCCTTTGGGGCTTTTCAGCTTGCTGAACTCCTTGCCCAGCCGATTTCAGGCACATTGGAGGATTGCACACTTCACTGCAGGTGAGTCACATATGCAAACACATTTGTAAACATGCACTGCCTATTCAATTGCACACTTGCTCCATTTATACTGCATCAACACACACAAATGATACACCATTTCCAAGGTCAAATTACCTGCAGGTGGCATTTGCCTTTTGGGTATTTCCAGCTTGCCGAAGTGCTTGCCCAGCCAATGTCAGGCAAATTCGAGGAATGCACACTCCACTGCAGGTGAGTCACATATGCAAACACATTTGTAAACATTCACTGCTTTTTCAGTTATTACTTCGCACCACACACACAAAAAATACACAGTTTGAAAGGTAAACTTTCCCCCTTCACAAAGAAAAGACACAAACAAACCACACATTCAAGACTTGATCAATAAATACAGTTTAAACATACATTTTCAGAAACCTGCAGAAAAAAACACTAACCTGCAGGTGGCACCACAGCCTCATGTTGCTCCGTTTATACTCCACTGAGAAGCAAAATACCACACATTCATGACTTGATCAATAAATACAGTTTAAACATTCATTTTCTGAAGCCTGCAGAAAAAAAAATAACCTGCAGGTGGCACCACAACCTCAAGACTTTTTTTTAGCCACTACTTATCAAACCAATTTATTGTATTACCATCCTACATATATAAATACCTATATGTGTTCATCATCTCATTAAATACATTTACATTTGACCAGCTTGATTTTCCTGAAATTGCCTGTGCAATTTTGCATGGGCCATCTAGTATACTGAATTTTTGTGCACTTTTTTATGGCGCTGTTCACTTTTTAAGTATACTCAAGTAGAGAGCACAATTTTAGGCTAATAAAATATAATATTGTAGACAATTGGTAGACCTGTAGCATTCCAAGCGCTCTCTGTGCGTGTTGCGCTATTTAATTTCTTCTTGATGTTCCAGTTTGTGGAAACGTCAACTCTCTTCCATTGCAATTTCCATAATTCCATGTACCTGCTCTCCAAGGATGTGTACAAGAGTCACTGAAAAGTGTTTTATACTGCACATGCACTGGGGACAAGCAGTGCTATTGCTGGCCCATGTAAGTGATGTTATCAGTAATGACTAGGGTTGAGCGCCTTTTAGTTTTTTAGGGTCGAGTCGGGTTTCGAGAAACCCGACTATCTCAAAAGTCGAGTCGAGTGAAATCGGCCGATTATCGCGAAAAGTCAGGAATCGACCGAAACATGAAACCCAATGCAAGTCAATGGGGAAGCATTGTCGGCAGTGAGTGGAGGCCAGGAAAACACCTACAGTGCCCATTTTAATGGCAAAAACATCCATTGTTGGTACTGAAGCTTGTCAATCTTAATTTAGCTTATAATAATAGTTAGGCATTGGACATTGGGGGTCATTTGGCTAAAGTTGTGGGGGGTATGGCTGGGTCAAGTATTTAGTGGGCCCAGGAAACGTGGACCACGTCACGGCAGTGGTGCAGGGAGAGGTAAGTATTTCAACTTTGCAAGTGCTGTGATCCTGAGCAAGCAGGGGGGGCCCACTCGTTCGCATTGGCACTGACACAGGGCCCCTCAAAGTACGGCGGTATGTTTGCACGGCGGGGACGCCTCCAACCGGCAGCGACACTTTTGCGTACTATGAGGGGCTCTGTGCCAGTGACGTCGCCAACAAGTATTCCCCCCCCACCTGATGAAGGAACCTGCACTTTCATCTGCACCTTCCTCTTTGCCCCCATGTAAGGTGGTATGGTATGCGGGAAGGGGAACCTCACTTTCAGCAGGGTCAGATTCTGGCTGTGTAGCATGCAAGGGGAATGTAGTGGTCTGGGTCAATGTACCAGCAGACTCATCTAGCACTGGCTGGGCAATGGGCAGGATGAGGAGGAAACACAGATATAGGCCCAAATAATAAAGTGGGCTAAATGCAGTTCAAAATTGGTAACAGGACTAACCAGGCGGCATTGCTTTGTTCAGTGGAGGACAACTGTAATGAGAGGCTGACACAGTGAGTAGGCCCAAATCAGTAAGTAGGCTAAATGCAGTTCAAAATTGGTAACAGTAGTAAACAGGCGGCACTGCTTTGTTCAGTGGAGGAGAACAGCAAGGAGCGGCAGACACCGTTAGTAGGCCCCAACCAAACTAGTAGCCCCACTGCATTTGTTCCATTTAACAACTATTTAACAAGAGCCTGAAGATAGAAGGTCAGGAAAGGCAACCTGGAGAACACCTTGGAGCGGCAGACACTGTTAGTAGGCCCCAACCAAACTAGTAGCCCCACTGAAGTTTTAAAATTCCGATAGGCTGAAAACCTGACAATTGCAGGTCATTTTTTTAAGAGGACAGCTGTATTGAGTGGCACAGACAGACACTGCTAGTAGGCCTTGCACCACAAAGTTGGCTCGATGCAGGTTTAAAAAAGGATACATGGGTACACAGGCAGCATTGGTGTGGTCAGTGGAGGACTATTGGAAGGAGGGACCGCAGACAGACTTAGTAGGCCTAACATAAAAAAGTAGGCTCAATGCAGTTTCAATTATCCTGCAGGGGTACACAGGCAGCATTGATGTGGTCAGTGGAGGACTATTGGAAGGAGGGACCACAGACAGACTTAGTAGGCCTAAAATAAAAAAGTAGGCTCAATGCAGTTTCAATTATCTTGCAGGGGTACACAGGCAGCATTGGTGTGGTCAGCGGAGGACTATTGGAAGGAGGCACCGCAGACAGACTTAGGAGGCCTAAAATAAAAAAAAGGTGGCTCTATGCACTTTTAAATAGGTTCCAGGGGTACACAGGCAGCATTGGTGTGGTCAATGGAGGACTATTGGAAGGAGGGACCGCAGACAGTCTTAGTAGGCCTAAAATAAAAAAGGAGGCTCTATGCACTTTTAAATAGGTTCCAGGGGTACACAGGCAGCATTGGTGTGGTCAGCGGAGGACTATTGGAAGGAGGGACCGCAGACAGACTTAGTAGGCCTAACATAAAAAAGTAGGCTCAATGCACTTTTAAATAGGTTCCAGGGGTACACAGGCAGCATTGGTGTGGTCAGTGGAGGACTATTGGAAGGAGGGACCGCAGACAGACTTAGTAGGCCTAAAATAAAAAAGTAGGCTCAATGCAGTTTCAATTATCTTGCAGGGGTACACAGGCAGCATTGGTGTGGTCAGCGGAGGACTATTGGAAGGAGGGACCGCAGACAGACTTAGTAGGCCTAAAATAAAAAAGTAGGCTCAATGCAGTTTCAATTATCTTGCAGGAGTACACAGGCAGCATTGGTGTGGTCAGTGGAGGACTATTGGAAGGAGGGACCGCAGACAGACTTAGTAGGCCTAAAATAAAAAAAAGTAGGCTCTATGCATGTTTAAATAGGTTCCAGTGGTACACAGGCAGCATTGGTGTGGTCAGTGGAGGACTATTGGAAGGAGGGACTGCAGACAGACTTAGTAGGCCTAAAATAAAAAAAGTAGGCTCTAGGCACTTTTAAATAGGTTCCAGGGGTACACAGGCAGCATTGGTTTGGTCAGCGGAGGACAATTGGAAGGAGTGTCTGACACAGTTAGTACTCCAAAAGAATACATAAATGTTAATGTCTCGCAAAAAAAAAAAAAGGGTGGAATACTTAGGTACAGGGGTGGGCTCCTCTGCTGACTTTCAGACATTGTTATTTGGCACAAAGTATTTACTGGTGTAAATGTAGGACAGGGCCACTGAATATTTTAAGTAGCATCATACATGTCAACAAATTGGTATTGTCAGTGCCAGGCATTGAAGGATTTCACTGCATAGACTAAACAGCGGTGGAGCAGTGACAGATAATTTTGCAAGTGAAAACACAAAAAAGCACAGTAAAACCAAAAACACACTGTTGCAAAAAAAATCACAGTGGACAGCAAGTGCTAGTAAAAAGATGGAAAAAACAGGGTATTTGGTTGATACGTTTTTTGCAAAAAATGTATATTAAGCCGCTCTACCAAACGTCAAGGTATACCCATATCAGAGCAGTCCTAACTAATGTATGTAATCCCTATCTGATGTATTTAAAACCTGGTCATATGTACAATACCTGTATGAGCAGGATTCAGAAAAGGAATGTCCATGTGGACACGCTGGACAGAACGGCTCCTGTGCGCACAGCTCAAAAAAAGAGGGGTGGAGGCCTCCCCAGTCTTGTGGACACAAGAAAACAATTATATGAAACCAGAACACATGAGCTGCGCGCACAGTGAACAAGCCCGTAGAGACATGTTCACACCACCAAGAGACTTGAAAACACAAAAAAGCACAGTAAAACCAAAAACACACTGTTGCAAAAAAAATCACAGTGGACAGCAAGTGCTAGTAAAAAGATGGAAAAAACAGGGTATTTGGTTGATACGTTTTTTGCAAAAAATGTATATTAAGCCGCTCTACCAAACGTCAAGGTATACCCATATCAGAGCAGTCCTAACTAATGTATGTAATCCCTATCTGATGTATTTAAAACCTGGTCATATGTACAATACCTGTATGAGCAGGATTCAGAAAAGGAATGTCCATGTGGACACGCTGGACAGAACGGCTCCTGTGCGCACAGCTCAAAAAAAGAGGGGTGGAGGCCTCCCCAGTCTTGTGGACACAAGAAAACAATTATATGAAACCAGAACACATGAGCTGCGCGCACAGTGAACAAGCCCGTAGAGACATGTTCACACCACCATGAGACTTGAAAACACAAAAAAGCACAGTAAAACCAAAAACACACTGTTGCAAAAAAAATCACAGTGGACAGCAAGTGCTAGTAAAAAGATGGAAAAAACAGGGTATTTAGTTGATACGTTTTTTGCAAAAAATGTATATTAAGCCGCTCTACCAAACGTCAAGGTATACCCATATCAGAGCAGTCCTAACTAATGTATGTAATCCCTATCTGATGTATTTAAAACCTGGTCATATGTACAATACCTGTATGAGCAGGATTCAGAAAAGGAATGTCCATGTGGACACGCTGGACAGAACGGCTCCTGTGCGCACAGCTCAAAAAAAGAGGGGTGGAGGCCTCCCCAGTCTTGTGGACACAAGAAAACAATTATATGAAACCAGAACACATGAGCTGCGCGCACAGTGAACAAGCCCGTAGAGACATGTTCACACCACCAAGAGACTTGAAAACACAAAAAAGCACAGTAAAACCAAAAACACACTGTTGCAAAAAAAATCACAGTGGACAGCAAGTGCTAGTAAAAAGATGGAAAAAACAGGGTATTTGGTTGATACGTTTTTTGCAAAAAATGTATATTAAGCCGCTCTACCAAACGTCAAGGTATACCCATATCAGAGCAGTCCTAACTAATGTATGTAATCCCTATCTGATGTATTTAAAACCTGGTCATATGTACAATACCTGTATGAGCAGGATTCAGAAAAGGAATGTCCATGTGGACACGCTGGACAGAACGGCTCCTGTGCGCACAGCTCAAAAAAAGAGGGGTGGAGGCCTCCCCAGTCTTGTGGACACAAGAAAACAATTATATGAAACGAGAACACATGAGCTGCGCGCACAGTGAACAAGCCCGTAGAGACATGTTCACACCACCAAGAGACTTGAAAACACAAAAAAGCACAGTAAAACCAAAAACACACTGTTGCAAAAAAAATCACAGTGGACAGCAAGTGCTAGTAAAAAGATGGAAAAAACAGGGTATTTGGTTGATACGTTTTTTGCAAAAAATGTATATTAAGCCGCTCTACCAAACGTCAAGGTATACCCATATCAGAGCAGTCCTAACTAATGTATGTAATCCCTATCTGATGTATTTAAAACCTGGTCATATGTACAATACCTGTATGAGCAGGATTCAGAAAAGGAATGTCCATGTGGACACGCTGGACAGAACGGCTCCTGTGCGCACAGCTCAAAAAAAGAGGGGTGGAGGCCTCCCCAGTCTTGTGGACACAAGAAAACAATTATATGAAACCAGAACACATGAGCTGCGCGCACAGTGAACAAGCCCGTAGAGACATGTTCACACCACCATGAGACTTGAAAACACAAAAAAGCACAGTAAAACCAAAAACACACTGTTGCAAAAAAAATCACAGTGGACAGCAAGTGCTAGTAAAAAGATGGAAAAAACAGGGTATTTGGTTGATACGTTTTTTGCAAAAAATGTATATTAAGCCGCTCTACCAAACGTCAAGGTATACCCATATCAGAGCAGTCCTAACTAATGTATGTAATCCCTATCTGATGTATTTAAAACCTGGTCATATGTACAATACCTGTATGAGCAGGATTCAGAAAAGGAATGTCCATGTGGACACGCTGGACAGAACGGCTCCTGTGCGCACAGCTCAAAAAAAGAGGGGTGGAGGCCTCCCCAGTCTTGTGGACACAAGAAAACAATTATATGAAACCAGAACACATGAGCTGCGCGCACAGTGAACAAGCCCGTAGAGACATGTTCACACCACCAAGAGACTTGAAAACACAAAAAAGCACAGTAAAACCAAAAACACACTGTTGCAAAAAAAATCACAGTGGACAGCAAGTGCTAGTAAAAAGATGGAAAAAACAGGGTATTTGGTTGATACGTTTTTTGCAAAAAATGTATATTAAGCCGCTCTACCAAACGTCAAGGTATACCCATATCAGAGCAGTCCTAACTAATGTATGTAATCCCTATCTGATGTATTTAAAACCTGGTCATATGTACAATACCTGTATGAGCAGGATTCAGAAAAGGAATGTCCATGTGGACACGCTGGACAGAACGGCTCCTGTGCGCACAGCTCAAAAAAAGAGGGGTGGAGGCCTCCCCAGTCTTGTGGACACAAGAAAACAATTATATGAAACCAGAACACATGAGCTGCGCGCACAGTGAACAAGCCCGTAGAGACATGTTCACACCACCAAGAGACTTGAAAACACAAAAAAGCACAGTAAAACCAAAAACACACTGTTGCAAAAAAAATCACAGTGGACAGCAAGTGCTAGTAAAAAGATGGAAAAAACAGGGTATTTGGTTGATACGTTTTTTGCAAAAACTGTATATTAAGCCGCTCTACCAAACGTCAAGGTATACCCATATCAGAGCAGTCCTAACTAATGTATGTAATTGTACATATGACCAGGTTTTAAATACATCAGATAGGGATTACATACATTAGTTAGGACTGCTCTGATATGGGTATACCTTGACGTTTGGTAGAGCGGCTTAATATACATTTTTTGCAAAAAACGTATCAACCAAATACCCTGTTTTTTCCATCTTTTTACTAGCACTTGCTGTCCACTGTGATTTTTTTTGCAACAGTGTGTTTTTGGTTTTACTGTGCTTTTTTGTGTTTTCAAGTCTCTTGGTGGTGTGAACATGTCTCTACGGGCTTGTTCACTGTGCGCGCAGCTCATGTGTTCTGGTTTCATATAATTTTGCAAGTGGTAGAGCACAGTTTGTGCTGGGGGGTGGGGGGCACTCTCTCATGCCCGGCGGTGCTGGCCCAAGGCCCCTCATGTTACAACGGTGTGTCTGATGTTGGGTGCGCGCCACCACCGCCAGAGACACTTCATTGTACTATGAGGGACCCGGTGCCAGTGCCGTCTTCCAAAAGTGGGCACACCCACCTCTTCAGACAAACGGCACTCTCACGGGTGCTTTCACCAAGTGGCGAGACCATGGCCCCGTGGGGGGAGTCAGCCCATTTAGGGAGGTGTAAACATGTCGTATGCTGGACATACAGCAGCTGCAAATGGAGAAATTGGAACACTCAGTAAGACCAGTCCAAAAGCAAGACCTTTTTAAAGGAAAGCTAGGTGTCAGCTGCGAAAGGTGGGGCAAAATAATTAGAAATCCATGAGTGGTTCATTTTAATGAAGGTTAGATCATCAACATTTTGGGTAGCCAGACAAGTCCTTTTTTCGGTCAGTATTGAACCAGCAGCACTGAATACTCTTTCTGATAGCACACTAGCTGCTGGGCAAGCGAGTTCCTGCAAAGCATATTCGGACAATTCAGGCCAGGTGTCTATTTTGGATGCCCAGTAATCAAATGGGAATGATGGGTGAGGGAGAATATCGATAGGGGAGGAAAAATAGTTAGTAACCATACTGGACAAATGTTGTCTCCTGTCACTTTGAATTGATGCTGCAGTACCTGTCCTGTCTGCGGTCATTGCGAAATCACTCCACAACCTGGTCAGAAAACCCCTCTGTCCAACGCCACTTCTGATTTGTGCACCTCTAACACCTCTGCCCTGTTGCCCCGTGAGGAAAATGTATATCATAAGTTAGTTCTCTTGACAGCCTGCGTGGGCTAAGCCCCCCTTCTTGGAGTGATGCTGCAACAGTTTGTAGCTTCAAATTCCTGACTTTCAACTCCCAAATCCCCCATCACCCCTCGCCAAAGGTATTTACGACCGGCATTTCCTGCCGTGCAAGCTCTTGTCCAGCTATAAGTGAACTAGAAACTTCTAGGATCCATGAAAGATTCTTTGTTTGGTTTTTGTAAGATATTATGCACAATGTTTACTTTAAGAACACGAAAATATATATTCGTATTCTCACTCGGTGTATCTACCCATCCCGCGAAACACGGGCTTCTAACTCCATCTGGTAAAGAAGTAGGGATTTCTCTGTAAATATGTATCCCAGATAGGACATATTTGATCTCATTAGAATGCCCACGTTAATCCGAGATGAACGATGGGTTTATTATGACTATGACATGTTTTGTAGCGAAGTTATAGAAATTAGAGAGAATAGTTTAAAGTTTAGTCAGAATGCAGAGAGAGGAGGGTCAGGATAAACCAGCCTTTCTGTGATGTCACAGCCTTAAGGTTTTAAGTGTCTGGCAGGCTCTGAGGAGTCACTTCTTGACTTCTTGTCTTCTCCTGAAGCCAGCAGCACGTACAATGAGCTGGGACGTATGGTTGCCTGCCATGCTTTGAACATGTGAGTGTTACCTTTTCTCATTTAATCCCGGTTTATTTCATAATTACCCTTGTACATATTTGCAATTGTCTCATTTGTAACATCTTTATAAAATATTTTTGATAAAGCACTGCCTAATTTTTATGGGATATAATATTATATGTTAGTTCATTCTCCATGCTCTAAAAACCGTACCCTAAGTCTTCTGAAGGGAAATACGCTACTGTTGTGTTAAGTTAGCTTCGGACCCGTTTAATCGAAGCTGGTGGCAGCGATAATGTGCTGACTTTTGGATTATGTTGTAGCGACTGCGGCGTTGATAATTATTGTTCCTGCCTGAGTGGGAGTAGTTTATCGCGTCGCTGCAGCGTGCCCAATAGCCAGTACATATCAGGCAGCCTTTCTGGCGAATAATTACCCAGGGTGCAGTACCTAATCTGACCTGAGAGTAAGGGGGCACCAGAGAGCTGCAAGTGTTAAGTGGAACTGTAAGCGGGATATACATAAATCCCTGCAGTTCGTGGTATATGGAAAAGCAGTGGGATACCTAAAATAAGCCCCTGCTGTAAACTAAGAGGTCAATAGCCTTGGGTGTGTTGTTTCATCACATTGTGGAGTGGAGGGATAACTAAGATAAGCCCCCCTGCACATGTGATAGCTGTCTGTTGGCCCAAAGTCACCCCGACCCGTGACGTAGGGGTGACGGTCACGGTGTGAATCGTGACAAATTGGTGGCAGCGGTCAGTGAATCCAGACAAATTGGTGGCAAGGCGGTGGGATATCTTAGAGCATTAGTGATTTGGTTTGAGTAATCATTCCTCTCACTAAAAACTTGCAGAAAGTTCTTGCGAGGACTCTGCGCAAATAAGTTTGGAGAACGAACGCAGTGTTTTATTAGTCTTGAGACAATTGCGTACTGGTAATTATCCCCTCCCTTCCTCTTCGTTTTTCTATCCTATCTTTTATTTGGCAACCATGGTTGTGCTGGGAGAAGTCTTTTATGAGAAGCAGACCAGAGACACCCTTGTTGCCTTATGCAAGTCACAGCACATTGACTTTGCAAGCAAAAACAAAGCCCAACTGGTCGCAGATCTGGTGCAATGGGAAGCCGCTCTAGACCACTCTCAGAGGTCAGAGGCCGCAGAAGCCAGAACCAGCGAACATGGTGCTGCAGCAGAGGTCCAACCACTGAATGCTGGCCCTGTTAGCAATCCGGGCAAATTGGACCCCCACCTGCAGGCGGCCTTGAAAGAATTCCCCACTGACGACCATGAGGGACGTCGGCAGCTGGTTCAGCAATACCGGCAGGAGGCCCAGCAAGCCGAGAGAGAGGCCCGAGCAGAGAGAGAGGCCCGAGCCGAGCGGCAAGCGGAGCTGGAGTACCAGCTTCAGTTAGCCCAACTGCAAATGCAGGGGTCGTCCCTGACCAACCGTGAGCCCAGCAGCGCTCAGATACCTAAGTCCCGGCCCGATCACTTTCCTGTTATGGAGAAGGACGGAGACTTGGACACTTTTCTGCGGGCCTTTGAGAAAGCCTGCAGACAGTACCGGCTGCCTACAGATGAATGGGCACAATACCTGACACCAGGGCTGAGAGGCAAAGCTCTGGAGGCGTTTGCTGCCCTCCCTCAAGAACAAGATGGTGACTATTAGGCCATCAAGCAGGCTCTGATAGCCAAGTACCAGCTTACACCCGAGGTGTACCGTAGAAAGTTCCGGACCCTCCAACGTGGCCCTCACGACAGTTACAGTGATGTGGTGCATGGACTGGAGACCCACTTTGACCAGTGGACCCAAGGACTGTCAGTGACCACCTTTCCACAGCTGCGAGACCTGATGATCAAGACCAGTTCTTTCATCTTTGCCCAGCTGAGGTGCGACAGTTCGTGATGGACAGAGAACCCAAAGACGTGACGAAAGCAGCGCAGATTGCCGATGCCTATGAGGCCAACCGTAGATCGGAAGTGCGGAAGCCAGTCACCACCAGCTGGAGAGGGGGTAAGCCTGCAACCAACGCCAGTACCCCTGCCAGCCAACACACCAGAGGTCCTGGCCCCGTGGCCAACAGCACCAGACCTACCACTGAACCCCGCAAGTGTTACTCCTGCAATCAGACTGGTCATCTCAGTCCCTCCTGCCCAACCAAGCAGAAGAACACCCCAGCCAAGGCCCCAGGGCCTAATGCAGCAGTTCTTTTGGTGGGTGGTGTGGTTGGGAGGGTGTGTGACAACGTACAGCACGTCACTGTGGGAGGCCATGTTGCTACAGGTCTCAAGGACACCGGGGCTGAACGAACCCTCATCCGACCCGAACTGGCGGCCCCTGAAGAAATCATTCCGGGGAAAACCCTAACTGTCACTGGGATTGGGGGCATCAGCTGTCCCTTACCGATGGCCCGGGTTTTTATTGATTGGGGTGCTGGGAGCGGGGTGAACGAAGTGGGGCTGTCTGATAATTTGCCCACTGATGTTTTGTTGGGGACTGATTTGGGGAGGATGGTTGCATACTACGTCCCTGACACCCCTCCCCAATCTACTAATGAGGGTAAAGTTAACCCTGATGATGATGATGATGGGAAATCGCATGTGTTACCTGACCATGCTTTATCTTGTAATGATGCATCTAATAACCATTTTTTTGCTAGGATTGATGGTGAAAATGTTGTACCTGTGCCAACTGAAACTGATAATGATTTTTCTGTGAAGGTTAATGTGTCCATAGGTACAGGCGTGCCCAGCCACGTCGCTCTGCAGAGTGAGACGGCTGAGGAACCCCTAACAGGGGCAAGTGTCGGTGCTACAGGAAATGGGGAGATGCATGGGAACCGTGAGGAAGGTGACGCCATGAAAGTGACCAGTGCCACCGAGGAAGGTAACTGGCCCATAAGTAGCACTGCCCCTGGAGTGTTGGGGGTGGATGGGGAGGTAGAGCCCATAGCAGCGCCGGCTGATGGGCCTGTAGAAACCCCCGGGGAGACAGCCTACGTAGCTGCTGTCACCCGCAGTCAGAGTGCCCGGAACGCAGATAACTGTCTGCCTTCCGGACCCTCCTCAGTCATCACTGTGACTGAACCAGAGGTGGACCCAGAGCAGGTCCAAGAGGGTTCCCGTGAGGAAGGGACCCTGACATCGCTTCTGGCTTCCCCTAGCCAGGAGTTTCAGGCTGCTCTGCACACAGATGCGAGCCTAGAGAGTTTGAGACAACTCGCCGGGACGCGCTTCTCCGAGACTGATAAGGAGAAGGTGTTCTGGGAACAAGGAAGGTTATACCGGGAGACAGTACCCGGAGAATCACAAAAGGAGTGGTTGAGGGAAAGACAGCTGGTCGTCCCACAGCAATTCCGGGGTGAGTTGTTGCGGATTGCCCATGAGATCCCGCTAGCTGGACACTTGGGGATCAGCAAAACTAAGGCCCGGCTGTCTCAACACTTCTATTGGCCTAAGATGGGGACAGATGTGTCAAACCTGCCGCTCCTGTGTCACCTGTCAAAGGGTGGGGAAAGCGGGGCCTGCTATTAAGGCTCCCCTGATCCCTTTGCCAGTGATAGAGGAGCCTTTCCAGAGGATCGCGGTGGACATTGTGGGCCCGCTGGCCGTCCCCAGCAGCTCTGGAAAGCGATACATCCTTGCTGTGGTAGATTATGCTACCCGGTACCCAGAGGCAGTCGCTCTGTCTTCAACTAGGGCAGATAAGGTGGCGGATGCCCTGTTGGCTATCTTTTCACGTGTAGGATTTCCCAGGGAAATGCTTACTGATTAAGGGACCCAATTTATGTCTCGCCTAATGGAGGCTCTCTGTAAGAGAATTCAGGTGAAGCACCTGGTATCGAATGCGTATCACCCACAGACCAATGGCTTGTGTGAACGCTTCAAAGGTACCCTCAAACAGATGCTACGCATGCTGGTTGAGACTCAAGGGCTGTTTGCTTACCGAGAGGTTCCGCAGGCCTCGACGGGGTTCTCCCCCTTCGAGCTCCTGTACGGCAGGCGAGACCGGGGACCCCTTGGGTTGGTAAGAGAATCCTGGGAAGAGGAGCTGAACCCTTCTGAAGTGTCCATAGTGGAGTATGTCATGCGCTTCCGTGACAAGATGCAGTCGATGACACAGTTGGTGCATGACAACATGACGCAGGCTCAGGCTGATCAGAAGCACTGGTACGACCAGAACGCCCGGGAGCGGACCTACCACGTGGGTCAAAAGGTGTGGGTGCTGGTCCCCGTACCAACGGATAAGCTTCAGGCAGCCTGGGAGGGCCCGTACGTCGTCCACCAACAGCTCAACCCGGTCACTTACGTGGTCACGCTTGACCACGCTCGGGGTAGGCGAAAGGCCTTTCACGTCAACATGATGAAGGCTCATCACGAACGTGAACCTTTCGTCCTACCGGTCTGCAGCTTGCCCGAAGACGGGGAGGAAGACACCCTCCTGGACATGCTGGCCCAAGCCAAGGCCAATGGGTCCATCGAGGACGTGGAGGTAAGCGCCTCGTTAACTGAACCCCAGCAGTTGCAATTGCAAACCACACTGGAACCCTTCCGGGTTGTGTTCTCCAACCGACCTGGGAGGACTAAGTTAGCAGTCCACGAGGTGGACACCGGGAATCACGCCCCACTACGGCAAACACCCTATCGAATCTCTGACCAGGTGCAGCAGATTATGCGCCAAGAGATCGAGATGTTACAGCTCGGGGTGATTCGACGGTCAAAGAGCGCGTGGGCATCACCTGTAGTTCTCGTGCCAAAGAAGGACCGGACCACCCGGTTCTGTGTGGACTACAGGGGGCTCAACGCCATCACAGTATCTGACGCGCACCCAATGCCGCGCATCGAGGAGCTGCTGGATAAGTTCGCTGGCGCAGATTACCTAACAATAATGGATCTGAGTCGAGGATACTGGCAGATTCCCCTGATCCCCGAGGCGCAGGAGAAGTCTGCCTTTATCACACCCTTTGGACTGTACGAGTCCACGGTCATGCCCTTCGGCATGAAGAATGCCCCTGCCACTTTCCAGCAGATGGTCAACCTCCTGCTTCAGGGACTGGAGAAGTACGCAGTGGCGTACTTAGATGACATTGCCATCTTCAGTCCCTCCTGGGAGGAACACCTGCAGCATCTCGAGGAGGTGCTCAGGCGAATTCACCAAGCAGGACTGACTATCAAGCCCGGAAAGTGCCAGATGGGCATGAGGGAGGTTCACTACCTGGGGAACACCCTGAAGCCAGAGCCGGAGAAAGTGGGCGCGATTGTGAACTGGCCCACTCCCGTGACCAAGAAACAGGTGATGTCCTTCTTGGGCACTGCAGGGTACTATAGGCGCTTTGTACAACACTATAGTAGCCTGGCAAAACCTTTGACGGACCTCACCAAGAAGCTACCCCACATTGTCAACTGGACAGATGGCTGTGAGGGGGCCTTCCAGGCATTGAAAACCGCACTGTGCAACGCCCCAGTGTTGAAAGCAGTCGACAGCAGTCGACCGTTCTTGGTGCAGACCGACGCCAGCGAGTTTGGCCTTGGTGCTGTGTTCAGCCAGGTTGACTCGGAGGACCAAGAGCACCCCGTATTATACCTGAGCCGGAAACTTTTGCCGAGGGAAGTGGCCTACTCCACCATCGAGAAGGAGTGCCTGGCCATAGTCTGGGCCCTGCAGCGCTTGCAGCCCTACTTGTACGGTCGCCCCTTCACTGTGGTGACCGACCACGACCCTCTGCGCTGGCTAAACGCCATGTGTGGAACCAACGGCAGGTTGCTACGCTGGAGCCTTGCCCTTCAGCAGTTTGACTTCACCATTGAACACAAAACGGGCAAAGAGCATGGGAATGCAGATGGACTGTCCCGCCAGGGTGAACCTACTGAGGTGCCCATGGAGGCATACCGTGGGGTTCTACCTCCCTAGTGCACACCTGAAGGGGGAGGTGTGAGGAAAATGTATATCATAAGTTAGTTCTCTTGCTAGCCTGCGTGGGCTAAGCCCCCCTTCTTGTAGTGATGCTGCAACAGTTTGTAGCTTCAAATTCCTGACTTTCAACTCCCAAATCCCCCATCACCCCTCGCCAAAGGTATTTACGACCGGCATTTCCTGCCGTGCAAGCTCTTGTCCAGCTATAAGTGAACTAGAAACTTCTAGGATCCATGAAAGATTCTTTGTTTGGTTTTTGTAAGATATTATGCACAATGTTTACGTTAAGAACACGAAAATATATATTCGTATTCTCACTCGGTGTATCTACCCATCCCGCGAAACACGGGCTTCTAACTCCATCTGGTAAAGAAGTAGGGATTTCTCTGTAAATATGTATCCCAGATAGGACATATTTGATCTCATTAGAATGCCCACGTTAATCCGAGATGAATGATGGGTTTGTTATGACTATGACATGTTTTGTAGCGAAGTTATAGAAATTAGAGAGAATAGTTTAAAGTTTAGTCAGAATGTAGAGAGAGGAGGGTCTGGATAAACCAGCCTTTCTGTGATGTCACAGCCTTAAGGTTTTAAGTGTCTGGCAGGCTCTGAGGAGTCACTTCTTCTTGACTTCTTGTCTTCTCCTGAAGCCAGCAGCACGTCCAATGAGCTGGGACGTATGGTTGCCTGCCATGCTTTGAACATGTGAGTGTTACCTTTTCTCATTTAATCCCTGTTTATTTCATAATTACTCTTGTACATATTTGCAATTGTCTCATTTGTAACATCTTTATAAAATATTTTTGATAAAGCACTGCCTAATTTTTATGGGATATAATATTATATGTTAGTTCATTCTCCATGCTCTAAAAACCATACCCTAAGTCTTCTGAAGGGAAATACGCTACTGTTGTGTTTGGGTAGCTTCGGACCCGTTTAATCGAAGCTGGTGGCAGCGATAGTGTGCTGACTTTTGGATTATGTTGTAGCGACTGCGGCGTTGATAATTATTGTTCCTGCCTGAGTGGGAGTAGTTTATCGCATCGCTGCAGCATGCCAAATAGCCAGTATATAGCAGGCAGCGCAGCCTTTCTGGCGACTAATTACCCAGGGTGCAGTACCTAATCTGACCTGACAGTAAGGGGGCGCCAGAGAGCTGCAAGTGTTAAGTGGAACTGTAAGCGGGATATACATAAATCCCTGCAGTTCGTGTGGGATACCTAAAATAAGCCCCTGCTGTAAACTAAGAGGTCAATAGCCTTGGGTGTGTTGTTTCATCACATTGTGGAGTGGAGGGATAACTAAGATAAGCCCCCCTGCACATGTGATAGCCGTCTGTTGGCCCAAAGTCACCCCGACCCGTGACGTAGGGGTGACGGTCACGGTGTGAATCATGACAAATTGGTGGCAGCGGTCAGGGAATCCTGACACCCCCTGTAGCTTGTGTGAGAACCATCACCGGCGCTGTGTGCTGGGAATGCCTGAATCAAACGATCAACAAGAGTTGATTGTTTGGTTGCCAATATTTGTTCAAGGTTCTCATGTGGCATGATGTTTTGCAGTTTCCCCTTATAGCGTGGATCCAGGAGGCAGGCCAACCAGTAATCGTCATCGGTCATCATTTTTATAATGCCGGGGTCATTTTTTAGGATACGCAAGGCATAATCCGCCATGTGGGCCAATGTTCCAGTTGTCAATTCACTGCTTGTGCTGGGTTGAGGAGCACTTTCGGGCAAATCAACGTCACTTGCCTCCCTCAAAAACCCTGAACCTGGCCTTGCAACGCCACCAGTTGCTATTGCCCCCTGAGAAGCTTCCTCATCCAAAAAATACTCATCCCCATCATCCTCCTCGTCCTCCTCCTCTTCGCCCGCCACCTCGTCCAGTAGACTTCCCTGATCAGACAATGGCTGACTGTCATCATGGCTTCCCTCGTCCTCGGCTGCAGATGCCTGTTCCTTTAAGTGCGTCAAACTTTGCATCAGCAGACGCATTAGGGGGATGCTCATGCTTATTATGCTGATATCTGCACTAACCAGCCGTGTGCATTCCTCAAAACACTGAAGGACTTGACAGAGGTCTTGTGGCTTCGACCACTGCACACCTGACAACTCCATGTCTGCCATCCAACTGCCTGCCCGTGTATGTGTATCCTCCCACAAATACATAACAGCACGCCTCTGTTCGCACAGTCTCTGAAGCATGTGCAGTGTGGAGTTCCACCTTGTTGCAACGTCAATGATTAGGCGATTCTGGGGAAGGTTTAAAGGGACACTGTCACCTGAATTTGGAGGGAACAATCTTCAGCCATGGAGGTGGGGTTTTTGGGTGTTTGATTCACCCTTTCCTTACCCGCTGGCTGCATGCTGGCTGCAATATTGGATTGAAGTTCATTCTCTGTCCTCCATAGTACACGCCTGCGCAAGGCATACAGCTGGAGTGTACGGGTGAACGGCGGATGTTCGAGCAAAGTCTGCGCACCTTCAGGAGCAGGTCGGGTAACCCTGGATAACTTCAGGAAGCACTGCACCACCAGATTTAAGGTGTGAGCCAGGCAAGGAATGTGTTTCAGTTGTGAAAGGGCTATGGCAGCCATAAAATTCCTTCCGTTATCACTCACTACCTTGCCTGCCTCAAGATGTACACTGCCCAGCCATGACTGAGTTTCTTGCTGCAAGAACTCGGACAGAACTTCCGTGGTGTGTCTGTTGTCGCCCAAACACTTCATTGCCAATACAGCCTGCTGACGCTTGCCACTAGCTGTTCCATAATGGGACACCTCGTGTGCAACAGTGGCAGCTGCGGATGGAGTCGTCGTGCGACTGCGGTCTGTGGACGACTTCTTGCTTCTGCTGGAGGACGAGGAGGAGGGGGGGCGAACGCCTACAGCCAACTGTTTCCTAGACCGTGGGCTAGGCAGGCTAGGCAGAACTGTCCCAATATTGCTGTCCCCTGTGGACCCTGCATCCACCACATTAACCCAGTGTGCCGTGATGGACACGTAACGCCCCTGGCCATGCCTACTGGTCCATGCATCTGTTGTCAGGTGCACCTTTCTATTCACAGATTGCCTGAGTGCATGGACAATGCGGTCTTTTACATGCTGGTGGAGGGCTGGGATGGCTTTTCTCGAAAAGAAGTGTCGACTGGGTAGCTCGTAGTGTGTTACAGCATAGTCCATCAGGGCTTTGAAAGCTTCGCTTTCAACTAACCGGTAGGGCATCATCTCTAACGAGATTAGTCTAGCAATGTGGGCGTTCAAACCCTGTGTACGCGGATGAGAGGATGAGTACTTCCTTTTCCTAATGAGAGTCTCTTGTAGGATGAGCTGGACTGGAGAGCTGCATATGGTGGAACTAGCGGGGGTGCCGGTGGACATGGCAGACTGAGAGAGGGTTGGTGATGATGGTATTCTTGCAGTTGGCCTACATACAGTGTTTCCTACCAAGAACCTGGTGATTCCCTGACTGCTTTGGCCTTGTGACGTAACCTCCACATTTGCTGCAGGTGGTGTGGTAAACGGTGGGCTTACAGTGAAGGAAGGGATGTAGCTTAATTGTGAGAGGGTGCAACAACGTTAAGGGACGTTTGTTAGTTAGTCCAGGCTTGCAAGTGCATGGTGGTTAAATGTCTACGCATGCAACTTGTATTTAGATTTTTAACATTCTGACCTCTGCTGAAGGTCCTTGAGCATTTCTTACAGATGACTTTGCACTGATCATTTGGATCTTGGTTAAAAAATGCCAGACTGCACTCTTCCTACTATCGGATACCTTTTCAGGCATTGCACACTGAGCTACTTTAAATGGATGGCCACGCTGTCCTACAACTGATTTTGGTTTTGCCACACGTTTTTGGCCAGATACGGGCCTGCCAGATGGAACCTGTTGCGATGTTGATGCCGGCTGCGGCTCCTCCTCCACTTCAGAGCTACTGCCGGCTGCACCCTATTCCCCCAATAGCTGCCAATCGGGGTCAACAACTGGGTCATCTATGACCTCCTCTTCTATGTCCTGTGCACCTTCCTCTGTGTCACCGTGTAAGACGGTGCTATAGCGTTCATGACGGGGCTCCAGAGTCTCATCAGGGTCAGATTCTGGATCAGTACACTGCGAGGGCAATGTTGTGATCTGAGTCAAAGGAACAGCATAATAATCTGGCTGTGGCTGTGCATCTGTGCACTCCATGTCCGATTCATCTTGTAATGGGCATGGCCTGTTAAAAATTTCCCTTTCTAACCCAGGAACGGTATGTGTAAAGAGCTCCATGGAGTAACCCGTTGTGTCGCCTGACGCATCCTTCTCTGTTGTTCTGGGTGAAGAACGCAAGGAAGCGACTTGTCCCTGACCGGGAACATCCACTGACGACGCGCTGCTTTTACATTTTGCACTTTCCGAAGAGGAGGCAAAAGAGCTAGAGGCAGAGTCAGCAAGGTAAGCCAAAACTTGTTCCTGCTGCTCCAGCTTTAAAAGCGCTTTTCATACTCCCAGAAAAGGGAGCATTCGAGGCCTTGTGTAGCCAGACGATGACGGTGGCTGAACAACTCGAGACTTAGGTGCTATATTGCTTTTCCCACGACCACCTGATGCTCCACCACCACTACCATCATTACCAGCTGGCAATGACCGCCCACGGCCACGACCTCTTCCACCAGACTTCCTCATTCTTGGAAATATGTAACCAAACTAACAAATGGTATTTGGTACTGTAAAACCAGTTACAAGGTGGACGCAAAATTGTTCCCACTGTATTACAGTACACAGTTTCAGTGGCAGACAGTGGCTGACAGATATGCCACTAACAGGACTGACGCAGATGCACACACTGGAAATAAAAATCTCCCTTTCTTTTTTTTTTTAATATGGAAGACTAGTGAATAAATCTGGCCCACTGTATTACAGTATATTTTCTGTGGCAGAAAATGACTGACAGATACCACAGACTGGACTGGCACAGATGCACAGATTTGCCAATATTAATCTCCCCTTTTTGTTTTTATATGGAAGACTAGTGAATACATCTGGCCCACTGTTTTACAGTATTGTTTCTGTGGCAGAAAATGACAGACAGATACCACAGACTGGACTGGCAGAGATGCACAGATTTGCCAATATTAATCTCCCCTTCTTTTTTTTTATGGGAGACTAGTGAATAAATCTGGCCCACTGTTTCACAGTATTGTTTCTGTGGCAGAAAATGACAGACAGATACCACAGACTGGACTGGCACAGATGCACAGATTTGCCAATATTAATCTCCCCTTCTTTTTTTTATGGGAGACTAGTGAATAAATCTGGCCCACTGTTTTACAGTATTGTTTCTGTGGCAGAAAATGACAGACAGATACCACAGACTGGACTGGCACAGATTCACAGATTTGCCAATATTAATCTCCCCTTTTTGTTTTTATATGGAAGACTAGTGAATAAATCTGGCCCACTGTTTTACAGTATTGTTTCTGTGGCAGAAAATGACAGACAGATACCACAGACTGGACAAGCACAGATGCACAGATTTGCCAATATTAATCACCCCTTTTTGTTTTTATATGGAAGACTAGTGTATAAATCTGGCCCACTGTTTTACAGTATTCTTTCTGTGGCAGAGAATGACTGACAGACAGTTACCACAGACTGGACTGGCACAGATGCACAGATTTGCCAATATTAATCTCCCCTTTTTGTTTTTATATGGAAGACTAGTGAATAAATCTGGCCCACTGTTTTACAGTATAGTTCTGTGGCAGAAAATGACTGACAGACAGATACCACAGACTGGACTGGCACAGATGCACTGATTGGCAATATAAATCTCCTTTTTTAGGTGTGGGACAGTGCAGAAAAATACAGGCCCACTGTTTCACACTACATAGTTTCAGGGGCAGAAAGTGGCTTGAAAATATATATATAAAAAAGGGACTGTACTACAATTACTATCTCCCTACAGTAATCTCAGAAAAGTATGGCAGGCAGCAATAAAAAAGGACTGCTGCACACAAAAGTGTGGACAAACAAACAAGATAGCTGTGCAGAAAGGAAGGAACAACAGGATTTGTGCTTTGAAAAAAACAGTTGGTTTGCACAGCGGCGTACACACAGCAATGCAGCTATCAGGGAGCCTTATAAGGCAACCTTATAAGCTACAGAGCTGATGCACAGAAATCTAGCCTCCACTGTCCCTGCAAGGAAAAGGTGGTGTTGGACAGTGGAAATTGCTACAGCACAAGCGGTTTGGGGGTTAATGGACCCTGCCTAACGCTATCCCTGCTTCTGACGAAGCTGCAGCAACCTCTCCCTATGCTCAGATCAGCAGCAGTAAGATGGCGGTCGGCGTGCAAGCCTCTTTATAGCCCCTGTGACGCTGCAGAAAGCAAGCCAATCACTGCCATGCCCTTCTCTAAGATGGTGGGGACCGAGAACTATGTCATCACGCTGCCCACACTCTGCGTCCTCCTTCATTGGCTGAGAAATGGTGCTGAACGCGTCATATGAAACGCGACTTTGGCGCGTAGGTCGCGTACTGCATGGCCGATCCCACGCTGGGATCGGATCGGGTTTCATGAAACCCGACTTTGACTTATGAAAATGACCGATCCGTTTCGCTCAACCCTAGTAATGACATGTACATTAATGAAGGAATTAGGCTGGGATAGATTGTGTCAGACGCATGTGATCTGCATCAGAAAAGGAATCAGGCAGATGGGGTAACTTCAGCATTGGATGCACCTAATTACTATGATATTTTGCATGAGGGGTATGATAAAAAGGTAATTATTATTGCCCTGGTTTAATATTTAAATGCAAAAGTTAAAACCTTTCTCAACTTCCTGGAAAAGTCAGGGGGTCTCTATACACATTAGATAGTTAGCAGGTCTTGTCATATTGGTGAGTTCAGCTAACGTCACTCTAATTTGTGTAAAGTCAGAAAAACATGCTAAATAATAACTGCAGCAAATAGTAAAAGTTATTAGGCAATATGGTTTGGATATTTTAAATGGTCTCCTCGTGGGGAACGGGATCCACTAATATACATGATATATATATATATATATATATATATATATATATATATATATATACATATATATATATATATATATATATATATATATATATATATTAGAATATTAAAAGTGTGAAGTTCTCGAGTTTAAATATCCATCAAATTAAAGATTTCAATTCACTATGAAGGACCCACAGGTTGTGGCCATTGGGACAGCCTCCCAGGGTAGCACATACAGTATATCAAACAGTATCAGCTGTAGCAAGCCAAGAATAAGGATTCAGGAGAGTAGCCATGGGTCAAGTAGAGGTGTGAGGGGTGACTGGATGATCATACAAGGCCCAGTGAACCCACAGTGATGCTAATGGTCCATAAAATGTGCCAACTAGTAATTGATTTGCCATATTAGTATGTAATGAAGATCATTATTGGACATGTTAGTAGATCTATTTGCATATGAGTTATTTTACTTTCTTTGGCACACAGAGCTAGAAATTAATATTTTTCTACATCACTGAAGAGGACATATGATTCACCCCACGTACCGTCAGCTGCTCCGTTTGGGCATATCGTGTTACACTGTTTGCATATCTCCCTTATGTTCATCCTATACCTGTCTGCCGATCTTTTAATATAATAAACTATTTTGATATTTTGGACTAAAAAGACTGCTTTGGTGCTTCTTTTGTGTTTCTATGCTGTATATTGCAGTTTGTCCTGTTATCTGTCCTAGTACATTGGGGTGTTGTTAGGGCTTTTCGTTTCTGCCCGAACACTGGTCACCTTGTCCCCTGTTCACAGATAATGTCACTGAACTTATATTCATCACTGAAGACAAATACAAAGTCTACACTTTTACAATGGTTTCTACTGAATTATGGACTAGATTCATCTCCAAATGGATTTTAATATCCTGATGTGTGCACGAGGACATGAAACTTGTTAAACTCCTTAGTATGAAGTTGTACAGTCTATGTACAAGCATGCTCAGATTAAATGTGTATGGTGACATTCTCTCCTATAAGTAACACTTCAAGGGGAGAATATCTCAATACATATGGAGCAAGTCACCTATAGCAACCAAGAGATAGCATCATAAATATTCTATCTCTGATTAGAAGATTTGTGGGCAGCCCTGGAGAATCCAATCAAGGACTCCATATCTTTGAAATTTGCGAATAGCATTACGTTTATGATAGACTCCTCTTTCCAACCAGATTATATATTTTATCTTTCATTGTAGTTCTTCTGTACATGGAGGTTGCATGTCTAACCAATGAAATGTAAGATGTTTAAGTGCTTTAAATAAGGTACGAAAGATACCTGTGAATAGGGGTGTCGGGATCAACTCCATCTTCAAATAATCCCAATATACATATATGGGCATCTGTTAACAATTTCACTCCATACACCCTTTCAATCAAGGAAAATGGGCCTATCTGTCTACATTCCCACATCATATGCATGAAATGTGCCTCATCAATCCCACACCTAAGGCATTGCATCAATGGCGATATCCTATCTTCTGTAAAAAGCTTGGAGTTTTGGATACTCTGTGAATTAAATATAGTTGAGAGAGTCTTTGGGCTTCCCCGGGAGATAATTTGGGAACAGTTTCTAGAATCTCTCTCCATTGCTTCATTGACATAAGGCCTACATCCGCCTCCCATTGCTTTAACTGGTAGGGAGTGATTATCCAGTTGGGATGACAATAGGCACTTATATATGGTAAAAATTAAAACCACTTGTATGACATGTAGAAGCAATAATAATTATTAGGGGATGATGTATACTAAGATCCATCAGACCCGATTGAGCTGGAAAAGCATGTCAGATTTGTAGGTATTGGTAAAAAGTGTTATACTATAAATTGAATTCCTCTTGGAGCTGTTGAAAACTTTTAAGGACAGAGTTTGTGTCATGACTCTGTTGTTAGGTGTCTTGCGACCAGGGGCTCCTTCCCTATGCATAATGCTAGGAGTGCCCTAGCTTGCCCTGGTTCCAGGATTACTTCTAATGGTTTTGAGCGCCCGCGTCTCTGCCCGCAGTCCCTCTCACCCTGCAGAGACACCAACGTACTCACCACCAAGGTGTAATACTATTGTAGGAACTTGAGGATTCTGGTAGCGTGGGGCAATGAGCAGACAGAGACGGGTTTCTTTAGTGCAAATAGTGAATTTGTACAACAGCAATAACACCAAAAAAAATATACTGACAACCCGCAGTGACCTGCAATGAAACAAGTCCTTGAAACATATACAGTAAATCGGCAGAGTTCTTAAGGCAGAGTCCTCGGCACGGTGATCAAAAGGTGAGTGTGACAGGTGACGTGGTGCAGATACAAAACACTGTCGATGCAGAAAGAGTCAAATCCAGGTATGTAGTAAACACACGGAAGTCCAGAACAAGTCCACAGGTTAATCCCAGGTGTGGCATGAACACGGGTAAGTCCAGAAACAAGTTCACATTAAAGTATTATACTGGTGTAGATTCCAGCAGCTCCCACCGGACGATTAAGGATTAAGTAGCAAAACACAGTCCAGCAACATAGTTCAAAAACACAGTTCAGAAACACAGTTCTTACCAGGAGGAGTGAACCAAGGGTTAAGTTTCAAAGTCAAAAGACTAAAGATAACTTAGAGAGTGTAGCTTACATACGCAGAGAATGTCCAGAGCCATGGGTAGAAGCACAGTAGAGCAAGCAGCTGAGCTGAAGGGGAACGGAAGCAGAACATTCCAGCAAGGAAGCTGACACCTGAGCTGGGTTTTAAACAAACGAACAGAAAATAGGGCAGACAAAAAACAGCAAACTCCATCTTAACAAAGGGCAAGATCATTCACAAGGTGACTTGGAAAACCCGGAATACTGACACAAGGCCCCTGTCCTGCTGCTTCCGGGTCTGCTACTGCCCGAGCACTGTGCTTAGGATGCACACTTCCTCTTTCTTAAAAGGTCCACACACTTTCCTCTAAAGTGTCCCCAGCCAATAGCTGGAGGACACTTACTATTTAAATCACCTCCTCCAACATGCGGGTGCCTGTGCAATGACGTGAGTTTGTTTTCCTAATACTCTTGTGAGTTCTCAGGTCCCAGTGCTTGCATCTGAGCCTTCTGCACCTGCCAGCGTTCTCCTCAATGGCAGCCTGTCCTGTTGCACCTGCCAGTGCTCATCTCAATGGCAGCTAGTCCAGTTGCACCTGCCAGTTCTCATCTCCAATGGTAGCCAGTCAAGCTGCACCCACCTGAGCTCATCTCAACAGCAGCCGATCCCACTGCACCCGCCAGTTCTCATGTCAATGACAGCCACTCCAGTTGCACCTGCCAGTGTTCATCTCTCCATGATTTAATTGGATCTACTCCAAGTTCAGCCTGCACCTGGTTCCTTTTTTCAGTGTGTACGCCATTGTTCCAAAAAATTATCCAAATTTAGAGTGCGGCTGTTTTTTCCTGAATTTATCCGTCTCTCCGTCAGCCGGTCCTGTCTGCATCTGCGGTTTAGGTCATCTTACTCTGCTTGCCTGACTCTGTTGGATATTCCCTCAGGCTGTCCCAGCTACCTGTTTCTAGGGGTCAGATGCCATCTATCCAAGGTCAGTCCTGGAGTAGCACCTAGACAACCTTCCTTGTCTCTCCTCGAATCTTGATGTCGTTAGCTGTGTATCTGTGGTCAGATTGGGTGAAGCTACTAGTCACACCTCTCCAGGTTTTCGTTGGGCTTCAGCACAGTGGTTACACCACCCAGCCCGTTACATAGTGAAGATGCCTGGGCCACGTAACTTGCCATAGCTCCAGAATCTGCCCTCAGTCTGTACCCTTCCCTCACCCAGGGAAGAGGGGAGTAGTTATAGTAGTACCAAAATACACCAACCGGACTAACAAGGTAATACGAACAGGGGTAATGAAAAATACAAACATACAAATATACTCACACATACAATAGAGGAATGCACTGGGGAGTAGAGGATGGGGTTAAACCAAAGGTAGAGAAGAAAGGGACTAATGGTGCACAAAACCTAGCATCAGTTACAAATGAGTCCACCAAGCGCCTTTCTCTAATAATAACCACCAGCCATGCAGCATAAGCTGAGAGCCTTAAGCAGGAATGCTTCCAGGGGTTCTCAGCTGAGCAGATTAACCCCTGCACTGCTAAAAGAAACTTGGACTATTTAATATGAAGATAAAGTGCTTCTAATCAGTACAGGAGTAGTAGAAAGCAGACGCCGCTGTCTTCTGGCTCCTCTGTCGAGGTAAACCCATGACAGTTTGATAATGTGTGCAAAACTGTAAAGCGCTGTGGAATATGTTGGCGCTATATGAATAGATTACCTAGATTACCTACCTAAGTAAATAGTCTATCGACCAGGTCCCTTTTTATTCCCAATCAGAAAAACTATTTTTCTTTGATACTTTACCCCAATTGGGATTACGCTATAGTGGTGTGTAATTGGTGAATCCCTTAATACCCATAAGTTTCTTTCATCTGTCCCGCACTTTATACATTAACGCTAATGTGGAAGTAAGAGGACTCCCTCTGGGAGAAATGCCAGACTCCTGAAGACACAGAGGTGAGGCCCATTTCATATTCTAGTAAAACAAGTCCCAGAAACATTGGGTATAGGGGCACAGCACCAACCGAGAGTGCAACAGAGCCACCAGCCAGTAAAACTGCACTCCATGCATGCAGATAGAAAAGCTGGAGAAAGAGGAGTAGTGAGGGATCAAAACTATTTTTATAACGTGATTGAACAATAAAACAGCTAATGGTAAAAAGGTAAAAAAAAAGTATATGTAACACATCAAAGACAGACAAAGACAGTTTCAGCCAGAGATCACTCCATCACCTGGGTAAAAATTATTAACTATTTTGTGTGATACGACTCTGATTTAAGGGCACAAAAATTAAAAGTTTGAAAATTGTAGAATTTTCAAAATTTTTGCCAAGCTACTGCTTTTTCATAAATAAATGCAAGTCACAAAGATTACATTTTATTACTAACATGAAGTACAAATTGTGACAAAAAAATCTCAGAATCAGTGGAATCCGTTGAAGCATTCCAGAGCTATAACCTCATAAAGTGGCAATGGTCAGAATTGTAAAAATTGGCTTGGCCATTAAGATCAAAATTGGCTCGGTCAGGTTAAGGGGTTAAAAGGATGGCTACAATAAGGCTTGTCATACTCCCCGATTTAACATTTACCAAAAGAAATTCACAACACCAATGAGAAGATGTTTTATTTCTACCTACAATCACAAGTGGCTGAGAATGTGCCATATTCTTGCCAAACATTGGGCAATTTTACAGATGGAGCCCTCCCTGGTCCTTGTCCTCGGAACCTAGCATGCATTAGCAATACCAGTTGGTTTGCACCTCTTGTACACATCCATGCAGCTGTTTATGTTGTTTACTCATGCACACTTCTGAGCAATCATTGTCCGAATTTTACCTAGGTGATGGAGTGAACTCTGGCAGATACTGTCTTTGTCTTACTTTGCTGTGTTACATATACCTTTTTGTACTTTTTTACCATTAGCTCTTTTATTGTTCAATCATGTATTAAAATTGTTTTGATCACCCGCTACTCCTCTTTCTCCAGTTTTTCCTTTTCATATTCTAAAAAATAAGAGCACCCGATGTGCCCATTTCATTTTTACTTCCCCTTCCATGGAGGTGTTGTAATTTGGATGCGATAAAATACAGCCATGGATCAGTAATGGCCAGTCCACCCTCATCCTTACTATGTTGGAGCGTTTGTTGTTTTACTCGAGCATGCTATAAGATGCCCCCATTACTAACCCCATAGTCATATTGTAAATAAAAAACGCCTAGAATAAAGTCCTTTAATTGAAATAAACACACTGACACCTTTTATTTGAGATAAAAATAAAAAAAAGTTATACTCACCTTTATGCCTCATCCACTGAGGCCCATGTCCCCTGTAAAAGAAAAAAATAATAATAAACCACCACCTGTCTGAGGTGAGTGGTCAGAGATACTCCTTGGCAGATACCTCACTGTTGGAAGCTCAGTGTGTCCTCTTCACATGGCCATCATGACACGTCCCCCCAAATTTTCACTGTTAATGTCTAGTCATATCACAATCCTGTCATTCTGAAATCTGGTGAGAGACTATTGTGGTATTTTATTCTTTAAGAGGTGTCTTTCTAAACCCATTTACCAACTAACACATGAATGAATGATGGGAATGGACGCTTTCTGCAAAACATCTAATTCTAGCTGATAATAGTGGAATTAGGCGTTAGGTGAGTATAACTGTGTTTGTTATTTTTAAATAAAATGGAAAACTGTGTTTTGTTTTAGTTCTAATGAAGGACTTTATTCTGGCTGTGTCTTTACAATATAACTATAGGATTAATAATGGATAGGTGTCTTATAGATGCCTTTCCATTACCAAGCCGTGGGCTTGATGTCACCAGACAATACAAAGGTGATATCAATCCCATAAATATGAACCCCACTTGCCCTGTCGAAGAGCCAGGAAAAGCGCCAGAATTGGAGCATCTAATAGATGCGCCTTTTCTGGGCAGCTGCAGGCTGCTATTTTTAGGTTGGGGGAGGCATATACAGAATCAATGGCCCCTTACCAGCCTGAGAATACCAGCCCCCAGCTCTGGGCTTTGTCAAAAAAGGGGGAGTTCCCATGCCGTTATATAAATAATTAAAAATAAGGCATGGGGACCCCTCTATTCTTGATAACCAACCTTGCTGAAGCTGACAGCTGAGGGTTGCAATCAGCACCTGAGGGTTGCAGCCCCCAGCTGTGAGTTTTGCCTGGCTGGTTATAGAAAATACGGTGGAACCCACGCTGGGTTTTTCATTTATTTAGTTATACCCCAGGCAGCGGGTGAGGAATACCCCCATCATCCGATCCTGCTGTCACTGTTATTAGCGGCAGTAGGTGTAGCTTGATGGGGGTAATAGTCTAAAAAGCCCCAACCTGCTGTTATTGTTCTGACTTGAATATATCTCTCATCATTCTCCTATGCTTGCGTCGATTGCTGGAAGAGCAGGGGAGAATGATAAGAGCCATCTTCAGCAGCTGGCGCAGGGGAACAGTGCTTACTGTAGTGCTTCCCCGGCAACAATGCGTGTCACACGGATGACATCCATGTGTGTTCTCCATGTGCACACGTGCGGGACGTTTTGCTGCCCATGCTGATGGTAAAAAAGGACATGTCTATGTGTAGGGCATGCAGATACACAGTCCATGGAAACACACTGACATGTGCACAAAGCCATTCATTTGAATGGGTCTATGTGTGTCAGTGTCTCCCGTATGTGTGAAAACTGTCACCACATGTACCAAAGACAGGGATGAGTGAAAGAGGCATAAAACTGAGTGTGCTGTTCTGTGTAAGTTATGCCCTTCAGTTTCTATGTTTTATGTTTATGCTGTGTATGCTATCTGTTATATTTTACTCTACTTCCACCTAATGGCATTTTTCCGTATGGCAGCTTGTTATTCATTAATTTTATGGACATGCCTTTCACATCTGGTTCAAGATTCACGTCTTCTTCCTGCTGGCAGCCATTTCATTTTAGTCTGCTTGCTGTTGTGAGAGGACACACTTGAACCGGGCTTAGGAAGGCATCAGTCTTTCGACATGTTGCTGCTCACTCGCTGTCATAAATACACTTGCTGAACTTGGCTCAACTCTGGAGAAGTTACTGTAATAACCACTGTATTCCAGATTTACAAGTAAACAAGTCTGGATTGCACAATCCCTGGTGTGCATCATCTCTCCTGATGCTGAACAGCATTGGTCCTGTCTGCCCTGCATCGAGGAAACGGAAGGTACGAATCTCTCGCCACACCTATTAGTCAACCACACAGATGCTGAAATCCTACTTCTGCTAGGCAGAGATAATTTAAGGATACATAAGATCCGCCAACAGTGTATTGGTCCTGACTATGCCCCGTACACCCAGGGACTCGACTTGGGGTGGGTAGTCATAGGAAATGTATGCTTGAACCGAACAGGAGTCTATTCCTTTAAGACCTACGTACTCCAGGATGGACGCAGTATGTTCTGCAAACCATGTCCTCATCAATATGAGGTGAAGGAAAAGCCTCCAGATCCTGTACAGCTGCCTGATGTTATCCCTTCTCCCTATGCAGACAACTTGGGAAGATCGTCATTGGAAAACAAGGAATTCATCAGGACAATGGACAATGAGTTCCTTATGGATGAGACTAATCACTGGGTTTTTCCCCTACCCTTCCGAGCTACCAAGGTAAGGCTCCCGAACAATCGTGAACAAGCCTTGTCCAGATTCAACTCTCTCCAGCACACACTAAGCAACAAACTGAAGATGAAAGAACACATCGTCACCTTTATGGGCAAAATATTCCATAACAACCATGTGGAGCCAGCACCTCCCTTAAAGGAAAACAAGGAGTACTGGTACCTACCCTCATTCGGAGTATATTACCCGCGAAAACCAAAGCATATTAGAGTTGTCTTTGATTCAAACACCAAACATCAAGGCATATTTCTCAACGATGTCCTCCTCAGGGGTCCTAATCTGACAATCAACCTAGTAGGAGTCAAAAAACAAAAAAGAAAAAAGAATGGAATCCGCACCACCGAAGCCTGAAACACAATGAACAGTCCAAATCCTGGACCTAACGCTGGTCTGCTGCAGATGTCGGGTGCTAAAGCCGCAAGAGCATAAGCATGTGGAAGCACCGGCCAGGTGCGAAACGGCCGTCGTTCAGCCCTCACATTCCTTTGGAATACACCCCCGTGCCATGATATTGTTACACTAATAAAGTTACCTGCACAGAAGATTGGTGAGTGCTGCCGTATTTTCTTCATATTTTATATGCACAACCTAGTAGGAGTGTTGATAAGGTTCAGGAAAGAGCACATTGCCATAACCGCCGACATTGAACAGATGTTCCACTGTTTCATAGTCAGAGAGGACCACAGAAATTTGCTCAGGTTCCTGTGGCACAAGCACAATGACCCCAGCAAAGAGATGGTGGAGTATCGCATGAGGGTACACGTATTTTGGAATAGTCCTTTGCCTGCCATGGCAACCTATGGCCTGCGGAGAACCGCACAAGAAGGAGAGTCCGAATATGGAACAGACGCCAGAGACTTTGTAGAGAAAAATATCTACGTAGATGATGGACTAAAATCTCTACCCACAGAAGAAGCGGCAATTGACCTACTTAAGAGGACCCAAGGTATGCTGTACTGAGCTAAGCTTAGACTGCACAAAATTGCTTCAAACAGCCTGGCTGTCATGAGAGCCTTTGAGTCAAGTGTCACTGGTAAATAGCTTACATGACCCACTGGGATTCCTAGCACCAATTACCCTACAAGGTAAATCTCTTCTGAGACAGCTTTCCGAAACCGTCAAGGTCTGGGATGCCCCCGTCCTGTCCTGATAAGGAACCGAAATGGGAAACCTGGAAGCAGTATGTGGATTTCATCCAAGGCACACAAAAACTGAGATGCTACGCGGGAATCTCTTTTGTTACTAGCACCAGGACGGAACTCAATGTGTTCTCGGATGCATCCACAGAGGCCACTGCAGCTGTTGCCTACCTGAAGGTGACGGGATCCGACTATCGAGATCATGTTGGGTTCATTTTTGGCAAGGCTAAGTTGGCTCCCAAACCTGACCACAGTATTCCCAGGCTTGAACTCTGTGGGTCCGTGCTTGCAGTAGAACTCGCAGACTTTATTCAGCATGAGCTGGAAACCAACATAGATGACATACAATACTACAGTGACAGTAAAGTTGTATTAGTTTACATCTACAACCAAACAAGGCACTTCTACGTGTACGTCAGTAACCACATCGAGAAAATAAGAAGGTGTTCCAAACCTGAACAGCGACAGCCGACCATGCCACTAGACCTAAAGTACAGACCAAATGTTTGGACACACCTTCTCATTTAAAGATTTTTTTGTATTTTCATGACTATGAAAATTGTACATTCACACTGAAGGCATAAAAACTATGAATTAACACTTGTGGCATTATATACTTAACAAAATTGGGAAACAACTGAAATTACGTCTTATATTCTAGGTTCTTCAAAGTAGCCACCTTTTGCTTTGATGACTTCTTTGCACACTTTTGGCATTCTCTTGATGAGCTTCAAAAGGTAGTCACCGGGAATGGTTTTCAATTCACAGGTGTGCCCTATCAGGTTTAATAAATGGGATTTCTTGCCTTAGAAATGGGGTTGGGACCATCAGTTCTGTTGTGCAGAAGTCTGGTGGATACACAGCTGATAGTCCTACTGAATAGACTGTTAGCTGCTTTTTTCTTGCCATAATACAAATTCTAAGTAAAGAAAAACGAGTGGCCATCATTACTTTAAGAAATGAAGGTCAGTCAGTCCGAAGAATTGGGAAAACTTTAAAAGTGTCCCCAAGTGCAGTGGCAAAAACCATCAAGCGCTACAAAGAAACTGGCTCACATGAGATCTGCCCCAGGAAAGGAAGACCAAGAATCACCTCTGCTTCTGAGGATAAGTTTATCCGAGTGACCAGCCTCAGAAATCACAGGTTAACAACACCTCAGATTAGAGACCAGGTCAATGCCACACAGAGTTCTAGCAGCAGACACATCTCTACAACAACTGTTAAGATAACACAAAATAAATGGTATATAACAGCATCATATCAATAGTCCTATCATAGATCAATTTTTCAGATACTTTTTAAGTAATATTATTATACAATTATTCCAAAATCATAGCATGCAAATAGATCACGGCTGCATCACAAACTTCATAGGCAGAGCGAGACGGTGTGGAGGCGGAGTCAAACACCAACACCGGCCAAAACGTGAATATAAATCTAAAATCATAAAAACAAAAGTTAAAATCAAGCACAATCATATGACTGCACGCACCCGCACAGTCCATTATACAAAACAGAGATCACAGGAACGGCACATAACTAATAGTTTCATTAAGACCTTGAGGATGTATGGACTTCAGGGTCCATATCCAACGGGTTTCTAATTGTGCTAGACGTTGTGAGGTCTTGCCTCCTCTAATACCCATGGTGATCATGTTGATACCTTTAACACAGAGGACACTACTATCACAATTGTGATATTGCTTAAAGTGTCTTGGTATGGTCTTAAGAGAGGATATATCCTCTTCATTAGCAGCCGCTTGTCTACCCAGCACATGTTCCCTGACCCTGACTTTTCACTGCCGGGTAGTCAATCCTACATATATCGGTGGACAGGGGCAGGATGCAATTACTTCATTTATGAATATGCAGGTGAATTGGGATATACACGTCATGTTTGACTAGACAAAGTTGACACATTCTAGTACATGCAATTTTGAATGCCCTCTATGAGCTATATGATAACGATATGTATTGTGCATGTACAGTATTCCATTCAGTAAACTGTTAATGTGTGGTCTAAATGCAATATGGTGGCTACTATGTGCCCAGGACTTGCTCTTGATATAATGTAGGTACCCTTGCAATCCCGAGTAAAGATTGCTGCTTGAATCTAGTCACGTTGGGTATCATTTACCACGTTCCATCAGCTAGGATGCTTTCTATTTGGCACCAGTAGACACTGTGACAATAGGTAGGCGGAGCTAATGGGGGCGCGACCATGTACGTGCCCACGCCTGGCCCCTGCATGCTGTGTGGCTCTTGGCATCTCTTGCGGGGAGGTTGTCATGGTATTCCGTGTCGGCACTTCCGCTTGACACTGACGCTGCATCGCGTTCCGGGTAGTCATGGTAGCGGGTGCATCACTTTCGGTGTGCGTCACCGCTACTTCCGGTCTGGTGGTTATTTTAACTCAACACTTCTTTGCACACATACATGCCCCATGACAAAGGAGCAAGTCTCCGAAACGCGCTTCGGGGTCGACGTGCGGACCTGGACATCCACATTGCACAGCACTTTGAGATAACTTTCCCAGAGATGTTTTTCCTTGATAGAGAATGTGTGGTCAATGCCACACAGTGTTCTAGCAGCAGACACATCTCTACAACAACTGTTAAGAGGAGACTTTGTGCAGCAGGCCTTCATGGTAAAATAGCTGCTAGGAAACCACTGCTAAGGACAGGCAACAAGCAGAAAAGACTTGTTTGGGCTAAAGAACACAAGGAATGGACATTAGACCAGTGGAAATCTGTGCTATGGTCCGATGAGTCCAAATTTGAGACCTTTGGTTCCAACCACTGTGTCTTTGTGTGACGCAGAAAAGGAGAACGGATGGACTCTACATGCCTGGTTCCCACCTTGAAGCATGGAGGAGGAGGTGTGATCGTGTGGGGGTGCTTTGTTGGTGACACTGTTGAGGATTTATTTAAAATTGAAGGCATACTGAACCAGCATGGCTACCACAGCATCTTGCAGCGGCATGCTATTCCATCCAGTTTGCGTTTAGTTGGACCATCGTTTATTTTTCAACAGAACAATGACCCAAAACACACCTCCGGGCTGTGTAAGGGCTATTTGACCCAGAAGGAGAGTGATGGGGTGCTACACCAGATGACCTGGCCTCCACAATCACCAGACCTGAACCCAATTGAGATGGTTTGGGGTGAGCTGGACCACAGAGTGAAGGCAAAAGGGCCAACAAGAGCTAAGCATCTCTGAGAAGTTCTTCAAGATTGTTGGAAGACCATTCCCGGTGACTACGTCTTGAAGCTCATCAAGAGAATGCCAAGAGTGTGCAAAGCAGTCATCAAAGCAAAATGTGGCTACTTTGAAGAACCTAGAATATAAGACATAATTTCAGTTGTTTCACACTTTTTTGTTAAGTATATAATTCCACATGTGTTAATTCATAGTTTTGATGCCTTCAGTGTGAATGTACAATTTTCATAGCCATGAAAATACAGAAAAATCTTTAAATGAGAAGGTGTGTCCAAACTTTTGGTCTGTACTGTATGTCTATAAATTCTTTTGCTAACTCTTCTTGGCTTTCAGGCCCAAAGTTTCTGCTTGCACAGAAGGGAACTGAATATTTCCAGGAAGTCTGCATCATCATCCGGATCCTGGATGCTGAAGATGTCCGCTCCGAGGTCAGTACTCTGGCCACGAACGCTAAACCAACCTCCACCCTCGGTTGCCAGTGCTTCAAACTTTTTTCCAATTTAATGAAGACTATTGCAAGGTTATTCCACATTGTGAGATCTTATCACAACTCACATTGAGGCAAAAACTGTCATGGTGGGCACGTCTACCTCAAACCATTCTCTACAGGGGAAATTCCGGTAGGATAAACGTTGAACAGAATGCTGCAATAGTACTTTGTCCATTGGATTACAGTTGGGTGAGAGATAGTTTGGCCTAGTACGGCTTCTCTAATCTGAAGATGGTTTTCCTTTGGATTATCTCAGGAACTGACTTAAAGACATTCATTTATCTTGTTTAAAGTTGTTATTTTTGCATTGCATACATGTTTGGTTTCATTTTCTAGGTTGTTGGACTTTATTTCAAAGACACTAGTATAGTGAAATCCCTTATGGAATTTCAGATGGGGAGTGTGCTGTTCCGTGTAAGTTATGCTCTTCAGTTTCTATGTATTATTTTTATGCTGTGTATAGTATCTGTTATATTTTACTCTGCTGCCACCTAATGGCATTTTTCCATATGGCAGCTTGTTATTCATTAATTTCATGGGCACTCCTTTCACATCCGGTTCAAGGGTCACGTCTTCTTCCTGCTAGCAGCCATTTCATTTTAGTCTGCTTGCTGTTGTGAGAGGACACACTTGAACGAGTCTTAGGAAGGTATCAGTCTTTCAACCTCTTG
Organism: Ranitomeya imitator; assembly: GCF_032444005.1. Classification (NCBI taxonomy): domain Eukaryota; kingdom Metazoa; phylum Chordata; class Amphibia; order Anura; family Dendrobatidae; genus Ranitomeya; species Ranitomeya imitator. The sequence goes on from NC_091284.1 coordinate 716,492,572, forward strand.
CTGCTCACTCGCTGTCACAAATACACTTGCTGTACTTGGCTCAACTGGAGAGGATACTGAATAACCATCTTACGCTGTATGTCCAGATTTACAAATAAACAAGTCTGGATTGCACAATCCCTGGTGTGCATCATCTCTCCGGACGCTGAACAGCATTGGTCCTGTCTGCCCTACATCAAGGAAACGGAAGGTATGAATCTCTCACAGCACCTATTAGTCAACCACACCTCCATTCACCTCATGTGGGGAAAGAATACTGAGGAGGGAGAGACGAACGATTCTCCTCCTCTGCAGGGATGGATAGTGATTGGTGGAGGGAACTGTTGCTGAGCTGCCTTCACCAATCACATACTTGTCCCTGCCCACTATTTAATGTTGCAACTACGGTACTCACAAGTTTGAGATCCTTTTAGAAAAAGGTGAGCAAACAACCTCCATCATCCTTCAGAATATACTGTATCAATGTGTATATTCTAAATGATGATGGGGGTTCTAGACATATTTAGTGTAAATATACTCTGTAATGTAGTGTCCAAAGTGTCTATTGCAAATGTGACTACCATCTCCCTCATCTTTCAGTATACAGTAAGTGGGTGTATTCCTGAGGATGAGGGGGTGGTAGTCACAATATACGGTACTGCAGGCATTGTACTGTAATTCCCAGATCCCCCATAACAGAGCGTCACCCACAGATAATATTTTTGTATTTTATTAAAGGTTTTTGCACACTACTTGGCTCAAAATATTTTTTTCTTATTTTCCTCTCTAAAATCTAGGTGCGTCTTATAATCAGGTGCGTCTTATAAGGCAAAAATACGGTATAAATTTATACTGATCTTGTGTAAATAAAAACCTATTATTATATTAGATATTTTATATATTGGATATTAGAAACTGTCCTTTGTTTTTTATTTAGGGGCTATTGATTTAATCTTTGTTCATCTTGGTATATTTTTTCTTTATACTTTTGTATATACTTTCAATTTATTTTTTTGATCTTGAATGTAATTTTTGTTCAAACATATTTTCCATTTTTGTATATTTCCATTTCAGATGAAGGTCAATATCAGCCAAAACGTCATATTTTGTATATACAACTGATTGCTGCCGCAAAATAAAGTTTCAGTCACTTTTACGTTGGAGTGCCAAGTTCTGTGTTTACTGAGTTAGCTGTTCTGTGAATTCTGTCAAATTATTATTATTATTGTGGGTTGCACTGTGTTTTGAGTCAATAGGCTGTATCTTCAGTTGCTGACATCCAGTTGTGAGTTATGCTGTGAACTATTACTAGGTGTCTTCCAGTTGTGGTTAGTACCACCAAGCTCTTTGCTTTCACATGTGACTAATAAGCTGTAAACCTCAGCTCAGAAATGTAACCACCAAGCTCTGTACCTTCATTTTGTCCTGTAACTACATAGTTTGGTGCCTTTATACTGAGTTAATACCCTCATTAAAAGACTATAACCACTAAGGTTTGTTGATTAAAACCAGATGTGTCTGTTTCACTGTGTCATCTTTGAGCGAAGCACCAAGTTGTGGTCAAATGCCGCCTATTAAAACTTACCTCCTCACATAGCCATTAGCTGCCTTTTTTCTGGCAATCCAATAGTCAATAGAATAAATCCACATTTATCAAACGCTGATGGTCTATCTTATAGTTAGGCCATCAATGCTTAATTCTTGGAATTCCCTTTTAGGCATTTTATTTTTCATTTTTATTCATTTTCTTTAGACTTATAGGAGAAGATTCACATTTGCACTAAAACAATTTCCATACAAAATTCTATATTCCCTATTTATTTCACTCATACATTCACTTCGCTGTTTTAAAGTTGTGGAACATCAATGGATAAAGAAGGGCATGTGCATTAATATTCAATTTATTATGCAAAAATATCTGTAATGTTCTCGAGGGCTGTACAAGTACCTCCTACAGTATTTTTGAAAATGTAGCTTCCATCAATGAAATGGAACAAAGCTTCAAATTTTGTGATTTATAGTAAAGTATACATAATTACAGAAGACCTCTCATGGTAAGATTACATTTTTGTGCTTTTGTTTGGGACTGTATCTCTTATTACATAGAGCTGGTGCAAGCCCTTTTATTCTCAAGAACACTGAGCAATCTGGTTAACATTTTTGGTGATGTGACTTTTCTCTGACAAATCAAGAAATATAAATATGTCGTATATTACATGCTGCAAAATCAGTTTAACATGATATCGTAACAAGGGATGTACATAAAATAAGGGTCATTGGAAATTTTGCAGGGGACATTATGCAGTGATAAAGTCTTCAATATAAAGCTTTGAAACTCTAGATTGCACAACAATTTTGCAACTTTTAAAGTTGAAATACTCTACAATTCTGGCAAAACTGCTTTGTTAAATTGGGGCCCTATTGATTACAGTAGCCAAGCTGTTCACATTTTGATCTTAGTTGGTAATTTAGTCCAAAATAGAAATAGAAATTGTGATTGACTATCTCCATCTTCATTAGTAATACATTAAGATAATTCACTAGTAGATTTTCATCCTGAGTGGAGTTATATTGGGAGCACGGGAATCAGTGGATTCTCAGATCTGGACCCCCAAAATTAGAATCGTATGACATATCCTACTCATTTGCCGTAACACTACATAATGCTTATCACAATCCCAGCTTGATCCTCTTTGATGGGAAATGAAGATACTTAGCAATAATTGCTTGTAAATTTCTAAGAGGTTTTACAATTTTGTAACCAATATTATCATATGTGTAGTAAAAAAGAAGAATATGTGGCACTCACCCAGAAAAGCTGCTGAATTAAAGTCCTTTATTCATGATGCGATAAAACAGAACACTTTTGGAGAGGCGGCTGGGATCGGGAGATGGTGCTGGGAGGAGGAGAGGTGGACGACGATCGTTTCGCGCAAATGCGCTTCAACGGGTCCAGGACCCGTTGAAGCGCATTTGCGCGAAACGATCGTCGTCCACCTCTCCTCCTCCCAGCACCATCTCCCGATCCCAGCCGCCTCTCCAAAAGTGTTCTGTTTTATCGCATCATGAATAAAGGACTTTAATTCAGCAGCTTTTCTGGGTGAGTGCCACATATTCTTCTTTTTTACTATATGGAATGGACTTGATTTTTCTATGTGGAGCACCGCCGTAGTCTGCTTTATCTGTGCTTGCTACACGAATCCTGCACAGACATTGTGCTGCTTTGCGTCAAAGATTGGGTGCATTTTGAGCCTGGTGCCGTCTATATTCTTTGTTTTGTCAATTATCATATGTGTATTACAGCAGAGAAATATTTATTTATTCACCGTTGATACTTCCTTGAATTTTGATAACATGTGTTACACTTTCTAACAGGGAATTATGATGGGAAAATCTATTTCCATAGATCTGTGAAAAAGCCACCTCTTGCTATACATCAAGATAGATGAATCTGCCAGCTCGGGCTAATTTTTAAAAATATCACAATGAGAGCATGGTAGCAGGTTTGGATATTGGCAGGCTTTGTGTTGCCAGTGCTCCTTCCAAGAAGTGTCTTATATTAAGACCAACTGCCATTGCGTTACGGAAGGTGTAATGATATGTTCCGTGCCTTCAGAACAGTTACATATTTGATCTTAGCATTGAAGTCTTTTAGGACTATGGTAAGGATGACATATCATTCTTTCATACAGCAATTCTAAGATGGAAAACAATTCCATCAACCATTTTCTCGAAAGTTCCCATACCAGCTGGGGATCAAAGCTCATGGTATGAGTATGCAGGATTGATATTGGTGTCTAAGATTGTTGCATTTGTCATGAAAACAATTCAACATGTTAATCTTTCAGATAAAGAGAAACCAGAGAGTTATTTAGATTAGAAAGGGATCCCAATGTAATGTCAGAATAAAATATCAATTCAATAGAAGGCAATTTGTCTGTGAAATGTTCTGAACACGTAAATCTCTTTTGTGCTTCAAGTTTTTACACTCTTGTAACTCTGATTATTAGAAATTGGATTGCACTGATTTAAGTTCATAAAGATAAAAGGATAACCTTTCAGTGGACAATGGAACAATTACTCTACCTCAATGATCAATTTGGGTACCGTATTTTTCAGACTATAAAATGCACTGGACCATAAGACGTACCTTGGTTTTAGAGGAGGAAATTAGAAAAAAAAATGAAGCAAAACATGTTGTCAATTCTGTACTTAATATCCCTTATCCTGGTATATATGGTCCCCTCATCCCCATCCTGGTATGCATGGCTCCCTCATCCTTATTCTGGTGTGCATGGCCCCCCTATCCCTATCCTAGTATGCATGGCCCCCTTATCCCAATCCTGGTAGGAATGGTCCCCCTCATCCCTATCTTGGAAAAAATGGGCCCCCTGATCCCTATCTTGGTAGGAATGGTCCCCCTCATCTCTATCCTAGTATGCATGGCCCCATCCTTATCCTGGTATGATTGGCCCCATCCCTGTCCTGGTATGTATGGCCCCATCCTTATCCTGGTATGAATAACCCCATCCCCATCCTGGTATGCATCGTCCCATCAGAAAACATTTTAAAAAAACATTAAACCATTACACTTACCTTCCCAGCACTCCCTTGCAGAGTCTTGTTCCAATGCCAGCAGCTGTGTTATGCTTGTAAGCAGTGCATGGCAGGAATGTCATGCACTGCTTACAAGCTGAAGGACAGCTGCCGGAATACTCACTGCTTTCCACACTGGGACTATGTGTGTGGAGGGCAGTGAGTATTCAGTGTCAGCTGGAGCAGCTTGCTTCCTGCAGCTGCCGGCGATCACATGTCCCCTCCTAAAGTGAATGAGTATTCATCGCATTCCATGCCCATGAGTGTGGAATGCGGTGAATATTTATTTCTCTTAAGTAAAGGGCAGCTGCAGGAATGCTCTGGCTGACACTGTGCTCGCTACAAAATAGCAATAAATAGTCACTGCCTTCCATGCACATTGTCCCCGTGTGCAGAGTAGTGAGTATTCTGGCAGCTGTCCTTCAGCTTGAAAGTAGTACATGGCTTCCCTGCCATGCACTGCTTACAGCATAAACCGGCAAAAAACATGGATAATTTCCACACTGCTGTTTAAATTGAAAACCAGGCAGGTTTGTTGATGAATAACTTGGTGGTTTATTCACTACCTGATTCACAATGACAACATGTGTTGAAGTCTACCATGGACTTTTTCTTCAGGAGATGATATGATTTATATTATCTCCTGAAGAAGAATTCCTTGGCTGACTGCGAAACGTGTTGAGATCTAATATATAAAGCTGAATGTGTGTGTGTATGTGTGTATGTCCGGGATTGGCATCTGCACCGTCGCAGCTACAGCCACAAAATTTTGCACAGTCACACGTCTGGACCCCGAAAGCGTCATAGGCTATGTTGTGAGGCAAAATTTTAACCCCGCGCATTCCAATTCACCAAACAATTTTGCCCCTATCTACATAATGGGGGAAAAGTGAAAGGAAAAGTGTTGGAGGCAAATTGACAGCTGCCAGATGTGAACAAGGGGGACTTAAAGAGTGAGAGCGATGGCGCCAAAGAGTATATACCGTACAGTTGCTAAGGTGGGGCCCCGACATGGGATACTCACCACACACGGGGATATGAACACACACACAAAATGCGCCACACACTACCACGTGCTTGAACACATATACCACCCTCAGCACACATTTCACCACACATACACCAACCTCGCCACATAAAAGTAGAAACACAAAAGTCGCCGCTTAAAACTCACCACGCGCAAAACTCGCCACATGCAAAACTAGGCTCACGCAAAACTCGCCACAAGTGCAAAACTCACCTCATGGAAAACTCGCCACACGCAAAACTTGCACACGCGGAAAAATTGCCAAACACATGCAAAAGTTGCCTCACACAAAACTTGCACATACTCAAAATGCACCACACATACAACTCGCCACGCGCAAAACTCGCCATGCGCAAAACGTGCTGCACACAACTTGATGCACTAACCTGTGACATGCAACTCGACACACAAAAAGTTGCTACACGCACGTCGTCACACAAAACTCATCTCACAAAAGTAGCTACACGCATGTCGCCTGTTGTGAATTCTGTTGTCAAACTCCCTCCTGTGGTCGTGAATGGTACTTCGGCGAGTTCTGTCCATGGACTCCCTCTGGTGGCTGTGAGTGAAGCTGCTGCTTCTGAGGTTCCTTACACAGGTGACGTGGTTTATCCTTTGGTTGGCTGCTCTATTTAACTCCACTCAGATCGTTACTCCATGCCAGCTGTCAATGTTCCTGCATTGGTTCAGTTCGCTCTTGGATCTTTCTGGTGTCCTGTCTTCTCCAGCAGAAGCTAAGTTCCTGATAGTTATTATTTGTTCATTGTTTCCTTGTCCAGCTGGTTATCATGATTTTGTCTTGCTAGCTGGAAGCTCTGGGATGCAGAGTGGCATCTCCGCACCGTTAGTCGGTGCGGAGGTCTTTTTGCACACTCTGCGTGGCCTTTTGTAGTTTTTTGTGCTGACCACAAAGATACCTTTCCTATCCTCTGTCTGTTTAGTAAGTCTGGCCTCCCTTTGCTGAAACCTGTTTCATTTCTGCGTTTGTGACTTTCATCTTTACTCACAGTCAATATATGTGGGGGGCTGCCTTTTCCTTTGGGGAATTTCTCTGAGGCAAGGTAGGCTTTATTTTCTATCTCTAGGGCTAGCTAGCTCTTAGGCTGTGAAGAGGCGTCTAGGGAGAGTCAGGAACGCTCCACGGCTATTTTTAGTTGTTGTGATAGGATTAGGGCCTGCGGTCAGCAGAGCTCCCACATCCCAGAGCTTGTCCTGTGTGAGTTTAACTATCAGGTCGTACTGGGTGCTCCTAACCACCAGGTCATAACAGTCGCCACATGCAACTCAACACACACAACTTGACAGATGAAACTCGCCCTAAAACACACACAAGTCTGGTATTATCCTTCAAAAATAAAAATCTGATTAATAAGCAGACAAACCACAAGAGCAACAAATGTACCATATAGGAAATACGGCAGCTGTCAGTCACATGACCTGTCTATTATGTGTATGTGTGAGCTAATATATACTGCCAAGGGGGAGGGCTTCCTGTTGGCTGGGGATTTATCAGGCTGCCAATTTAGCTTACAAATACTGAGGTAAAAATACTGACCAAATAATGTGTGAACGCGGTCTAATACAGGAGGAGATGACATACAGACATATACTATATACAGGGGAGATGACACACAGGTATATACTATATACAGGAGAGATGACACACAGATATATACTATATACAGGAGAGATGACACACAGGTATATACTATATACAGGATATGACACACATATATATACTATATACAGGAGGAGATGACACACAGGTATATACTATATACAGGAGGAGATGACATACAGGTATATACTATATATTGGAAGAGATGACACAATGGTATATACTATATACAGGGGAGATGACATACAGGTACATACTATATACAGAGGAGATGACACACAAGTATATACTATATACAGGGGAGATGACACAGGTATACACTATATACAGGGGAGATGACACACAGGTATATACTATATACAGGAGGAGATGACACACAGGTATATACTATATACAAGAGGAGATGACATACAGGTATATACTATATACAGGAGGAGATGACACACTGGTATATACTATATACAGGGGAGATGACATACAGGTACATACTATATACAGGGGAGATGACACACAGGTATATACTATATACATGGGAGATGACACACTGGTATATACTATATACAGGGGAGATGATATACAGGTACATACTATATACAGGGGAGATGACACAGGTATATACTATATACATGGGAGATGACACACAGGTATATACTATATACAGCAGAGATGACACACAGGTATATACTATATACAGGAGGAGATGACATACAGGTATATACTATATACAGGAGGAGATGACACACACATATATACTATATACAGGAGGAGATGACACACAGGTATATACTATATACAGGGGAGATGACAAACAGGTATATACTATATACAGGAGGAGATGACATACAGGTACATACTATATACAGGAGGAGATGACACACAGATATATACTATATACAGGAGGAGATGACATACAGGTATATACTATATACAGGGGAGATGACAAACAGGTATATACTATATACAGGAGGAGATGACATACAGGTATATACTATATACCGGAGGAGATGACACATAGGTATATACAATATACAGGACGAGATGACATACAGCAGGTATATACTATTTACAGGGGAGATGACATACAGGTATATACTATATACAGGAGATGACATACAGGTGTATACTATGTATAAGGGAGATGACAAACATGTATATACTGAGGGGAAAATGAGAGGTGTGAGGTGAAAATGAGGGGTGTGAGGTGAAAATGAAAAGGTGTGAGGTCGAAATGACAAGTGTTAGGGGGCAATGAGAGGAGTGAGGGGGAAAATAAGAGGAGTGAGGGGGAAAATGAGAGGTATAAGGGAGAAAATGAGAGATATGAGGGGGAAAATGAGAGGCGTGATGGGAAAATAAGAGAAGTGAGGTGCTATAACTAACCACAGATATTTACTATGCCCAGGCAACGCCGGGCTCTTCAGCTAGTTGTGAATAAACCACCAAGTTATTGATCCACAAACCTGCCTGGTTTTCAATTTAAACAGCAGCGCAGAAATTATCCACATTTTTTCCCTGTTTATGTATTACCCGTCGGTCACTAGTTTGACCTGTGGATCTGCGGCAGGTGTCGACGATTTTACATGCTCCCTTATATAATATATCAGGTGAGTGAAATCTGGTTATAGCCTCTAATACCTCTATTGGATAAGACCCTATTTGGTGCTTTTCTCTCCTACAGTGTGAATTATGCGCTGCTTACAAGCATACAGCAGCTGCTGGCATCGGAACAAGATGCTGCGAGGGAGTGCCGGGAAGGTAAGTCTAAAACTTTTTAAAATGTTTTTCTGATGGGGCCATGCATACCAAGATGGGCATAGGGGCCATTCATACCAGGACAAGGATGGGCCATGTATACAAGGATGAGGATGGGGGTGTCAGAAACCTGTCAGCACCGGCACACTGCCATGGCTGAACAGGGTGACTCACCCACACTGCGGGAGAGCCTGGGGTCAGATACCACAAGGAAAACTCAGACAGACGGGACCTGAGCAGCATGCTGAGTATGGTAGAGAACAGAAGGACCTACAATCGTGTGACCACAGGGGGCGGGGCTTAGCGTCTTGCTGCTGGAGATGAGTGCAGGATTTTACAGGAAATCTGAAGTAGAAGAGAGGGAAACTCAGGTCGGACAGGCGGAGGTCATACACAGAGAGGGCGGCGCAGTACACAGGGGCAGTCAGAAGAATAGTCAGGACGTAGCAAGAGATCAGAAAACCAGAATGGGCAATAGACAGTACAAAAACAGCAGGCAGGAATCACAACAGGGACAGGACCAGATCAGAAACAAAACAGGCAGACTTTAGTACTTGCACAAAGCAGAGGCACACCAGGGTCAGACACACTCAGCCAAGGGTCAGAGTATAAACGACAAGGATTGACCTCACAGTGAGGCTATAAAAAGCCTCCCAGGACCCAGAAAGAGGCCATCCAAGTTAACCCTGCAACTACCTGATCCGACAGCACAGTAAACCATGACAGGGGGCCCATCATACCAGGATAAGGATTGGGCCATGCATACTAGTACGGGGATGAGGTCCAATCATACCAGGATGCTATTAAAGAGAAATGAATATTCATTGCCTTCCACACCCATTGGCGTGGAATGCAGTTAATGTTCATTTCAGTGGGCACTGAGTTAGCTGTAGCTGCTAGCTCCTGCTTCCTGTGACCCGTTGCAATGCCGCTGCCGCTCCCCCACCTCCCCACCAGAGCCAATACATCTGGACTATAAAATGCACCCACTATTTTCTTCCATTTTTGGAGGAAAAAAGTGTGTTTTATAGTCCGAAAAATACGGTATTTACATTATGCTTGTCCCAAAACACCTATTTTTGGTGTTTTGGAGTACAGAATTAAAAGAAAAGCTCCCCCTTAAATAATAGATAGCTATTGGCCAAACAATTGGCAGTTATCTCTCCCTAGTTTCCCATACATACAGGAACCTTCAATTGATTAGTACTGTGTTCTCTATGAGAGAGTCGCGGCTAGACTCTTCTTGCAGTGGCTATCTTTCAGAGATCAAAAGGATCCACCGTCAGAAATCGAATGTGTCGGATGATGTCGGGTGAGAGTCAGGAGGTGCCCATGCAAATGAGATGGTCTACCAATCCTGCCGATATCAATATTAATGTGTATGAGGTGGAGCCTTAAGGTTAATCATTTGTCAGACAGTGGCTGAGCTAGTCAGATAATGCCTGTAATCTATGTCCTAAGCATTATGGCATTATGTTTGTTTAAATGGAATTTGTTTGCCAGAAATTAACCTATTGTTTAAAGGGAACCTGTCACCCCCCCAGGGCCTATTAAAGTAAAATAGCCACCTTCAGCAGCACTAAGGCTGCATTCTGTGAAGGTGGCTCTTATGTTTATTATCCCTGGGAACCCTGAAATAATGTCTTTTATAAATTTCCCGCCATACCTCTATTGAGTCAGGGATGTATGTTTTCTCCTCCTGACTCAACGGCCTTGCAGCTGTTCATCATCCAGCTCTGTCCTCCGTGCGCTGCCTCTTCTCTTTCTTGTGACATCACCAGTGCCTGCGTTCTGCAACCAGTTCTCAGGCATGCGACGTGCGCGCTGCCCGTAAACTTATATCAGTTGCCTGCACCTGCATGTAGCGGAGGCCCCAGATCCCGCCCCGCACTGTGTTATGATGTATTCACACTGCGGGGCTGGGAATCTGGCGCCTGCACAGTGGAGCGGTGCCGAAGTCTTGCGACATTTGTGAATCTCATGAGACATCAGCACTATCTTGAATGGAGCACGGTGACCCGCTCCAGTGCACAGGCGCCAGATTCCCAGCCCTGCAGTGTGAATACATCATAACACACTGCGGGGTGGGATTTGGGGCCTCTGCTACATGAAGGTGCAGGCACCTGATGTAAGTTCACGGGCAGTGCGTATGAAGCATGTCCAAGAATTGATTGCAGAGCGCAGGCGCCGGTGATGTCACAAGAAAGAGAAGAGGCGAAACATGGAGTACAGAGCTGAATGATACAAATTTAAAAAAACTGACCGTCACTTCCAAACATAGAATAAGTGTGAACAGGTGCTGAACCTAGAGTCACCAACTCGTATACAGTCAAATAAATAAGGCAGCACAGTGTGGCGCTAAAACATGCAAATATGAAACATGAAAATTGAACTGCATTACTGCACTAGAAATATGAAAAAATGAGAGCGTTTAGTGCATAAATTGACCAATTCATGTGTACCTGGTAGCCACATTAGGGCATCTCTTGTATACCAGGTCCTAAACCTTCCTTTCCTCACTGAGAATAAACGTCTTCATCTGAATGGGAACCTGTGAAACCTCTTCTTAGACTAAATTTCTCTCTCTTTGTGGAGGGCTAATTGACCTGCTGCAATTAAAACACCTGTGGCTAAGAGGTGGAGGAGTGCTCAGTCAGAAGACTAATGAATACAAATTTCAAAAAACTCTTCAAAACACCTCTATGATGATCACACACCTTTAGTGTGACCCTAACAGTTGACGTAACAACGTGGGACTAGGATGAGAAGTCCAGACGACTGCAACCGCACCAGAACCTTTGTTCCCAGGACACTTATCAGGGTCCTCACTCCTCCTGTAACTGTTGAACAATGTGTTATTCTGTAATCTCTTTATTGTCTGTAAATATTCCCACTTAATTGTAAAGTGCAACAGAATATGTTGGCGCTGTATAGAAACAATTATTATTTATAAGAATAATAATCAGCAGAAGTAAAGTGTCAGAAGTAAAACAAGAAAGATATATATCATGGTACCGTGTTAGCCAGTGGATAGAAAAATATTTAGAATTGAGAGTCCTCAGTGGTTGATACCTTTTAATGGCCAACTGAAAAGATGGTAACAAATTGCAAGCTTTCGAGACTACTCAGGTCTCTTCATCAGGCATGGACTAATACAAAATCTGAAGAATCACATATTTATGCACAACACAGCACAGAAAAATGTCATAGATAAGACAGGTGACGTGAAGTAGAATTACCATTATGTGAGTGATAAACAGTTATGTCCATAAATATTGAAACAGTTCATAGATGAGTGTGAATGTTTATTGTCCTCTGATTGGGGTCTGGTTCTATGTTATGATGACCCCACTCGGTCTGAGGAGCAAATTCCGTATTTGATGTAAAAAGACATAAATCCATGCAACACATTTATTTCTGCACTAAGGCTGTCAAAGGTCATCATCAGCTTATATTCCCAGACTCTTCTGTCTCTCTGAGATTTGAAGTTACCTTTTAATACAAGTAATTTCATGTCCATAATGCTATGATCGGGGAGACAAAAGTGTATTGCCACGGGTAGATCCATTCTTTTTTCTCTTATTGTATGGTGATGAGAGTTCATCCTTGTGCTCAGTTACTGACCTGTCTTCCCTACAAAGGGACCCCCAGTTGGACATTTACTACAAATAATTGAGTACACCACATTAGAAGTGATGCAACTGAAAGTACCTGGTATCTTGTAGTCCTGATGTGAATTGGGGATCTTTATCTTGTCCGTGGTCATTATAAATGGACAGGTTTTACATTTTTTCTGGTTGCATGGAAAGGTTCCTGCAGCTTTTGGTGAGGACAGGGAGCTCTTGACAATGATGCTTCTTAGATTTGGGTGCTGCCAAAAACACAGTAGTGTGGGGGTCTGGAAAAATGGATTGGAAGCGGGCAATCCTCCACTCAGAAGTAAAACATTCATCCAATATTATGGTTCATTTAACCCTTTAAATAAATCTTGTGATGACATAAGAACGTTTGCATTTTGTCAGTTAGGAGTCAAAAGACTTTCTCAGTTCTTCTGGGAGCCAAATAGGAAAGGAAATAGTTCCTTTCCTGTAGCTTAGTAATTGGTTATGAGGCTGGTAATTTGAAGGATTCAAAGCCAAATAATTATGTCATAGATTAAGGAGTTCTCCTTTGGAGTCTGCTCTAATAGTAATAATAGAAGATGCACTTTGTGCATCCAATAAACTATTTGATGCTGTCTCCTTTCTATAAAGGTCAGTCTGAATATGATTATGCTAATTTCTAAAGACAGAAATATCAAAAAGGAAATAAACTCTCGATGCAAGGGTAGTGTCATCTTCAAATCTTGATTGTTATTTAAAGTATTGAAGTATTTACGAGTTCCTGTAACTCAATTTTCGTTCCATTCTAAGTAATAAATATGTCGACAATATAAAGTTTCCAATTTTATCAGTAAACTTTGACAACTGGTTGTCAAAAACTATTTCTTCCTCCTATCAACCCAAATAGATGTTTGTAAAGGTTGTCGCCAAGGTCGAACCCATCGCAGTCCCACATAGATAGTTACGCTTCAGAATAAACCATCATTGTATAGCCATCATTGTGGGACAGAACAAAATTATCAAATTTGGAGAAACTAAAGGGAAAAACTGTATTGATGTGTTGCCAGTTTTAACATTCTATTGTTCTCCAGGTTTTCCTGGAAATGTGATAATTTTGTCTCCCTTTCAGAAGCCTGAGAAAAAAAATCAGTGTGCTTTTATTACAATGGTCTAAAAGCATTGCTTGATGCTATCAATGCGCCTGCCAGCCCACAAGCAAATGAGCATGCAGATTGCCATGCTTGCATCAAAACTGAAGGACTCAATTCACTTTTCATGTTCTTGCCTGCTCTTTACCAGAACTTCACAATTTGTTTCCAGGTTTTGAATATTACTCTCTAAGAATCTAAAGGTACCGTCACATTAAGCGACGCTGCAGCGATATAGACAACGAGCCGATCGCTGCAGCGTCGCTGTTTAGGTCGCTAGGAGATGTCAAACACCGGCAACAGCTGAACGATGCAGAAGCGATCCAGTGACGTACTTATCGTTCTCGCTGGTTGTTAGCTCCATGAAAAACCATTGCAGGCATCGTTGCTTTTGCTGTCAAACAGGACGAATCACACTGACCTGACGACCAAATAAAGTTCCGGACTTCTAGCTACGACCAGCGATGTCACAGCAGGATCCTGATCGCTGCTGCGTGTCAAACACAACGAGATCGCTATCCAGGACGCTGCAACGTCACCGATCGCTTTTGTTCTCGTTGGAAAGTTGTTCAGTGTGAAGGCACCTTTAGAGTCTCTCTATAATCTACACTGCTTATCACCAGCAAACTAAGAGAACTAACATCAAATAGTCAACCAATATCAAAAAGACTGACAAGCAAGCACCTCCAAACAGAAGACAAGGGTGAAGCGGTGCAAGCTGAGATGACGAAGTCAATAAAGCTAAGAAATAACATCTGCACTCTGAAATGCTATAATATGCAAACATTGAATATATAAAATTGGAATTATTTTAAAAATGAAGGTTCTTTGCGCACAAATTGGCCAATTCGTGAGAGCCCAACAGCCATCAACAAGACATACCCCTTTGTTGGGAGCTTAGACCCTTGCAACCCAGCATTACTGAAGGTTAATTGATGAGGATCTTGTACTGTTGGATTGACAATCTATCAGGGACAGCAAAATTTCCCGATGGGCTCTTTGACATAATGGACTGGATCTCCAGCATTGCGAATGGTGGGCACAACTCAGATTACTGTGTGGATTTGAGTTTTTTGTCGATGTAGTTTAGTAAGAACTTGTTTGATCATTATCTTTCTTTTCTTTAAATCTTTCTCAGTTTCCTGCGGTTTGCTGATATAATGATGCATAGCATTTCAGAAATGTGGTAATTCTAGAAGAATCTCTGGTCTTTTGCCCTGTGTTATCTTTGATGCTGTGTAAAAATGTTCAAGCCTTCTTTTAATGAGGGACACCATGAGACTTTATCTCCATGTATATAAAGGCATTTTCCCAAGTTATACAGAATTTGGTTGATTGCTGTCCCATATTTATTATTGATAATTTGAGATAAACTCTTTGATAAAGAAAAAAGCTCATGATTGGTTGTAGCTGATATTTTAGTGTAACAGTGTCAATGTATCTGTTAGCGATTATAAGGATATTTGTATTTAGCCTCTGTAGTCTGGTACCCCTAAATAAAATCTAGAGTGACCAATTGCCTCCTGAAGTCAAATAATTAGTACATTGAGTCCACCTCTGTGTAATTTATTCTCAGCATACAGTAACTGCATCTGTTCTTTGATAGCTTCAGAGATTTATTTGGAAATATTGGGATCAAACACCATCATGAAAACCAAGGAGCACACCAGACAGGTCAGGGATAAAGTTATTGAGAAGAATAATTCAGGGTTTGGTTTAAAGAAAATTGCCAAAGATCTGAATATCTCACATAGCTCTGCTCAGCTGTTGTTGGTAGATAAATGATCCTTAATTTTTCACTATATTGGGTGTGCTGCCTCCTTTTTAGATTTTATATCTCTGATAGGAAGGTTTGCCAGTTTTCTTGGAGTAGTTTTGTTCTCACTAAAGCAGTTCTGCTGTTTTTCTGGATTTTTATCTATCTATTGTAGCGGGGAAGGACAGGGTTAAAACCCATCTTTTCAGAGTTTTGTTTAGATGCACATGCAGGGTTTCTCTAAGAAGAATTAAATCGCTTCATGAAGTGACAGTCTCCTGAGGAAGCGTCAGTCTGCAGGATACTGAGTAGAGTTGAGTGTGCTACTAGTAAATGACCTGCCAAAATTTGAGCTGTAGCTGTGAGAGAAACATGCCAGGGCCTTTCTCTGAAAGGAGTCTGCACTAAGCAGTTTGTGAGAGCTGCAGAGAGCTGTGTGGAAACTGTAGCCTGTTCAGGGTGAACTGTGTTATGACCTGGTGGTCAGGACAATAATGGACCTGGTGGTTAAGAGCACACGGAATGACCTGATAGTTACTGATAATAAGGACGAGCTCTGGGACGTGGGAACTCTGCTGACCGCAATCCCTAAACCTATCAAACACACTAGAAATAGCCGTGGATTGCGCCTAACGCTCCCTATGCAACTCGGCACAGCCTAAGAAACTAGCTAGCCCTGAAGATAGAAAAATAAAGCCTACCTTGCCTCAGAGAAATTCCCCAAAGGAAAAGGCAGCCCCCCACATATAATGACTGTGAGTAAGATGAAAATACAAACACAGAGATGAAATAGATTTAGCAAAGTGAGGCCCGACTTACTGAACAGACCGAGGATAGGAAAGGTTACTTTGCGGTCAGCACAAAAACCTACAAAAAGACCACGCAGAGGGCGCAAAAAGACCCTCCGCACCGACTCACGGTGCGGAGGCGCTCCCTCTGCGTCCCAGAGCTTCCAGCAAGCAAGACAACAAATTAAATAGCAAGCTGGATAGAAAAATAGCAAACCAAAGAAATACAAGCTGGAACTTAGCTCCTGATGGGAAGACAGGTCACAAGAACGATCCAGGAGTGAACTAGACCAATACTGGAACATTGACAGGTGGCATGGAGCAAAGATCTAAGTGGAGTTAAATAGAGCAGCAGCTAACGAATTAACCTCGTCACCTGTGAAACTCAGAAACACCCACCAGAGGAAGTCCATGGACAGAACCAGCAGAAGTACCATTCATGACCACACGAGGGAGCCCGACAACCGAATTCACAACAGAACTGTGCAAAGAGTTCTGTTTGGCGCTTGAAGCTTCTAGAGCTCGGCTAAAGGGAAAACAAGAGAAAGGACTGTGATCTGTTCAGATAATTCTACACTGACATACTGTATGTGATCATGATTAAATGCACAGGCCGTGTGCAAAGAACCAAAAGTATGAGTGGAATACCTGCTTTGTTTGACCGAGCTGGGGGTAGCTCCGTCATGTGTGAGTAGCCAGTGTCTGTTATGTTTAGATAGCAACTGGACAAGGTTAGAGAGTGATGGTTAGGATTTTGTTTTGGTGTTACACATCTTGTGGAAAGCAATAAAAACTGCACTTTTTTGGCCCAAAACTTCATTACCTGTATGAACACTATTTAAGGCCTAATGCCTCCCAAAGAGAGTGTATCCCTACAATAACTATCTATCTATCTAATTATTACCTTTTATCTTTCATTAAATTCTATGCCTAAAAGCATGATGCATGGAGTGGGAGTGAGAAAACACACCTCCAGGGGGCAAAGTGGCAGAGGAGGGGCTCTAATAGTGTTGAATTGTTACCTTCACAGTTAGATAAGGCAGGGTCAGAAAAGGCATAGTAGTAGAATTTATGTGGCTTTCGTCGTACGTTCAGGCTCTTTGGTGTAAAGACTGTTTTCCCTGATATTGCCGGTGAAGGATATTATAGATCTACAGCTCTGTGTAGGGCCTCAAAAAAGTTTGGGTAGTTGTCTAGCGAGATATCCAACATTGCAGAAGTTCCTGATGTCTCTCAAGATTTTCATTATTACCGTATTCACTTTCCATTAGCTGAAACTGAGATGCTAGCGCAGGCGCTGGGAAAGGTCACAGAGGCCCAGTGCCTGCGCACTGCAGTACTTTACTCTGTCCTGAACAGGGCAGATAAGTACGCCTGCGCAGGAGTGCCGATGCCAGGAAACGATGAAGAAGCAGGAGGGCGGCATCGCAAGAAGATGGGAGGCACCAGACCCGGACCTGCAACACCCATCGGACCCATTATAGAATGCTGTTGAGAAGCCCTGAAAGGCAGTGGCCGCATCTTATAGCGGCAAAATCTGCTGACAGGTTCCCTTTAAGTATGCCAGCCGAAATGGTTAGGTAAGGTTGCGTTTGATTCTTGTGATTTATTATCGACATCTTGTTCATTCTTTTGCCTATTTTGTTTTAGGCCAGTGTAATAATATATGTATCACTAATAGGCTGCACTTTGCACAACATGAGTCAGTGTGACTGGTGCCCTATACAAGCCTTATTCGTGTGCATTTATAATACCGGGTGATCACCCCCTCCATGAATTGTAGGTGCGTGAGAGATTGTATCATCAGTATGTTTTGCCTGTGCTGCCTTTATCATGGAGTCTGCTGCATCCTGTAGTGCGTTAGTATTGTGACCTAGTGTCGGTAAATATGGCTGCCTTTCTTCTGTGATGTTTTTTTACTTTTATGCACCTGTCAGTGAGATGCTTATTATAATAATTACAGTATATTCTTGTACTTTGAAATATTGTGGCAGCTATACTCTAATACACAGAAGCAATACTATAAGGCTGGGGTCACACTTGCGAGTGCAATGCGAGTCTCTCGCATCAATACCCGTCATTGCCGCCGGTTCTCAGGAACAGAGCATTCATCTGCATAGAAATACAAGCAGCCACACACTCTGGTCCCGAGTCTCGGCTGCAGTGCCAGGTATTGATGCGAGAGACTCGTGTGAGTTTCTTGCACTGCACTCGTAAGTGTAGCCCCGGCCTAACAGTTGTACTTGTACATGGGGGTCAGTTTGAGCCACTGGTGGGGCATTTTTCAGCTGATTAGTGGGGGTATCTAGCGTTCCATCGATCTCATAAAATTCAGTCCTGAACAACCCCTTTAAGAGACTTACGCTTGTTCAGCTTGGGAAGCACCATATCTTGGAAAATGAAAAATGTAAAACCTTCAAATTGCAATTTGTTTGACTCTCTTACTTTCTTCAGGATTTTTTTGCCCAAGAGCATCTATTAACTTTGATATAACTCAACATATATTATTTAAAGCTCTTTAATCTGAAAGTTTTCTTCGTCTGCCAACCATAAGTGAATTATTAGATTGACTTCAGGTCAAAAGAGAAAGTGTATTATGAACAGTAAATGCACTGTAGACCATACGCTTCCCACAGAGATACTGAATTGCTTCCTCGCAGCGCCATATCATCGTACCGTATTATGTAGAATCTCCAATGTCAGTTATATTGGAATCTTGACGTAAATAAAACAAGAAAAGTGTAATGTTGTCCTCTAATTCCACGATAAATCATAGACTGCTGCTGTGAAAATCCCATTCTATGGCTTTTGGGAAAATAGGAACAGACTGGATCCTGCACCTTTATGAAAATCTTCAAAATTAGTTTCCTTTGCTTCAAGAACGCCAGTTTTAATAATATAAAGCGAACAGCCTTTTCCCACATTATTGCTCCAATTAAATAGTTAAAGCCAACATCTGACTGATAAAGGAATAAAGTCAAATATTCCTGTTGTCTTTGCATTAAACAGTTTGATCACACATGGGCATTTTATTTCAGGAGCTGCTACCACAGAGATATGTTAATAGCTGTAAAGCCATCTGTTTTCCACTGTGATCAAAGCTTACCGGTCTAAAAACAATAGAAGCCTTTTCAATGAGGGGCCAGACCTAAATCATCAACTTATTATGAGACAGGCAAATCGCTATTTGGCACTGTCCAATATAAAACATGGCTTTTAGCAGTTTGACAGTGAATAGGAAAATGCTGGCGTAAAATGATGGATTATCAGGCTGTGGAATCATACAGAATTATTCTGAATGACTAAGGGTCACAACAGCCATCTAGGTATTCATCCAAATTCCTTTTGACAAGAGTAAAGAACATCTGCTGCCAACTGAAAGCCGGCTGAGGACTGAGTGATGTGACTCGGGTGAGATCAGTTTTTGGCATAGATATACCAGCCAGTCACATCAGGATGTAGCAAGACCCAACGAGCATGCTTCTTATCAGGGATATACTTAGAGCTGATTTTATAAAATATTATTTTTATATTTGGTCTATGAGCTTAAATGCATTATCTATCTATCTATCTATCTATCTATCTATCTAATACTGTATCTATCTACCTATCTAAGTCAGTGGTACGCCACTTCAAGGCGTAATATGACTGTGACGCGAACTGACAAAAGCACAAGAAACAAGAGCCATCAAAATATCTGCACACCACCAAAGTTATGATAAAAATAATATAAGCTTTATTGGGAACATAATTAAAAACATCTAAAATCACACATAACCTCCGTGCAGATGCCCCTGTGAACACTGTATGCCAAAATATACATAGATATATAAACGTATGAAATCTTACAGACGTGTCCCTGCCCTCTGCACTTAATATTATTAATGTAACTATATATAGTCAAAATTTGGAATGAACACGCTGTATACAACCATATAACAACAATTATGCACACAGTCAAGCATAATACAAGCCACACAGCATGCAAATAGCATGCAACACCCCACCACAATATGCAGCTTCCAGCAAAAAACCCCTATGGACCCAGAGGAGCAGATAAAATAAACTGCCCTAGATATCCAGAGAAAGGGACAGGGGAGGATGTCCAAATATATACCCTGAAACACCTTGCATAGTCTGATCCTAGGAGTGGTCAAAAGGTGAAAATAGTGCTGGAGAAAGCACCATAGGATAAATCCTGCTGCAGGAGGCTGTGAGGCTGAATAGTCACAGGGCAAATGCGCATTTGCCCTGTGACTATTCAGCCTCACAGCCTCCTGCAGCAGGATTTATCCTATGGTGCTCTCTCCAGCACTATTTTCACCTTTTGACCACTCCTAGGATCAGACTATGCAAGGTGTTTCAGGGTATATATTTGGACATCCTCCCCTGTCCCTTTCTCTGGATATCTAGGGCAGTTTATTTTATCTGCTCCTCTGGGTCCATAGGGGTTTTTTGCTGGAAGCTGCATATTGTGGTGGGGTGTTGCATGCTATTTGCATGCTGTGTGGCTTGTATTATGCTTGACTGTGTGCATAATTGTTGTTATATGGTTGTATACAGCGTGTTCATTCCAAATTTTGACTATATATAGTTACATTAATAATATTAAGTGCAGAGGGCAGGGACACGTCTGTAAGATTTCATACGTTTATATATCTATGTATATTTTGGCATACAGTGTTCACAGGGGCATCTGCACGGAGGTTATGTGTGATTTTAGATGTTTTTAATTATGTTCCCAATAAAGCTTATATTATTTTTATCATAACTTTGGTGGTGTGCAGATATTTTGATGGCTCTTGTTTCTTGTGCTTTTGTCAGTTTGCATTATTAGCCATCAGTCTTGCACCCCCTCTATATATCTGCATATTGCAGTGGTGCGTCAGCTATCCCATATGTTATATGACTGTGACGCCTCACTACTAAAAGTCAGGGGCATTGACATAATTCCGCCTAATATCAGGGGTAGTATGATTAGTAATCCACTAGCCAAACTTGAGTCAAGGTGGATCTGGACACCTAAGACGGTACACCCCCTTGGCCTCAATGAGCACCTTAGGTTTATTCCCTTTCTGTAAACCTTGGGTGTCCATCACATCCACTCAATATGTATATATATATATATATATATATATATATATTTATGATTTTAACATCTTTATTTTATACTTACCATTGTTTTTAGTTTTGTTATGTGATGGTGGCCTCCATGGTTTCTGGGGACCTTGTACGCTCTAACCATATGGATGTCCAGGAGTGATGTGCTAAGAAGATTGGTCATACAAAAGATGTTAATCAGAGGGATCGTCACAACCTTATCAACATTTATCTATTTTCTCCCTGTGTTTTCTTCCCTTCATTTTTGCTCATTGAGATTGAACCACTTTTTTATTACACTGGGTTGCTCTTTTTTTAAATAACCATCTGGCTTCAGTACATCATTTTTTCAACCTTAATTACACTTTATCATTTACATTGTTCATCCACCTACCCCTTACTTACCTTTCCCCCATTCTACACATGTGTTTTACTCTACTTTTTTCAAACATTCAGCACAGAAGTCAGACGTTTTTTGTAGTTGATGATGAGGTCTGCCCACATATCAGGAGGAATTTTGATCCACTCCTCTTTGCAGATCATCTCTAAATCATTAAGATTTTGAGGCTGTCACTTGGCAACTTGGAGCTTCAACTCCCTCCATAAGTTTTCTATGGGATTAAGGTCTGGAAACTGGCTAGGCCACTCCATGACCTTAATGTGCTTCTTTTTGAGCCACTCCTTTGTTGCCTTAGCTGTATGTTTTGGGTCATTGTCTTGCTGGAAGACTCAGCCATGACCCATTTTTAATGTCCTGGTGGAGGGAAGGAGATTGTCACTCAGGATTTTACAGTACATGGCTCCATCCATTCTCCCATTGATGCAGTGAAGTAGTCTTGTGCTCTTAGCAGAGAAACACCCCCAAAACATAATGTTTCCACCTCTATGCTTGACAGTAGGGACGGTGTCATTTGGATCATAGGCAGCATTTCTCTTTCTCCAAACACGACGAGTTGAGTTAATGCCAAAGACCTCAATTTTTTGTCTCATCTGACCACAGCACTTTCTCCCAATCACTCACAGGATGATCCAGGTGTTCATTGGCAAAGTTCAGATGGGCCTGTACATGTGCCTTCTTGAGTAGGGGGACCTTGAGGACACTGCAGGATTTTAAACCTTTACGGCATAATGTGTTAGCAATGTTTTTTTTAGTGACTGTGGTCCCATCTTCTTTGAGATCATTAACAAGTTCCCTCCATGTAGTTTTAGGCTGATCTCTTACCTTGCTCATGATCAAGGATACCCCATAAGGTGAAATTTTGCATGGTTCCCCAGATTGATGTCGATTCATAGTCATTTTGTATTTCTTCCATTTTCTTACTATTGCACCAACAGTTGTCTCCTTCTCACCCAGCGTCTTACTTATGGTTTTGTAGCCCATTCCAGCTTTGTGCAGGTCCATGATCTTGTCCCTTACATCCTTATAAAACTCTTTGGTGTTGCCCATGTTGTGGAGATTAGAGTCTGACTGATTAATTGAGTCTGTGGACAGGAGTCTTTTATAAAGGTGACTATGTAAGACAGTTGTCTTTAATGCAGGACACAAGTTGATTAGGAGCATCTAACTGGTCTGTAGGAGCCAGAACTCTTAATGGTTGATAAGGGATCAAATACTTATTTCTCACTGCTTTATATATTTTATTCAATGTGATTTTCTGGATTTTATTTTTGATATTCTATCTCTCAATGTTAAAATAAACCTACCCTTAAAATTATAGACAGTTCATGTCTTTGTCAGTGGGCAAACTTCCAAAATCAACACAGGATCAAATAATTATTTCCTTCACTGTATACATAAACAGCTCGGTCAAAAATCAAGAGATCACCACATCAAAACCCTTTCATGGGCAGCCCAATCTTCCAACCTGAACCCCATTGAAAACCTCTGGAATGTAATCAAGAGGATGATGGATAGTCACAAGACATAAAACAAAGAGCTTCTTAAATGTTTGCGCCAGAAGCAGTGTGAATGACTGGTGGAGAGCATGCCAAGATGCATGAAAGATGTGATTAAAAGTCATGGTTATTCCGCATAATATTGATTTCTGAACTCTTCCTGAGTTATAACATTAGTGTTGTTGTTTCTAAATGATTATGAACTTGTTTTCTTTGAATTATTTGAGGTCTGAAAGCACTGGGTTTTTATTTTTAATTTTGACCATTTCTTCTTTTCAGAAAAAAAATACAAAATTTATTGCTTGGAAATTCAGAGACATGTTGTCAGAAGTTTATAGAATAAATGAACAATTTACATTTTGCTCAAAAATATACCTATAAAGAGAACTGCATATTCTCTTGTGATTACCCAGTGTGGTCCTATAACTGTATATATTCATTGTCCCTGTTCTTGACAACTTTTTTCCCAAGTGCCATTCTATTTACATACTAACCATACAACACTTGGTCTCCTATTTAGTCTCTTGGTTATCCTTTGATTTCCTTACCATTGTCTGTACACAAGCACAGCATTTATGGAATAGGTACTCCACTTTTAAAGCAACATACTCGCACTTCATATTGGAGCATATATTTTTTACTAACATATATATATACTCTCTAGAATAGTTGAAACGTCACTTACAGGTTTTTTACCCTTTTACCGCTTTACCTTTTGTATGCACAACTTATCATTTGTATTATATTTATACTATATTACTACCATTTTGTACTATATTGTCATCCTGTATACATGGTCCACTATGCTTGATTCTTGTCAGTAATACCTGGTCACTTTCGTGTGTGCAGGAACTCACTGTATGTTGTTAGTGCCACCCTTTTACCCCTTCTTTTTTGTATCAATAAACATAATGTTTTGCCCTTCATAATTAATGTCTTTTCATCTTTTTTGACCTTGTTGTTCAGTTGTCCCTCCTTATTTAATTATGAGACAGGCAATTCGCTATTTGGCACTGTCCAATATAAAACATGGCTTTTAGCAGTTTGACAGTGAATAGGAAAATGCTGGCGTAAAAATGATGGATTATCAGGCTGTGGAATCATACAGAATTATTCCGAATGACTAAGGGTCACAACAGCCATCTAGGTATTCATCCAAATGTCTTTTGACAAGAGAAAAGAACATCTGCTGCCAACTAAAACCCAGCTGAGGGCTGATGTGACTCGGGTGAGATCAGTTTTTGGCATAGATATACCAGCCAGTCACATCAGGATGTAGCAAGACCCAACGAGCATGCTTCTTATAAGGGATATACATATAGCTGATTTTGTAAAATATTATTTTTATATTTGGTCTATGCGCTTAAATGCATAATTTATAATGATGAGTGAGTGTACTCGTTGCTCGGGTTTTCCAGAGCACGCTCGGGTGACCTCCAAGTATTTATGACTGCTCGGAGATTTAGTTTTCTTCCAGGCAGCTGAATGATTTACAGCTACTAGCCTGCTTGATTAGATATGGGGATTTCCTAGCAACCAAGCAACCCCCACATGTACTTAGGCTGGCTAGTATCTGTAAATCATTCAGCTGCCACGATGAAAACTAAATCTCCGAGCAGTCATAAATACTCGGAGGTCACCCGAGCGTGCTCGGGAAAACCCGAGCAATGAGTACACTCGCTCATCACTAATAATTTATCTATCTATGTGGAGCACCCGCTAGGACCGTGGGGTACTCGGTACCAGGCCGCTTCTGTTCTTAAAGGGGTGGTCACGGTGGCAGTGACCCGGTCCGTGGCCCTGGACGTCCAGCAAAAGGGGGTTATTGAAAATGGGAATAAAGTCTAATGTAGTAATGTTCATGACGCCACCTGTGGTATTCGGCCAGAGGTGGCCGACGCTGTTTAAATGGGTCCTCTGGGGATGATGGTTTTGCAGCTTATATGGTATAGGTCCCCACAGATAGAGCTTGGTCCCCAGGGCTCCCGGTGAAGCTGGTAAGAGGGATGATTGGCGGTGGGGTGCAGGAAATAATTGCAGGATACAGGAATAACAGTTTTCTTTACCTTTTACTGATAGAATTCAGGTGCAGTCCATGGTACAGGTAACAGGTGATGGTGGGATCCGGGCAGCCTGGAAACATCTTGGGATCCACTTATCAAGGTGCGTTCGGAGGCCTTCCCTCTGCGCTGTATATCTGACCCTTGCTGCCTGAAGCTCTGCGTAAGTCCTCTCAGTGTCTGTATTCTCAACCTGTATGGCTGACAGCTTGAACCTTTCATGGGCACTGTCCTTTCTCTGGCAGCCCCAGGCTCTTCACTTGCTAGGGTACCTGCAGGTGTTGGATGGGACAGGAGACTTGCAATCTCCTGCCCTCGAGGCTCAGTGGCTGGGTTTGCAATTCCCACACCACCACGGACTCCGGTGTCCGGTCTTTTGGCATTTTCCTCTGGGGTGAGCACACTCGCAGCTCCAGACCCCAGGCTCCTCTCCTTTTGCCTCCTCTCCTCTCAATGTTCCTAGCAGACTGACCACTATCTCCTCCTCCAGCCAGAATATCTAGGGAAGCTCCCCTGTAGCTGGGTTTAGAGCTCCCCCTTCTGGCCTGCAGTCAGAACGGTGTTGCATGTCAGTATTACCTGATTAAGGGATCCCTCCTTGTTTCCAGGCATGACATCACCTCCCCCGTGAAGAAGGCAATACCATTGTGGCATCTGGACTCCTGGGGTGCCACATATTTATCGACGTATCTATCTATCTATTATCTATCTTTCTATCTCTCTAAATTTCAAAGATAATTGAGTCCATTTAATGCAAACTGAATTTTATGAAAATGTCCTGTGCCTTTTTACTCATTGCAGAAGACTGCATCAGTCACAGAAGGCTGATGTGACCACAGAAGGGCTTCCCCATAATACTTTTGCTTTTATTGCTATCCCATTACCTGGTATAGTACAGCCAATGAAAAATCATTGACTGCATTTCAGGCTGATTTTAGTAAAATCTTGTCAGGGCTCACAGCTCAGTAATAGAGATAGGAAGAGAAATCCCTAAAACATTAGACAAATACTCCAGAGAGTAATGTGTTGTAGTAATGTGCAGCAGTGGAGAAGATGAGTATAGTAGTCTGCAAATAATACAGAGGTTCTATTGATAGGGGCAGAGAAAGGTAGGGAAGTTGCCAGCAGTGCCAGACTCAGTGTGATTGACCAGTGTCAGGGGCAGACATACCGCATGTGCAGCCGATGCAGCTGCACAGGGGCCCAGGAGGACAGGATCATCTGCTGAAATATTTTGTTCTCTGATAGAGCTAGCGGCAACATCTACACTAAGAGGAGAGGAAGGGGGCCGTACCTGAATCTTTTGCTGTCAGAGAGGAGCTGCACTCTGCAGAATATGTCAGGAGGGGCCCATTCCTCTCCTCTGAATTGATGCTGCTGCTCTCTATGATGCAGGATTCCTAGACCCGCCCCCAGGATTCATAGACCCGCCCCCAGGATACCTAGACCCACCCCCAGGATTCCTAGACCCGCCCCCAGGATTCCTGGACACACTCCCGGCTTCTCTGCATTATTCAGGCAGGAACAGGCCTGGTAAGTATGGCTGATCTCAGCCAATCCTGTTGTGAATTCTGTGGCAGAGCTCCCTCCTGTGGTCACAAGTGGTACTTCGGCTGGTTCTCTCTGTGAGCTTCCGTTGGTGGAGGAAAGTGGTACTGCGGCTTCTGAGTTTCCTTTCTCAGGTGATGTGGTGAAGTCGTTAGGTGCTGCTCTATTTAACTCCACCTAGTGCTTTGATCCTGGCCTCCAGTCAATGTTCTAGTATTGGACCTGTTTCCTCCTGGATAGTTCCTGTGGCCTGCTGCTCTGCATAGCTAAGTTCTTCTTTGCTATTTGTTTGCTGTTTTTTTCTGTCCAGCTTGTCAATTTGTTTTTTTCTGCTTGCTGGAAGCTCTGGGACGCAGAGGGTGTACCTCCGTGCCGTTAGTTCGGTACGGAGGGTCTTTTTGCCCCCTTTGCGTGGTGTTTGTAGGGTTTTGTGTTGACCGCAAAGTTACCTTTCCTATCCTCGCTCTGTTCAGAAAGTTGGGCCTCATTTTGCTAAATCTATTTCATCTCTACGTTTGTCTTTTCATCTTAACTCACAGTCATTATATGTGGGGGCTGCCTTTTCCTTTGGGGTATTTCTCTGAGGCAAGGTAGGCTTATTTTCTATCTTCAGGCTAGCTAGTTTCTCAGGCCGTGCCGAGTTGCATAGGGAGCGTTAGGCGCAATCCACGGCTGCCTTTAGTGTGGTTGGAGAGGATTAGGGATTGCGGTCAACAGAGTTCCCACGTCTCAGAGCTCGTTCTTGTTTTTAAGGTTATTGCCAGGTCACTGTATGTGTGCTGACCCCTATGTCCATTGTGGTACTGAATTACCTTTTAGAACAGTACTGGAGGCCCAAAGTACTAATGATTCCCAATAGAGGGAAAAAAGAAGTTCTGAGACCATTTTTTTTCCTTTGCACTGTGTTTTGCATTTTTTTCCCCTAGACATTTGGGTGGTTCAGGACACAGGTGTAGCAATGGACATTAAAGGTCTGTCTTCATGTGTGGATCAGCTCACGGCAAGAGTACAAAGTATTCAAGACTTTGTGGTTCAGAATTCTATGTTAGAACCGAGAATTCCTATTCCTGATTTGTTTTTTGGAGATAGAACTAAATTTCTGAGTTTCAAAAATAATTGTAAACTATTTCTGGCTTTGAAACCTCGCTCCTCTGGTGACCCAGTTCAACAAGTTAGGATCGTTATTTCTTTTTTGCGTGGCGACCCTCAGGACTGGGCATTTTCTCTTGCGTCAGGAGATCCTGCATTAAGTAATATCGATGCATTTTTCCTGGCGCTCGGATTGCTGTACGATGAGCCTAATTCTGTGGATCAGGCAGAGAAGAATTTGCTGGCTCTGTGTCAGGGTCAGGATGAAATAGAGGTATATTGTCAGAAATTTAGAAAGTGGTCCGTACTCACTCAGTGGAATGAAGGTGCGCTCGCAGCTATTTTCAGAAAAGGTCTCTCTGAAGCCCTTAAGGATGTCATGGTGGGATTTCCTATGCCTGCTGGTCTGAATGAGTCTATGTCTTTGGCCATTCAGATCGGTCGACTCTTGCGCGAGCGTAAATCTGTGCACCATTTGGCGGTATTACCTGAGCTTAAACCTGAGCCTATGCAGTGCGATAGGACTTTGACCAGAGTTGAACGGCAAGAACACAGACGTCTGAATGGGCTGTGTTTCTACTGTGGTGATTCCACTCATGCTATCTCTGATTGTCCTAAGCGCACTAAGCGGTTCGCTAGGTCTGCCACCATTGGTACGGTACAGTCAAAATTTCTTCTGTCTGTTACCTTGATCTGCTCTTTGTCATCGTATTCTGTCATGGCATTTGTGGACTCTGGCGCTGCTCTGAATTTGATGGACTTGGAGTATGCTAGGCGTTGTGGGTTTTTCTTGGAGCCCTTGCAGTGTCCTATTCCATTGAGAGGAATTGATGCTACGCCTTTGGCCAAGAATAAGCCTCAGTACTGGACCCAGCTGACCATGTGCATGGCTCCTGCACATCAGGAGGTTATTCGCTTTCTGGTGTTGCATAATTTGCATGATGTGGTCGTGTTGGGGTTGCCATGGCTACAAGTCCATAATCCAGTATTAGATTGGAAATCCATGTCTGTGTCCAGCTGGGGTTGTCAGGGGGTACATGGTGATGTCCCATTTCTGACTATTTCGTCATCCACCCCTTCTGAGGTTCCTGAGTTCTTGTCTGATTACCGGGATTTATTTGATGAGCCCAAGTCGGATACCCTACCTCCGCATAGGGATTGTGATTGTGCTATCGATTTGATTCCTGGTAGTAAATTCCCAAAAGGTCGACTGTTTAATTTATCTGTGCCTGAGCACGCCGCTATGCGGAGTTATGTGAAGGAGTCTTTGGAGAAGGGGCATATTCGCCCGTCATCGTCGCCATTAGGAGCAGGGTTCTTTTTGTAGCCAAGAAGTATGGTTCACTGAGACCTTGTATAGATTACCACCTTCTAAATAAGATCACGGTTAAATTTCAGTACCCCTTGCCATTGTTATCTGATTTGTTTGCTCGGATTAAGGGGGCTAGTTGGTTCACCAAGATAGATCTTCGTGGTGCGTATAATCTTGTGCGTATTAAGCGAGGCGATGAGTGGAAAACTGCATTTAATATGCCCGAGGGCCATTTTGAGTATCTAGTAATGCCATTCGGACTTGCCAATGCTCCATCAGTGTTTCAGTCCTTTATGCATGACATCTTCCGAGAGTACCTGGATAAATTCCTGATTGTGTACTTAGATGACATTTTGATCTTCTCGGATGATTGGGAGTCTCATGTGAAGCAGGTCAGAACGGTGTTTCAGGTCCTGCGTGCTAATTCTTTGTTTGTGAAGGGATCAAAGTGTCTCTTTGGTGTTCAGAAGGTTTCATTTTTGGGGTTCATCTTTTCCCCTTCTACTATCGAGATGGACCCTGTTAAGGTCCAAGCCATCCATAATTGGACTCAGCCGACATCTCTGAAAAGTCTGCAAAAGTTCCTGGGCTTTGCTAATATTTATCGTCACTTCATCTGCAATTTTTCTAGTATTGCTAAACCATTGACCGATTTGACCAAGAAAGGTGCTGATTTGGTCAATTGGTCTTCTGCTGCGGTGGAAGCTTTTCAAGAGTTGAAGCGTCGTTTTTCTTCTGCCCCTGTGTTGTGTCAACCAGATGTTTCGCTTCCGTTCCAGGTCGAGGTTGATGCTTCTGAGATTGGAGCAGGGGCTGTTTTGTCGCAGAGAAGTTCTGATTGCTCGGTGATGAAACCATGCGCCTTCTTTTCCAGGAAGTTTTCGCCTGCTGAGCGAAATTATGATGTGGGCAATCGAGAGTTGCTGGCCATGAAGTGGGCATTCGAGGAGTGGCGTTATTGGCTTGAAGGAGCTAAGCATCGCGTGGTGGTCTTGACTGATCATAAGAACTTGACTTATCTCGAGTCTGCCAAGCGGTTGAATCCCAGACAGGCTCGTTGGACGTTGTTTTTTGCCCATTTTGACTTTGTGATTTCTTACCTTCCGGGCTCTAAAAATGTGAAGGAGGATGCTCTGTCTAGGAGTTTTGTGCCCGACTCTCCGGGTGTATCTGAGCCGGCGGGTATCCTCAAAGAGGGAGTAATTGTATCTGCCATCTCCCCTGATTTGCGGCGGGTGCTGCAAAAATTTCAGGCTAATAAACCTGATCGTTGCCCAGCGGAGAAACTGTTTGTCCCTGATAGGTGGACGAATAAAGTTATCTCTGAGGTTCATTGTTCGGTGTTGGCTGGTCATCCTGGAATCTTTGGTACCAGAGAGTTAGTGGCTAGATCCTTTTGGTGGCCATCTCTGTCGCGGAATGTGCGTACTTTTGTGCAGTCCTGTGGGATTTGTGCCCAGGCTAAGCCCTGCTGTTCTCGTGCCAGTGGGTTGCTTTTGCCCTTGCCGGTCCCGAAGAGGCCTTGGACACATATCTCTATGTATTTTATTTCAGATCTTCCCGTCTCTCAAAAGATGTCAGTCATTTGGGTGGTCTGTGATCGCTTCTCTAAGATGGTCCATTTGGTGACCTTGTCTAAATTGCCTTCCTCCTCTGATTTGGTACCATTATTTTTCCAGCATGTGGTTCGTTTACATGGCATTCCAGAGAATATCGTTTCTGACAGAGGTTCCCAGTTTGTTTCGAGGTTTTGGCGAGCCTTTTGTGGTAGGATGGGCATTGACTTGTCTTTTTCCTCGGCTTTCCATCCTCAGACTAATGGCCAGACCGAACGAACCAATCAGACCCTGGAAACATATCTGAGATGCTTTGTTTCTGCTGATCAGGATGACTGGGTGTCCTTTTTGCCTTTTGGCTGAGTTCGCCCTTAATAATCGGGCCAGCTCGGCTACCTTGGTTTCACCGTTTTTCTGCAACTCTGGGTTCCATCCTCGTTTCTCTTCAGGGCAGGTTGAGTCTTCGGACTGTCCTGGTGTGGATACTGTGGTGGACAGGTTGCAGCAGATTTGGACTCATGTAGTGGACAATTTGACTTTGTCCCAGGAGAAGGCTCAACGTTTCGCTAATCGCAGACGCTGTGTGGGTCCCCGACTTCGGGTTGGGGACTTGGTTTGGTTATCTTCTCGTCATATTCCTATGAAGGTTTCCTCTCCTAAGTTTAAACCTCGTTTTATTGGTCCGTATAGGATTTCTGAGGTTCTTAATCCTGTGTCTTTTCGTCTGACCCTTCCAGATTCTTTTTCCATACATAACGTATTCCATAGGTCATTGTTGCGGAGATACGTGGCACCTATGGTTCCATCTGTTGATCCTCCTGCCCCGGTTTTGGTGGAGGGGGAGTTGTAGTATATTGTGGAGAAGATTTTGGATTCTCGTGTTTCAAGGCGGAAACTCCAGTATCTGGTTAAGTGGAAGGGTTATGCTCAGGAAGATAATTCCTGGGTCTTTGCCTCTGATGTCCATGCTCCCGATCTTGTTCGTGCCTTTCATATGGCTCATCCTGGTCATCCTGGGAGCTCTGGTGAGGGTTCGGTGACCCCTCCTCAAGGGGGGGGTACTGTTGTGAATTCTGTGGCAGAGCTCCCTCCTGTGGTCACAAGTGGTACTTCGGCTGGTTCTCTCTGTGAGCTTCCATTGGTGGAGGAAAGTGGTACTGCGGCTTCTGAGTTTCCTTCCTCAGGTGATGTGGTGAAGTCGTTAGGTGCTGTTCTATTTAACTCCACCTAGTGCTTTGATCCTGGCCTCCAGTCAATGTTCTAGTATTGGACCTGTTTTCTCCTGGATCGTTCCTGTGGCCTGCTGCTCTGCATAGCTAAGTTTTTCTTTGCTATTTGTTTGCTGTTTTTTTCTGTCCAGCTTGTCAATTTGTTTTTTTCTGCTTGCTGGAAGCTCTGGGACGCAGAGGGTGTACCTCCGTGCCGTTAGTTCGGTACGGAGGGTCTTTTTGCCCCCTTTGCGTGGTGTTTGTAGGGTTTTGTGTTGACCGCAAAGTTACCTTTCCTATCCTCGCTCTGTTCAGAAAGTTGGGCCTCACTTTGCTAAATCTATTTCATCTCTACGTTTGTCTTTTCATCTTAACTCACAGTCATTATATGTGGGGGCTGCCTTTTCCTTTGGGGTATTTCTCTGAGGCAAGGTAGGCTTATTTTCTATCTTCAGGCTAGCTAGTTTCTCAGGCCGTGCCGAGTTGCATAGGGAGCGTTAGGCGCAATCCACGGCTGCGTTTAGTGTGGTTGGAGAGGATTAGGGATTGCGGTCAACAGAGTTCCCACGTCTCAGAGCTCGTTCTTGTTTTTTAGGTTATTGCCAGGTCACTGTATGTGCACTGACCTCTATGTCCATTGTGGTACTGAATTACCTTTTATAACACAATCCTGTCTCCTGCCTCCTCACTGGCTCTGACTGCTGCTGGGAACAGCCTCCGGGCAGTCAGTACATCTGTCACCTCTGCTGCCTCCTGAGCAGTTCTGACAACTCAACAGCCTAATGTTCACATGAGCTATCACATCAATCCCTCCTGCCCCCTGTAGCTACCTCTACCACCTGTATTGAGGGGGTTTTATTGAAAAACTGCTGCATTGGCCCATTCAAAAGCAGGAGCTGCAGTACAGCCATTCCTCAATAAAGACCCCTCATTACAGGGGTAGTAAGTGGCTACAGGGGGGGACGGGAGGCTGATGTGATGGCCGATGTTCACATGGGTTAGACACCTGCCAGAACTTCTCAGGAGGCAGGAGGAGTGTCTGATGTACTGACTGCTGGGAGGCTGTTCTCTGCAGCTATCAGAGGTAGTGAAGAGGCAGAAGGACTGATGACAGCTGGAGATCTGGCCAGTTAGTGCAGATGGAGGACTGAAGAAACCCAGGATGGAGCTGCTGGAGATGGAAGAATGCACCTACCAGAGGGACATCATATATAAGTAATAAAATGTGTGCAGACTTACTATCATCTGTGTGTATTACCATACTACTGTGCACCTGTTTGTAAAAGTATCTAATATAATGCTAGGAGCGTCACTCTGTCCGATGCCTTTATAGAATGTGCAAGCACGACGCGCCTGCGCAGTCTGGTCCCCACAGAGTTACGCATCCGGCAGTACTGCAGCTACTGGGGGAGCAGAGGGAGCCACTGCCCCGGCCCAGTGCTCAGAGGGGGCCCTCCCGTGGCTACGCTACTGTAACTGTATTGGCGTGCACAGCACGCCGATACAGTTACATTCTCTGGCAGAGCAGGGAGAATCAATCTCCCTGCTCTGCCGCCCGGCCGCTATGTGGCCCTGAGCTGGCGGGGGGGTGGGGTACCAGCAGTGGGCCCCTCGCCTGCCATCACAGGGTCAGCTGTATCGGCATCTAGCTGATGCAGCTGACTGCATTGATGAGGGAAGGAATGCTGATGACACCAACTCTGACACTGACAGGGGGCGCAATGAAGTCACTGCCCGGTGCCTGCAGTCTGGAGGTGAGCGGGAGCAGGGAGCAGCGCAGGAACCAGGAAGAAGAGAGGTGAGTATTTATTGTTTTTTTCTATGGAGGCTACCTTATATTACAGAGTCTTCCTCTGGGGGAGCTGCCTTATACTGCAGAGTCTGCCTTTGGGGGGTGCTGCCTTATACTACAGCATCTGCCTGTGGGGGGTGCTGCCTTATACTACAGGGTCTGCCTGTGGGGGGATGCTGCCTTATACTACAGAGTCTGCCTGTTGGGGGGTGCTGCCTTATACTACAGGGTCTGCCTTTGGGAAGTGCTGCGCTATACTACAGAGTCTGCCTGTGGGGAGGGTGCTGTCTTATACCACAGGGTCTGCCTGTGGGGTGTGCTGCCTTATACTACAGAGTCTGCCTGTGGGGGGTGCTGCCTTATACTACAGGGCCTGCCTGTGGGGGGTGCTGCCTTATACTACAGTGTCTGCCTGTGGTGGGGGGCTGCTGCCTTATACTACAGAGTCTGCCTGTAGGGGGGTGCTGCCTTATGCTACAGGGTCTGCCTGTGGGGGGGTGCTGCCTTATACTACAGAGTCTGCCTGTGGGGGGTGCTGCCTTATAGACAGGAAGGGGAGCAAGATGGTAGTAGCACTTGACAAGATTAGGGCGCAGGATGGAAGCAGCACATACCAGGATGGAGACCATATACCAATATAAATGCTCGCCACCTGGGCATAGAATGGGTTCAATAGCTAGAATATATATATACTTCGCTGCGTGCAATGCATCCCTGGGAACGGAAGCCGCCGCATGCATCGCGGAGAGCCGGGAGAACTCCGGGGGCCGTCGGAAGGTAAGTACATTCATATTTTTTATTTTTATTCTTTTTTT
The DNA here is from genome assembly GCF_032444005.1 of Ranitomeya imitator. NCBI lineage: Eukaryota > Metazoa > Chordata > Amphibia > Anura > Dendrobatidae > Ranitomeya > Ranitomeya imitator. The sequence continues at coordinate 716,527,214 of NC_091284.1, forward strand.
TACACGAATATGGATCCCAGGGCCTGAAGGAGAGTCTCCTCTCCTCCAGACCCTGGGAACCATCCGGGACCGCTCCCTGCACCATATGCGGCGTCCTCCGAGCTCCGTACATGCCGTACCCGGCGTATAAGACGACCCCTGACTTTTGAGAAGATTTTCAAGGGTTAAAAAGTCATCTTATACGCTGGAAAATATGGTAGCTGTGTGGCATGGCACATTGTCTTGCTGGAAAAACCAGTCCTCAGAGTTGACGAACATTGCTTGAGCAGAAGGAATCAACTGTTTTCCAGGATAACCTTGTATGCGTCTTGATTCATATGTCCTTCACAGAGATTAAGGCTACTTTCACACTAGCGTTTTTCTGCAGACATCAAAATGCGTCGTTTTGTGAAAAAAATGCATCCTGCAAAATCTCCCGCAGGATGCGTTTTTTTCCCATAGACTTGTATTGGCGACGCATTGCGACGGATTGTCATACGTCGTGTACGTCGTGCGACAGATGCGTCGAAATTTAGTGACACGTCGTCTGGAAAAAACGTTGATTGTAACGTTTTTTATCTCCGCCTAAAAAACTTGTTACGACGCATCCTGCGGCATGCGGCGTTGGCTACAATTGAAGCCTATGGACGCAGGATCCGTCGAGACACGTCGTATGACGCAATGCAGCGCTGCAATACGTTTTTTTACACTGAGTATGCTCAGATTCAGGATTTTGTTGCAAATTCACCAGACACCCCCAAATTCATATGAACCTGGCCTGGGCTATCAACCCCAAATGTGCCAGCAAGAAGAAAGAAGCCTGCCAGCAAGACTCCAGCCTCCCTGCAAGACTCCAGCCTGCTTCACTACAGTCAGCAACACTTCAGCCACCCAGACTCCTGCCACACCCAGACTCCAGCCACCATAGAGCCAAGAGCCAGCCACTGAAACCATTCCAGGTCACGCTACAGCCTTCAAACCAGTGTGAGTACTGCCATTTTTGTGTGCGTCTGTGTGCATGTGTCTGCATGTCTGTATGTGTGTGTGCATCTGTGTCTGTATGACGTACTGACTACAGCAAGAGCTAAAAACCTGAATATAGCTAGAGGCCTGCCATCGACCTGCAACAGCCAGCATCCTGCCAGTGTCCAGATCCACCCTGAGGCCGGCCACTGTGAAGACAGCCAGCATCCAGCTCCAGCCGGAGGCCTGCCAGCATCCCAGACAGTGTGATTCGGGCCTTTTTTACGTGTGTATGTGTGCGTGTCTGTATGCGTCTTGTGTTTGGGTCCGTCTGTGTGCTTTTGTGCATATGTGAGTGTTTGCATAAGCCTGTGTGCTTTTGTGTGTGTGCATCTGTGTTTATTTGCATACGGCTGTGTGCTTTTGTATGTATGCCTGCACCTTATACCTGCGCCAATGTTATGCCTGTGCCTGTGTTATGCCTGTGCCTGTGTGCTTTTTTGCGTGTGCATGCACCTGTGTGCTTTCAGGCATGTGTGTGTGCATCTTGGTGATTGCATGTGCATGCGTCCATGCCTTTTGGTTAATTCCCTGTTTTTTTTTTTTTTTTTAAATCTGATGTATTTACCAAGTATAGTGGTCTGTGCAGCATGTGGTTTCAATGTGTGAGCGTGTGTCTTGTGTGTGTTTTTTTTTTCTCTTTAAAATAGTTGTTTGTTTTTTTTACTGTTGAAACCATTCCCAGTTGATGTACTTGTATTTAAAATAAAGAGCATTTTAGCTCCTAATTGTGATGGTACAAAAAAAAAAAGTAATTAAAAATGAAATTAATAAAATATTTAAAAAAAATGTCCGTAGTATCATTTCAGAAAGGTAAATTTAAAATTGGTGTATGTACAAATGGCCACACATGCAATACAGAGTTGGTTGAGGGTTTATTTTTTAATAAAGGTAATTTTTTAAAGGTTTTTTTTTTTGGGAGGGGGGATTTTTAAAGGGATATTTGAAAATCACATATGTGGTAAATACCTTTAACATGGTGGGTTGACCTTTTAATTGTTTTTTTTTTTGGGGTGGGTGGAAATGTGTATGTGCATCGGGTGTATTTGTTTTTGGGTTTGTTTCTCTAAACTGTTGGTGTTGGCCTGCATGAACATTGCTCACATCATTTGAGCAGGGTGGTTATTAAATCATTAACATTACCTAGTTCGGGGGGTGGGTCTAACTTTAAATTCTTTATACTTACAGATCCACCAGGGACCACAGCCACCTCTGCCATCCCACAAGGACCACCCAGACGTGCACACATCCGGATTTCTTCCTTAAGTAAGTTTTGAAGACCCTAAATCTGCCAATTCAATGTATATAGCAGATTACAAGTGTATTTTTACTTACAGAGCCACCAGGGATCACAGCCACAATGTCCTCTTCTGACAGCCCTCCTGGATGATATGTAATAAAGAACAGGGAGGTACAAATAACAAAAATAAGGAGAATCTGATATGTAAGGGATGGTGCTGTACATAACAAGAGGGAACTATGTGATAAGGGACGGCGCTATACATAAAGAAAGGGCACTGTGTAATAAGGGGCGGCAATATGTATAATGAGAGGAGACTGTAAAAGATATATGTATATCTGTAGCGTGGTCACCATAAATGAGGGGACCCAGATACATTTCTTGCACAGGGGCCCCAAGCTGTCTGTGTCCGCCCCTGATCAGTGTTATGGTGCAGCTGGCATCTGTCCTGCTGTATTCATTTTCAAATTACACTTTATTTGTATTTCATAATGCATTAGAAAGCAGAAGTAAGACAGCACAATATTTTTTACAGAAAAAAATGAAATCAGTGTTAAGAGGTGTTCCTGCTTGTCACCAGTGACTGTACTGAGTTCTTGTATTTGTAATGCAATTGTCTTTGTAAAAGGGGAAATAATTGTATCTCAAAATTACAAAATAAAAAAAGCTCACTTGGAAACATTATGTAAATGCGCTTGAAATAAATGCCATTTCTCACATTTTTTAAATGGACGTGTTGCCATTCTTCATTGTTTGTATTTTATAGTCCAGTTGTCCTGACTCAGGCTTGCACATGCACTTTTATTGTTGCTGGTTTATTCCCTTTTGGGTATGCTATCTACTATCATCTATTTATATATCTATCTATATCTATCTAAAAAAGAACAAAGAACAGCACAATTAAAAATAGGGTGCAGAGACTCACAGGCACATACCAGTCCTTTTGTGTAGAATCAAAAAGAGTTGAAGCAGCACACCGTACTGTAGTTATAAAGTGCTCTTTATTGGCCCATATGGCGATGTTTCGGTCTTAGGTGTGGACCTTTCTCAAGCTTGAGAAAGGTCCACATCTAGGACCGAAACGTCGCCATAAGGGCCAATAAAGAGCACTTTATAACTACAGTATGGTGTACTGCTTCAACTCTTTTTGATTCTATCTACTACTTCTATTAATGTAATAACATTAGAACACAGCAAATATTGAACTTTATTTTTGCTGTTTTATCCTTTTTTGTGGTATTCTATGATCATCTTTCTATGTGTCTTTCTATCTATATTTCTATCTCTTTTTATCATATTTGTGTGATAGTTCTATTAATGTGATAACATTAGAACACAGCAAATATTGCACTTTTTTATTTTTGCTGATTTATCCATTTTTTGTATTCTATTATCATCTTTGTCATAGAGAAAATTAAAATGCTAGACCGAGCTTGAACTCTACTCCCTGTGGCCGACATCCTCCTTTGGAATTATGTGACCAAGGCAAAACCTAATGGTTAACCCCTTCATGACCTTGGGATTTTCCATTTTTCCGTGTTCGCTTTTCGCTCCCCTTCTTCCCAGAGCCATAACTTTTTTTTATTTTTCCGTCAATATGGCCATGTGAGGGCTTATTTTTTGCAAAACAAGTTGTACTTTTGAACGACATAATTGGCTTTAGCATGTCGTGTACTAGAAATCGGGAAAAAAAATTCCAAGTGCGGTGAAATTGCAAAAAAAAGTGCAATCCCACACTTGTTTTTTGTTTGGCTTTTTTGCTAGGTTCACTAAATGCTAAAACTGACCTGCCATTATGATTCTCCAGGTCATTACGAGTTCACAGACACCGAACATGACTAGGTTATTTTTTGTGTAAGTGGTGAAAAAAAATTCCAAACTTTGCTAAAAAAAAAAATAAATAAAAAAATTTGCGCCATTTTCCGATACCCATAGCGTCTCCATTTTTCATGATCTGGGGTCGGTTGAGGGCTGATTTTTTTGTGTGCCGAGCTGGCGTTTTTAATGCTACCATTTCGGTGCAGATACGTTCTTTTGATCGCCCGTTATTGCATTTTAAAAAAATGTAATTCTGGTGTTTCAAATTTTTTTCTCGCTACGCTGTTTAGCGATTCCAAATATGTGTAGGTTTGATTTTTTTTTTATTGATTTATTTTGAATGGGGCAACAGGGGGGTGATTTAAACTTTTATATATTTTTTAATTTTTTTACTTTTTTAAAAAAAATTTCTTAACTTTTGCCATGCTTCAATAGCCTCCATGGGAGGCTAGAAGCTGGCACAACGCGACTGACTCTGCTACACAGCAGCGATCATCAGATCGCTGCTGTGCAGCAGAATTGCAGGTGTGCTATGAGCGCCGACCACAGGATGGCGCTCAGAGCTATCCGGGATCAGTAACCATAGAGGTCTCCAGGACCTCTATGGTTACTCTGCAGAAGCATCGCTGACCCCCGATCATGTGACGGGGGTCAGCGACGTGCTCATTTCCGGCCGCCCGGCCGGAAGCGCCGGTTAAATGCCGCTGTCAGCGTTTGACAGCGGCATTTAACTAGTTAATAGCGGCGGGTGAATCGTGATTTCACCCGCCGCTATTGTGGGCACATGTCAGTTGTACAAAACAGCTGACATGTCCCGGCTTTGATGCGGGCTCACCGCCGGAGCCCACATCAAAGCGAGGGTTCTGACTTCGGACGTACAATCCCATCCAAGGTCAGAAAGGGGATAAGGAATGTGAAATTGTTTTGTCCCCTTTATAAAATCATTTGCATGTTTTTTTATAAACACTGGCTATTGTTCTGGATTAAATAAAAAATTTAATACTCTGATTAAAAATGGACTAGACAGTGGAATATTGAGTAAAAATGAATGTGATTGTATTAATACCCCACACCCCAGGATTGCTATTTTTTATTATTTACCCAAGGTACACAAGAACCAAACAAACCCCCCCGGTTGACGTATAATTTCAGGCATTCAAAGCCTAACATCTAATCTTTCGAAATATGTTGTCACTCATTTACAAGGTATGGTACCTCTACTGCCTTCCTATCTAAAAGATAGTGCTCATATCTTAAAAATCCTAGAAGGGGTAAAATGGCAAAAGCATTATATTTTGGTACCTTCGATATAACCTCGCTTTACACAGTGATTCAACATATAAAAGGTTGCGAGGCAGTAACATATTTTTTAAATAAAACAAGACTTTTTCTTCAGGAGCAAATAACGTTTATCAAAGACTGTATTTTTTTCATTTTAACCCATAATTATTTTTACTTCGAGAAAAACTACTACTCCCAACAGTGGGGTACTGCCATGGGGACCAGGTTCGTGCCCAGCTACGCCAACCTCTATGTTGGAGAGTGGGAGGACTCTGCCATCTGTGGGGGTGGTGGGTTGCGTGAGAACCTGGTCCTCTGGCATCGTTTTACAGACGATATTGTGTTTATCTGGTCTGGTGGTCAAGATTCTTTGAATGATTTTTTAATAGAAATTAATAAAAAATCATATTTTTTAAATTTTACTGCAGCCACCAGCCAATAATCTATCAATTTTTTAGATTTAAATATTTTTATTGAGGACGGCACTATTCATACTCGCACATACTTTAAACCTACGGATTCAAAGAACTATATACCTAGAGAGAGTTGCCACCTTCCCAGTTGGCTTTTAAATATACCAAAAAGCCAATTCACCTGTCTAGACAGAAATTGTTCACGCCCACAGGACTTTGAACTAGAAGCGGATACCTTGACAAAAATTTTTTTAAAAAAGGTGTATGATGAGTCCCATCTCCAGAATATGAGAGAAATAGTAAGGTGTAATCCACGAAAAGAATTGATCCAGGGGAACATGAGGGTTACAGATAATATAGATGCCTTTATTGACATCCCTATCATCACCCAGTACAATACCAACGCTTATATTTAAAAAAAAAAATTTTTGTGGGAAAACATTGGGATCTGCTTAAAGGGGATAAAGTAATAGGAGACCAGATACCATCTAATCCTAGGTTTATTTTTACCAAGAGCCAAAATCTGGGAAATGTAATTGCTCCTTCAATACCCACTTATAACCAGAGGACAGGTTCCTCCTCTTTAGTGGGTAGAAATAAATCTGGTTTTATCCCATGTTATAACTGCAGAGTGTGCAAATCACTAAAAATGACAAAACAGAGTACCATCTCAAATGCTAAGATAGAATTTAAAATTCATGATTTTATCACCTGCACCACCATGGGGGTGATTTATTCCCTGAAGTGTCCTTGTGGGAAATTATATGTGGGGCGGACAAAACGTCCCCTGAATGTAAAAGTGAATGAGCACCTCAGAAAACATCAAAAAGAAATTCTGTGTACATCCACTTTCCAAGCATTTTGCTGATCACCATGATGGACGGGTTAAAGATACCACAATCACTGGCCTAGAAATTATAAAACCAGATTGGCGTAGAGGCGACTTTATTAAAAAAATGTCCAGGGCCGAAAGTAGGTGGATTTTTAATTTAGACACCCTGAGACCGAGGGGTTTGAACAGTGAGGTTGAACTGTTTGCATTCATCTGATAAAGCTACTTTGATTTAGAATGGACACTGAAACGGTATATAAGGAAGCCTCTGAGTATGGTGGACCATCCCTGACGAAGAAGACCGAGATCTTCGAAACGCGTAGGAATTGGTCCATACAGCGCTCCTTACTTGGGACGGTCACGTGATCACCTACGTCACGCAAGGTCCTGTTCCAGCGTCTGCAGCGCCACAGGCTCCAAGCGTGCACTGGCGTCATCTGTGCACCATCGCTAAGGACGCATGGGGGGTGCATGTCACCGGCCGGGACTACACTCCTGAAGAAACTCTTTTCTCACCTCGGATTCTGTCCGGTTTAAACTTGGAATCAAGTCTTCTCTGCGGAGACTGTTATCACTGTTCAAACTAAGGTATTTAATAGTGCTCTATTATATTGAACTACTAATGAACTTGGGGCATTTAAAAACAGTTGATATTTAGTCCAGTAATGTTTTACGATTGTTTTTTCTTTTAGTATTGATTTTTTAATCAGGGTAGTGTGTCTTAGGAAATACAGTTTATTACAACTAGGTGGAGATCATTTGCTCAGCGCAAAACAAACCTGATGTTTTTATATATTCTACTGTTGACAATAGTGGTGGTTTTTTTCCTGTTTCTGCAGCTGCAATAAGATCTCCTCTGCCGTCTCTGCGCCAACCACACTATTTATTTACAAAATTTAATAGTTCTGTTCCTTTTGTTCTGTAAACCACACCAGAAGCCATATGCTACCAAAAACAAGGCATGCAGTAGGCCTGTACAAAGACTCGTGGTGGCAGCAAGTAGTTCTTGGGTTATCGTGGAGTTAGCAGTGACCATTCCAGGGGTATATACACATATTCCATGCTTTCGAATTGGAGGTGTATACAGTTGTGCCAAAAGTTTACATACCCCAGCAGAATTTTTGCTTTCTTGTCCTTTTATCAGAGAATATGAATGATAACACCACAATGTTTTCTCCACTCATAGTTAGTGGTTGGGTGAAGCCACTTATTGTCAAACTACTGTGTTTTCTCTTTTTAAATCATAATGACAACCCAAAACATCCAAATGACCCTTCAAAAGTTCACATACCTCCTTTCTTAATACCGTGTTGTATATGAGATTCTTTATTTTCTTAGATTGTAAAGCTGCCCACTCTTCTTGGCAAAAATTCCTCTAGTTCCTCTAAATTCCTGGGCTGTCTAGCATGAACTGCGCGCTTGAGATTTCCTAACATGGCCACTCCAGAACCTTCACTTTCTTCTGCTGTAGCCAATGAAAGGTCAACTTGGCCTTGTGTTTTGGATCGTTGTCATGTTGGGACTTCCAAGTACGTCCCATTCGCAGCTTCCGGGCTGATAAGTGCAAATTTGCCTCCAGTATTTGCTGATAACGTGCTGAATTCATCTTTCCTTCAACTTTGACCAAGTTTCCTGAGTCTTTGTAGCTCACACAGCCCCAAAACATCAGCGATCCACCTCCGTGCTTTATAGTAGGAATGGTGTTCCTTTCATCATATGCCTTGTTGACCTCTCTCCAAATGTAACATTTATGGTTGTGGCCAAAAAGTTCAACTTTGGTCTCATCACTCGAAATTACCTTGTTGCAGAAGTTTTGAGGCTTGTCTCTGTGCTGTTTTGCATATTGTATGCGAGATACTTTGTGGCATTTGCACTGTAAGGGCTTTCTTCTTTTGACTCGACCATGCTGCCCATTTCTCTTTAAGTGCCTCCTTATTGTGTATCTTGAAACAGCCACACCACTAGTTTTCAGAGAGTCCAGTATTTCAGCTGATGTTATTTGTGGGTTTTTCTTTGCATACCGAACAATTTCCCTGGTAGTCGTGGACGACATTTTTGTTGGTCTACCTGACTGCGGTTTGGTTTTTACAGAGCCCCTGATTTTCCATTTGTTAATCACAGATTGAACACTGCTGAATGTCATTATCAATTCCTAGGATATCTTTTTGTGTCCCTTTCCTGTTTTATACAGTTCAACTACCTTTTCCCGTAGATCCGTTGACAATTCTTTTGCTTTCCCCATGACTCACAATCCAGAAATATACTAGTTGAGGTAGTGAAAACACGGCACTCATACAAAATAGGATGGGAAGTGCTTAAGTAGGGCGTTCAGCCCGAAACAGTCCAAAAATAGAAAAGAACTTGGCGCTCAAATGGTATTGTGGCTTGAAAAGACAAATTGTTTTTTGTGCATTCATAAAGCAAAAAGGTTGAACGTTTTCGGTCCACATCCGGACCATCATCAGAACAATTTTATTGGTATAGTCGTAATTTATCATTGTCCTGCCATTTGCAGATCCAATGGTTTTTAGATTGCCTGGATGCTCAGGAATATCCTGTGTGTGCCAGCACAGAATGGTATGCGACTGAGGTCACTGGAGAAAAGCGCTACCAGTAAAACTTGAGTGCCAAGATCTTTTCTATTTTTCACAATCCAGAAATGTCAGTGGCTGGAAGAAAGATGCAAAAGTCTGTCTGGATCCCAGAAAGTCACTCAGTTTTTATGCACACACACACTAATTACAAGCAAATGGGTCACAGGTGAGGATGTTACCTATGGTAGCCATTTAAACCCATTTGTGTAAACTTCTGTGCATGTTATCAGGCCAAAATCACCAGAGTGTGTGAACTTTTGATCAGGGTCATTTGGATGTTTTCGGTTGTCATTATCATTTAAAAAGAGAAAACACAATAGTTTGACAATAGATGGCTTCACCCAACCACTAACCATGAGTGGAGAAAAAATTTTGGCGTTATCATTCATATTCTTGGAAAAAAAAGCCAAGAAAACAACATATCTGCTGGGATATGTAAACGTATGAGCTCAACTGTATATACAGTATAAAACATATTTATACATGAGTTTAGATTCCTAGAATGAGATTGGAAGAGATTCAATATCATGTTAGGGTATAGTATATGTAACAAAAAAATTATTGAGGGGGTTGTTTCATCTTTTGCAGTTAAAACTTGGTTTTGTGCTTGTTTTTGCCTTTGTTTTAAAGTTTATTAAATATAGCAAATATGAGCTCTGTTGGAACAATTGTGATGAAATGAATAAAATCATTTATTAGTTTTTTCTAGAGTTCTGCTTACTATGTGTATTAATAAAGGCTCGGTATAAATGGAGCTAAGTGAGCATTGATTGACTTACTGTATCATCAATCAGTGTTTGTGTGGGGCCTTTACTTGCACTTTTCTGTAGCCTTGTGCTGGACAAAGTATGACTTATTATTTTTTTTTATTATTATTTTTTTAAGGGAACCTGTGAGCGCCATGAAGCAATGAAGTATGGTAAGTCAATCTTTCATGCATTAATGTGCGGCAATTTTTGAAAATTAATATCTTTACAGTGTTTTGTTAGCGCTGTCAGTAAGGAGTCCAGTGTGTTTAGGATTCATAGGCACCCCCCTGTTCTCCAGCCGTTAATTGCCAAATTTCTGTATGCACAGTAGTAGGGAGAAAGTAGTCAATCACTGGCTGCATGGCAGCACAGCATGAATACAGCAAACTCCAGGATGGGTGAAAGCAGTAAAGATTTTGATATTAGTTGTTAAAAAAAGCTGCACATTAACACATTAGAGACTGTTGGAAGCCAACATGGATAATGTATAGATCATCATAAGAACACTGAACTCACAATTGAATCCATAAACTCTGGATAACACCAAAGACCTACATCAAAGAGACCATGAACTCTAAGGGTGAGGGTCACAAATCTTGTGAGGTAGATAGGCAATTGTGTGTCCTGTGGTGTGATGCCTTTTGTTCTGGTGATAGAGTAAAAGAGAACCCCAACATGTTAGATGGACATCTTGACTTCAGCCTAAATGGAATTTTAACCTGTTCTTAGGCCTTTTTGACACACTGACCTTTTGGATATCTACAAAGAGGTGATTTGCAGGAAGAAAAGACAACTACAATCACATTTGATCCTTGACCCTCTAATCCATTCTGGAACCAAAAGGTGCACCTTCAGGAAAGCATGGACATCAGCAGAGATGTGCATGTTTCTGGAGAACTGAAAAGACCATGACCTGATTGGATGGTACTATTATGTGGAGGTGTTACAGGGATGGACAATGTATGGGCTATGTCTGACTGATATAAAGGTGAAACACCAAGCTAATTAGGCATTCTTCCTACTTCCCATCTTCCACCACCCTGTCTTATTACCATTTCCCTTACCTTGTACCCTTGTCCCTTAGTTACGTTTCCCTTATGTACACTACCATTCAAAAGTTTAGGGCCACCCAGACAATTTTGTGTTTTCCATGAAAATTCATACTTTTATTAATCGAATGAGTTGCCAAATGAATTTAAAATCTAGTCCAGACATTGAGAAGGTTTGGAAAAAAGATTTTTATTGGAAATAATAATTTTCTCCTTCAAACTTTGCTTTCGTCAAAGAATGCTCCCTTTGCAGCAATTACAGCATTGCAGACCTGTGGCATTCTAACAGTTAATTTGCTGAGGAAATCTGGAGAAATTTCACCCCATGCTTCCAGAAGCCCCCCCCCCCCACAAGTTTGTTTCACTTGATGGGTACTTTTTGCGTACCATACGGTCAAGCTGCTCCCACAACAGCTCAATGGGGTTGAGATCTGGTGACTGCACTGGCCGCTCCATTACAGATAGAATACCAGCTGCCTGCTTCTTCCCTAAATAGTTCTTGCATAATTTGGAGGTGTGCTTTGGGTCATTGTCCTGTTGTAGGATGAAATTGGCTCCAATCAATTGTTGTCCACAGGGTATGGCATGGCATTGCAAAATGGAGTGATAGCCTTCCTTATTAAAAACCCTTTTACCTTGTACAAATCTCCCACTTTACCAGCACCAAAGCAACCCCAGACCATCACATTACGTCCACCATGCTTGACAGATGGAGTCAGGCACTCTTCCAGCATCTTTTCAGTTATTCAGCGTTTCACAAATGTTTGATCCAAACACCTCAAACTTGGATTCGTCTGTCCATAACACTTCTTTCCAATCTTCCTCTGTCCAATGTCTGTGTTCTTTTGCCCATATTAATCTTTTCCTTTTATTAGCCAGTCTCAGATATGGCTTTTTCTTTGCCACTCTGCCCTGAAGGCCAGCATCCCGGAGTTGCCTCTTCACTGTAGATGTTGACACTGGCGTTTTGCATGTACTATTTAATGAAGATGCCAGTTGAGGACCTGTGAGGCATCAATTTCTCAAACTGCAGACTCTAATGTACTTGTCTTGTTGCTCAGTTGTGCTGCGGGGCCTCCCACTTCTCTTTCTACTCTGGTTAGAGCCTGTTTGTGCTCTCCTCTGAACGGAGTAGTACACACGGTTGTAGGAAATGTTCAGTTTCTAGGCAATTTCTCACATGGAATAGCCTTCATTTCTAAGAACAAGAAAAGACTGTCGAGTTTCACATGAAAGTTCTTTTTTTCTGGCCATTTTGAGAGTTTAATAAAACCAACAAATGTAATCCTCCAGATTCTCAACTAGCTCAAAGGAAGGTCAGGTTTATAGGTTCTCTTAACAGCCAAAACGTTTTCAGCTGTGCTAACATACTTGGACAAGGGTTTTCAAGGGCATTCTAACCATCCATTAGCCTTCTTACACAGTTAGCAAACACAAAGTACCATAAGAACGCTGGAGTGATGGTGTTAGGGCTAGCGGAACGCACCAAATAATAAGATAGATTAAGGTGCGTTCGCAGCCCGGGGTCCACCGTGCAGAGATGGAACCTGCTGCCAAGTAATGACGGACTATATGGCAGTACAATGTGAAAACACACACAGGTTAACTTCACCCTGTGTGAAGGAAGCGAACCCTGTTAAGTCACAGGGCCGCGGTACCGCACACAAGAGCGCAAGCAAGGAGTAACCATGCTCAGTCCCAAGACTTGGGATCCGAGTCCGACTAGACTACTTGCGCTCGACACCGCTAATGGGGTGTCAGCGTAACCAAAGTAATAATAAAAGATGCACGAGAGTGCATGCGGTGCCGCACTGGCGGACGCCACGAACCACCCAGGCTTAGGTCAGGAAAGCGCTGTGAAAGCGCACGGCGCCGCACTGGCGGTCACAGCAATTAGACGCTGTGTGGTGTGTAACGTGCTGGTAGCTAAGTCGGGCACTAGATAGCAATCACCCACCTTCCGCGAACAGTCATCCAATAGGGAGGGGATTTTAATGAACGACTTTCACTCCCAACACACACACGTAAACAAATGTACACTAGCGCATGGCCGTGCGGTCATGAGCAGCTTATATAGCTGCAGCACGTTCAGGACCTTCCAATAAAGGACCAATGGGAACAGCTGCAGCATCTGAGCATGTGACCCTCAATCTCCAATGGGAGATCTCACCCTGGGCATGCTCAGAAGGGAAAAAGCAGGACTTAGATCCCAAAAGCGTCTGCTCGCCGCTGCCCAGCACTGGCTTCAATGGCAGAAGCAGGCAAAGCAGCAGTAATCCTATGCACAGAGTGAGACTGAGCAAGACACTGGGAATGACCTCTCCACTGAGCAGACTCCACTGCGGCTGGAGAAGAATGGGAGACTGCAGCAGAGATGGTGCGAGATTCCCCCTGTGCAGAGCGGGAACTCGACACCTAACATGGCCCCCCCTCCTTGTACCTCGCTACGCTCAAAGGCAGCAATGAGCTGTGGAGCTTGAATGTGTTCAGCAGGCTCCCAGGACCTGTCCTCTGGGCCATAACCCTTCCAATCCACCAAATAGAATTTTTTGCCACGTACCACCTTGCACCCCAAAATAGCATTCACCTCGTAATCGTCCGTAGACGAACCCGATGTCCCGGCAGATGACTCGGAAAACCGGGACATGTATACGGGTTTCAAGAGGGACACATGAAAGGTGTCGGTGATACCCAAGCGTGGAGGAAGGGCCAGACGGTAGACCACAGGGTTAACCTGTTCGATGACCTTGAAGGGACCCAAGTAGTGAGGTGCAAACTTAGTGGACTCAACACGCAGCCTGATGTTACGGGCGGAGAGCCACACTAAGTCGCCAGGAGCAAAAGTCGGAGCGGGGCGCCGATGAGCTCATCGGCGGAGGACCTCATTCTCTCCTTGGAGGCCCGAATGGCATCCTGAGTGCGGTCCCAAATGTCCCATGCCTCCATAGCCCAGTCTGCCACCCTGGAATCAGCGGAAGACACAGGCATGGGCACTGGGACACGCATCCGCGTGGATGCTGGCCGTAATTTAGGAGGAATGGAGTCTGACCGGTGGAGTCGGCTACGGCGTTGTTAAGCACAAACTCTGCCCACGGTAGCAAGGATGCCCAGTCATCTTGCCTGGCAGAGACAAAATGTCATAAATATGTGACCACGGTCTGGTTGGCCTTCTCTACCAACCCATTCATCTTGGGATGATATGCCGAAGAGAGATTCAACTCAATACTGAGTAGACGGCAAAGCTCTCTCCAGAACCGAGACGCAAACTGGGGACCCCGGTCACTAACAATTTTGTCTGGCATACCGTGTAAGCGAAAGATGTGTTTGATGAACAACACAGCCAGAGCCCGTGCAGAAGGTAGCCGTGGAAGAGGCACCAAGTGCACCATTTTGGAAAAATGGTCGGTGATCACCCAGATAATGGTGCAGTTACGAGACTTGGGTAAGCCCACTACAAAGTCCATCCCGATCATCTCCCAGGGCCTGTCCACCACCGGCAGAGGGTAAAGCAAACCAGCTGGCCGTTGCCGAGGGGACTTGTTCTTGGCGCAAGAGACACACGCCCGAACATATTCTGCGGCATCACGAGCCATATGCGGCCACCAGTATGTCCTCGCCAGTAACTCAGATGTCCTCTTGGAACCAAAATGTCCACCCAACCTGGACGAGTGTGCCCAAGAGAGAACCTCCGGTCGCAAACTGGATGGTACAAAAGTCTTGCCCGGAGGCACAGACTCTAGCGAAACCGAGGCCACAGTTCTCAAGCTCTCGGTGGGGACAATAAGCCGAGGCTCCTCTTCCTCCTCCACAGATGACACAACGGAGCGAGAGAGAGCGTCGGCCCGAATGTTCTTCTGCCCAGAAAAAAAATGGAGGGTGAAATGAAACCGGGAGAAGAACAAGGACCATCTGGCCTGGCGAGAATTTAACCGCTGGGCTGTCTGCAGGTACACCAAGTTCTTGTGGTCAGTGAACAATTGGAAGGGAAAGCGAGCTCCCTCCAAGAGGTGTCTCCACTCTGAAAAAGCTAACTTCATGGCTAGCAACTCCCTGTCCCCGATGGAATAATTCCTCTCCGCTGGTGTGAAGGTCTTGGAGAAGAAGAAGCAAGGATGCTTCCGACCTTGAGCATCCTTTTGGAAAAGGACTGATCCAGCACCAATGGAAGAGGCATCCACCTCCATGACAAATGGCTTATATACATCGGGGCGATGTAGGATGGGAGCGCTAGTGAAGAGTGACTTAATCGAGAGAAAGGCCTTGGAGACCTCCTCTGACCACAACTTGGGATTTGCTCCCTTCTTGGTGAGGGCAACCAAGGGAGCTACCAAAGTTGAGAAGTGTGGGATGAACTGACGATAGTAGTTAATGAACCCCATAAAGCGCTGCACCACTTTAAGTGAATGGGGTTCCTGCCAGTCCATCACAGCCTGTAGTTTGGCAGGATCCATAGCCAATCCCTGGGCGGAGATGATATAGCCCAGGAAAGGTAAGGACTTCTGCTCGAACATACACTTCTCCAATTTGGCATAGAGGGAGTTTGCCCCTAGGAGGTCGAAGACTTTGCAAACATCTCTCCGGTGGGAGTCAATATCTGGAGAGTAGATGAGAATATCATCCAGATAGACTACGACCGAGGTGGAGAGCATATCCCGGAAGATGTCGTTCACAAAGTCTTGGAAAACGGCTGGGGCATTACAGAGCCTGAAGGGCATCACCAGATATTCATAGTGCCCATCCCTGGTGTTAAAAGCCATCTTCCATTCGTCCTCCCTCACGGATGCGAATCAGGTTGTAAGCACCCCGCAGATCTAATTTAGTAAATACCCTTGCTCCCCAAAGCCTATCAAAGAGCTCAGATATCAAGGGCAAAGGATACTTATTATTAACGGTGATGGCGTTAAGAACCCTGTAGTCTATGCATGGACGCAATTCCCCATTCTTCTTCTGCACGAAGAAGAACCCTGCCCCAGCAGGTGACACTGACTTCCTAATGAATCCTCTTGCCAGATTTTCCTGTATGTACTGTGACATTGCCTCTGTCTCTGGGAGAGATAACGGATAGACTCGACCCCAGGGACTCTCAGCACCGGGCAAGAGATCAATAGGACAGTCATAGGGGCGATGGGGCGGAAGGGTCTCCGCCGCCTTTTTGGAGAACACGTCTGCTTAAGACCAGTATTGCTTGGGGAGAGAGGAAAGATCTGCGGGTACCTCTGTAGTAGCAACCTGAACGCACTCCCTCTGACACCTACCCCCACAAGATTCACCCCATCCCAGAATTCTGCCTGAGGACCATTCGATATGAGGAGAGTGGTACCGTAGCCAAGGTATTCCCAACAGGACCTCATCAATTCCCTCAGGAATGATGAGCAGAGATATAATCTCCTGATGGGATGGCAACATGGACAGAGTAAAAGGGATGGTCTGGTGTGTTATCTGTGAGGGCTGTGTCGACCCATTCACCACTCGTACTGTTACTGGTTGAGCTAGCATAACCAGGGGTATTGCGAGACGTTGGGCGAAGGCAGAAGACATAAAATTGCCCTCCGCCCCAGAATCCACGCAGAGCTCTACCGAGTGGGAGGATGAGCCTATAATAATTGTCCCCTTAAAGGACAATTTGGAGGCAAACGTCGCCGTGTCTAGTGTACGACCGCTGGGGACATCTGGTGGCAAGATGTCCTGACTACTGGCAAACATGAAAGACCTTGAGTGCACAAGCTGTCCGGGACTTAGATCCCGCTCGTGACACTTCCATGGCCTCATGTGACTCAGGAACAAGGACCGGAGATTCCAGAGGTTTGGCAAAGGTAGGAGCCAGCCGAAACCTCTGCCTACACTGGGCTCGTTCTAACCTCCGCTCGTAGTAGAGATAGTTATTAACTCCTCCAGTGTGGCAGGAATCTCCCTAGTGGCCAGAGCGTCCTTCACGTGATCAGCCAGCCCCTTCCAAAATATGGTGATAAGGGCTTTATCTGACCACTCCAGCTCAGAAGCTAAAGTGCGGAAGTGGACGGCAAAATGGCTGACCAAGGACTCACCCTGAGTTAATGCCAGCAGTTGGAGCGCAGTATCATGGGTGACTTGAAGTCCTAAAAAGACCTGTTTCAGAGTGCTCAGAAACAGCGGAGCACTCTGCACCACATGATCGCCACGTTCCCACAGCGGCGTAGCCCATTTCAACGCCCTGTCCGACAAGAGAGACACAATAAATCCCACCTTAGCCCGCTCTGTGGGAAAACGTGCAGCCAGGAGCTCGAAGTGAATAGAGTACTGACTCACGAATCCCCTACTAGATTTGCTATCTCCAGAAAATTTTTCTGGCAGCGGGAGGCGAGATAATGTCAGAACAGGGGTGGCAGTTGACAAGGTTGCTGCAGCCACGCTAGCAGCCTGTACAGCAACTACGGTAACATCCACAGCTGAGGTTGAGCTCTCGAGAGCCGCCAACCTACCCTCCAGCTGCTGGATATACCGCAAGTATTGCTGTATGTCCATCATTACTAGCCAGACCCTGGCGCTAGTGTAATATTAGGGCTAGCGGAACGCACCAAATAATAAGATAGATTGAGGTGCGTTCGCAGCCCGGGGTCCACCGTGCAGAGATAGAACCTGCTGCCAAGTAATGACGGACTATATGGTGGTACAATGTGAAAACACACACAGGTTAACTTCACCCTGTGTGAAGGAAGCGAACCCTGTTAAGTCATAGGGCCTTGGTACTGCACACAAGAGCGCAAGCAAGGAGTCACCAAGCTCAGTCCCAAGACTTGGGATCCGAGTCCGACTAGACTACTTGCGCTCGACACCGCTAATGGGGTGTCAGCGTAACCAAAGTAATAATAAAAGATGCACGAGATTGCATGCGGTGCCGCACTGGCGGACGCCACTAACCACCCAGGCTTGGGTCAGGAAAGCGCTGTGAAAGCGCACGGCACCACACTGGCGGTCACAGCAATTAGACGCTGTATGGTGTATAACGTGCTGGTAGCTAAGTCGGGCGCTAGATAGCAATCACCCACCTTCCGCGAACAGTCATCCAATAGGGAGGGGATTTTCATGAACGACTTTCACTCACAACACACACACGTAAACAAATGTACACTAGCGCATGGCCGTGCGGTCATGCGCAGCTTATATAGCTGCAGCACGTTCAGGACCTTCCAATAAAGGACCAATGGGAACCGCTGCAGCATCTGAGCATGTGACCCTCGATCTCCAATGGGAGATCTCACCCTGGGCATGCTCAGAAGGGAAAAAGCAGGACTTAGATCCCAAAAGCGTCTGCTCGCTGCTGCCCAGTACTGGCTTCAATGGCAGAAGCAGGAAAAGCAGCAGTAATCCTAGGCACAGAGTGAGACTGAGCAAGACCCTGGGCATGACATCTCCGCTGAGCAGACTCCACTGTGGCTGGAGAAGAATGGGAGACCGCAGCAGAGATGGTTTGAGATTCCCCCTGTGCAGAGGCGGGAGCTCGACACCTAACAGATGGTTGCTGGAAATGGGCCACTATACACCTATGAAGATATAGTATTACAACCCAGATGTTTGAAGCTAGAATAGTTATTTACCACATTAACAATGTATAGAGTGTATTTCTGAATCATTTAATGTTAGCTTCGCTGGAAAAAAACTATGCTTTTCTTTCAAAAATAAGGAAATTTCTAAGTGACTCTAAACTTTTGAACGGTAGTGTATGTCATTGTAAGGGTAAATTCACACAGGGCGTTTTTGCTGTATTTTTTTTTGCTGCCTTTTTTATGCTAATTTTCAGCTGCTTTTTACAGTACCAGCAAAGCCTATGAGATTTCAGAAATCTCATGCACACACATTGGGTTTTTGTGTGATCAGTATTTTGTGCTTTGCTGTGTTTTTTGGACATAGAACATGTCACGTTTGTCAGCGTTTTTTCAACATTTTCCATCCATTGACTTGAATGGATGGTGAAAAAACGTTGCAAATACGCAGGTTGAATTTTCTTGCAGCGTATTTGCTTCTGAAAAGTCAAGGACAGCCGGATGTGACATCACACTCGACTCTACTACATCTAGATGGCAGGCTGCATGATGCCATCCAGCAGAGCGGACCCGATCCCCATTCACTTGAATGGGGGTCCGACATTACAGTGTTTGACACGCTGTCATATGCATAACAGCACGGCAAACACTGCTTCTGATCGGCGGGGAAATCATTCGCGCTTTCCAATAATTAAAAAAAAAAAAACGGCATGTGTTCTCCCCTAATTTTGATAACCAGCCAGACAAAACTCACCGCTGGGGGCTGCAACCCCCAGCTATCAGCTTCAGCAAGGCTAGTTATCAAGAATAGAGGAGTCCTCACGCTTTTTTATTAAATTATTTAGATAATGGGGCTGGTATTCTCAGTCTGGTAAGGGGCCATTGATATAGGTACCCCAGCCTAAAAAGAGCAGCCCACAGCTGCCCAGAAACGGTGCATCTATTAGATGCACCAATTCTGGCGCTTTGCTCGGCTCTTCCCACTTGCCCTGTAGCGGGCAACTATTAAATTGTTACTATTATGTAACCATTGTAAGGTGACATTAAGCCGGCTTAGTGATGGAGAGGTGTCAATAAGACACCTGTTCATTACTAATCCTATAGTAGTTAAAGGGTTAAATAAACACACACACATGCAGAAAAAAAGTATTTCAATGAAATAAAACACACAGTTTTGTAATCTTTTTATTATTCTTCCATTCCAAGCGAAGCCATCGATTTTCTGAAATAAAAATAAAATATAAAAGCAAAAGTATACTCCCTGATCTGTCGTAGCCCAATATAACGAGTGTCCCACGCAGTATCTGGGGGAGATAAAGCTAACAACCGGGAGCGCTGCTAATGGGACCGCTACTGGGGAATGAATGAGACGCAGTGGGTTCAGGCCCAGTAACTACAGAGGACAGGAAGTTGCTTTTTTTTATCTGTGTGCACTCAACTGTATTGGCATGAAAAAACACATGAAAAAACACACCAAAAACACGGCAAAAAGCGCTCCTAAACCTACGTTTTTGACTCAGCTTCTTTCCTGCCAAGAAGATCAGGTTTTGCTGCAGAATAAAAACGCAGCAAAAACACCCTGTGTGAACTTACCCCAAAATATCCTATTTGTAATGAGTTCTCTTTTAAAGATACAGTAGCGCTTTTTAATTAATATTAACTGGCCCCCTAAACTCAGCAGATTCTACAGTAACAAACCACTGAAATAAGTGTGTGTGTCACTAATTTTTTTTAATGAATCTGACAGGTTCCATTTAAAGATTTAGATGCACACCACCACATATTCTGGTGTAACATGTAAAATGGTGATATACTGCATTGAATCATATATATATTGAACCTGCTAAATATAAAGTATTCTATAGACTCTGTTAAAGGGAATCTGTTAGCAGGCTTTTGCTATGTAATCTGAGAGCATCATTATGTAGGATCAAAGATTTAAGGGACATGTCACTTGCTTAGCAGATTATTGTAGTTTCAATACAATCAGTGTTTTATCAGCAGGAGATTAATAATGCCAGACTAGGTCTCACATCCAAGCCAATCCAGCTAATCTGTGTAATCCCGCCCTCACCATTGAATGGTGTTTTGCTGACAATGCACAGTGTACACAGAAAGCTCCCAATCAGTGCTGTGTTTGAGGTTATATACAGCTCTGCATTCTGACTACTGATACATCTACAGAAGAGAAAACAGGATTGTATTAAACTGTGTAAGGCCAGGATCACACACAGCGAGATACGGCCGAGTCTCGCAGGTTAAAACCAAGCTCTGGCACCGGCACTCCAGAGCGGAGCGTGCGGCCGCATAGCAATACATGGAGCTGCACGCTCCGCTCCGGAGTGCCGGTGCCACAGCTTGTTTTTAACCTGCGAGACTCGGCCGTATATCGCTGTAGTGTGACTCCGGCCTAAGACGGTGTGACATAAAGAATGAGAATCCCCAACGCTGTGCAGCATGAGGACTGCCATCTACTATCCAAAAGGGACCCTACGGAACAGACTGGAAGAGGGAGAGATTCAGGAGGGACGAGTGTAGACAGTGTCCAGTAAGGTTCCATTGATTACGCAGTTCCCTGGTATAAGAGGCCAGTGCACCAAGACTGATGTGGTTTTGGGGCCAACAAGATGGACGGTCAGGATGTGTGTTGAGGAAGATGCTTAGGCTGTGATACCAGGTTATGACATGGAACTTGAATCACTGGGTTGTAGCACATCTGTAAGCAGAACTCAAATGGTGCCAGGCACGTTCGGGAATCTAGATGATGCCAGTCAAAGCCTCAAGACCAGACCTGCGCCAGGCAAATGCTGAAATTCAGACAAAGCCGGTCAAGGCCTGAAGACCAGACCTGCACTGGTAAAGATCTGGACTAAAGACAACTCCAGTCCCATCGGTTACGAGAGACATCTGTCGTTGATCAACCACTGAAGATTCATTGGGAAACTCAGCTCGGGTGTGGCTGCCTGTGATGGTGAATGGAAGGAGAGATTGAGCTGGGCCGTTGCTTTCAGCATTGAAGTATGGTACAGGGGTTGGCCTGGGATAGTACAACAGACAGGATTGGAGCTAATGGATGTGAAGGAAGCCCAGTGAGCCTAGCTAGACCTTATCAGATGGACTTGCAGCCTAATGAGAAAAATTGGAGATCTCCGCTAGGGCCTGTGCTAGATGAAGAAACAGTACAGTGACTCTCACAGTACTGAGATTACTGCCCCTGTTAGGAAGTTATAAGATTATATAACAAGAGAGTGCTATAATAGCTATAGTGGACCTGAGGATTCATTGTATATCTGATATTGTATATTTCATGCTGTAATTACTCTGTTTTGTACTATTGTTATACTTAAGACATTTTCTCGCCAACCTAGATAAATAGTTTAATTGGTTACATTCGCCTTGTCCCTGTCTGCGTGTTGCATCCTGTCACCTGTTTACAACTACACCAAGCAGTCCAGTAAGTGATACAGCATTGGAATCAGGCTCTCTGCCCCTGCATCACGCTGCTCTTACTGTAGGTTGGATAGGAATAACCTGCTGACAGACTCTCTTTGACATTTAGCTTAAGGTTTGCTATTGTAAAGATTTGACTTAGGGCTCGTGCACACGACCTTATTTTTTGGTCCGAGTGCGATCCGACAAAACATCATTATTCTATGGAGCCGTACACATCAGGGCCGGCCCGAACGTATAGGCGAACTAGGCGGCCGCCTAGGGCGCCGACCCAAAGGGGGCGCCAGAGAAAAAATAGAAAAAATTATAAAAAATCTTTTCAAAAGGCAAAAAGTTTTAGGGATGGAAAGAAAAGTGTACATAAATTTTTTTACCATAAATTTAAAAGAAAAACCGTTGAGCTTCAATTTACGCACGGAAAGGAGGCGCTAAACTATGGACGTGAGTCGTTTGCATCGTCTGCTGACAGGTGTTTGATCCCGCGCGTTTATTTTGCTCCTAAGTTTTCAAATGTTGGCAAAGCAAAGCAAACAACCAAAAATACACACTTAGCACACACTACACTAAGGGGGCACCCGAGAGAAAAAAAATACGTATACTTAACCCTCCGTCAGGAACAATGGATCTGACAGGCGCAGCTCTTCTACTTTCATTTCTCCCTTCTCACCAGATTTTCAGGAAACCCCCTCCCTCTAGATAGTCTCCTGGCTCTAGCTGCTGTGTGATACCACAGTTGGTCTGCAGAGCTTCAGGAAGGAAGATATAGCTGTGCTGGCTTCTCAGGCTCATTGGTCCCGAACACATCACACTTTATAAGGTTGGTATTTAATGTTTTTAGTCATTACTATTGTTTCTTTAGCTTGTTTTATGAATGGATAGAGGAAGGTTTGTGGATATATTTAATATAAAATAGGCAGATTTTCTTACAAATGAAAAGACTCTGCCTGTGTCCGTGGCCTCAGGAGAGAGAAGCTTCTCAAAACTAAAGCTAATTAAAACATATTTAAGGGCAAATATGATGCAAGAGAGGTTGGTTGGGTTGGCAACAATTTCGATAAAATCTGAAGTTGCTAAACAAATTAATCTCGGTGACTTAGTGTCATCCTTTTTAAAAAAAAAAAGGCAAGGAAACAAAAATTTTAATTACCTATGATCGTTTTTGTTTTGTTTTGTGTTAGGCTAGGTTCACATTGCGTTAGGGCAATCCGTTAAGCGCATAGCGCTAGCGGATTGCGCTAGTGCAATGTTTCTTTTTGGTCCGCGTTTGCCGTTCCCGCTAGCGCATATCCCCGATCTGCGCTAGTGAGGACCGGACCTCGGACGCATCTCGAACGGCACATCGCTAGCGCATGCCGAAAATGGCACGCGCTAGCGATGCGCTACAGGCAGAAATAACATTGCTGTCAATGGGTGCGCTAACGGACCCGTTGCACGGCGTTAATTGCGATATTTTCGCCGTGCAACGCTGTCCGTTAGCGTTAACCCATTAACGCAATGTGAGCCTAGCCTTATTGATTACTTTGTATATATTTGTCCTATACAACTTCTCAGAAGATTAAAGAGTTAGGAGAGAGTTAATTAATCATTGTTGTTGTGGTTTATTTTGCTCCTAAATTTATATCCCAAGTTTTCATGTACTGCCAAGAATAGTAGGGGCGCAACAAAATAGTTTCGCCTAGGGCGCCGTAATCTCTCGGGCCGGCCCTGGTACACATACAATTGTTTGAAAAAATCAAAGCATGCACGATTTGTGAATGAGATTGCACTTGACCATGAAATTCAATGGGTCAGTAAAAAAAACCTGGTCCGCACTCTCATTACATCTGAGTTCGGTCCGATTTTCACAGACTGACAAAATGGAGAAGATGGAGACTTTTTTTTTTCATCTTCTCCACATCAGAGAAAATTATATCATACTGATCAAACTCTTGTCAGAGTTTGATAAGACTGGTATTAGCAGGGCCGGCATTAGCGGCAGGGAGCAGCTGCCTAGGGCCCCCGCTCCCCCAGGAGCCCCCAGCCAGTGGCGTGCTGCTAATAGCGGCACATTACACAGCCGCTATGGGGCCCGTAAGTCAGGGCGGCCCTCCTGCGGACAGCACCGACTCCTGCTTCCGCTGCATTTAACTATGCCGGTGTCTATGACGCCAGTACAGTTCAAAGCAATGATGGAGGAGAGAGCCTCAAATGACGCTCCCTCTCCCATCATTCCCCTCTGCCTCTGACACTGCGGGTGCGCGATGATGTCACTTCATTGCGCACCCACTTTGCGCCGCTGCTGAGACCGGAGCTGAGCCTGGAGAAATGTGGGACACGAGGAGAGGTTGGGACTGTGTGTTGTTTGTTTTTTTTTTTTTTAAATATATCAGTAAGTGAGTACTAGACTGTGGGGCCATTCTCGGGGGGGGGGGGGGGAGGGGGGTGTATTCTATGGGCAGCTACATTATATTCTATGGGGGGCTGTATTATATTCCATGAGCGAGGATTGTATCATAACCTTTGATGTTGCTACATTATATTCTATGGGCAGGTGGGTTGTATTATATTCTATGGGAGGCTAAATTATATTCTATGGTGGGATGGGGGGTTGTATTATATTCTATGAGGGAGGATTGCATCATGCTCTTTGATGGGACTGCATTATACTCTTGAGGGGGCTGCATTATACTCTGTGGGGTGGCTGCATTATACTCTGTGGTGTGGCTGCCTTATACTCTGTGGGGTGGCTGCATGATGCTCTATAAGGTGGCTGCATTATACTGTATCGAGGACTATGGAGAATACATTATACTATATGAAGAACTGTGGGGTGCATTATACTATGGGAAGTGAATTGTACTACGTGGTAACTATGGTGGTGCATTATACTATATGGAGCACTATGATGAGTGTATTATACTATATGGAGGACTGAGCAGTGTATTATACTATATTGAGGAGTGAGGAGTATATTATACTATATGGAGGACTGTGGGGAGTGTACAATACTATATGGAGCACTATGAGGAGTGTATTATACTATATGGAGGACTAAGCAGTGTATTTTAATATATGGAGGACTATGAGGAGTGTATTATACTATATGGAGGACAGAGGAGTGTATTTTAATATATAGAGGACTATGAGGAGTGTATTATAATATCAGCAGAAAGTCCAGAACTTTATTTCGTTGCTGGACTCCCGCAGACATCGCTGAATCGGCGTGTGTGACGCCGATTCAGCGATGTCTTCACTGGTAACCAGGGTAAACATCGGGTTACTAAGCGCAGGGCCGCGCTTAGTAACCCGATGTTTACCCTGGTTACCAGCGTAAACGTAAAAAAAAAACACTTCATACTTACATTCCGGTGTCTGTCCTCCGGCGCTGTGCTTCTCTGCACTGTGAGCGCCGGCCAGCCGGAAAGCAGAGCACAGCGGTGACTTCACCGCTGTGCTTTCCGGCTGGCGCTCACAGTCAGTGCAGAGAAGCACAGCGCCGGGGGACAGACACCGGAATGTAAGTATGTAGTGTTTTTTTTTTTTTACGTTTACGCTGGTAACCAGGGTAAACATCGGGTTACTAAGCGCGGCCCTGCGCTTAGTAACCCGATGTTTACCCTGGTTACCCGGGGACCGGCATCGTTGGTCGCTGGAGAACTGTCTGTGTGACAGCTCTCCAGCAACCACACAGCGACGCTGCAGTGATCGGGATCGTTGCCTAGATCGCTGCAGCGTCGCTAAATGCGACGGTACCTTAGTAGTGATTGCTCTGTTCCCATCATTCTTTCTCAGTTAGTGTAAATAGGCCGGGAAACAAGTGTCGAACGACTTCAATATTGTCGATCACACTCGTTTAGCAGCCTGAACTCAATGAGTAAATACAACAGAAATGTTTCTGTGTGATGTGCAATATGTTAGCATTTGGGGCCCCATTTTAAACTTTTGCCTAGTGCCCCACTTTGCCTAAAACCTGCCCTGGGTATTAGCCTAATTGCCCCGATTCTGTCTAATCCCTAGCTTTCAATAAGGAATTTGTGTTTTGCCAGAGTTCATCATTTTAATTGGAATAGTGTAACAGAAGGGAAAGTACCAGAAGTTAGTGATAAGTTGAAGAGATGGGTTAGGATGGGATAAGTGTGGTGGTGAGGTTGGGGAGGAGGTGGGATGGGATGGGGTCTAGTGCACAAGGGATGAGATGTAATTTGTAGAGGAGACAATTAAGCTCCCCTTCATTAATGTTGGAGAGGGAAGTTATGGGGGAAGGGCATTGGTCTGGTATACAAAAAGCTTTTGGTGGTTGAACAATAAAGACTTGCCTTGTTTGGTAGATCTTATTTTTGAAGTGTGTGGCAAAGTCCTCAGCAGAGATGAGGGAGTTTGGAGGGGGCAGTGGTGGGCGGAGGAGGGAGTTAAAAGTTTTGAATAACTGCTTGGGGTTGTAGGATAGGGAAGGTACAAGGGTTGTGAAGTAGGCCTGTTTAGCAGAGGTGAGGGCATTTGCATCTTGCAAATTTGTTTTCTTCCTATGCCGCTCTGCAACCATGGACACTTGCTGGAACTTTTTAGTGATGCTATTGCGCCAGGGTTGTCTATTGATATGTCACACTCTGCCATGAATGAGAGGGGCGACCGCATCAATATCTAATGTGAGAGTGGCATTGTAGAAAACAGTGGCACTGTCTGTGTCATGGGGTGAGGATATGGATGCCAGTGGTAGAATAGAGTCAGAGAGTGTGTGGGTGTCTAGGTGTGCGAGGTTTCTGCGGGGGTGTGCATGTTGCTGGACATGGGTGACAGGTGAGGAGGACAGGGATGAGAAAGTGAATAGATGGTGGTCAGATAGAGGGAGATGGGAGATTGTGAAGTTAGATAGAGAGCAGAGACGGATGAAGATCAGGTCTAATTTATGCCCGTCTGTGTGGGGGATTGTGGAGGACCACTGAGTAAGTATAAAAGATGAAATAAGAGACAGGAGTTTGGTGGCTGTTGACTGAAGGGGATGGGGATGTTGAAGTCATCCATGATGATAGTGGGAATATCAGTGGAATGAAAGTGAAGAAGCCAGGTAGAGAATTGGTCAATAAAGGCAGTAGTCGGGCCCAGAAGTCGATATATGACGGCCACTTGGAGGGTGGAGGGAGAGTAGATGCGGACAGAGTGGACTTCAAAAGAGGGAAGATGAGGGAGGGTAGAGGTGGGATTGGGTTAAAGGTGCAGTTAGTAGAAAGGAGAGTATTAATATGAAAACGATTTATACATTCTTGCAGTATAAGTTATCATTATTTTGTTTAATGTAAAAAGTTTTATTACATATGTAAATGAGAGGACTTTGGCGCACCTTTGGCATGGCCAAATGCTCTGTGCACCGCTCCACCCCATTAGTTACCATTCTCTTCCCCTACCCTTGTAATAATTGACAGTGCTGCCTTTTTCGAATCCTCAATCCTACACATACTGATATTCAGGCTCGGACTGGCCCATAGGGTAACAGGGGATTCCCCGCTGTGCCCCTGTGCAGATCTGGGCTCCCAACCCCACTGTATGGGCAGTACTTGGCATAATTCACTTGATTCATTGTGTGCAGAAAAAAGCAGCAACTCATCATTCATTAACCAAACTACCCAGTTTATTATTATTTAGCGATGTAGGTAAATTTGTAAATGAGGGTAGTGCAATATTTGTATGCAGGTGAAAAGTGGGCCCCCAAAGTAAATGTTCCTGTTGGGCCCTTGGCACCCCAGTCCGACACTGCTGATATTGCAAGAGTTTCAGAGCGTGATCTCATTTCTCTCTCCTGTCATTGGCCTTTCGATGTTGTGGGATCCTGTGTGCAGCCAGCGTCCTCTGCAGAAAGGGGGTTCAGAGGGCACTCGCACACGCTGACATTGTGTGAGCTCTCATGACACAGAGGCCCTCTCATCTAAATATGTAATAAAACAAAAATACCACATAACCCTTTGAATCAGCTGGTCCAAAAAATTGCGCCCATCGTAGAATTCCATTTCCAAGCAGGCACTATCGATAGTAAGATGAGGGACTTCCTCATCAAAAGGGACCCCATCACTCCCATATTTTATGTTTTGCCCAAAATACATAAAAGATTAGTTAAATCACCAGGCCGACCAATCGTATCCCTGACCGATTCGGTCCTATCACCACTATCGATGGTTCTGGAAAAAATTCTGACACCACTAGTCAAGACCACACGCTCTTTCTTGCTGGATACCAACGACTTTATTCAAGTCATCAAATCCTTGGGCCCCATAGCCCCCTCTTCCCTGTTGATCACCTGGGATGTCACTAGCTTATATACTTCGATAGTACATGAGAAGGGCTTAGCAGCTACAGATAGACTCCTGAGTGAGAACAAAGTAGATATCAAAATCCGTCATTTCTGTGCCGAACTTTTGGCCTTGGTACTCAAGGAAAACTACTTTATGTTTCAGGACACCTTTTATGCCCAACAACAAGGCACTGCAATGGGCGCGAACGTAGCGCCCCCCTACGCTATAGCATATATGGCGGCCTTTGAAAGTGATTTTGTATACAATCATCCCCTGTTTATGGCTCACTGTAGGGTTTGGCAGAGATATATCGATGATATATTTTGCGTGTGGGACGGTCCAATTGAATCACTCCTGCCGTTTGACCAACACATCAACAATATCTGGCCTGAACTCAAATTCTCTATACGACATGATACGCATAGGATTAGCTTTCTGGACACCCTGATATATAAGGAGAGGGAGGGTCACTTGGCAATTGATTTATTTACAAAACCTACTGATCGCAATGGTCTTTTGCACTTTACCAGCTGCCACCCACCCTCCATTAAGAATTCCATTCCCAAATCACAGTTTCACAGGGTGGACAGAATTGTCTCCGATGAAAATATCAAAAAAACTAGGCTCACAGAGATGGAACACAAATTTACTGATAGGGGCTATCCCCACGGGGTACTGACGGACGCTAGACGGAATTTATCACACAGCAAACCCAAGGATAATCAAAAGAGAATCCCCTTTGTTTCTACTTTCCACCCATTCTCTGGCCTAGTGCAGTCTACCATCAGGAGACATTGGAACATCTTAACCAAAAGTTACCCGAAAATTGCAGAGTTCCAAGTGCCTTTCCTATCATGCTTTAAGCGAGCTAGGAACCTTAAGGATAGGTTAGTTAAGGCAGATGTTGGCCCAGGCACGGTGGTCCCCAAACAAACTTTCCTACAAACCCAGAAACGTGGTACATTCCCCTGCCTAAGCTGTCTACAGTGTAGCAACGTACAAAAGGGGCCCTCGGTGTTTCACCCACAAACTGGCAAGGCCATTCCCATAAAAGGTTTTTATACCTGTGAGTCCACTTTTGTGGTCTATCTCATCAAATGCCCCTGTGGTCTGGCCTATGTGGGCGAGACCACACAAACAGTGAGGGATAGGGTGGCCCAACACAAATCCACCATCCGATGTAACAAAACGCACCTCCCCCTCCCACACCATTTTTCCGAAAAGGATCATAGCATTTCCCAACTCCGGTTCCAGGTTCTAGAACAGGTAGACATCCCTAGGAGGGGTCAAAACCGCACCAAAATGCTCCAAAGGAGGGAAGCATATTGGATTTACACACTACAGACTTTAGAACCAAAGGGATTAAATAGGGACTACGATGTCTCAGCTTTTTTGTAATATACTGTGCACGTTATTTAGTACAATTTGTTAGATGCATTGACCTCATTTGACTGTTTGTGCCATGTTTTTTAACTGTTTCCTGTCTTTTCCCCACAGAACCGTTAATTACACCCCATGCACTGAGCACTGGTCTTACCCCATATGGTACAGTATTCTTGCACTATGCCATTTTTTATATAGAGTGTTATCCATGTCTCTATATCGCCTCTGTGTGACCACCATTTAGGGTCCTGTTCTCTTTCTTATGGTCAGCTTAGCTTTCGTACTGAGTGCTTCCGCACTTCAACCTTAACCTTGCTCTGAAGCTCCATCCCCCTGACCGGTGGTCCTATTATTTTCTAGTCCACCCTACGCTGCAGCCCTGCCTACATATAGCTACGATCATCACACACAGAGCCCGGTGGCTTTCTCTCTTGCGCGCAGGCGCCGCAGGTCCTGTACACCTTACAAGTCCTTTTCAGGCCGGTGTCCTCTCTGCGCACGCGCAACCTACCCGGTTACGTGTCTCCGATGACGCGACGGGTCAGGTGACCATCAGGCAGCTCGCACTTAAACCCGGAAGTGCCGCTGCCTATCACCAGTCCCGGGAACCATGCAATCCCCGCAGCACGGCGCCGATGTCCTCTGAGATCCCAGGTATCAGTAGTGCCCACTTCCAGCAGCGCTCATCTCCCTCCTGCCCCCTCCTTGGCCCTGTTACTTAGGTCCTGCTTTCTTTCTTCCACAGCGCTACTGCCCCTGCGAGCATCTCGCCCTGCACAGCGCTTTTTTTCCCCGATATCTCCAGTCTCTCAGGTAATGGCGGCTGTAGTAAGGGTGCATCCCTGCATTACACTAGAGAACCTATTATATGCTATATGTCATACTCCTCCTCTCTACTGTATTTCTCAGGCGCTTTCTGGTCCCGGTACCTATCTGACGCTGGCTCCTCTGATTGCCCTTACATACTTATTACGTCTTCCAGGTATTACCTTGGGGCCTCCAGAGGCATACTGTTCGGGCCATACGCTTGGCACTGTGTGTTCATATAGACATTCCTTTGACCAGAACTTTCAGGCTCTAGGTGGTCACACATAAGGGTCGGTCTATTAGTTTAGTAGATTTAACAGGGCTTCTCAGCTCAGTCACACAATACGATACTTGCACAATGGCATCAGTGTATATACTCATATGTTCGTGTTTTTATGTTTTTAGGCACTTTACCTTGCACCTCAGCCCTGTGACCCTGCGTCTTGGGAGGTCACCTCACACTCTGTATCCTTTGGGGGTGGTCAATGAGCAGCCTACTCGTTTAGTCCCTCGATAGGACTTGATACCCTCACTATTTTCCTAAATACACTCACAGTTTATAGCATCTCCTGAACGAGGCTCACGACTCACGGAACACCAGTCCGGATCCTCTAGACCGCCACTGCTGTTATCTGCCATATAACTAGTGATGTATTTGATTTATTTTTTCGAGCAAAATGTGTTACACCTGTATTTGTTCTGTGCATCATGTGAATTTTCTTAAAATATCCCCTTATGTTTTTTTGCATATGTATTACAGTATTCAAAAAAAACTATTTCTGATGAAGGTCTTGTGTCACGATCGAAAACGTTTAATTTGGAACTGGATGCACTAAATAAACGAATTGTTCACTTCTTATCTTGCAACAAGATCTCCTGAGTGCCAAGTAATTTATTGCTTACATTTGACGGGTTGGATACCTAACTTGTGCACCCCCAAGAAGCCCTGAGTGCCGTGTCTACTATTGCTACTATGTAATAAAACAATTTCTGTATAAAACAAAGATGTGCAATAAAAAAATTATATTGTTGTTCCGTGTTAGCGAGACAAGTTGATGTAAATACTTCTATGCCCCAAAAATAACAAAAGTATTCTAGGAGTGATATCTTGATGGACTAACCATAAAAAATTTATTTGCAAGCTTTCGTGGCACAGAGGCTCCTTCTTCAGGTAGAAGAAGGAAGAAGAAACCCGTGAGCTCTGAAAGTATTTACATACATAAAGCTAAATATGAAGACACAAAAGAGAATAGTAAAACCAAAAACACTCAGTTTGAAAAAATGTTGCAGTAATCCGCAAGTGCTAGTAAAAGATGTAAAAAACAGGGTATTTGGTTGATACGTTTTTTGCAAAAAATGTATACTAAGCTGCTCTACCAATCTTCACGGTATACCCTTATCAGAGCAGTCCTAACTAATGTATGCAATCCCTATCTGATGTATTTAAAAACCTGATCATCTGTATATAACCTGTGTGAACAGGGTTCAGAGAGGAAAAATCCATGTGTGCATACAGAGTAGAACAGCTTTTGTGCAGATAGCCCAAGAGGAGTGGTGGAACTCCCCAGTCTTGTAGACACAAGAGAACAATTATGGAAACAGGAACACATGGGCTACTTGCACAGTGAACAAGTCTGTATGATCATGTTCACACACCACCAAGAAACCTGAAGACACAAAAGAGAATAGTAAAACCAAAAACACTCAGTTTGAAAAAATGTTGCAGTAATCCGCAAGTGCTAGTAAAAGATGTAAAAAACAGGGTATTTGGTTGATACGTTTTTTGCAAAAAATGTATACTAAGCTGCTCTACCAATCTTCACGGTATACCCTTATCAGAGCAGGGTATACACATGGATTTTTCCTCTCTGAACCCTGTTCACACAGGTTATATACAGATGATCAGGTTTTTAAATACATCAGATAGGGATTGCATACATTAGTTAGGAAAAACAAAATCCAGCTCACCATACCGACATTCCCAGGAGCTCGGAGCACGGAACCGCTGTGTCAGGGCGTGGACGAACAGGAAAGAGAAGGAGATCCAGCTCAACGAAATAGTGAAAAATCCATAATTTGTTTCACTCAAAATACAATGAAAGGACAAAACATCAGCATACAGAAAAAATTATAAAAACAAGGTCAACGCGTTTCCGGTGACTAAGCACCCTTAATCATGATTAAGGGTGCTTAGTCACCGGAAACGCGTTGACCTTGTTTTTATAATTTTTTCTGTATGCTGATGTTTTGTCCTTTCATTGTATTTTGAGTGAAACAAATTATGGATTTTTCACTATTTCGTTGAGCTGGATCTCCTTCTCTTTCCTATACATTAGTTAGGACTGCTCTGATAAGGGTATACCGTGAAGATTGGTAGAGCAGCTTAGTATACATTTTTTGCAAAAAACGTATCAACCAAATACCCTGTTTTTTACATCTTTTACTAGCACTTGCGGATTACTGCAACATTTTTTCAAACTGAGTGTTTTTGGTTTTACTATTCTCTTTTGTGTCTTCAGGTTTCTTGGTGGTGTGTGAACATGATCATACAGACTTGTTCACTGTGCAAGTAGCCCATGTGTTCCTGTTTCCATAAAGCTAAATATGTAGAATCTGTACCACAAGTATGATTTTTATAGTGGCTAAGTCCCCTCTAAGGATCTATAAATTGTTTTATTTGATTGTTGGAGGTGACAGTCTCCCTTTAAACAGTGTACATCCAGCTTTGGTATGATATGCGTGGACTCCACACACTATAGCCACTAATTTAACAATGGACTCACATCAAAACATACTAGACGAGAAGGGAATTTCTCAGGTCTAACTTTCCAATCAGACAATAAACACGAATAACATTGTTTTATTCTCCACTGATCTATAGACTTGCATTGGCAAGTTTGATACAAGACCCGGACATGTCTTTTTTTTGGCGCACCGCATGGACCATAATCTATTTTTTCATAGATTGTAAATACCATTGTGGCAGCCGGACCGCAGGGGCACCACATAAACTTGGGAGCAGAGCCCTCACACCTCTTGTTAGAATTATTGAATAATATTCGCTGATTCCCACAAATTTAGATATTCTAATTAGAAACATTTCACTCGATCTTAATTGCTTTGCTGGAAAGGATTTATCCTGGTGGGGGAAAAACCTTTCTGTTAAGACCTTCATAACCCCCAAAATACTCTACATCTTTAGATCTATTCCTATTCCAATACCTACATCGTATTTAAATAGTATACAGAACCTAACCAACACATATCTATGGAACAACAAAAAGGCTAGGGTTGCCACAGGAGTACTCTATAAAAATAAACTAGCAGGTGGTATGGGCCTGCCCAACGCAATTGCACACTACTACACTAAGCTAATCAAACAGAGTTACCATTGCTGGTCTACTGGTGAAACCCCTGCATGGCTGGACCTTGAAACCACGCTGAACTTTAACAAGGCACCAAAGAGCTTATACTTAAGCAACTAGTGAATCTAAAAAATATTAGCAACAAATCTCATCCAATATTTATTGCAGCTAGTATGGCGTGGTCCAAATTGGCTAGGCCAAAAAGAGGTTCAAACAGCTTTGACTCCCACGGTAACTTGCCAATATCCTTCAATTTTGCCTTATATAACAAAACTGTTAATCCCCTTTGGGCAGAGCATAAAAAAATAAAACTTAGAGACATATATGATGGAAGAAGTTTCCACCCCTTTAATACTCTAAAAAAGAACTTTAATGTCTCTTCATCTGTTTTCTGTGAATACCAGATCATAAAAGATCAAACCCAAACATTTCTTTGCAACGGATGCTTTTTCTCAAAAGCGGCTTTGAATCTCATATGTAACCCAGACCGTAACATTTTTTGGAGCTATAGCTACATATACGGATGGTTCAATCATAACACAGAATTTAAGACCCTTTTCATGCTGAAGTGGGAGGACGAGCTCCAGACCATATTCCCCACAGAGGAATGGGAAAAAGCCCTCTCTTATACCTATTCCTCTACAATTTCCATGACTCTACAGGAATCTTATTTCAAAACAATTTCCAGTTGGTACCTAACCCCCGCAAGGCTATCCTTAATTAATAATCAAAATTCCCCAAATTGCTGGAGGAATTACGGGCAAAGAGTCAATCTGCTCCATGTGTTATGGAACTGCCCCAAGATAAAACCAAGGTGGATAAAAATATCTAATATAATTGATATCCTAGCAAATGGAAAAATAGATCTTTCTCCGCCTTTGGCTCTGCTTTCTGTGGGCATAGACCATCTACCCTCCTCCCTCAGGGTTATCATTGCCCATATTCTCTTAGTAACAAAGAATTCTATCGTGTATAATTGGAAAAATCCCACACCTCCCTCGGTTCAAGAAATAATTGATAATATCGCCCTTCATAGAGCATACGAGCATAAGTTCTCCATAATCAACCATGGCTTCAAAAAATTTTCTACCAAATGGTCCCGCTGGTTAGAGGTCTTTCCATAATTTAATTGTTTTTTTTTCATAGAATATCTAACTTGAGTGCACTTAATTATCTTGTTAGATACTCGATTACAACTTCCTGATCATGTCTCAATTGGGTATATGGCATCTATCTGGATACTTGATTACCTGTTCAATGTATTTCACATTTGTCTTCTTACACCCATTTCCTCTTCTTTTTCTAGTCCCCCTTGTTCATACTTCCCTCCTCTTTTTCAACCCTACTTTTCCCTTCCCCTTCTGAGTTATTAAAAATGTTCAATAAAGATTATTTGAAAAAGAATTGTTGAATAATATGTTGCTGTGTAATGTCTGTTATTGCCTGTACGAGTCCCTTCTGATTTCTGAAGTGCTGCGGAATATGTTGGCGCCATAGGAATAAAATGATTTATTATTATAAATTATAATGGCCGCATTTTTTATATGTTAAATACAAGGACAGGACTCAGATGTGAAAAACGGACGTGTACATGAGGCCTTACAACCTGAATTTTTATCGTGGAGATGTGCGATAGATGGTCATTCTCTGTTCTATATTCACTGCATTTCACTGAAAGATTTTATGAATCCTATATATTAAAGACATAACTTTATTATTCTACAAGGAGCTCGTTGTCTGCTCCTGACATTGATAGATAAGCAAACTGCAATGCGAGGACATGTGCTAGAAATCCCTGAACGTGTTCTGTAGGGAATGGCAATGTGCCGATCATTATGATGGTGGCATTAAGCTACTGGAACATGTCTTCATGTTACATTTTAATAAAGATATGTACAGTCTTACAGACTAATATCCTAATGATCACTGCTAGTAATTAAACTTACAATCATCTTCCTGTGTTTTGGTTTCCTAGCAACGTCCTGAAATTTAACGAGACTTCAGCATTTCTATGCTCCGGCTTCAGATTCCAATATCACAATCATATGCTACATAGCAATCAAATCACCTGAGCTTCCAGAAAACTTCTGAAAATCGCCTGGAGTTAGGTGCAAGGTTGAAGAATTAGATTTTCTCTATTTCCGTAGGACTTTAGAGCTACATAGATTTGCTCGGTGTCATTTTTTAGGAATGATTGATATTGAATGTATACTGATCCCAGAAACGTCAATACAATGGGGCATATTTACTAAAATTGTCCAATTCTTAGACAGTGCAAACTTAGGGTAGACAGTCTTAAAATGTGCCATTCTGTTTGATAAATCTGTCTTTTTTTTAATTCTCTAGTTTAATACATAAGTGTAGTTTTAATTTTTTTTTAATAAATCAGTAGTCCACATGTGAAAATAAGAAACTTTGTAATATATCTTATCAGATAAATCTGCTTCTTTCTCCTCCAAGAGTGATCATTAGTGATGAGCGAATAGTGAGAAATTCCGATTCGGGAAAATCAGCATGAATAATTTCTAATATCCGTGTATTCATACCGAATAAGGAATCCAATGCAAGTCAATGGGAAAGCTGAAATGGATGGAAAAGAGCTAAAACTAAATGGAAACAGCATGGAGAAGATGCCTACATGCTTTCTGACTCACATATGATATCTAGGAATAATGTTGTCAGACTATTGCACCGATTTTACGGATTTATAAGAAGACGTACCAAACCTAAATTTTTTTGAAGGAAAAAAAAGCTAAGAAACATTTTTTCCTTCATAATTACATGTATATAGCGCATAATAACGAAAAAATAATTATACCTTCCCTTTAGCATATGTTCACACAAGTGTTTTGGCTTTTGTTTTTCCTTTTACATTTGTGAGGGCTCTCATTCCTATATTTGGGAGGTCCCTCCCTCATTCCAAATTGTTAGCTAGATAATAGAATTCATTTTCCCCATCACTTTGCAATGCCAGCTAAAACATGCCCATTTGAATTTTGGCCTTCACTCACCACCACCGCCACATCCACCGCCATATCATTATGCGGCCCTCGCTTGACATTTTCAGAGGGCCAGCAGTTGTCGTGAAACCTGAGTTTTGTGAGCTCCACAGTTCATTTTGGCCACCGGATCCCAATGGAGCCACTGACATAGCGGGTGAAGCCACTCTAAGGTGAATATAATACAGGAGTTGGGGGAGCTGTATGCTCAATGTCAGTAAATTGGAGTGTATTACTCAGGTGACAGGCAGTGCTACAGAGCTCAGGTAAAGGTCTTAGCATGGCAATGACTATGTTCCAATATGTGTAAGGTTGCGGCCTGAATAGGTATGTGGAGCGTATTAACCCTGTCTTTTAGAGGTAATTAAAATGTACAGAAACTGGTCAATACTCCACCAACATTTCTTTTTTTTATGCAAATTTAAAAAATTTAAGGGAAGCGATAGTATAATAAAGAGGCACAAGTCTCATTTTTGACCCTGGAAAAGCCAGCACTGGACAATGTAGAGTGCTAATGAATATGTATGCCCTGTCTAACTAATAATTTGGGAAGACACATGTAAGCTGACAAGGGGAAACTGAACGCTGAGCTGGGACAACAAACTGGATGTGGTTGCTGACTGTTGTGTCTGTGCAACTGCAGGTTGTGTGCAAGAGCCTCAGCACCTCCTTCCTGGACAGCAGATTGGGAATGACGTGACACAGGGGAAAGGTGAGTGGTTTCACCCTCAGACACAGATTTTGTACCCATGCATTCCGCTCACCTACTGGAGTGCTGCGTATGTCTGATGGGTAAGATTTTTAGACTAGCAGCATACATATAGAACATGTTTCATTACTCATATTATTCCGTGTAAGGCTGAAACATGAAGAAGTGTGTTGAGCATATTAATGCATTGATGTTCCACAATGTCCAAGTGCAGACCAAAAAATTGACATCAGACTCCCAGATACATGCTTAACTCCTTTCTGGCATTGGACGTACTATTCCGTCCATGCGACCTGGGACTTAATCCCCATGGATGGAATAGTATGTCATTACCGATCAGACGCGCACACCGGGGATGTACGGCCGATCGGGCCAGGTGTCAGCTGATTGTCATGATCACAGCGTTCCAGAGCCGGCACAGGGGCTGACAGCTCCTCTGCCATTGGATTGGAGACCCCGCGGCGTCCCGATTGCTGCCATGGAGACCAGATGTCGTCATGACGACATCCGGGTCTCCAGAGCTGAAAGACTTTCTGTCATGCACAGTGCATGTCAGGAAGTGTCTAAGGTTAGTGCACAGAAGCTTCAGCGCTGACAGCTTCTATAGCATGCAGATCTGCATGCTATAGAAGCAATCAACCTGCAAAAAATGAGTGTCCCATAGTGGGACACAGTGTAAAACTAAGAATGAATTAAAAGAAATGTTTTTAAATAATAGTAAAAAGATTTTAAAAAATATTACAAAATAATAAAAAAATATATATATTTATTCTATCAAATAAATATTTGAGTGAAAAACAATCTAAACAATAAAAGTACACATATTTGGTATCCGAAACGACCTGCCCTATAAAACTTTCCCACTAGTTAACCCCTTTAGTGAACACCATAAAAAAAAAGGCAAAAAACAATGCTTTATCATCATACCGCCGAACAAAAAGTGGAATAACACGATCAAAAACACAGATGTAAATAAACATGGAAGCGCTGAAAACGTCATCTTGTCCCACAAAAAACAAGCTGCCATACAGCTCCATCACTTGAAAAATAAAAGTTATAGCTGTCAGAATAAAGCGATGCAAAAATATTTTTTACCTAAAATAGTTTTTATTGTATAAAAGCGCCAAAGCATAAAAAAAATATAAATGAGGTATCGCTGTCATAGTACTGACCTGAAGAATAAAACTGCTTTATCAATTTTACCACACGCGGAACGGTATAAACGCCCACCCCCCCAAAGAAATTCATGAATTGCTGGTTTTTGTTCATTCTGCCTCACAAAAATAAAAATAAAAAGTGATAAAAAAAATGTCATGTTCCCAAAAATAGTACCAATAAAAATGTCAACTCGTCCCGCAAAAAACAAGACCCCACATGACTCTGTGGGCCAAAATATGGAAAAATTATGGCTCTCAAGATGTGGTGATGCAAAAAATATTTTTTGCAATAAAAATCATCTTTTAGTGTGTGACAGCTGCCAAACATAAAAACCCGCTATAAATAGGAAATCAAACCCTCTTTATCAACCCCTTAGTTAGGGAAAAATAATAAAATTAAAAAAATTTATTTATTTCCATTTTCCCATTAGGGTTGGGGCTAAAGTTAGGATTACGGTTACAGTTGGGATTAGGGTTAGGATTGGGATTAGGGTTAGGGGTGTGTTAGGGTTAGGTTTGTGGTTAGGGTTATGATTGATATTGAATGTATACTGATCCCAGAAACCTCAGTACAATGGGGCATATTTGCACCCCGAGTTGCACCTGGTGTGCATGTCCCTCCCTGAAATCCTTGTGGATGAAAATAGCCGATACTTCTGCCCGCAGCATTGTCTGAGGGTAATATTTTCAGCTAGTCTTCCACAACGGCCCTCTGGCATGCATGCACTGAAAATGGCACGTCTGCCTCCGACATGAGAGAAGGTAGCAATGTAAATCGCCTTTATGACATATGCCAACAGCAGAGCAAGGAAAATTATTTGCTTTGGTAAAGTGTGGCATTTGCGTATCTCCACAGCCACAATTGCGAGATAAATATACGCTATTTATTTAACCAATAGAAAATTAGTATTTTTTTTATATCACATTAATGACACACGACAACAGCAGAGTAAGGAAAATTATTGGCACTGGTAAATTGTGACGTTTGCATCTGCATCTACATCTGCTAGAAAAAGATACACTATTTATTTAACCCTTCTAAAAAAATTTTTATATCGCCTTCATGACACATGCCAACAGCAGTCTCAGGGAAATTACTGGTAAATAGTAACATTGGCATAGCTCAGCAGGTTTTGCGCCAGTCGCAAAGCTGCTAAATAAATATTAGGTATTTCAGCAATAGGAAAGGAACATTATTTAGCAATTAGCTTTTAAAAAAGATGTTAATTATATGCTGGCATATTATTTAGCTGTAAAAAAATGATATGCTGGTATGCAGGAATATTATGGTGCTTCAAAAAATGAGCTTGTATATGCTGGTACAAATTAATATTATTTGGCTCTAAAAAGAGATGATTTGTATATTATGGTAATGAATGAAACCCTGCCTATCTCTCCCTAATCCCACAGTCTGTTCCTACACTATACAACACAATGCAAACTAGCAGAGATCTAGTATGAAATCTCTCCCTACACTATCTCAACTTAACAGAGAACTAATTTTCATGCTCAGTAGCTCTTAAAAGAGCTTTTTGCAATCACAAACTCTCACTAAACGCTGCTTACACTATCCCTATGCTCACACTATGCTCACACTACGCTGCTTCCGGCGCTAATGTGTACAAGATGGCACCGGCAGGGATTAAATATCCCCTATGACGCTGTAAGGCTAGCCAATCACAGTAATGCCAAACCAAAGATGGTGCCGGCATTTCTGTGATTGGCAAGCTAGCCCAGCATGTTCATTTTCTGAAAATAAACCGCCAAACATGCTGGGCAGGTCACTCGAATATACTGAGTAACAAATAGCCCGAATACAGTACTATCCATGCAAGTAACGAATAGTGCCGAAGTAGTGATAATTAATTTTCAATTTACTGGTAGATTGCAAGGATCGCCATATTGGAGTTCAAATTTTTCTGGACTGGTATGAGGGTGCCATGTCACATTGGCAAAGATCTTGAGGTGCTGGAACAGCAGAACCCCCCATACGTATCCCCATTTTACAATCTACATCCCTCAATGAATTAATCTATGGGTGCAGTAAGCATGTTTACACCACATGTGCCTCACAGAAATTTATACAATTGGGCAGTGAAGAAAGAATTGTCAAATTTTTACCAAGTTTTTAATTTGTATAAGGGCCAATAGAAAAAATGGACCTCACAGTTTGTTGTGTAATTTCTCCTTAGTTCGCGAATACCCTACATGTAATCGGTAGATACATTTCAGGTGTTTCAGGTACAGTGGAAAGTGAAGGAGCGCCATATACTGCAGATTTTGCTGCTATGATTTGCAGGTGCCATGACCCACTGGAAGAGCCCCTGTGGTGCCAGAACAGCAGAAACCCCAGTAAGTGTTCTGTTGTGAATTCTGCTCTTGGGTTCCCTCCAGTGGTTGTAGCTGGGAATGCAGTTGTCTCCGAGTCACAGTCCTGGCCAGGTGTATCTGCTTATTGCTGTTCTGATTGGGATATTTAAGTGTGCAGGATTCATTAGCCCTGGCCAGTTGTCAATGGTTCTTTGGAAGTATTGGATCTCTGCCTGGCCTCACCTGCCTAGCTGCCAGTTCAGCAAAGATAAGTGTTTATTTCTTTTTCTGAAGCACACTTGCTGTGTGCTTATTTTCAGTGCTGATTTTTGTTTCTATTTGCTCCAGCTTTGACTGTGCCAGTTGCTTTTCTCAGTCTGGTTGGATTCTCTGGAGTTGCAGTTATACTCTCCACATCTTTAGTTAGGTGGTGGAGTTTTGTATTTTCTGCTGTGGATATTTTTGTAGTATTTTTATGCTGACCGCTTAGTATCCTGTCCTGTCCTTTTCTATTTAGCTAGAAGTGGCCTCCTTTGCTAAGCCTGTTTTCTGCCTGCGTGTGTCTTTTCCTCTTCAACTCACAGTCATTATTTGTGGGGGGCTGCCTATCCTTTGGGAGTCTACTCTGAGGCAAGATAGTTTTCCTATTTCCATCTTTAGGGATATTTAGTTCTCCGGCTGTGTCGAGGTGTCTAGGTTTTGTTAGGCACACCCCACGGCTACTTCTGGTTGCGGTGTTAAGATCAGGGTTTGTGGTCCGTATAGTTACCACCTACTCCAGAGAAAGTTTTCATGCTGCTCCAAGGCCACCTGATCATAACAGTACAACTGGCCAATAATGAGTTAAATGCATCTCAGAAGAAGGGAGGAAAGGTCTTGAGCCATTTTTTTTTCTTCAGTCTACTTTGTCTTCTCCTCCCTCTTAATCTCTGGGTGGCTGAAGAGCCTTGTGCTAGCATGAATGTTCAGGAATTAGCTTCTCATGTGGACCAGCTTGCTGCTAGGGTACAGGGTATTTCTGATAACATTGTTCAGACTCCGGCTTTAGAACCGAAGATTCCTACTCCTGATTTGTTTTTTGGTGACAGGTCCAAATTTTTGAGTTTTAAAAACAACTGTAAACTGTTTTTTGCATTGAAACCTCTATCCTCCGGTGATTCCATTCAATAAGTTAAAATCATCATCTCCCTGCTGCGTGGTGATCCGCAGGATTGGGCATTTTCCCTGGAATCTGGGGATCCTGCTTTGCTTAATGTAGACTCCTTTTTTCAGGTGTTAGGATTACTGTATGATGAACCTAATTCAGTGGATCAAGCGGAGAAGACCTTGTTGGCCCTGTCTCAGGGTCAAGAGGCGGCAGAATTGTATTGTCAGAAATTCAGAAAATGGTCAGTGTTGACTAAATGGAATAATTATGCTTTGGCAGCAATTTTCAGAAAGGGTCTTTCTGAATCCGTTAAGGATGTTATGGTGGGGTTTCCCACACCCTCCAATCTGAGTGATTCTATGTCTCTGGCCATTCAGATTGACCGGCGCTTGCGGGGGCGCAGAACTGTGCACGCTATGGCGTTTTCCTCAGAGCAAATTCCTGAGCCTATGCAGTGTGATAGGATTCTGTCTAAAACAGAACGACAAGGTTTCAGACGTCTCAATAGGTTGTGTTATTATTGTGGCGACGCTTCCCATGTCATTTCTGTCTGCCCTAAGCGGACAAAGAGGATCGCGAGTTCATTTACCATCAGTACTGTACAACCTAAATTTCTGTTATCTGTGTCCTTGATCTGTTCATTGTCATCATTTTCTGTCATGGCGTTTGTGGATTCAGGCGCTGCCTTGAACTTAATGGACTTTGACTTTGCTAGGTGTTGTGGTTTTCCTTTGCAGCATTTGAAGGACCCTATTCCTTTAAGGGGCATTGATGCAACACCCTTGGCTAAAAATAAGCCCCAGTTTTGGACACAGGTGACCATGCGCATGGCGCCAGCCCATCAGGAAGATTGTCGATTTCTGGTTTTGCATAATTTGCATGATGCTATCGTGCTGGGTTTTCCTCGGTTGCAGGTACATAATCCTGTGTTGGATTGGAAGTCCATCTCTGTGACTAGTTGGGATTGTCAGGGGATTCATAATGATGTTCCTCTGATGTCTATCACCCCTTCTTCCTCTTCTGAAATTCCGGAGTTTTTGTCTGATTTTCAGGATGTATTCGATGAGCCCAAGTCCAGTTTCCTTCCACCGCACAGGGACTGCAATTGTGCTATTGACTTGATTCCAGGCTGTAAGTTTCCTAAGGGCCGACTTTTCAACCTGTCTGTACCTGAACATGCCGCCATGCGGAGCTATATTAAGGAGTCTTTGGAGAAAGGGCATATTCGGCCATCTTCTTCACCGTTGGGAGCGGGGTTCTTTTTTGTTGCTAAAAGAGATGGTTCCTTAAGACCCTGTATTGTATCGCCTCTTGAATAAGATTAAGGTCAAGTTTCAATACCCGTTACCTTTGCTTTCCGATCTGTTTGCTAGGATTAAGGGAGCTAGTTGGTTTACTAAGATTGACCTTCGGGGGGCGTATAATCTTGTTCGTATTAAGCAGGGTGATGAATGGAAAACTGCGTTTAACACGCCCGAAGGCCATTTTGAATACCTTGTGATGCCATTCGGACTCTCTAATGCTCTATCTGTTTTTCAGTCCTTCATGCATGATATCTTCTGGAATTATCTTGATAAATTCTTGATTGTATAATTGGACGATATTTTGATTTTTTCCGATGATTGGGAGTCTCATGTGCAGCAGGTCAGGATGGTATTTCAGATCCTTCGTGACAATGCTTTGTTTGTGAAAGGGTCTAAGTGTCTTTTTGGGGTGCAGAAGGTCTCCTTTTTGGGCTTTATTTTTTCTCCCTCGTCTATAGAGATGGATCCGGTTAAGGTTCAGGCCATTCATGATTGGATTCAGCCCACATCCGTGAAGAGCCTTCAGAAATTTTTGGGTTTTGCTAATTTTTATCGCCGTTTCATTGCTAATTTTTCCAGCGTGGTTAAACCTTTGACTGATTTGACGAAGAAGGGCGCTGATGTGGCGAATTGGTCCCCTGCGGCTGTCTCTGCCTTTCAGGAACTTAAACGTCGTTTTACTTCTGCTCCAGTGTTGCGTCAACCGGATGTTTCTCTTCCGTTTCAGGTTGAGGTTGACGCTTCTGAGATTGGGGCAGGGGCTGTTTTGTCTCAGAGGGATCCAGTTGGTTCCTTAATGAAACCATGTGCCTTCGCTTCCCGTAAGTTTTCGCCTGCTGAACGCAATTATGATGTCGGCAATCGGGAGTTGTTGGCTATGAAGTGGGCATTTGAGGAGTGGCGACATTGGCTTGAGGGTGCTAAGCACCATATTGTGGTCTTGACCGATCATAAGAATCTGATTTACCTCGAGTCTGCCAAACGGTTGAATCCTAGACAGGCTCGATGGTCCTTGTTTTTTTCTCGTTTTGATTTCGTGGTCTCGTACCTTCCGGGTTCTAAGAATATTAAGTCTGATG
Organism: Ranitomeya imitator; assembly: GCF_032444005.1. Classification (NCBI taxonomy): domain Eukaryota; kingdom Metazoa; phylum Chordata; class Amphibia; order Anura; family Dendrobatidae; genus Ranitomeya; species Ranitomeya imitator. The sequence continues at coordinate 716,571,685 of NC_091284.1, forward strand.
CCCTCTCTAGGAGTTTTTTGCCTGATTCTCCTGAGGTCTTGGAACCGGTCGGTATTCTGAAAGAAGGGATGGTCCTTTCTGCCATTTCTCCTGATTTACGATGGGTTCTTCAGGAATTTCAGGCTGACAAACCTGACCGTTGTCCTGTGGGGAAACTGTTTGTTCCTGACATATGGACTAGTAGAGTGATTTCTGAGGTTCATTGTTCCGTGTTGGCTGGTCATCCTGGCATTTTTGGTACCAGAGACTTGGTTGGTAGGTCCTTTTGGTGGCCTTCTTTGTCGTGTGATGTGCGTTCTTTTGTGCAGTCCTGTGGGACTTGTGCGCGGGCCAAGCCTTGTTGCTCCCGTGCTAGTGGGTTGCTTTTGCCTTTGCCGGTCCCTGAGAGGCCCTGGACGCATATTTCTATGGATTTTATTTCTGATCTTCCTGTTTCCCAGAGGATGTCGGTTATCTGGGTTGTTTGTGACCGATTCTCTAAGATGGTTCATTTGGTGCCTTTGCCTAAATTGCCCTCTTCTTCTGATTTGGTTCTGTTGTTTTTTCAGCATGTGGTCCGTTTGCATGGTATTCCGGAGAATATTGTGTCCGACAGAGGTTCCCAGTTTGTTTCTAGGATTTGGCGGGCCTTTTGTGCCAAGCCTGGGCATTGATTTGTCTTTTTCTTCTGCATTTCATCCTCAGACAAATGGCAAGACCGAGCGAACTAATCAGACTTTGGAGACTTATTTGAGATGCTTTGTGTCTGCTGATCAGGATGATTGGGTGGCTTTTTTGCCATTGGCCGAGTTTGCCCTTAATAATCGGGCTAGTTCGGCTACTTTGGTTTCGCCTTTCTTTTGTAATTTTGGTTTTCATCCTCGTTTTTCTTCTGGGCAGGTTGAGCCTTCTGACTGTCCTGGTGTGGATTCTGTGGTTGACAGGTTGCAGCAGATTTGGGCTCATGTGATGGACAATTTGGTGTTAGGCTGGTTTCACACTAGCGTTTTTGAACGCATGCGTTTATACAAAAAAAAACGCATGCGTTTTTTTCCCTATATTTAACATTAAAAACGCGTGCGTTTTTTGATGTCCGCGTTTGTCCGCGTTTTTGAACGCATGCGTTTTTTAACTGCATGCGTTCACTTTCTAAAATGCAACATGTAGTATTTTGCAAAGCGTTTTTTTTTTCCAAAAAAACGCATGCGTTTACATGCGTTTTTTTTTGGAAAAAAATTGCATTGGAGTCAATGGAGACGCATGCGTTTTTTTGGACATGCGTTTGCATGCGGTTTTTTTGACGCATGCGTTTTTTTGAAGCATGCGTTTTTTTTGGCACCATAGTTAAGATAAGGTTGTCTAGACACTGATAAGGCTCCCCCATAGCTGAAGGGTTATAAAAGGAAGGCTGGGGGAAGTTTCTGGTCACTTCTCATCAGACTCCAAGGAAGACAGCACCCTGCCCGGACGCATTGTTGGACAAGACACAGAGCAATGTGAGTATATCCTTGCCAATGCATTATTCTTCAATTTTTTGGATCTACATGTCCTAATTTTTTCAATGTTTTTCTTTCAACACGCATCAGAATGTCTTCTCCGGTTTCTTCGTCTGATGATGAATTCCAGCCACGGCAATCAGAAGTGGATCACGTGAGCGAGGTAATTTTTTGTTCCGTCAGCTTGGTAAGTATTGACTGTCACATCGACACGAGGCAATTATATTTTTTTTATTCTATAGAGCACTTCAACTGAGGGACAGAGAGGTACGGAGCAGCGGAGTCAAGGTCCAGGTGGAAGACGGCAGCGGGTATGTATACCAGGCAGACTGTCCTTATTTAAGTTGTCTTTCATATTTCTGCCCTTTCTCATTTTTTTTTTTTTTTTTTTAAATGTGGTTGAGCAAACTTAATTTTTTTTAATTAAATTTTAGGTTTCACAACGGGACGATGACCACATCGATAATGACCTGCTAATCACTCTGGTACAGGAGCGAGTCCCGTTGTGGGACAGCCGGGATCAACAGCACTCCGTCAATAGTGTTATCCGTCGTTTGTGGAGTGAGGTGGCCCAAGCGTTGTGGGATGGCTGGGAGAATTCAACGCCACGGGTCCGTAATGCATTTGGTAAGTATTGCACGATAGTGTGAAGAAACAGACCTTGGCCATGCTCTCTTGACTGTGTGTGATGACAGAAACTTTTCGTAGTTTCTGTCATCACACACAGTCACGAGAGCATGGCCAAAAGTCCTGATTCTGACCATTATATTTTATTGTTATTTCACAGTGGACAAAGTAAGAACACGTTGGCGTTCCATGAAGGACCGCTTCAACAAGGACCTGCGTGCAGAGAAGAGTGCAGCTAGTGGTTCCGGAGCAAGGCACCGGCTGTACAAGTACCACCGTGTGCTGGCCTTCCTGAGACCGGTCCTTCTCTTGAGAACGTAAGTATTTGTCACATGCCTCCGGTTGTATTGCATTGACATAATCTGTCATTTTTAATTCCATAGGATGTACCGTCTTGTTATCGTTTGGTATTAATTTTCTGTTTTATTTTTTCACAGCACACACTGCACGACTGTCGCCACAGGTTCTGGAGCGGTCCTTCAGCCGACAGCCACGGACCCGTCCCAGCCATCCAGCAGCGCAGCACCAGGTGGGTCTTCCACAGTCACTGGAGACCAGGGAGCTGGCCCATCAGGTCTTCCCCTTTCGCAGTCCTCTTTCGCTGCACCCATTTTTGCGGGCTCATCCCGGCAGCGACAGAGGGCTTCGGATAGGTCCCTCATGCCCGAGTTTTTGCACTTGAGCTCGGTTTTACACGAAGCTATCAAGGCTTTAAGTGACAAAATGGATGTGTCCCATAACCTGTTACAGTGCCGCATCCAGGATGTCGCTAAAAGCCTTGATCAAGTTAAAGCCGACCTCCAGAAGCCAGCTCATCATTTTTTTAATAAAATCCACCAGAGCATGTCGGAACACCTTAGCCCTGATCTCCAGCTGAGTGCGATGCAGGCCTGCAATGTTGCTTTGGGGCAGGCTATGCAGCAGAGTCAGAGTCGTAATGTGGCGGCATATCCAACTGTGCCGTCACTGTCCGAAGTAAACACCATTCCTACCTCTGCTGCATACCACTGCACGGCCACCTCTATTCCCTCAACAGGTGTTCTCCAGTACAGCGCCAACACGATGACGAGTGCTGTTGGACATCCCACCGCCACCACCGTGACGACCGCTGCTCCGGCTTGGACCTCCTCCGCTGACACCTCTATGACGCAGGACCCTGGCGTGGCTTATCGGCCCGGCAACCTCCCGATGCAGCAGGACCAATCCATGCAATATCGGACCGGCCCACCCCCGATGCAGCAGGACCCATCCATGCAATATCGGACCGGCCCACCCCCGATGCAGCAGGACAGAGGCCTGGCATATCTGACCGGACCCACCCCGATGCAGGAGGACCGAGGCCTGGCATATCGGACCGGACCAACCCCGATGCAGCAGGACCGAGGCGTTGCTTTCCGGGCAGGAAACCCCCCGATGCAGCAGGACACATCCATGGCGTATCGCACCGGGCACCCCATGATGCATGACCAAGCCATACGTTTCCGGGCAGGACCCACCCCGATGCACCAAGAACCATCCATGGCTTTATGTTCCCCCCCACCAGCAATGCAGCAGGACGCTGGTATGGGATTTGTTTCCCCCACCCCAACGATGCCCCAGGACCCTGGGAGGGTGTTAATTTCCCCCCCCCCCCAACGAGGCACCAGGATCCTGGGAGGGTTTTTGTTTCCCCCCCCCCAACGAGGCACCAGGACCCAGGCGGGACTTTATCTTTCCCCCCATTGGACTCAGAGATTGCCGAGCGCTCCACAATGGAGACTGACTGTGAAATTGTGGAGCCGGGTCCTGACGTGTCTCCCACCCAAAGTTTACACCCTAGCCCCAAAAGACTTCCCCCAACCCGGAAAACACAGAAAACTGGCAAAACCCATAAGAAACAGAAAACTTTGTTTATTCCTCCCCCATCACCTTCCGATGTGTCTCAACCGTGCAGTTTGTCTCAAGCCCCTCATGTTTTAAGCCCCATCCCCGAACTTCCAGACCCTTCAAGTTTTGTTGCCCATTCTCCTGCAACCTCTGCCTCCTCCACGGTGAGCCAGGCTTCAGTTCTAAATACCCCCCAGTTACGGCACTCAACCCCAAGCCGGCGTGGTTCAACCCGGCGCGGTAAAAAAAAATAAATTTGTGTTTTTCCCCAATAAAAAAAAGTTTATTTTCAACAATTATGTTTGGTTTATTGTGTCTTTCACCGCTCTAAATACACACCAATAAACTGCGTTTACACACTTTTATTCTTTTGGCCTACACATATCTCCAGTAGTATAAAATACCAGACAACATCTATATGTGTTTCTTTAGTATACAGATATGAGTTGGCCAAAAAAATAGTAGTTATTTCCATACTCTTATTTTTAATTTTTAACTGGTGTAGTGTCACTGTACAAAGAGAAAATGGTGTAAATCAAGTTCAGAACTCAACTGAACCGGTCAGATGTCAAAATAGACACCTGACCTGTTTAGTTGATTACTGACTTGTATATTCACCATATTCTATATAGCACATTATGTGACAATGTTTGTCAAACTGATGGGACAATGGTTGGCACACGCTAACTATCTATCCTCACCTTGGCAGGTGTAAGAAATTTTGAATTCATGATCATGTTTATGTTCATCATGAATTCATTATTTCTTACACTTGACTTGACGGGAATAGAGAGCGTGCCAGTCGTGACGCAATGACGTCAAGAAGATTACCAATAAAGAAATTTAAATCTGGTTACATTATAAGTATGCGTGTTTATATCATTGTTTGTAAACCAAAATAGGGAGTGCAACAGAGGTCAATTATGATTAAAAAAATCAAATTATTACCTCATCAACTATCACCCACTCCTTGTTTTGGATTACAAATTATGATATACTACTACTGCCCATCTTTGTTCAACCTTTAGAGAGGAAAAAGACAGGAGACCTGGTGAACACAAAAAAGTTTATTAATTTGAAAAATTGGTATCAGTATTTAATATTTGGTAAACATTAACATACAACAGGACATTTAAACAACATTGTCCTGCCATGAAACCCGTCCAATATCGGACACAAAATAGGCCGCAAATTGGTCACGCATAAGACCAACGGCTGCAGTTGACCTCATCGGGTGATGATGAAAATCGGGCAATGGGTGTGAAATTGGTTCATCAAGTTCAATGTGGGGTCGCTCCTTAGCCATTATATAATTGTGTAGAACCACACAGGCTTTGACCACCTCGTCCACTGTTTCCACTTTTAGATTGATGGCTGTTGCGAGAATGCGCCATTTTGCAACCAGAATGCCAAAGCTGCACTCTACGGTTCTTCTTGCCCTTGTCAGTCTGTAGTTGAATATTCTGCGAGTATGGTCCAAGTCCCTACTAGAATATGGCTTCAGGAGATTTTCACACATCTGGAAGGCCTCATCCCCAACCATAACAAATGGCAGCGGTGACCCTTGAGTGTTGGGGAGAGGCTGTGGAGGTGGGAAATTAAAATTGTTGCCATACACACGGCGGCCCATATCAGAGCTCTTGAAGGTCTGGGAATCATTGCCACGGCCAAAAGCTCCAACGTCCACGGCGATGAAGCGACACTCCGCATCCGCTATTGCCATGAGCACTATCGAAAAATATTTTTTATAATTAAAAAACTCAGATCCGGTTCTTGCAGGTTTAACAATGCGGATGTGCTTCCCATCCACCGCCCCTAAACAGTTTGGAAAATCACACACGTTCAAAAATGTTTTGGATATTTCCCGCCACATGTCCACGGTGGGTACGGGTATAAACTCCTCACGGAGTACATTCCATAACGCACGACAGGTGTCCACAACAATTCCGGACAGGGTTGAGATTCCAAGGCGGTATTGGAAGTGCAGGGAAGATAAACTCTCTCCTGTGGCCAGAAATCTAGAAGGAAAAGAAACCAAAAAAAACATTATAAAACGGCTCTTATTTTATGTTGTTTTTCAATAAGAAAAATTTTAAAAAAACAACCCAAAATACATGTCATAACCCCAAAATTTAACTATCATTGGTTTATTTTTGGAACGTACCGTAATGTCACCAACAGACGTTCCTCGGGTGGAATTGCTCTACGGAGCCGTGTGTCCTGTCGCCGTATGGAACCTTCGACACGAGACAGTAATTCACGGAAAGAATCTTGCGACATTCTGGTGTAATCCTGGAATTTCTCCGGGTTGGCATTCAGCTCCGCATACAGGGTGTGATATGCTCCGCGGGTCTCACGCACTTCAATGATGGGGTGCCTCCAAAAACGCCGACGCTGTCTCCTTCTCCATCTTTGGCGGTTTCGGTCTTGCTCCCAAGCAAAAACACAGGCAAGGAAAATCTTGAAGCTGAACTCCAGTTGGAAATTAAAGTTCGCTATTGAAAGATCCATCGTGACACCGGAAACAGTAGCAAGCTCTGAAACTTTATGTACCCCTAGGGTCTATATATTGAGTCCCAATCATGTACGCCCTCTCTAGCCCACTCTATTCTCATTGGTTGGTTATTGTAACCTTTTTTTTTTTTTTTTTTCCCAAAAATGCACAAAAAACGCAAACGCATGCAAAAACGCATGTAAACGCGTGTAAACGCTGCGTTTTTTTACGCACGCGTTTAACGCGTGCGTCAAAAAAACGCAGCGTTTACACGCGTTTCCATGCGTTTTTGTACCATGCGTTTTTTAAAAAAAACGCATGCGTTCAAAAACGCTAGTGTGAAACCAGCCTTATCTCAACGTTTTGCTAACCGTCGTCGGTGTGTTGGTTCCCGGCTTCGTGTTGGGGATCTGGTTTGGTTGTCTTACCGTCATGTTCCTATGAAGGTCTCTTCTCCTAAGTTTAAGCCTCGGTTTATTGGTCCTTATAGGATTTCTGAGATTATTAATCCGGTGTCTTTTCGACTGGCACTTCCGGCCTCTTTTGCTATCCATAATGTCTTCCATAGATCTTTGTTGCGGAAATATGTGGAGCCCGTGGTTCCCTTTGTTGATCCTCCGGCCCCTGTGTTGGTTGATGGGGAGTTGGAATATGTTGTTGAGAAGATTTTGGATTCTCGTTTTTCTAGGCGCAGGCTTCAGTACCTTGTCAAATGGAAGGGTTATGGCCAGGAGGATAATTCTTGGGTTTTTGCGTCTGATGTCCATGCTGCTGATTTGGTCCGTGCCTTTCATCTGGCTCATCCTGATTGTCCTGGAGGTCCTGGTGAGGGTTCGGTGACCCCTCCTCAAGGGGGGGGGGGTACTGTTGTGAATTCTGCTCTTGGGTTCCCTCCAGTGGTTGTAGCTGGGAATGCAGTTGTCTCCGAGTCACAGTCCTGGCCAGGTGTATCTGCTAATTGCTGTTCTGACTGGGATATTTAAGTGTGCAGGATTCATTAGCCCTGGCCAGTTGTCAATGGTTCTTTGGAAGTATTGGATCTCTGCCTGGCCTCATCTGCCTAGCTGCCAGTTCAGCAAAGATAAGTGTTTATTTCTTTTTCTGAAGCACACTTGCTGTGTGCTTATTTTCAGTGCTGATCTTTTGTTTCTATTTGCTCCAGCTTTGACTGTGTCAGTTGCTTTTCTCAGTCTGGTTGGATTCTCTGGAGTTGCAGTTATACTCTCCACATCTTTAGTTAGGTGGTGGAGTTTTGTATTTTCTGCTGTGGATATTTTTGTAGTATTTTTATGCTGACCGCTTAGTATCCTGTCCGGTCCTTTTCTATTTAGCTAGAAGTGGCCTCCTTTGCTAAGCCTGTTTTCTGCCTGCGTGTGTCTTTTCCTCTCCAACTCACAGTCATTATTTGTGGGGGGCTGCCTATCCTTTGGGAGTCTACTCTGAGGCAAGATAGTTTTCCTATTTCCATCTTTAGGGATATTTAGTTCTCCGGCTGTGTCGAGGTGTCTAGGTTTTGTTAGGCACACCCCACGGCTACTTCTAGTTGCGGTGTTAAGATCAGGGTTTGTGGTCCGTATAGTTACCACCTACTCCAGAGAAAGTTTTCATGCTGCTCCAAGGCCACCTGATCATAACAGTGATCCCATATTACAAACTATGCCCCGCAATGAATTAATCTAAGGGTGCAAATTGTCTCTTCAGAGAGGAAGAGAACTAGAACTCTAGTGCCACCTATTGGAAGTAGCAATCCTAACAGTCAATGTCGACTTTTTACCGAGCCTTGTCACATGACTTAGGATAATAGCCAAACCAGAATCTCAATTTACAGACACTGTGTTTCGGGGTACTGCCCCTCGTCAGTGCAAAGTGGAGATCTAAGGGTGCAGTGATCTAAGTCTCCAAATTCAAGGATTCATGGGATTCAATTGAAACCCCTGGGGGATCCATTCACTATAATGAGGCAGCAGAGTTACTCTGGACTCCGTCTAGCCTCTGTTCAGCTGTGTCATTTTTTGCAGAGGTGCACAAATCTGCACGCTTTAAAAGACAGACACCGCAGGATCACAGGCCAAACGATCCTTTATTTTTTTTTGCATATATCAGTATTATTATGGTCTTCTTATGGCTTGCAATGTCATTAACTGGTTCACAGTGTTTTCTATGTGGATCTTTTTTCAGTGCATTCCTATGAGACTTACAGAGATGTAAGGCGATGGACATATTGCCCTGTTCTCTCTTGCAGACGTCAGTGCTGTGTGTAATGTAAAATGTAGTGTGTACAATGTCTTGCATTATGGTGATGTATAGCGTGGATTGTGATGTGGTGTATTGTAATGTTTTGCACGGTACTGTGAGGAAGCTGAGTTCTGCCCAGCAAGAGACAGTGAGCAGGGTAAGACATAGTTAAGTGTTGGGACTAGCCCAGAAAGAGGGGAAATGTAGAAGGATAAGAGAGGACTTCCTAATGGTGAGTCAGACAAGGCCTAGCTTACAGCTAGATAAGATCTCTGATCTAATTATTCAGCAGAACCAGATGCAGTAGTTGCCCGTGTGGCAAGACAGGAACTACCGGAGCAGATAGTAAGAGCCTGTAAGAGAAGAGATAGCAGAAAAGAGAAGCGAGCAGCAGTCCAGAATCGGGAAAGAGACAGAGTGAATGAAAGAAAATAGGGAATTAGGATAGGAAGCCTAACAGGACAGTACAGAGTCTTAAGTCAGAGAGGTCATAGAAGGCAAAAGTAAAGGGAAGCAAGAGGAAGCGAATGCATATAGCATTATTGCTACTAAGCATCCATAGTAAAGAAAGTCAAGTAGTCGCCATACTGGTACAACATCTCCTACGGAGAAATTAAAGGACACCTTGCAACAAGATGGGGTCTATGACTCTTGTGGACTGGACTATGGAAGTGCTATTGAGGATTTGTATCAATGAACCCCACTATGTGGTCTCATTATTCAGCTGGGAACAGAGAGTAGCTTTGAGGGTCCATAGCATTAACCCTAGACCCTTACAATTCCTACAGAGTAAAACGGAAACTCCCAAGATAGTGGGCTGGGCTGTGCAAAGTGTAGAGGACGTAACTGAGGAAGATGGAGTGTTGCCAGAAAACAAGGAAATGTGTGCGATGATGTTGTTGTTAAAGAAATGTACTTGAAGATAAGTGCCTACCATCTGCTGAATACAGTTCATACCAACTTATTCTTCAGTAAAAAGAAGTTTATCTTTGAACTGTGGTCTCCCACACTTAACCTCTTAACACCTGGTCCTGGCCAGCTGAATACAACGGCACCATGCGATCGCCATCACAGCTAAAGTCCACACACAAAGCCAGGACCCCCACTTTCATGTAACATGCCGGGGCGCCAGAGACGAGTACCTAGCCCCTAGCCCATGGCTATTGCTCCACGGCACATTTCATAGAATCTTGCTGATGACCATGATTGATAGCAGTGGTAAGGTGACTAAAACAGAGCATCATCAGAGGCACATCCAATGACATCCGGTTATAGTCACCAGACTATTGCAGACTAGCACAGGCCTCAGCAGTTAGGCAAAGAACCGCCAATATGCCATTTCAACTTTGCAGGTAGTTACTAATAACAAATCGGAAGTTGTTAATTCATTTAAACCTAAAATCTGTTCATGTTTCCTGAAGCAACATCAGCAGTTTTTCCATACCCAGAGAGCATTATTATCATCTTACTGATGTTAGTACATGAAATTACTTTTCTGCCTGGCATGAATATCATCAAAATGCAAAGATTTCTAACAATAGAAAGAAAACTTTTTTTACATTTTATTTTTAATCTTGAGGCTCGAGAAATTGGATAGTGTTAGGTTTTGAAAATAACACATTATTCCACATTTTTCAATCTGAAGTAAGCACTACACACATATGAGATATGTACATTTACGTCACCTTGATTCTGCTTATGTAGCAAAAAATGTTATGAAAATAGTTCAAATAATTTATTTTATTCTATTTCATTATTATCATAGCTTAGAAACAAGATTGGGATTTTTTCTAAACTAAAGCGAGAACTATACTTTCAAGTCAAGAAGCCTTGTCTGTGTACACAAAGCACAACACTATTTCTGCTCATTATTTGACTTGTATCCTGCATTATTCACTAGTTTTCTTCTCTGCAGGCTATATTTTCAATTTACAACTGACTCTGAGCTATAATGTTTCCAATAAACTAATTACATAGAAGAGGGATTTCTGTTGTTATCCCTTTAGTAGCATACAGAAGCAGCAGATGCATGGAGGAAATTATACAACAGTACTAAGTTGTGTGGCTGTGAATCCAGCATAACCTTGCTAGAATTAGCAAAATCTATTTCTCTACATCTCACTCTGCTTCACCCCTCTTCAAAAACTTCAATAGCTAGTGTAATCTGACACCTGGTAGTCCATCTTGCCTTTAGCTAGACAGATTTAAATATTTTTTTTTTTTTAGAAAGGATGGTGACTTCATGAGCGAGTGGTATGCATAGAAGTGACAAATGAACAGAAAAACAAGCATTTTCTCTAATAAGATATATTACCAAGTTTCTTAAATTCGCTTCTACTTTTTTGTATACCAAATTTTTGAATATTGCAGTTTCCATTTGACGGAGAAAAACAATATTATTTTAATTGATATATATATCAATTATTATTTTATTTTTTATTAATATATTTATTTGGACCATTCATTGAACCATAGATTGGCTAACTCATGTCAAAGTTGACCACACACATTGCTAGTGTTTTCGATTCTAAGTGTAATATTTTAGTTTAGAGCCTGTGCAATCCAATGTTCTCCCAGTAGGTACTGTATTGTTCAGACTATAAGACGTACTGTGTTCCTCCAAAATTTTGGAGGAAACTAGGGGGTGTGTCTTATAGTCCGGATGTACCTTATAGTTCATCTGTGGCTGTGGGGAGGAGGTAGCACCAACTTTGGAGGAGGCATGACTCGGCAGCTATTGCTAACATGTCTGCCCTCTGTTAAAGAAAGTGAATATTCACTGCTTACATGCTTGAAGTCAGCTGCTGGTATTAGAACAGGATGACTTGCTGCAAGGGAGCAGAGGGATGGTGAGTAGAATCGTTCATTTTTTTATGTGTGTGGCATGATGAGGGGACCGTGTACACCAGAATGTTGATGGGGCCATGTATACCAGGATGGTGGGCCATCTATACCTGGATGGAGGGCCATGTACAGTGGATACGGAAACTATTCAGACCCCTTTAAATTTTTCTCTCTTTATTTCATTTCAGCCAATTGGTAAATTCAAAACAGTTATTATTATTATTTATTTATATTGCACCATTAATTCCACAATTAATTCCATGGTGCTGTACATGAAAAAAGGGGTTGCATACAGGGTTATAGATATCGTTAACAGTAAAAAAAATTACAATGACAGACTGGTACAGAGAGGAGAGGACCCTGTCCTTGCGGACTTACATTCTACGGGAAAAAGGGGAAGAGAAAGGAGGTCGGGGGTGCTGCAGCACTGGTGGTGGTGAGGAGGCAGCTCTGGTGGTGTCAAATAAATAAGGCAGCACACTGTAGCGCCAAAACCTGCAAACATGAAACATGAAAACTGAATTGCATTACTGCACTAGAAATATGAAAAATTTTGAAAGTTTAGCGCATAAATTGGCCCATTTATGTGTGCCTTGTAGCCACGATAAGGCATTTCTCGTATACAAGGGCCTAGCAATGCCTTTCCTCTCTGAGAATAAAGTCTTCATCTGAATGGGAACCTAATGTGAGTCCTCTCTTTGACTAAAATCTCTCTCTGTGTGGAGGGTTAGCGGTCCTGCTGTGATTAAAAACACCTGTGGCTAGAAGGAGGAGTGCTCAGTCAGAAGGCTAATGAATACAAATTTAAAAAAACTGACTGTCGCATCCAAACATACAGTTCCTTGCGAAAGTATTCGGCCCCCTGGAACTTTTCAACCTTTTCCCACATATCATGCTTCAAACATAAAGATACCAAATGTAAGGCTATGTGCACACGTTGTGGATTAGGCTTAGGAATTTCTGGTGCAGATTCTGCCTCTCCTGGCAGAAAACGCACCTGCGGATTTGTCGCGTTTTTTGTGCGGTTCCGCAGCATTTTTTGTGCGTTTTTGCTGCGGTTTTCTTGCGGATTTGCTGCGTTTTTTGCCCCTGCGGTTTTCTATAATGGAATGGGTACAAAAACGCTGCAGATTCACAAAAAAAGAAGTGACATGCTACTTCTTTTAAACCGCAGCGTTTCCGCAGCGTATTTTCCGCAAAGTGTGCACAGCATTTTTTTTTCTCATTGATTTACATTGTACTGTAAACCAATTGCGGATCTGCAGCGTTTCTGTACTGCAAAAAACGCTGCGGATCCGCAGAGAATCCGCAACGTGTGCACATAGCCTAACTTTTTGGTGAAGAATCAACAACAAGTGGAACACAATTGTGAAGTTGAACGAAATTTATTGGTTATTTAACACTTTTTGCAGTTCATTTTTTTCTCATTAATGCACACTTTGCACCCCATCTTGACTAACAAAAACCCAGAAATGTATAAATTTTTGGAAATTTATTAAAAAAGAAAAACTGAAATATCACATGGTCATAAGTATTCAGACCCTTTGCTCAATATTTAGTAGAAGCACCCTTTTGAGCTAGTACAACCATGAGTCTTCTTGGGAATGATGCAACAAGTTTTTCACAACTGCATTTGGGGATCCTCTGCCATTCTTCCTTGCAGATCCTCTCCAGTTCCGTCAGGTTGGATGGTGAACGTTGGCGGACAGCCATTTTCAGGTCTCTCCAGAGATGCTCAATTGGGTTTAGGTCAGGGCTCTGGCTGGGCCAGGCAAGAATGGTCACAGAGTTGTTTCTTTGTTATTTTAACTGTGTGCTTAGGGTCATTGTCTTGTTGGAAGGTGAACCTTCGGCCAAATCTGAGGTCCAGAGCTCTTTGGAAGAGGTTTTCATCCAGGATATCTCTGTACTTGGCCGCATTCATGTTTCCTTCAATGACAACCAGTCGTCTTATCCCTGCAGCTGAAAAACACCCATAGGATGATGCTGCCACCACCATGTTTCACTGATGGGATTGTATTGACCAGTACCTGTCTTTCTCCACATATACCACTTAGAATTATCACCAAAAAGGTCTGTCTTCATCTCATCAGACCAGATAATTTTTTTTCTCATAGTCTGGGAGTCCTTCATGTGTTTTTTTTTTTTTAGCAAACTCTATGCGGGCTTTCACATGTCTTGCACTGATGAGAGGCTTCCGTCGGGTCATTCTGCCATAAAGGCCCAACTGGTGGAGGGCTGCAGAGATTGTTGACTTTGTGGAACTTTCTCCCATCTCCCTACTAGATCTCAGCCACACTCTCTCACCAAAGCTCTTCTCCAACTATTGCTCAGTTTGGCTGGACGGCCAGGTCTAGGAAAACTTCTTGTGATCCCAAATTTCTTCCATTTAAGGATTATGTAGGCCACTGTGCTCTTAGGAACCTTAAGTACTACAGAAATTCTGTTGTAACATTGGCCAGATCTGTGCTTTGCCTCAATTCTGTGTCTGAGCTCCTTGGCCAGTTCCTTTGACCTTATGATTCTCATTTGGTCTGACATGCACTGTCAGCTGTGATTTCTTATATAGACAGGTGTGTGCCTTTCCAAATCAAGTCCCATCAGTTTAATGAAACATAGCTGGACTCCAATGAAGGAGTCGAACCATCTCAACGAGGATCACAAGGAAATGGCATGTGTCTTAAATATGAGTGTCTGAGCAAAGGGTGTGAATACTTATGACAATGTAGTATTTCCGTTTTTCTTTTTTAATAAATTTGCAAAAGTTTCTACATTTCTGTTTTTTCCCAGTCAAGATGGGGTGCAGAGTGTACATTAATGTGAAAAAAAAAATGTTTGATTTTACTAAATGGCCGCAATGAAACAAAGAGTGAAAAATTTAAAGGAGTCTGAATACTTTCCGTACTTACTGTATACCTGGATTAGGGACTATATATGCCTGAATGGGGACATATATAGTAGATGGGGACATATGTATCAGGATGAGGGGCCATATATACTAGGATGGAGACGTATATATACTAGGATGGGGGATATAAGTACAGAATTCGGGGACATTACCTCTATAATAGTGTCAGTAGCAGATTCCCCCACCTGTAACAGTGCGTCATGACCACATTTTTTTAGCTTGAACTTTTTGTTTTTATCTTCCTCCTCTAAAACCTAGGTGCGTCTTTTGGTCCAGTGCATCTTAGAGTCTGAAAAATAAGTATTTTAGATGTAGGCAACTTTGTAACTCCTTTCCTTATGACAAGCAATAGTTATGTATGTTGGATGTAGGCCATACTTAACAGCTCTTCCATGATTGTCTTGGTGTCATTAAACCTCTGGGACTCTGCTTAACCTGCCTCAAACTTTGCTGAAAACCAGGAATTCCAGGAGGCCTCTTCTTTCAGGGAACCGGAGAACAGGGATTGGATTCAAGAAAGGGCATGAATTGTGAAAATGGGAATGGTGACAACTGAAAACTCCCATCTGTACGCTCCATGTAACAAAAATGAGTTCTCTAGGATGCTTGTCTTCAAAAGTATGATTTAATAAGGGCATTTAAGAGGAAGTTGTGGGAAAGAGCAGTTGTGATAAGCATCTTATAGACAGCCTAATTTACCAATTTCAAGATGCTACAGCTACAATGATAATATAGCATGCTATTGATTTCAATCTACAGGGAGTAAAAGAGCTCATTTTGTTTGCTATTCAAGATGTCAACACCTACCCTCCTTATCGTTACATTTGTACATCCTCTGCATTCACAACATACATTAACATTTGTAAAAGCCATTATTGCAACTTCTCAGAAATTATATGATATGGTAGGAAGCTTTAAGATGCAGACTGGCACTTTTTCTTCGTACATATCTGTTTTGTACAAGCTGCCCAAAGGATTAAAAAAAATACAAGATATATTTTCCCCAGTTGATGGAATATAGGTCAGTGTTGGAATACAACTTCTGAAATTATGATCATATGTTCACAGAGAGAAATGCATTGTTACAGGAATATATCAGAATATTTCACCCTTATCAGAAAGCAATATGTACTGAGCTCCATACTTATAAAAATAAAATACATGATTTCATAAACTAAAACAGTTGAACTTACACTGCACAGACGTATTGCAAACTGGTTTTTAATCAGCGATAAAATGTGTCTTTTATTACTTTTATGTTCCACTTTAATCTTTCCTTTTTAACAATAGGTCATTTTAGAACACAAATTCTAAGCTAGTTAATAGTGATGAGCAAGTGTGCTCATTAGTTGAGATTTATGAGCTTGCTCTGGTGTTCTCCGAGTATCTGTGGCGTGCTCGTGTTTTATGTTTGTGGTCCCTAGACAGCCTGAATACATGTGGGGATTGCCTGTTTTTAAGGAATCCCGACATGTATTCAGGCTGTCTAGCAGCCACAAGTCATGCAGCTGCAGGAACACAAACATAACACAAGAGCACGCCCCAGATACTCAGAGAACACCCAAGCATGCTCGGAAATCTTGAGTACCGAGTACACTCGCTCATCACTACTGGTTAACTCTTTAATATGTCTATATAAACAGAAGTACCTCATTTTTTTCAACACAGAGACCCAGAACCTCTCTATAGACATTAAGGGGTTATTTCCATCTCAGCCTTTCATGAGGATAACTCCAGCATACAGGTTTTGGTTGAGCTATGGAAACAGCCAAAGTTAGAGGTAATAGACTATGTTCCCATGGTGAGCTTTTATCTTGTTTTTGATGCTGCGTATTTTCCCTGTGACTAAAATTCAGCATCTTACAGTTCCAGCAAAGTAGATGGGATTTTCAGAAATCCCATGCCCACTGTGCTACTTTTCAAATCCAAAGCATGTCAACATCTTTTGAGGGTAAGCTGAGCTTTCTGTGCAGATTTTCCCATAGATTTACCGTATTTTTCGAAGTATAAGACACACTTTTTTCAAAAAAATTTGGAGGAAAAATGGGGGTGCGTCTTATAGTCAGAATATACTTACAAATGCTGCTGCAGCAATAATCTGTGCGGCGCTCTGTGCTGAGGCGGCGGTGGCTCTCTGTGCTGTGTGGGGGGCTCCACCGGCATTTTGTCAAAGCCCAGAATCGCCCGCATATCCATTGCTGCAAAGCGGTGGCCCCCATGTAGCACAGAGAGCCGCCGCCACCCCACCACAGAGCGTTGCCACCCCAGCACAGAGTGCTGCCACCACAACAAAGAGCACCACTGCCGCACCAGCCTGGACCACCGAACAACCTCTGTGACCACTCCTGCACCTAAATTGATCCCCGTTAGTAAGCTAAATTCGGACTGCAAGACGGACCCCAATTTGGCACATTATTTTTTTGGCACGGACCCCAATTTGGCACATATAAGCGAACTTTGTTAACTTCACAGAATCGCAAAGATATGAAAACGCTGTGCCCTGTTAACCTCACAGAGGATCACAGCTTCCTAACTGAGCAAAGCAAAGAGTGGTCATGCAGACAGCATAGCACACAAACAACTCCTCAACGGAGGTGCTGGTATTCTAGGGGCTTATTTCAGCCAACCCTGACCACATGCAGACATGACCACCAAGTAGCAAAGCTCATAACATAGGTTGATACTAGTGCATGGCCGTGCGGCCATGCAAACCTTATATAGCTGCAGCAGACTAGGACCTTCCTAGTCGTCCAATTGGAGCTGCTACAGGACCTGTGCGTGTCACCCCGGACCTCCAATGAGAGGTCCTCCCGTGGGCATGCTCACTGTGTGCAAGACATGGCTCAAGATTCCCCCTGTGCAGCGGCGGGAACTCGACCTCTAGCATTACCCCCTCCTTGGGCATCGCTACGGTCAAAGGCTGCAATGAGCAGCGGAGCCCGAATGTGCTCCACAGGTTCCCAGGTTCTGTCATCTGGGCCGTGACCCTTCCAGTCCACCAGATAATATTTCTTGCAACATACCACCTTGCACCCCACGATAGAGTTCACCTCAAACTCATCTGTGGACGAACCCGAATGTCACGGCAGATGACTCTGAAAACTGGGACAAATAGACAGCCTTTAAGAGGGAAACATGAAAGGTGTCGGTGATACCAAGGCAGGGAGGAATAGCCAAACGGTAGACCACAGGGTTGACCTGTTCCGGAACCTTGAAAGTGCCTATGTAGTGAGGCGCAAACTTAGTGGACTCAACTTGCAGCCTGATGTTACGGGCGGAGAGCCACACTAAGTCACCAGGAGCAAAGGTCGGAGCAGGGCGCCAGTGTGCATCAGCAGAAACCCTCATTCTCTCCTTGGAGGTCCAGATAGCATCCTCTGTGTGGTCCCAAATGTCACGTACCTCCACTGCCCAGTCTGCCACCCTAGAATCAGTGGATGGCATGGGCACAAGGACACGCGGATGCTGGCCGTAATTAATGAGAAATGGAGTCTGCCCGGTAGAGTCGGCTACGGCGTTGTTCAAGGCAAATTCAGCCCAAGGTAGCAAAGATGCCCAGTTATCCTGCCTGCCTTGAGACAAAATGTTGCAAGCTCGTATGTGACCAGAGTCTGGTTGGCCCTCTCTAACAACCCATTCGTCTCGGGATGATAAGCAGTAGAGAGATTCAGCTCAATGCTGAGTAAACGACAGAGCTCTCTCCAGAACCGAGACACAAACTGAGGACCCCGGTCATTGACAATTTTGGCAGGCATGGCATGTAGATGGAAAACATGTTTGACGAACAACGCCGCTAAAGCCCATGCAGAAGGTAACTGTGGAAGCTGAACCATGTGCACCATCTTAGAAAAATGGTCAGTGATTACCCAGATAACTGTACAGCTACGAGACTTGGGTAAGCATACCACGAAGTCCATATCGACCATCTCCCAGGGCCTGTCTGCCACCGGCAGGGGGTAAAGTAGCCCAGCAGGCCGTTGCCGAGGAGACTGCTTTTTGGCACAGGAGAGACACGCCCGAATATAGTCCCCGATGTCACGGGCCACATGCGGCCACTAGTACGTCCTCGCCAAGAGCTCAGATGTCCTCTTGGTCCCAAAATATCCACCCACCCTGGATGAGTGAGCCCAAGAGAAAACCTCCGGTCGCAAATTAGATGGAACGAAAGTCTTGCCTGGGGGCAAAACTGGTGCCACAGTTCTCAGGTTCTCTGAACGGACAATAAGCTGAGGCTCCTCCTCCTCTGTTCTTCTTCCTGGAAAGAAAGTGAAGGGTGAAATGGAACCGGGAGAAGAACAGGGACCATCTAGCCTGGTGAGAATTTAGCCGCTGGGCTGTCTGTAAATACACCAAGTTCTTGTGATCTGTGAACACTTGGAAGGGAAAACGAGCTCCCTCCAGGAGGTGTCTCTACTCCGAGAAAGCCTACTTCATACCTAGCAACTCCCTGTCCCCGATGGAATAATTCCTCTCCGCTGGTGAAAAGGTCTTGGAGAAGAAGCAAGGATGCTTCCAACCCTGAGCGTCCTTTTGGAAGAGAACTGCTCCAGCACCAATGGATGAGGCATCCACCTCCATAATAAATGGCTTATCTACATGGGGGCGATGTAGGATGAGAGCGCTAGCGAAGTGTGACTTAATCGAGAGAAAGGCCTTGGAGACCTCCTCCGACCACAACTTTGGATTTGCTCCCTTCTTGGTGAGGGCAACCAAGGGAACTACCAAAGTTGAGAAGTGGGGAATGAACTGGCGATAGTAATTAATGAACCCCATAAAGCGCTGTACCGCTTTGATAGAATGGGGTTCCTGCCAGTCCATCACAACCTGTAGCTTGGCAGGATCCATAGCCAATTTCTGGGCAGAGATGATATAGCCAAGGAAAGATAAGGACTCCTGCTTAAACACACACTTCTCCAACTTGGCATAGAGGGAGTTAGCCCGTAGGAGGTCGAAGACCTTGCAAACATCTCTCCGGTGGGAGTCAATATCTGGAGAGTAGATAAGAATATCATCCAGATAAACTACGACTGAGGTGGAGAGCATATCCCGGAAGATGTAATTTACAAAGTCTTGGAAAATGGCTGGGGCATTACAGAGCCCGAAGGGCATCACCAGATATTCATAGTGCCCATCCCAGGTGTTAAAAGCCGTCTTCCATTTGTCTCCCTCACTGATGCGAATCAGGTTGTAAGCACCCCGCAGATCTAATTTAATAAATACCCTTGCTCCCTGTAGCCTATCAAAAAGCTCAGATATCAGGGGTAGTGGGTACTTATTCTTAACGGTGATGGCATTAAGTACCCTGTAGTCTATGCATGGAAGCAGTGCTCCACTCTTCTTCTGTACGATGAAGAACCCAGCCCCTGCAGGTGACACTGACTTCCTAATGAATCCTCTTGCCAGATTCTCTTGGATACTTGGATATACTGGGACATTGCCTCTGTCTCCGGAAGAGATAACGGATAGACTGGACCCCAAGGAGGCTCTGCACCAGGCAAGAGGTCAATAGGACAGTCATAGGGGCGGTGAGGTGGAAGGGTCTCCGCAGCCCTTTTGGAGAACACGTCCGCATAGGACAAATAGTGCTTGGGAAGAGACGAAAGAGCTGCGGGTACCTCAGTTGTAGCAACCTGAATGCACTCCCTCTGACATCTACCCTCACAGGATTTACTCCATCCCAGAATTCTCCCTGAGGACCACTCTATGTTCTATGCTAGTGCTCAAGAACCGAAAAGCACTCTGGACCACATGATCGTCACGCTCCCACAGAACTGTAGCCCACTTCAATGCCCTGTCCGACAGAAGAGAGATTATAAATCCCACCCTTGCCCGCTCTGTAGGAAAACGTGCAGCCAGAAGCTCGAGGTGTATACCGCACTGGCTCATGAAACCCCTACAGGTTTTTCTGTCACCAGAGAATTTCTCTGGCAGCGGGAGATGGGATAAAGTTGGAACAGATGTGGCAGTGGACAAAGTTGCTGCAGCCATGCTAGCAGCCTGAACAGCTATTGCGGTTACATCCACAGCTGAGGTTGCACGCTCGAGAGTCATCAACCTGCCCTCCAGCTGCTGGATGTACCCCTGCAATCGCTGTTTGTCCGCCATTACTTAGCCAGACCCTGGCGCTAGTATACTGTTAGGGCTAGCGGAACGCACCGAGTATAGGAAAGAAACAACAAGGTGCGTTTGCAGCCTGGGGTCCACCGTGCAGATATATCTGCTGCAAAGTAATTGGTGGCACTATACACTATATGGCAGTATAAGCAAACTCTTTTAACTTCACAGAATCGCAAAGATATGAAAACGCTGTGCCCTGTTAACCTCACAGAGGATCACAGCTACCTAACTGAGCAAAGCAAAGAGTGGTCATGCAGGCAGCATAGTACACAAACAACTCCTCACCGAGGTTCCGGTATTCTAGGGTCTTATTTCAGCCAACCCTGACCACATGTAGACATGACCACCAAGTAGCAAAGCTCATAATATAGGTTGATACTAGCGCATGGCCGTGCGGCCATGCAAACCTTATATAGCTGCAGCAGACAAGGACCTTCATAGTCGTCCAATTGGAGCTGCTACAGGACCTGAGCGTGTGACTCCCTACTTCCAATGAGAGGTCCTCACGTGGGCATGCTCAGTGTGTGCAAAGCAGGACTTAGTCCCAGAAAAGCCTGCTCGCCGCTGACCAGTGCTGGCTACAAAAGCAGAGCCTGGAAAGACAGCTGTAACCCTTGGCACAGTATCATACTGAGCGAGACACTGGGACTGACGTCTCCACTGAGCAGGCTCCACTGCGGCTGATGCAGAATGGGAGACCGCAGCAAACATGGCTCGAGATTCCCCTTGTGCAGCGATGGGAACTCGACCCCTAACAGACATTACCACAATGAATTTTAAACAAAACTATTCAGATGCAGTTGAAGTTCAGACTTTCAGCTTTCATTTGAGGGTATCCACATTAAAATTGGATGAAGGGTTTAGGAGTTTCAGCTCCTTAACATGTGCCACCCTGTTTTTAAAGTGACCAAAAGTAATTGGACAGACTAAATAATTAAAAAAAAAAGTTCATTTTTAGTACTTGGTTGAAAACCCTTTGTTAGCAATGACTGCCTGAAGTCTTGAACTCATGGACATCACCAGATGCTGTGTTTCCTCATTTTTGATGCTCTGCCAGGCCTTCACTGCGGTGGTTTTCAGTTGCTGTTTGTTTTTGGGCCCTCCTGTCTGAAGTTTAGTCTTTAGCAAGTGAAATGCATGCTCAATTGGGTTGAGATCAGGTGACTGACTTGGCCATTCAATAATATTCCACTTGTTTGCTTTAATAAACTCCTGGGTTGTTTTAGCTTTATGTATTGGGTCATTGTCCATCTGTAGTATGAAATGACGACCAATCAGTTTGGCTGTATTTGGCTGGATCTGAGCACACAGTATGTCTCTGAATACCTCAGAATTCTTTCGGCTGCTTCTGTCCTATGTCACATCATCAATAAACAATAGTGACTCAGTGCCACTGGCAGCCATACTTTTCTCTTTCCATCATTCTGATAGAGGTTGATCTTGGTTTCATCTGTCCAAAGAATGTTCTTCCAGAACTGTGCTGGGTTTTTTAGATTTTTTTTTAGCAAAGTCCAGTCTAGCCTTTTTATTCTTGATGCTTATGAGTGGCTTGCACCGTGCAGTGAGACCTCTGTATTTACTTTCATGCAGCCTTCTCTTTATGGTTAATTTGGATATTGATACATCTACCTCCTGGAGAGTGTTGTTCACTTGGTTGGCTGTTGTGAAGGAGTTTCTCTTCACCATGGAGATTATTCTGCGATCATCCACCACTGTTGTCTTCCGTGGGCGCCCAGGTCTTTTTGCATTGATGAGTTCACCAGTGCTTTCTTTCTTTCTCAGGATGTACCAAACTGTAGATTTTGCCTCTCCTAATATTGTAGCAATTTCTCGGATGGGTTTTTTCTGTTTTTGCAGTTTAAGGATGGCTTGTTTCACCTGCATGGAGAGCTCCTTTGACTGCATGTTTACTTCACAGCAAAACCTTCCAAATGCAAGCACCACACCTCAAATCAACTCCAGGCCTTTTATCTGCTTAATTGAGAGTGACATAACGAAGGGGTTGCCCACACCTGTCCATGAAATAGCCTTGGAGTCAATTGTCCAATTACTTTTGGTCCCTTTAAAAAGAGGGTGGCACATGTTAAGGAGCGGAAACTCCTAAACCCTTCATCCAATTTTTATGTGGATACCCTCAAATGAAAGCTGAAAGTCTGAACTTTAACTGCATCTGAATTGTTTTGTTTAAAATTTATTGTGGTAATGTCTATAACCAAAATTAGAAAAATGTTGTCTCTGTCCAAATATATATGGATATAACTGTATATATACAGCTCTGGCAAAAATTAAGAGACCATTACAAAATGTTCAGTTTGTCTGATTTTTCTGTTTATAAGTACATTTGAATAAAATATAAATTATTATTTTATTCTATAAACTACTGACAACATGAATGAAAATGAGAAATGGTCAAAATTACAAAAGAAAATATCATTGCTTGCAGACCTCAAATAAGGCAAAAAACAAAAACAAATTCATAGTCATTTAGGAACAACAATAGTAATGTTTTAACTCAGGAAGAGTTCAGAAATCAATATTTTGTGGAATAACCATGATATTTGATCACAGCTTTCATGCGTCTTGGCATGCTTTCTACCAGTCTTTCATGCTGCTTTTGGGTGACCTCATGCCACACCTGGTACAAAAAAGTAAGCAGTTATTCTTTGTTTGATGTCTTGTGACTATCCATCTTCATCTTGATTACATTCCAGAGGTTTTCAATGGGGTTCAGGTCTGGAGATTGGGCTGGCCATGACTGGGATTTGATGTGGTGGCCTTCATCCACACCTTGATTAACTTAGCTGTGTGGCATGGTGCATTGTCCTGCTGGAAAAACCAGCCCTCAGAGTTGGGGAACATTGCCTGAGCAGAAGGAATCAACTGTTTTACCAGGATAACCTTTTATGCAGCTTGATTCATATGTCCTTCAGAAAGATTAACTTGCCCGATTCCAGCCTTGCTGAAGCATTCCCAGGTCATCACCTATCCTCCACCAAATTTCACAGTGGGTGCAAGACACTGAGGCTTGTACGTCTCTCCAGGTCTCCGTCTAACCATTAGACGACCAGGTGTTGGTGAAAGCTGAAAATTAGACTCCTCAGAGAAGATTACCTTACTCAAGTCCTCTATGGTCCAATCCTTATGGTCTTTGGTAAACTTCAGCCTGACTCACCTTTGCTTTTCATTCATGAAAGGCTTTTTTCTAGCTTTACATGACTTGAGTCCTGCCTCTAGGAGCCTGTTACAAACTGTTCTTGCCATGCACTTAACCCCCGATGCCATTTGCTATTCCTTTTGTAGGTCACTTGATGTTATCCTGTGGTTGCTGAGTGACATTCAAATAAGATGACGTTCATCCCGTCAGTAGAGAGTTGTTTTCGCCCTCGGCCCGGTCTGTAGCTTTGTTGTCCCTAATGTCAGCTGATTGTCCTTGTTGTAATGGACTGCAGTTTTAGAAATTTTAAGGATGGAGGCAACATAGCGCTCACTGAGTCCCTCTGCTAGTAAAGCCAGAACTGAACCCTTCTTTTCCTCACTCAAGTCTTTTCGTTTCAACTCCTTTGGCATGGTCAAAAGTTATTTTTTCATTCCTATTACTTTGGGGATATTACTAGCACTTGTTTTGCCATCCAGCTTGTCCTATTGCAAGAAGATTGTGACACCACAGAAGTGTTTTTTATACTTTCCTTCGTTAAATAAGATTTGGTTCAGGCGATTACCTAATCAGAAGCATATTAAGTAGAATGAGGTGTACTCTGGTTGGAATTCAACTGACACTGGACTGGAATGGCTGTCAGACATATAGAGAAGCTGAGTTTTATGAAACTATAAAGTGGTCTCTTAATTTTTGCCAGATATATACACATACACCTATGTGTATATATAGAACCAGAAACACATGGGCTACTTGCACATTGAACACGTCTGTAGGAACCTGTTCACACACCACCAAGAAACTTGAAGACACAAAAGAACACAGTGAGGTCAAAAATCATATGTTGTAAAAAAAAAAACACAGTAATAAGCAAGTGCTAGTCAAAAGATGGAAAAAACAGGGTATTTAGTTGATACTTTTTTGCAAAAAAAATATACTAAGCTGCTCCACCAATCGTCAAGGTATACCCATATAGAGCAATCCTAACTTATGCATATAATCCCTATCTGATGTATTTTAAAACCTGATCATCTGTATAGTACCTGTACAAGCAGGGTTTAGAGAGGGAATATCCATGCGGACATGCTGGATGGAACAGCTTTGATGTAAATGATCCATAAAGAGTGGTGGACTCCCTAGTCTTGTAGAAACAAGAGAACAATTGTAGAACCAGAAACACATGGGCTACCTGCGCATTGAACAAGTCTGTAGGAACACACTGTTAGGGGTCGAGTTCCTGCTTCTGCACAGGGGGAATCTTGGGCCGTCTCTGCTGCGGTCTCCCGTTCTTCTCCT
Source organism: Ranitomeya imitator (assembly GCF_032444005.1). NCBI lineage: Eukaryota > Metazoa > Chordata > Amphibia > Anura > Dendrobatidae > Ranitomeya > Ranitomeya imitator. The sequence goes on from NC_091284.1 coordinate 716,596,701, forward strand.
GCCGCAGTGGAGTCTGCTCAGCGGAGATGTCGGTTCCAGCGTCTTGCTCAGTCCCACTCTGTACAAAGCATCTGCTCGCCGCTGCCCAACACTGACTTCAATGGCAGAAGCAGGAAAAGCAGCATTAAGGCTAGTTTCACACTAGCATTCCCCTGATGTGCGGCGGGCTGCGGACTTTCTCCGTGAAGCCCCGCCCTCGCCCGCACCTCCGCTACTAGCTCCGCCTACATCTGCATGCGGCCCACATGCGGCCTGCATACCTATATTTAACATTAGGTACGCAGGTCGTGCGGCTGTATGCGGATGGTGCCGCATGCGTCGTTTTGACGATGCGGCAACCAGCGGAGACGCAGCCATGTAGCATTTTTTTTTGCATCGTCAAAACAACGCATGCGGCACCATCCGCATACAGCCGCACGACCTGCGTACCTAATGTTAAATATAGGTACGCAGGCCGCATGCGGGCCGCATGCAGATGTAGAAGGATCTAGCAGCGGAGGTGCGGTCGAGGGTGGGGCTTCACGGAGGAAGTCCGCAGCCTGCCGCACATCAGGGGAACGCTAGTGTTAAACTAGCCTTACTGCTGCTTTTCCTGCTTATGCCATTGAAGTCAGTGTTGGGCAGCGGCAAGCAGATGCTTTTGGGACTAAGTCCTGCTTTTCTCTTTCTGAGCATGCCCAGGGCAAGATCTCCTGCTGGAGATCGAGGGTCACATGCTCAGGTACTGCAGCACATCCCTGGGGCAGAGGGCAATTTTATGTCTTCTGCCTTCGCCCAGCGTCACGCAATACCCCTGGTTATGCTAGCTCAACCAGTAATGGTATGAGTGGTGAATGGGTCGACACTGCCCTCACAGATAACACACCAGACCATCCCTTTTACTCTGTCCATGTCGCCATCCCATCAGGAGATTATATCTCTGCTCGTCATTCCTGAGGGAATTGACGAGGTCCTGTTGGGGATACCTTGGCTACGGTACCACTCTCTTCAGGCAGGATTCTGGGATGGGGTGAATCTTGTGGGGGTAGGTGTCAGAGGGAGTGCATTCAGGTTGCTACTACAGAAGTATCCGCAGATCTATCCTCTCTCCCCAAGCAATATTGGTCTTATGCAGACATGTTCTCCAAAAAGGCAGCGAAGACCCTTCCGCCCCATCGCCCCTATGACTGTCCTATTGATCTCTTGCCTGGTGCTGAGCTTCCCCGGGGTTGAGTCTATCCGTTATCTCTCCCGGAGACGGAGGCAATGACTCAGTACATTCAAGAGAATCTGGCAAGAGGGTTCATCCGGAAGTCAGTGTCACCTGCTGGGGCAGGGTTCTTTTTCATGCAGAAGAAGAATGGGGAACTAAGTCCATGCATAGACTACAGGGGTCTTAACGCCATCACCGTTAAGAATAAGTATCCTTTGCCCTTGATATCTGAGCTCTTCGATAGGCTTCGGGGAGCAAGGGTGTTTACTAAAATAGATCTGCGGGGTGCTTACAACCTGATTCGCATCCGTGAGGGGGACGAATGGAAAACGGCGTTTAACACCAGAGATGGGCACTATGAGTATCTGGTGATGCTCTTCGGGCTCTGTAATGCCCCAGCCGTTTTCCAAGACTTTGTCAACAACATCTTCCAGGATATGCTTTCCACCTCGGTCGTAGTCTATCTGGATGATATTCTCATCTTTTCTCCAGATATTGACTCCCACCAGAGAGATGTTGGCAGAGTCTTCGACCTCCTACGGGCAAACTCTCTTTATGCAAAGTTGGAGAAGTGTATGTTTGAGCAGGAGTCTTTACCTTTCCTGGGCTATATCATCTCCACCCAGGGATTGGCTATGGATCCTGCCAAACTACAGGCTGTGATGGACTGGCAAGAGCCCCATTCTCTTAAGGCGGTGCAGCGCTTTATGGGGTTCATTAATTATTACCGCCAGTTCATTCCCCACTTCTCATCTTTGGTAGCTCCCTTGGTGGCCCTCACCAAGAAGGGAGCAAATCCCAAGTTGTGGTCTGAAGAGGTCTCCAGGGCCTCTTCTTCTATTAAGTCTCATTTTGCTAGCACTCCCATTCTACATCGTCCCGATGTGGATAAGCCGTTTATAATGGAGGTGGATGCCTCTTCCGTTGGTGCAGGAGCAGTCCTCTTCCAAAAGGATGCTCAAGGTCAGAAGCATCCTTGCTTCTTCTTCTCCAAGACCTTCACACCAGCGGAGAGGAATTATTCCATCGGGGACAGGCAGTTGTTAGCGATGAAGTTGGCCTTTTCGGAGTGGAGACATCTCTTGGAGGGGGCGCATTTTCCCTTTCAAGTTTTCACTGACCACAAAAATTTGCTATATTTGCAAACAGCCCAGCGGCTAAATTCTTGCCAGGCCAGGTGGTCCTTGTTCTTCTCTCGGTTCCACTTCACCCTCCATTTTCTCGCTGGGGAGAAGAACATTCGTGCTGATGCTCTTTCTCGCTCTGTTGTATCATCTGAGGAGGAAGCAGAGCCTCGGCTTATTGTCCCCTCTGAGAGCCTAAGAACCGTAGCTCCGGTGTCGCTAGAGTCTGTGCCTCCAGGCAAGACTTTTGTGCCCATAAATTTGCGACCGGAAGTTCTCTCTTGGGCTCATTCGTCCAGGGTGGGTGGACACTTTGGGACAAAGAGGACATCTGAGCTGCTGGAGAGGACGTACTGGTGGCCGCATATGCTCCGAGATGTCAGAGATTATGTTCTGGCGTGTGTCTCCTGCGCCAAAAATAAGTCTCCTCGACAACGGCCAGCTGGCTTGCTCCATCCCTTGCCGGTGGCAGATAGGCCCTGGGAGATGGTCGGGATGGACTTTGTGGTGGGTTTGCCCAAGTCTCGTGCCTGTACCATCATTTGGGTTATTACCGATCATTTCTCCAAAATGGTGCATTTGGTGCCGCTTCCACGGTTACCTTCTGCATGGGCCTTGGCAGTGTTGTTCATTAAACACATCTTCCGCCTTTCACGGCATGCCGGACAAAATTGTCAGTGACCGGGGTCCCCAGTTTGCGTCTCGGTTCTGGAGAGAGCTGTGTTGTCTTCTCAGAATTGAGTTAAATCTCTCTTCCGCATATCATCCCGAGACGAATGGGTTGGTAGAGAGGGCCAATCAGACTCTGGTCACATATTTACGACATTTTGTTTCTGCCAGGCAGGATGACTGGGCATCCTTGTTACCGTGGGCAGAGTTTGCCCTTAACAACGCTGTAGCCGACTCCACCGGTCAGACTCCTTTCCTCCTTAATTGCGGCCAGCATCTGCAGGTTCCTGTGCCTATGCCCGTGTCCTCTGCTGACTCCAGGGTGGCAGAATGGGCTGTGGAGGCACGGGACATTTGGGACCGCACTCAGGTTGCCATCCGGGCCTGCAAGGAGAGAATGAGGTCCTCCGCCGATGCACATCGGCACCCTGTCCCGACCTTTTCTCCTGGCGATTTGGTGTGGCTCTCCGCCCATAACATCAGGCTGCGTGTAGAGTCCACTAAGTTTGCACCTCGCTACTTGGGTCCCTTCAAGGTCCTCGAACAGGTTAATCCTGTGGTCTACCGTCTAGCCCTTCCTCCACGCCTAGGTATCACCGACACCTTTCATGTGTCCCTCCTTAAGCGCGTATACATGTCCCGGTTTTCTGAGTCATCTGCTGGGACATCGGGTTCGTCTACGGATGATTTCGAGGTGAACGCTATTTTGGGGAGCAAGGTGGTACGTGGCAAAAAATTTTATTTGGTGGACTGGAAGAGTTACGGTCCTGAGAGACTGTTGAGCACATTCAGGCTCCGCAGCTCATTGCCATCTTCAAGCGTAGCGAGGCCCAAGGAGGGGGGGGCCATGTTAGAGGTCGAGTTCCCACCTCTGCACAGGGGGAATCTCAGGCCGTCTCCGCTGTGGTCTCCCATTCTTCTCCTGCCGCAGTGGAGTCTGCTCAGCGGAGACGTCGGTCCCAGCGTCTTGCTCAGTCCCACTCTGTACAAAGAGTTACTGCTGCTTTTCCTGCTTCTGCCATTGAAGTCAGTGTTGGGCAGCGGCGAGCAGATGCTTTTGGGACTAAGTCCTGCTTTTCTCTTTCTGAGCATGCCCAGGGCAAGATCTCCCGTTGGAGATCGAGGGTCACATGCTCAGGTACTGCAGCACATCCCATTGGTCCTCCAGGAAGGTCCTGAAAGTCCAAAACTTCGGTAGCAGCTTCCCATTGGTCCTTTATTGGAAGGTCCTGAACATGCTGCAACTCTATAAGCTGCGCATGACCGCACGGCTATGCGCTAGTATTGACTTGATATAATGTGTGTGTATAGATGGATGTATGTCGATGGATGAAAGCTCCTAAATCATTCCCATTCCTAGTGTTGTTGACTGTTCGCGAATGATGGTAGCTATCTAGCGCCCGACTAAGCCATCAGCATGAAACACACATTACAGAGTCTAGTTGCTGTGACCGCCAGTGCGGCGCTATGCACTTTCTCAGCGCTTTCCTGACCCAAGCCTGGGTGGTTAGTGGCGTCCGCCAGTGCGGCACCGCACGCACTCACGTGCATCTTTAATACATTTATTTCTGTCACTCTGACACCCCAGTAGCGGTGTCGAGCGCATGAGGTTTTTTATGAACTCTATTCCTGTGTCTTGGGATTGAGTTCTGAGACTCCTTGCTTGCGCTCTTGGTGCGGTACCGCGGCCCTGTGATGCAACAGGGTTCGCTTCCTTCACACAGGGTGAAGTAAACCCGTGTGTGTATTCACATTGTACCGCCATATCATCCGTCATCATTAGCAGCAGGTTTTCACCTGCACGGTGGACCCCGGACTGTAAACGCACCTGATACTATTCCATCTTAAACTTGGTGCGTTCCGCCAGTCCTAACACACACCACCAAGAAACTTGAAGACACAAAAGAGCACAGTGAGGTCAAAAATACTCTGTTGTAAAAAAAATCACAGTAATAAGCAAGTGCTAGTCAAAAGATGGAAAAAACAGGGTATTTAGTTGATATGTTTTTTTGCAAAAAAATATATAATAAGCTGCTCCACCAATCGTCAAGGTATACCCATATAGAGCAGTCCTAACTAATGTATATAATCCCTATCTGATGTATTTAAAAACCTGATCATCTGTATAGTACCTGTATAAGCAGGGTTCAGAGAGGGAATATCCATGTGGACATGCTGGATGGAACAGCTTTGATGCAAATGACCCATAAGGAGTGGTGGACTCCCTAGTCTTCTAGAAACAAGAGAACAATTATAGAACCAGAAACACATGGGCTAATTGCACATTGAACAAGTCTGTAGGAACCTGTTCACACACCACCAAGAAACTTGAAGACACAAAATAGTATGTCCATAGTACGTCCAGCATGATCGGCCGCGTTCACGGGGGGAGCGCGGCCGATCACGGTCAATCGCAGCTGACATCCGGCACTATGTGCCAGGAGCAGTCACGGACCGCCCCTGGCACATTAACCCCCAGCACACCGCGATCAAACATGATCATGGTGTTCCGGCGGTATAGGGAAGCATCGCGCAGGGAGGGGCTCCCTGCGGGCTTCCCTGAGACCCACGGAGCAACGCGATGTAATCGCATTGCTTCGAGGGTCTCTTACCTCCTCCTCCCTGCAGCAGGCCCGGATCCAAGATGGCCGCGGCATTCGGGTCCTGCAGGTAGGTGGCTTCACTGCGCCTGCTCAGAGCAGGCGCCGGGAAGCCTGGAGAAGTACACGTCAGATTGCTGATCTGACACAGTGCACCGCAAAGTTTCAGATCAGCGATCTTACACTATGACATAATATGCCCCCCTGGGGCAATGTTATAGTGTAAAAAACAAATATTCACATGTGTAAAAAAAAAAATATATATATATATATATATATATATATATATTGTTCCTATAAATACATTTCTTTATCTAAATAAAAAAAAACTATAAAAGTACACATATTTAGTATCGCCGCGTCCATAACGACCCCACCTATAAAACTATATCACTAGTTAACCTCTTCAGTGAACACCGTAAAAAAAAGAGGCAAAAAACAACGCTTTATTCTCATACCGCCAAACAAAAAGTGGAATAACACGCGATCAAAAAGACTGATATAAATAACCATGGTACTGCTGAAAACGTCATCTTGTCCCGCAACAAACAAGCTGCAATACAGCAACGAAAAAATAAAAAGGTTATAGTCCTCAGAATAAAGCGATGCAAAAATAATTATTTTTTCTATAAAATAGTTTTTATCGTATAAAAGCGACAAAACATAAAAAAATTATATAAATGAGGTATCGCTGTAATCGTACTGACCTGAAGAATAAAACTGCTTTATCAATTTTACCAAACATGGAACGGTATAAACGCCTCCCCCAAAAGAAATTCATGAATAGCTGGTTTTTGGTCATTCTGCCTCACAAAAATCGGAATAAAAAGCGATCAAAAAATGTCACGTGCCCAAAAATGTTACCAATAAAAACGTCAACTCCTTCCGCAAAAAACAGGACCTCACATGACTCTGTGGACCCAAATATGGAAAAATTATAGCTCTCAAAATGTGGTAACACAAAAAATATTTTTTGCAATAAAAAGCGTCTTTCAGTGTGTGATGGCTGCTAATCATAAAAATCCGCTAAAAAACCCGCTATTAATAGTAAATCATCCCCCTTCATCACCCCCTTAGTTAGGGAAAAATTAAAAGATTAAAAAAATTTATTTATTTCCATTTTTCCGGGTTAGGGCTCGGGTTAGGGCTAGGGTTAGGGTTAGAGCTAGGGTTAGGGCTAGGGTTAGGGCTAGGGTTAGGGCTATGGTTAGGGCTAGGGTTAGGGTTGGGGCTAAGGTTAAGGCTACAGTTAGGGTTGGGGCTAACGTTAGGGTTAGGGTTGGGGCTAAAGTTAGGGTTAGGTTTGGGGCTAAAGTTAGGGTTAGGGTTTGGATTACATTTACGGTTGGGAATAGGGTTGGGATTAGGTTTAGGGGTGTGTCAGGGTTAGGGGTGTGGTTAGGGTTACGATTGAGATTAGGGTTAGGGGTGTGTTTAGATTAGTGTTTCAGTTATAATTGGGGGGTTTCCACTGTTTAGGCACATCAGGGGCTCTCCAAACGTGACATGGCGTCCGATCTCAATTCTAGCCAATTCTGCATTGAAAAAGTAAAATAGTGCTCCTTCCCTTCCGAGCTCTCCCGTATGCCCAAACAGGCATTCCCCCCACATATGGGGTATCAGCGTACTCAGGACAAATTGGACAACAACTTTTGGGGTCCGATCTCTCCTGTTACCCTTGGGAAAATACAAAACTGGGGGCTAAAATATAATTTTTGTGGGAATTTTTTTATTTTTTATTTTCACGGCTCTGCGTTATAAACTGTAGTGAAACACTTGGGAGTTCAAAGTTCTCACAACACATGTAGATAAGTTCCTTGGGGGGTCTAGCTTCCAATATGGGGTCACTTGTGGGGGGTTTCTACTGTTTAGGCACATTAGGGGCTCTGCAAACGCAATGTGATGCCTGCAGACCATTCCATCTAAGTCTGCATTCCAAATAGCGCTCCTTCCCTTCCGAGCCCTCCCATGCGCCCAAACGGTGGTTCCCCCCACATATGGGGTATCAGCGTACTCAGGACAAATTGGACAACAACTTTTGGGTCCAATTTCTCTTGTTACCCTTGGGAAAATACAAAACTGGGGGCTAAAAAATAATTTTTGTGGAAAAAAAAAAGATTTTTTATTTGCACTGCTCTGCGTTATAAACTCTAGTGAAACACTTGGGGGTTCAAAGCTCTCACAACACATCTAGATGAGTTCCTTAGGGGGTCTACTTTCTAAAATGGTGTCACTTGTGGGTGGTTTCAATGTTTAGGCACATCAGTGGCTCTCCAAACGCAACATGGCGTCCCATCTCAATTCCAGTCAATTTTGCATTGAAAAGTCAAATGGCGCTCCTTCCCTTCCAAGCTCTGCCATGCGCCCAAACAGTGGTTTATTCCTACATATCGGGTATCAGCGTACTCAGGACAAATTGTACAACAACTTTTGGGGTCCAATTCCTTCTCTTACCCTTGGGAAAATAAAAAATTGGGGATGAAATATCATTTTTGTGAAAAAATATGATTTTTTATTTTTACGGCTCTGCATTGTAAACTTCTGTGAAGCACTTGGTGGGTCAAAGTGCTCACCACACATCTAGATAAGTTCCTTAGGGAGTCTACTTTCCAAAATGGTGTCACTTGTGGGGGGTTTCAATGTTTAGGCACATCAGTGGCTCTCCAAACGCAACATGGCGTCCCATCTCAATTCCTGCCAATTTTGCATTGAAAAGTCAAACGGCGCTCCTTCCCTTCCGAGCTCTCCCATGCGCCCAAACAGTGGTTTACCCCCACATATGGGATATCAGCGTACTCAGGACAAATTGTACAACAACATTTGGTGTCCATTTTCTCCTCTTACCCTTCGTAAAATAAAACAAATTGGAGCTGAAGTAAATTCTTTGTGAAAAAAAGTTAAATGTTCATTTTTATTTAAACATTCCAAAAATCCCTGTGAAACACCTGAAGGGTTAATAAACTTCTTGAATGTGGTTTTGAGCACCTTGAGGGGTGCAGTTTTTAGAATGGTGTCACACTTGGTTATTTTCTATCATATAGACCCCTCAAAATGACTTCAAATGTCATGTGGTCCCTAAAAAATATTGGTGTTGTAAAAATGAGAAATTGCTGGTCAACTTTTAAACCTTATAACTCCCTAACAAAAAAAAAATTTGGTTCCAAAATTGTGCTGATGTAAAGTAGACATATGGGAAATGTTACTTATTAAGTATTTTGTGTGACATATCTCTGTGATATAATTGCATAAAAATTCAAAGTTGGAAAATTGCGAAATTTTCAAAATGTTCGCCAAATTTCCATTTTTTGCACAAATAAACGCAGGTAATATCAAAGAAATTTTACCACTATCATGAAGTACGATATGTCACAAGAAAACCAAGTCAGAATCATCAGGATCCGTTGAAGCGTTCCAGAGTTATAACCTCATAAAGGGACAGTGGTCAGAATTGTAAAAATTGTCGTGGTCATTAACGTGCAAACCACCCTTGGGGGTAAAGGGGTTAAAGGGAAACCTTCATTAGATTAAGGCTGTCTGGTCCATTAGAAGTATGACTCAGCACGGCTGTGCAAATGCAGTTAGATCTGTTTAAGGCCTTATTTACACTTATCTTTGCATGTACTTGTTGTATCTGTTTTTTTCACGGATACAAGTACCCATTATAATCTATGCTACTGCTCACACATCCGTGTTTTCACAGACCTATTTTACATGGGAAAACCTGGTGTTAGGTTCCCTTAAAACACGGAATGAGGCTGGTCTTACGCTGCAGATGGCCAGGACTATAGGGAGAGACCTGAATAGTCCATCGTGTCCCCAGGCCAGCTACACACTATCCTGCTAAATCTGATTGAGAGGTCTCTCCCGTGTGTGTACATAGAGAGAGTTATGTGAATCAACAGGAAAGGAATGAAGAGATATCATCTGGGGATGTCTGGTCAAGTCTCTCCAAGACAGGTGGAATTCATGTCAAATCTGCAGAAAAATCTTTAACAAAATCTTCATGTAGAGATGTGGAATTTGCCACGTATTTGTTGCAAAATGTGAAGTCTGGTAGAAAATACCATTGCAGAATTGCTGCAGGTAAATTTAGGATGCATTTAATGAGGCGCACAGCCAGGGCAGTGTGGTACTCAGTACTGAGTCCGGTCTGCAGGGGGGATGTCACAGTGGCTGCGACCCGGTCCGTGGCCCTGGGGCTCGACATTAAAGGGGAACGGTATTTAAAGGGGAAAATGTTTGAGTGTGTCGTGACACCACCTGAGGGTGTTCGGTCAGTAGTGGGACAGACGCTGCATTGAAGGGGTCCCCTGGGTGATGTTGTGGCAGCACAGGTGTTACACTTCCCACAGGTGAAGCGGGGTCCCCAGGGGTCCTATAGTGTGTGGCCAAGATGATGGTATGTGCCGATAAATAAATGGAGGAGACAAACTCTAAGTCTTTACTTGGTTTACTGCAGATGGTAGGCCACAGTCCAGGGCACCAGCAGCAGGTACATTAGGAATCCAGGCAGTCCAGAGACAAGTGGAATCCCCTTAGCAGGTCAGGTTGGGGGCCTTCCACTCTGCGCTTGCTGTGTCTGAGGTCCCTGCTGCCACTAAGTGCTCCAAACAAGGTCATAGTTGTTTCCCCTGTCCTGGGACAGGTACCTGTATGGTAGGCAGATTGAGCCATCCCTTCTTGGGGTCTTCACATGGTGACTCCAGGCTCCAGGGTGCTGCTGTTCCACAGGTACAAATGGGCAATGTTCATGTAATCTTATGCCCTGTTTCTGCTCTGTGTCTTAGAATTTCCACAAAAGCCTCGGGCTCCCGATACCTGGTTTCTGTGCACTGACTTCTTGGAGGCCTACTCGTAGCCTCCTTGAGTACTGTATCTCCTCTCTGCTCCCTTCCTGTCTGTCCTCGCTCACAGACTGTCTGTACAAACTGAACTGCACTCTCTGGTCTCCTGGGACCAACTGTCTAGCTCCTCCTTCAAACCAGGATCTTTATCCATGGAAGCTGCCCTAAAACAGGGTTTCGAGTTCCCCCTCCTGGCCTGGATTTGGAAGCTGTGGTGTGTGTGATAACCTGCTAAAGGGAATCTCACTTGTCTCCAGGCATAGCATTACCCTCCCCGAGAGGAAGGCAGCACTACTGTGGTACCCGAACTCCTGGGGTGCCACATTTAACATGCCATTTTGAAGGCAAAACAAGAATTCAATAGTAAATGGTTGGGAATTATGAGGCAAAAAAACTAAAACTCCCCTGCTTGCAGAATAACATGTTATTTTGCATTGTTTCCTATTTGGATCATTTACTTTTCCTATGTAATACCAGATGTGTGGGGAGCTCGCCTTTGTTTTCATTACATCACTTTGGATCTGTACCAAGTTTTCCTCTCCTATCAATATTCCTATTTTTTATCTCTAGCAGTTGAGTTTTGGATGATATAACATTGCTCAGTGTATTATATTCTAAGTTGCTAGTATGGTGAAATGTGTGGATGTTATGCATTAGATATATTTGGACTGTATAATGTCAAATTACAAGTTTGAAGGCAAGTACGTGCCAATACTGACACATGGCGAAGGCACTTATCAGCCTTTTCTAACATCTCAACAGGAAGTCAAAGTGTATTTACGCATCATTACGCCAACCCTTTCAACACATAGTGATTATTAGCCCAAATTCCTCACAGTATATAATCATCTAGAATTAATGTTTTATCCATTATACACCACAATTCTCTGGGGACAGCTTTCTCCATTTTTATTAATTCAGAAAGATACCCATTTGAAATACGTCTCTCCACTCATCTTTTTGCTTCCACTATCCGTCCCTAGAGTGCAGCATGAGTTAACCTCAGAGTTTTCTCTCTTCAGCATGATGATACTAGCAGTAATGTAATTACAAGGGAAACCACTTAATCACTTTCATTTTTCGAACAAGAAATATGTGTGAAAAATGGCTCATGGCTTCTTTCTGAAATTTCCAGTACCCGATTCTGCTTTTAGGTATCATGGTTTGTGTAACTAAATTTGATACTACTTTAAATGACCTTACCACATTGGGTAAACCATGTAAAAAACACGTCTGAAAATGGAGTCTCTGATTTGATTTCTTAACCTAACTTATGTTCAGTACTGACTTTCAGGAATGATATTACTGATAGGTGGCACTCAAATCCGTGTCCTCTTTGAATATTCATATTCCCAGGCGAGCACTGCATGACCTATAAGTCTCCTTGTAGCTACCATGGAAAGGAGGTGGGGTAGAGGGGCCAGTTCCTCTGTGTCCCTCACTCGAAAGGGCCCACTTGGAGTGACTGACACTTAACTAAATCAGCATGTAAAGCACTCCAATACAGTTATTCACTGTGGTAGAGCAGAAAGACATTACCTCCCATCACTACCACTCTTCGGTCTGTTTAGACCAGTGGCCTGCAGAAAGGCAAAGTGGTGCATCGGATGCATCCTGCGTGAAGTGGTATGATTAAATCATTGCACCAGAAAGTCACCTCATTGGTCCGCTTGTGCCATGCCAGTGGACTCACCTGGATCCCGGGTTTAGTGAGTATATATAATGCTTAAAATTTTTTGGGGATTTTTAATAATACTTGTGAGGCTATTATACTGTTTATGGGTCCTCATACAGTGTGGGGGTTACTGTGGGTTCCCTCATCCAGTGTGGGGGCTCTCATATATCATGTGGAACTGCAGTGGGGGCTCTCATACAGTGTTGTGGTCCTTGTACAGTGTGGGAGCTCTCATACAGTGGGGGGGGTTACTGTGGGGGCCCACACATAGTGTTGGTGCTACTGTAGGGGCTCTCATACAGTGTAGGAGCTACAGTTTGAAGGCCCTCATACAGTGTGGGTGCTATTGAGGGGACAAATGTGGGGGCCCTCATACAGTGTGGGTGTGCCCAATACAGTATGAGAATTACTGTGAGGGCCTTCGTACAGTGTTGTGATTACTGTGGTGGCCCTCACACAATGTGGACGTTACTCTAAGGGCTCTTCTACAGTGTGGGGGCTTCTGTGGGGGCCTTCATACAATATGTGGAGTTACTGTAGGGGCACTTCAGTGTGGGATCACTCATACAGTGTAAGGGCTATTGTGGGGGCGGCCCCTCATACAGTATGATGGCTACTGTGGGGCCCTCATACATTGTGACATCTTGTGTGGGGGTTCTTGTACAGTTTGGAGACTACTGTGATGCATCATACTTTGGGGCCCTCATACAATGTGGCAGCAACTGTGGTGAGCCTCATACAGTGTGGGGGCTTTGGTGGGGGACTTCATGCAGTGTGGGGATTACTGTAGGGACTATTAAACAGTGTGAGTTCCCTCATACAATGTGGGAGCAACTGTGGTGGCCCTCATACTGTGTGGGGGCTTTGGTGGGGGCCATTATACAGTGTGGGGCTACTGTGGCGGCTCTCATACAGTGGGAGGGTTACTGCGAGGCATCATACAGGATAATTGTGAGGCCCTCATTCAGTGTGGGGGCCCTCATACAGTTTTTGGACTACAGGGGACCCTCTTATGTGAGAACTACTGTGGGCCTCATACCGTGTGGGATTTACTGTGAGGGCCCTCATTCAGTGTGTGGCCTACTGTGGGGACCAACAAACTGTGTGGGGAATATCGTGGGGGCCCTCATACAATGTGGGGCCTACTGTTGGGGCCTTCATACAATGTTGAGGCTACTGCGGAGGTCCTCAGTGTTGGGACTACTGTGGGGTCCTCATACATTATAGTATTTTTGGCTGGAGCCATTTTACAGTGTGGAGAATTCTGTAGAGAGCAACCTACATTGTGTGGGCATAATACAGTATGAGGGCTTTGTACTTTGGGTGCGAAAATGTGGACACTTTTCTAGGGAACTTACACAGAGCATTAACCCCTTCATGACCCAGCCTATTTTGACCTTAATGACCTGGCCGTTTTTTGCAATTCTGACCAGTGTCCCTTTATGTGGTAATAACTCAGGAACGCTTCAACGAATCCTAGCGGTTCTGAGATTGTTTTTTCGTGACATATTGGGCTTCATGTTAGTGGTAAATTTAGGTCAATAAATTCTGCGTTTATTTGTGATAAAAACAGAAATTTGGCGAAAATTTTGAAAATTTCGCAATTTTCACATTTTTAATTTTTATTCTGTTAAACCAGAGAGTTATGTGACACAAAATAGTTAATAAATAACATTTCCCACATGTATACTTTACATCAGCACAATTTTGGAAACAAATTTTTTTTTTGCTAGGAAGTTATAAGGGTTAAAATTTGACCAGCGATTTCTCATTTTTACAACGAAATTTACAAAACCATTTTTTTTAGGGACCACCTCACATTTGAAGTCAGTTTACGGGGTCTATATGGCTGAAAATACCCAGAAGTGAAAAAATAACTTTTCTTTCCTCAAAAATGATTTTTTAGCCTGGAATTTCCTATTTTGCCAAGGGTAATAGGAGAAATTGGACCCCAAATGTTGTTGTCCAGTTTGTCCTGAGTACGCTGATACCCTATATGTGGGGGTAAACCACTGTTTGGGCGCACGGCAGGGCTCGGAAGGGAAGGCACGCCATTTGGCTTTTTAAATGGAAAATTAGCTCCAATCATTAGCGGACACCATGTCACGTTTGGAGAGCCCTTGTGTGCCTAAACATTGGAGATCCCCCACAAATGACCCCATTTTGGAAACTAGACCCCCAAAGGAACTAATCTAGATGTGTGGTGAGGACTTTGAACCCCCAAGTGCTTCACATAAGTTTATAACGCAGAGCCATGAAAATAAAAATAAAAATTATTTTCTCAAAAATGATCTTTTAGCCTGCAATTTTTTATTTTCCCAAGGGTAACAGGAGAAATTTGACCCAAAAAGTTGTTTTCCAGTTTCTCCTGAGTACAGTGATACCCCATATGTGGGGGTAAGCTACTGTTTGGGCACATGCCGGGGCTTGGAAGTGAAGTAGTGACGTTTTGAAATGCAGACTTTGATGGAATGCTCTGCGGGCGTCATGTTGCGTTTGCAGAGCCCCTGATGTGGCTAAACAGTAGAAACCCCCAACAAGTGACCCCATTTTGGAAACTAGACCCCGAAAGGAACTTATCTAGATGTGTGGTGAGCACTTTGAACCCCCAAGTGCTTCACAGAAGTTTATAACGCAGAGCCGTGAAAATAATAAATACGTTTTCTTTACTCAAAAATAATTATTTAGCCCATAATTTTTTAATTTTCCCAAGGGTAACAGGAGAAATTTGACCCCAATATTTGTTGTCCAGTTTCTCCTGAGTACGGTGATACCCCATATGTGGGGGTAAACTACTGTTTGGGTACATGCCGGGGCTCAGAAGTGAAGTAGTGACGTTTTGAAATGCAGACTTTGATGGAATGCTCTGCGGGCGTCATGTTGCGTTTGCAGAGCCCCTGATGTGGCTAAACAGTAGAAACCCCCCACAAGTGACCCCATTTTGGAAACTAGACCCCGAAAGGAACTTATCTAGATGTGTGGTGAGCACTTTGAACCCCCAAGTGCTTCACAGAAGTTTATAACGCAGAGACGTGAAAATAATAAATACATTTTCTTTCCTCAAAAATAATTATTTAGCCCAGAATTTTTTAATTTTCCCAAAGGTAACAGGAGAAATTTGACCCCAATATTTGTTGTCCAGTTTCTCCTGAGTACGGTGATACCCCATATGTGGGGGTAAACTACTGTTTGGGCACATGCCGGGGCTCGGAAGTGAAGTAGTGACGTTTTGAAATGCAGACTTTGATGGAATGCTCTGCGGGCGTCATGTTGCGTTTGCAGAGCCCCTGGTGTGGCTAAACAGTAGAAACCCCCCACAAGTGACCCCATTTTGGAAACTAGACCCCGAAAGGAACTTATCTAGATGTGTGGTGACTACTTTGAACCCCCAAGTGCTTCACAGAAGTTTATAACGCAGAGCCGTGAAAATAATAAATACGTTTTCTTTCCTCAAAAATATTTATTTAGCCCAGAATTTTTTATTTTCCCAAGGGTTACAGGAGAAATTGGACCCCAAAAGTTGTTGTCCAGTTTCTCCTGAGTACGCTGATACCCCATGTGTGGGGGTAAACCACTGTTTGGGCACACGTCGGGGCTCAGAAGGGAAGTAGTGACTTTTGAAATGCAGACTTTGATGGAATGGTCTGCGGGTGTCACGTTGCGTTTGCAGAGCCCCTGGTGTGCCTAAACAGTAGAAACCCCCCCACAAGTGACCACATTTTAGAAACTAGACCCCCCAAGGAACTTATCTAGATATGTGGTGAGCACTTTGAACCCCCAAGTGCTTCACACACGTTTACAACACAGAGCCGTGAAAATAAAAAATCATTTTTCTTTCCTCAGAAATGATGTTTTAGCAAGCATTTTTTTATTTTCACAAGGGTAACAGGAGAAATTGGACCCCAGTAATTGTTGCGCCGTTTGTCCTGAGTATGTTGGTACCCCATATGTGGGGGTAAACCCCTGTTTGGGCACACGTTGGGGCTCGGAAGTGAGGGAGCACCATTTGACTTTTTGAATACAAGATTGGCTGGAATCAATGGTGGCGCCATGTTGCGTTTGGATACCCCTGATGTGCCTAAACAGTGGAAACCCCTCAATTCTACCTCCAACACTAACCCCAACACACCCCTAACCCTAATCCCAACTGTAGCCATAACCCTAATCACAACCCTAACCGCAACACACCCCTAACCACAACCCTAACCTCAACACACCCCTAACCCTAACCACAACCCTAATTCCAACCCTAACCCTAAGGCTATGTGCCCACGTTGCGGATTCGTGTGAGATTTTTCAGCATCATTTTTGAAAAATCTGCGGGTAAAAGGCACTGCGTTTTACCTGCGGATTTACCGTGGATTTCCAGTGTTTTTTGTGCGGATTTCACCTGTGGAATACTATTGAGGAACAGGTGTAAAACGCTGCGGAATCCGCACAAAGAATTGACATGCTGCGGAAAATACAACGCAGCATTTCCGCGTGGTATTTTCCGCACCATGGGCACAGCGGATTTGGTTTTCCATAGGTTTACATGGTACTGTAAACCTGATCGAACACTGCTGCGATTCCGCAGTGGCCAATCCGCTGCGGATCCGCATCCAAATCCGCACCGTGTGCACATGGCCTAATTCTAAAGGTATGTGCACACGCTGCGGAAAACGCTGCGGATCCGCAGCAGTTTCCCATGAGTTTACAGTTCAATGTAAACCTATGGAAAACAAAAATCGCTGTACACATGCTACAGAAAAACGGCACGGAAACGCAGCGGTTTACATTCCGCAGCATGTCACTTCTTTCTGCGGATTCCACAGCGGTTTTACAACTGCTCCAATAGAAAATCGCAGTTGTAAAACTGCAGTGAAATGCGCAGAAAAACCTCGGTAAATCTGCCATAAATCCGCAGCGGTTTAGCACTGCGGATTTATCAAATCCGTAGCGTAAAAATCCGCAGAGGACCAGAATATGTGTGCACATACCGAAACCCTAACCCTAACCCTAACCCTAGTTCTTACCCCAACCTTAGTGGAAGAAAAAAAAAAATCTTTATTTTATTATTGTCCCTACCTATGGGGTGACAAAGGGGGGGGGGTCATTCAGTATTTTTTTTATTTTGATCACTGCGATAGGTTTTATCGCAGTGATCAAAATGCACTTGAAACGAATCTGACGGCCGGCAGATTCGGCGGGCGCACTGCGCATGCGCCCACCATTTTGGAAGATGGCGTCGCCCAGGAAAGAAGACGGACGGACCACGGGAGGCTCGGTAAGTATGATGGGGTGGAGGGAGCACGGGGGGGGGAGGGTGGATTGGAGCATGGGGGGGTAAATCGGAGCACGGGGGGGTGGATCGGAGCACGGGGGGTGCATTGGAGCATCGGGGGGTGGATCGGACTGCAGGGGGGGTGGATCAGACTGCTGGGGGGGTGGTCGGAGTGCAGGGGGGGTGGTTGGAGCACGGGGGTGAGCGGACAAGAGCACGGGGGGGAACGGACAGGAGGACGGAGGGGAGCGGAGCAGTGTAAAGGACAGATCGGAGGGCTGGGGGGGGCGATCGGTGGGGTGGGGGCATATCAGTGTTTCCAGCCATGGCCGATGATATTGCAGCATCGGCCATGGCTGGATTGTAATATTTCACCAGTTATAATAGGTGAAATATTACAAATCGCTGATTGGCAGTTTCACTTTTAACAGCCAATCAGAGCGATCGTAGCCACGGGGGGGGGGGGGGGGGAGTGAAGCCACCCCCCCTGGGCTAAACTACCACTCCCCCTGTCCCTGCAGATCGGGTGAAATGGGAGTTAACCCTTTCACTGGATCTGCAGGTTATAAATGGTATAGTCTCTAACTGGGTCGCTGTGACCAGTGGGGTACCGCAGGGGTCAGTATTGGGACCTGTTCTCTTCAACATATTCATTAATGATCTGGTAGAAGGTTTACACAGTAAAATATCGATATTTGCAGATGATACAAAACTATGTAAAGCAGTTAATACAAGAGAAGATAGTATTCTGCTACAGATGGATCTGGATAAGTTGGAAACTTGGGCTGAAAGGTGGCAGATGAGGTTTAACAATGATAAATGTAAGGTTATACACATGGGAAGAAGGAATCAATATCACCATTACACACTGAATGGGAAACCACTGGGTAAATCTGACAGGGAGAAGGACTTGGGGATCCTAGTTAATGATAAACTTACCTGGAGCAGCCAGTGCCAGGCAGCAGCTGCCAAGGCAAACAGGATCATGGGGTGCATTAAAAGAGGTCTGGATACACATGATGAGAGCATTATACTGCCTCTGTACAAATCCCTAGTTAGACCGCACATGGAGTACTGTGTCCAGTTTTGGGCACCAGTGCTCAGGAAGGATATAATGGAACTAGAGAGAGTACAAAGGAGGGCAACAAAATTAATAAAGGGGATGGGAGAACTACAATACCCAGATAGATTAGCGAAATTAGGATTATTTAGTCTAGAAAAAAGACGACTGAGGGGTGATCTAATAACCATGTATAAGTATATAAGGGGACAATACAAATATCTCGCTGAGGATCTGTTTATACCAAGGAAGGTGACGGGCACAAGGGGGCATTCTTTGCGTCTGGAGGAGAGAAGGTTTTTCCACCAACATAGAAGAGGATTCTTTACTGTTAGGGCAGTGAGAATCTGGAATTGCTTGCCTGAGGAGGTGGTGATGGCGAACTCAGTCGAGGGGTTCAAGAGAGGCCTGGATGTCTTCCTGGAGCAGAACAATATTGTATCATACAATTAGGTTCTGTAGAAGGACGTAGATCTGGGGATTTATTATGATGGAATATAGGCTGAACTGGATGGACAAATGTCTTTTTTCGGCCTTACTAACTATGTTGCAGGGACGCGATCATTCTGTGACACAGCATATGCGTCACAGGTCGGATTGGCACCGACTTTCATGACGCATACGCTGTGTCACAGGTCGGGAAGGGGTTAATATTTTTTAGGGGGCAATTTTACCATCTAGAGGGCAAAAAGGAGACATTTTACTTTGCAGTGGGCACTAGTATGCGCGGCACCAATTGGAGAACTGTTTTTGTGCCAAATAATAGGAACACATATGACTGCAGCTGGACGGAGTATCAGCAGGATGAAGAGTTTGTGAAGGTTGGGAAGAGATGAGAACGGTGCTGGAAATGTAAAAAGACAAACGTTTCTTTGTTATTAAAACTATGTCACCATGGAACAGACAGACCAACTGTTGAGGGGAATTTATTACCAGGAGTAAGATTCTCCTCACAGGGAGTAAACAGGGGGTTAATAGAGATAAAGCAAACAGTAAACAGTTATGCGGAATCTAAATGGTTAACGAGTGTTCTTGTAACTTATTCTTGTAACTTATCAGTCCAGGGAGGTCCTGACTGGAGGGTCCTAATCCAACGTGGGTACAGTCACCAGCAGCGCTTGAGATCCTAAAGTCTCTCCTGGGAACTGGAAACTCCGGGGTTAAGTCTTTGCAGTCTTTTCTCCAGTGAAGCTGGAAGCAGGAAGTAACACAGCCACTCTGCTGCACAGTCTCTGTATATTAGCCTGGCAGTCTTTCTGCAGTAGCAATGCTACACACACACTGAGCAGTTTACTTGTCACACTCATGGGTCCTGGCTTATCACTGCAGTCACTGGGGCTGCGAGCTCAGGTCACTGTCAGGGTATACGTCTTCTCTGATTACGGAGGCTTCCACGTCCACACTCTCACATCCAGCCTTCACTATGGCTTGTATCTCAGCCTCAGTGCCCTAACGGGGAGCACTCTCTCTCGGGGAGCACGGCGCTGCAGCCTGTTTTCTCTCTGGCACACTGTCCCCTCTGTCGCATGTGCTCTGCTCTCCCGCTCTTTTCTGACCACACCCCTCTCTCTTCCTCTCTCCCCCTCAGCAGTCACATGGTCCCTTCTGTCCAGGGCAGAAAGTCCTCCCCCCAAAAACCCAGCTGTCCGAGTAAGTGGTTCCAGATAAGAAGCAGAGAAAGCAACCTCACAGCTGGAAGAAGCCATATCGGTCAGGGCCACATGGAAAAGACAGGAAACGGAAAGACTCCATCAAAAAGAACGTCATCTGTAATTCACTATCTATAAATCTACTGTAATCTTACATGTTTTGCAGGACTGGCATCTACCGCTATATGGTCAATGTGTGTCAGTAATATTAGTCTTGGTCTTTGTATAGAGATTTATTTTCAATAACAGTATGGTCATCTGCTGAGGATCCCAATATATCCACAATTAGGGTGCTCCACCTTAGTTGTAAACATGGTTATCTGGTTAGGGGCCAACTCAGATATTTTGCCCTCCTGAGCTTAACCTGTAGCTATGCTTCTGCCCCTACATTTCCTGCCAGAGGCATCTCACCCAGCCTTGTCAGATCTCCTGCTTTGCACCAATGAAGGTCAAGCACCCCAAAACACATGTCTGCAAATGGAGTTTCAGATTTCGGTTTCTATCCTATGGTAAGGCATATGGCAAAGCCAAGACCAAGTTCACGTATTGTGGATGTGTCACAGAATTGTGTGAAATCCACACTGAAAGTATGCAGCAATATACAGTACAATACAAGTCAATCATTTTATGAAAATCACAATCACATGTTGCAGAAAAAAATCTGCACAAAAATAAAAGCATGATGTGGATTTTGAATCTGAAGCATGCTTATCACTATGTGGATTTTCATTAAGACTTTCACACTATTCAATGTTTAGTAAATTTGTAAGGGGGACGACAGCACGTGGGTACCTGCGTGCCAGGTCCAGAACTGAAAAGGCTGCATCCCCTTTTCCCGGGGAAGAAGCTTTACTGTGGCAGAAGTTCCTCCTGACCAAGGGGGGCAGGGATATAAACGGAGAAAGCGTGCGTAGCAGAGCAGTTTGACACCAACTCAGGGCAGCACGCAGTCAGGCAAGTGCTATGCTCAGCTCCCCCACTGGGAACCGGCGCTGTGACAGGCCTCACCATCTGCAGAGGGACAGATGCGCTGAGGGGAGCCATGTACTCAGCAGCAGTTTGGAGAGAGACTTGGCAGGAACAGGTAGTGCGCAGCAGGGACCAGTGAGTACTGCGGCCCCAGAGCATCCGTACAGCGCAGTCCCTTGCCCAAACACCACCACCGCTACCATAGACTGTGAGGAGAGACGTGCATAGTGCCCGTTGGTCACCACGGAGTGAGGTGTGGAACGTTCCGGGCTAGTGAGTACTGTGTGCATGCTGCCAGAGAGAGATCGGGTGCAGTACCCTGCCAGAGAAGCTTGATTCATACGTCCTTCACAAAGGACGACCTTACTTCAGTCCTCTATGGTCCAATCCTTATGGTCTTTGGCAAACTTCAGCCTGGTTCACCTTTGCTTCTCATTGAAGCAATGAGAAAAACAGTTGATGCCTTCTGCCCTGGCAATGTTCCCCAACTCTGAGGACTGTTTTATCTAGCAGGACAATGTGCCATGCCACACAGCTAGGTCAATCAAGGTGTGGATGAAGGACCACCACATCAAATCCCTGTCATGGCCAGCCCAATCTCCAGACCAAAACCCCATTCAAAACCTCTGGAATGTAATCAGGAGGAAGATGGATAGTCACAAGCCATCAAACAAAGAAGAACTGCTTACATTTGTGTACCAGGAGTGGCATAAGGTCACCCAAAAGCAGTGTGAAAGACTGGTGGAAAGCATGCCAAGATGCATGAAAGCTGTGATTAAAAATCATGGTTATTCCACAAAATATTGATTTCTGAACTATTCCGGAGTTAAATCATTTGCATTGTTGTTTCTAAATGATTATGATCTTGTTTTGTTTTTTTTTTGCGTTATTTGAGCAATGCATTTTTTTGTTATTTTGACCATTTCTCATTTTCAGAAAATAAATACAAAATTTATTGCTTGGAACTTTGGAGACATGTTGTCAGTAGTTTATAGAATAAAAGAGCAATTTACATTTTACTAAAAAATATACCTATAAAGAGAAAAATCAGACAAACTGAAAATTTTGCAGTGGTCTCTTAATTTTTATCAGAGCCGTATGTTTTGAAAAAAATTTTCACATTCAGCAGACAGGAGCAAGTGCCTGCGCTGTAGCATGATCACATCTATACTGTCCATTTAATCGATGATATAAATATATTCACAAAAAAATTCTGACTCAAAATGGCAGTGGCCGTGCCTGCGTAGCAACATCTATCGGCAATCCGATAGATGCTACTGTAGAGGCGCCGCTGGTGCCATTTTGCTAGAAAAAAATTGTCTCCTTGAAGATGGCGCTGGTGGCACCTGTGCAGTGGCATCTATGGGTGATACGATAGATGCTACTACGCAGGCGCCTCCGATGCCATCTTGGTGGAGACAATTTTTTTTTTCCTCTAGCAAAATGGCACCATCGGGGATATTGGCCTAATGTTTTATGTCTTAATTCATTCATTTATCATATATACAGTAGACACGATGATTACAGTGTTTGTTGTCCCATCGTGGTCATGTGACATGGGTGGAGCTAATGACGCGCTTCCGCCGCTTTCATGTTAAATGCTGCTGCCAGAGATTGATAGTGGCATTTATCATGTTAACAGCCGCGGGTGGACCTCGATTGCACCTACCCTGTGGCTGTTAGGGGCACATGTCAGCTGATTAAATCAAACAAACATTGCTGATTAAATCAGCTGACATGCTGGAAAAGTGTTTTTTGTAACAGTTGGAAGGGACCTTAAGGGTCATCGTGGCCAACACCCTGCTCAATGCAGCGCATTAGTCACTAAACCATTTCAGACAGATGTTTGTCCAGCCTCTGTTTGAATATTTCCATTGAAGGAGAACTCATCACCTTTCATGGTAGCCTCTCCACTCATTGACCACTGTCAAATTGTTTGTTCTAATATCGAATCTACCTTTTCCCTTTCAGATTCATTCAATTGCTTCTCATCTTTCCATGTGCAAATCAGAAAAAGGATGATTCCTCTACACTGTGACATCCCTTCAGAAATTTGTAGACAGCTATTAAGTCTCCTCTTAGCCTTCTTTTTTGCCAGCTAAACATTCCTCCTCCTCATAGCAATCGCTGGGACGATCAGCTGAATAGACAGAGGCTGTAAGGAGGGGGACCTGGGTGACAGTCTGACACACGCAGTGCGCATGCCCAGGAATCCTAGCCCCGCACTGTGCATAATGCATAACACAGTGCGGGGCAGGGATTCCCGAGGTGGGTGGCCGCACTGCCCGCACAGGCGCAGTCTGCAAGCCTGGCTGGGACATCAGACCGCCAGAGCTTACTGCGCCTGTCCCACAAAGTTTTACACAGCGCAGGCACTGGTTTTGAAGAGAAAACAGCGCAGATGGGGCGGCGCCGAAAGCCCCTGAAGATGTGAGTGACGGCAGAGTACCGTTCAAGCTGGGGATTGAGGCCCCCCTCCGTGGACAAAGATAGGTATTTTTGAAAAGTTTCAAAGCGCTTTATTTTAGTAATACATGAACACAAAACTAAAAGAGCCACCTTGTTAGAATGCAGCATTACTGCTGCACAAGGTGGCTCTTTTAGTTTATAACGGCTGCAGGGGGGTGACAGTGGCCCTTTAAAGTCTGAGTACTTGCTGGTCATCCTCTTATAATCCAAAATTCAAGCATTATCGCTGCCTCCTAAATTCCCAGCTACCTTTGCAGCTGTCAGCAAGAGAAGATGCAAATTTTCTGGACCCATTACTTTTGCCTGAGAAAGATTCCCAAGAAATATCTGGATAGTTAAAATCTTCCATCATCACAATGTTGTACTTTTTTGAGAACAGAGACATCTCATGTAAAGAGTTCATCCATATCTTCAGTCTGTACAGGTGGCCTATAGTAAACATCTACAATAGTGTCCTTTCTGTTCTTCTCTCCTTGTATTCTTACCCAAACAGTTTCTACAGGGCTAGCAGTCTCTGAAAGATGGATCTTTGTGGAGATATTAACCCCCTTCACGACATGTGCCGTACTAGTACTATGCATGTCATGTCTCCCCCATTGATGTGGGCTCCGGTGTTGAGCCCACATCAAAGCCAGGACATGTCAGCTGTTTTGTACAGCTGACATGTGCCCACAATAGCGGCATGTGGAATCGCAATCCACCCGCCGCTATTAACTAGTTAAATGCCGCTGTTAAAAACCAGGATCATCGCCGGAGCCCACATTAATCAGGGGGAGGCGACCTATGACGTACCTATATATCATACGTCGTAATAGGGTTAAAAACTCAGCTTTACATTGGCACCAGAAATGCATCAAATTATGGGGAAAATGCCTTGATAAATGCAGCAATAATCAGACGATACACTAGAAACCAAATGTCACATATTGACGCTAAATAAAGATGAGAAAGTTCCAACTTCTACTACTGAATGAATGAACAAAAAATAAATAGACAGGTCCCAATTAGAGATGAGCAGGATCCACCATAATTTGCAAAATAAATCTTGCCAAATCAGACAAGGGGATTTTCTGGATATGTTTTCTCATTTTGACTCTCATAGTTGTGGTCTATCTATGATGTTAATTACAGGTCTCTCTCATCTTTTTAAGTGGGAGAACTTGCACAATTGGTGGCAGACTAAATACTTTTTTCCTCATTCTATTAAGGGACTGTGTGATACATAATAAGGCTACATTCCTGTATCTGTGTGCAGTGTTGGTGTGCTGCCCGCTTTTACAGACCCATTGATCATGTCCTATGCTGATCCTCAAAATCAGATCAGCACAAAACATTCTCAGATCCGTGATTTTCATGTATGTGTGAAGGGACTTATAAAACTCTACAAGCCCGTGTGCCGTCAGATAAAGAAAATCTGGAAGCACACGGGCATTTCACACAAATGTGACAATGTAGTATAAGGAATTTTACAGATACCATTATTACTCCAAGTCACACAGAACAGATATGTAATAATATCTACATCAAAAGAGAATGAAGCAAAAAGCAAAACATTGTTCATTTCACACAAAACTCCAAAAATGGACCAGACAAAAGTATTGGCGCCCTCAGCCTAATACTTGGTTGCACAGCCTTTAGCCAAAATAACTGCGACCAACTGCTTCTGGTAACCATCAATGAGTTTCTTACAAAGCTCTGCTGGAATTTTAGACCATTCTTCTTTGGCAAACTGCTCCAGGTCCCTGATATTTGAAGGGTGCCTTCTCCAAACTGCCATTTTTAGATCTCTCCACAGGTGCTCTATGGGATTCAGGTCTGGACTCATTGCTGGCCACCTTAGAAGTCTCCAGTGCTTTCTCTCAAACCATTTTCTAGAGCTTTTTGAAGTGTGTTTTAGGTCATTGTCCTGCTGGAAGACCCATGACCTCTGAGGGAGACCCAGCTTTCTCACACTGGGCCCTACATTATGCTGAAAAATTTGTTGGTAGTCTTTAGACTTCATAATGCCATGCACACGGTCAAGCAGTCCAGTGCCAGAGGCAGCAAAGCAACCCCAAAACATCAGGGAACCTCCGCCTTGTTTGACTGTAGGGAATGTGTTCTTTTCTTTGAATGCCTCTTTTTTCCTCCTGTAAACTCTATGTTGGAGCCTTTGCCCAAAAAGCTCCACTTTTGTCTCATCTGACCAGAGAACATTCTTCCATAACGTTTTTAGGCTTTTTCAAGTAAGTTTTGGCAAACTCCAGCCTGGCTTTATTATGTCTCAGGGTAAGAAGTGGGGTCTTCCTGGGTCTCCTACCATACAGTCCCTTTTCATTCAGACGCCGACGGATAGTACAGGTTGACACTGTTGTACCCTCGGACTGCAGGTCAGCTTGAACTTGTTTGGATGTTAGTCGAGGTTCTTTATCCAACATCCACACAATTTTGCATTGAAATCTCTTGTCAATTTTTCTTTTCCTGCCATATCTAGGGAGTCACAGTGCCATGGGCTTTAAACTTCTTGATGACACTGCGCACGGTAGACACAGGAACATTCAGGTCTTCGGAGATGGACTTGTAGCCTTGAGATTGCTCATGCTTTCTCAGAATTTGGTTTCTCAAGTCCTCAGACAGTTCTTTGGTCTTCTTTCTTTTCTCCGTGCTCAATGTGGTACACACAAGGACACAGGACAGAGGTTGAGTTAACTTTAATCCATGTCAACTGGCTGCAAGTGTGATTTAGTTATTGCCAACATCTGTTAGGTGCGACAGGTAAGTTATAGGTGCTGTTAATTACACAAATTAGAGAAGCATCACATGATTTTTCGAACAGTGCCAAATAGTGTTGAGCATTCCGATACCGCAAGTATCGGGTATCGGCCGATATTTGCGGTATCGGAATTCCGATACCGAATTCCGATACTTCCTGTGTATCGGATACCGGAATCGGAAGTTCCCAGAATTCAAACAGAACGCAGCAGCCAATGAGGAATGATTGGAAGTGTGGGTACATCCTGTTTAGCATGGTGGGCATGTAAGTACTGGCAAGGCTGTAATTGGCTGCTGAAATGATGTCACTCTGCACTATAAAAAACGCTGCCGCCATTTTGCACTCACTCTGCTGTGATTTCAGTTAGGGACAGGACGCTGTGTTCTAACTGAGGGCCAGTTGAGCTAGCTAATTGCTTTATTTTCCTTTCCAAAGGCTAATTTAGCAAAACGCTGTGTGTTCTTCACTGTTCACCTTGCTCTTGCCTTGCAGCGCTGTTTTAACAGCGTTCTGCAAGGTCTCTGTGTGTGTGTGTGTGTGCAGCTCACTCTGTAGTCTGTGTGCAGCCATATACCCGGTTGTATTCAGCTCAGGGGGGGTTCACACTGCCTCACACAGTTGTCCTTTTTTGCTCATAGTGCAGCCTGCTGCACATTTTTTCTCAAATTTCCTATTAGTGTTTTTCCACCCGTCTCCAGCTAAATTGTGGAAAAACACTACATAGGATAACCTAGAGGGTTTTTTTTGGGCCTTGCAGCGCCGTTTACGGCTGTCTGCACGGTCTCCGTGTGAGCCCAGCTCGCCCTGTAGTCTGTGTGCAGCCATAGCCGGTTGGATTCAGCTCAGGGTTCGTTACTGGCTCATACCTTGAGAAAAATTTTCCTTTCTTTCAAATAGTGCAGCCTGTTTAAAAATTTAAAAAAAAAATCCCTATTAGTGTTTTTCCACCCGTCTCCAGCTAAATAGTGGAAAAACACTACATAGGATAACCTAGAGGGGGGTTTTTGGGCCTTGCAGCGCCGTTTACAGCTGTCTGCACGGTCTCCGTGTGAGCCCAGCTCGCCCTGTAGTCTGTGTGCAGCCATAGCCGGTTGGATTCAGCTCAGGGTGCGTTACTGCCTCATACCTTGAAAAACAATTTCCTTTTTTTCAAATAGTGCAGCCTGTTTAAAATTTAAAAAAAAAAATTCCTATTAGTGTCTTTCCACCCGTCTCCAGCTAAATAGTGGAAAAACACTACATAGGATAACCTAGAGGAGGGTTTTTTGGCCTTGCAGCGCCGTTTACGGCTGTCTGCACGGTCTCTGTGTGAGCGCAGCTCGCCCTGTAGTCTGTGTGCAGCCATAGCCGGTTGGATTCAGCTCAGGGTGCGTTACTGCCTCATACCTTGAAAAACAATTTCCTTTTTTTCAAATAGTGCAGCCTGTTTAAAATTTAAAAAAAAAAATCCCTATTAGTGTTTTTCCACCCGTCTCCAGCTAAATAGTGGAAAAACACTACATAGGATAACCTAGAGGGGGGTTTTTGGGCCTTGCAGCGCCGTTTACGGCTGTCTGCACGGTCTCCGTGTGAGCCCAGCTCGCCCTGTAGTCTGTGTGCAGCCATAGCCGGTTGGATTCAGCTCAGGGTGCGTTACTGCCTCATACCTTGAAAAACAATTTCCTTTTTTTCAAATAGTGCAGCCTGTTTAAAATTAAAAAAAAAAATTCCTATTAGTGTCTTTCCACCCGTCTCCAGCTAAATAGTGGAAAAACACTACATAGGATAACCTAGAGGAGGGTTTTTTGGCCTTGCAGCGCCGTTTACGGCTGTCTGCACGGTCTCCGTGTGATTTAAACTAGCTCTGTAGCCCGATCTGCACAAAAAAAAAAGTAAAGTTCACCAAACACATTTGAAAAATAATAAAGTTTAGTCCACACTTTACAACATTAGTGTTTCTTACACCTGTTAGAAGGAGCATTTCAGGAATAAGCACGCTAAGGCCTTAGTACTTTTCTGCTTATCTTTATCTGTCAACCAAGATGAAGAGGGCAGGGAGTAAGGCACGTGGGCGTGTGCGCGGAGCAGGGAGAGGAGCAGGGAGAGGACGTGGTGATTCTGTGCCTGCTGCGGGCGCCGGTGACTCGTCGTCACTCAGTTTCAGCAGGGAACAGTCCTTCATGCGCAGCTTTGTCGGAGAGCGCCGTGCACCGCTGCTGCGTGAAGACCAAATTGAAGCCGTTGTCGGGTGGATGGCAGCTAACGCCTCGGCATCGACTTCAGTTAGTGCCACATCCTCTCAGGCACAGAGCACTGGAGAGCAGCCATCTGTCTCTTCACCACCTGCCAAATTGGCCAGGCAGTCAGAGAGCCCAGGACAGGAGCCGTCTCTACTTCTGTTCTCTGAATCTCTTGGCTTGGAAACAGGGGGCCAGCCAAGCAGCATTGGAGAAATGGAAGAAGAGGCAGTGTGCAGTGATGCCCAACAGCTTTTTCTCTCTGACTCTGAAGAGGCAGGTGGGCCAGTGCCTCCGGTGACCACAGCGCAGTACGCATCTGATGATGAAACTCAGGTGCCGCTTTCTGATGCGTACTGTGCTGCCGAGACTACCCAGGAGGAGCAGTTGGTGGCAGAGGGTAGTGGAGATGATGAGGTCCTTGACCCATCGTGGCGTGAGGAACAGGAAGGTGGTGGGAGCAGCTCTGAGGAAGAGCTTCCCCTTACGGGCCAAAGAGGGAGAGGGAGGGGGAAGACTGCGGAGCCTGTAGCCTCCACTTTGGCACCCGTTAGGAGCCTGTCTCTTTCCAAAGCCAAAAAGGGCGCTCCCAAGACTTGCAGTGCCTGGTCCTTTTTTGACACAGTTGCAGATGACATTTGTTTTGTCAAATGCAAGCTGTGTCATCAGAAAGTAAAAAGAGGTAAAAGTGTCAGCAACCTCAATACCACAAATATGTGGAAACATGTGCGGACCAGGCACGCGGTGGAGTTACAGAAACACAGTGAAGACGTAGGCCAACCAACAGCGGCAGCTACCACCTCTTCATCTCGTGTTGCCTCTTCCTCCACTGTTGTCCAGAGACCTAGTGTAATTCCACCCACAGCACCACCTTCCCAGTCATCCTCACACTCCCAGTCTACTCTACAGCCATCGGTAGTACAGGCATGGGAGAAAAGGCGGGCATTCTCGGCCAACCACCCCCGAGCACAGGCTCTGAATGCAGGCATTGCCAAACTGTTGTCCCTGGAAATGCTCTCGTTCAGGCTGGTGGAGACTGACAGCTTCCGTGACTTGATGGCATTGGCAGTCCCACAGTACAAGGTGCCCAGCTGCTTTTACTTCAGCAGGCAGGCTGTCCCTGCCCTGCACAGGCATGTTGAGGCAAACATAAAACATGCGCTACTGAACGCCGTCAGTAGCAAGGTCCACCTCACCACCGATGCGTGGACCAGTCAGCATGGACAGGGGCGATATGTTTCCCTCACTGCCCATTGGGTTAATGTTGTTGAGCCAGGTACAGATCGTGCGAGTGGAGCAGGACGTGTCCTGCCCACTCCAAGGATTGCAGGAATCCAGTCTGTACGCATCGACTCCTCCTCTTACACCAGTTCCTCAGATTCCTCTCTGCAGGATCCGTCACAGTCCACCTCCACATGGACCCGTGAACGTTTACCTATGACCGACATGAGCACAGCCGTGGCCAAACGTCAGCAGGCCGTCTTGAAACTAGTTTCATTGGGGCATCGAAGCCACACAGCGCAGGAGCTCTGGAATGCCATCAAGCAGGAGAGCGATGTGTGGTTACTGCCAGCGAATCTCCAGCCAGGCATGGTAGTGTGTGACAATGGCCGAAATCTGGTGGCAGCTTTGGCCCTTGGCAACCTCACTCACATCCCATGTCTGGCACATGTGCTCAATTTGGTTGTGCAGAGTTTTCTGAGGGACTATCCGGATCTTGATGCCCTGCTGCACAAGGTCCGCCTAGAGTGTGCTCACTTGAGGCATTCCAGCTTGGCCAGATCCCGCATTGCTGCTCTGCAGCGCCGATTCCGCCTTCCAGAACACCGTATCATATGTGACCTACCTACCCTGTGGAATTCCACGTTACATATGTTGGAGCGGTTGTGTGAGCAGCAGCAAGCAGTTATGGAGTACCAGCTGCATCAGGCGCAAAGAAGTCGCAGTCAGCGCCGATCAGACTTCACAACCACAGAGTGGGCCACTATGAAGGACGTCTGCCAGGTTTTGCGTCCTTTTGATTATTCCACGCGGATGGCAAGTGCAGATGATGCACTAGTCAGCATGACTGTCCCCCTTATCTGCCTGCTTCAGCAAACTTTGCAAGGGTTAAGGGATGATGTTGTGGAAGAGGTGGAGGATGAGGAGTCACCTTTTCCATCAGCTTCTGGAGAGTCAGCGCCACGTGGTTCCTCACAAAGGGGTACGCAGGGGCCAATTTGTGAGGAGGATGAGGAGGAGTCAATGGAGGAGGAAGAGCTCCGTCCAGAGGAGGGAGCGACACAATTGTCCAGTGGTCAGTGTGTACAGCGAGGGTGGGGTGATGACGAGCGGGCAGAGATCATGTCTCAAGCAGGGGACAGCGTTTCTGGGCCAGTTGGCACTCTGCAGCACATGGTGGATTTCATGCTGCAGTGCCTGAGAAACGACCGCCGCATCGACCACATTCTCAACATGCCTGATTATTGGGTGTTCACCCTCCTCGATCCTCGCTACCGGGACAACGTCCAAAACCTCATCCCTGCGTTGACCCGGGAGCGTAAATTGCGGGAGTACCACGACACACTGGTGAATTCCATCATCTTCTCCTGTCCAACTGAGAGGAGTGCTGCTAGTGCTTTACAAAGCAGCTCAGTGCGTCGAGGCAGTGGGGGAGGCTCTGCCCAAAGAGGGAGCAGAAGCAGTGCCTCTGCCCAAGGCAAGCCCAGTATGGCACAACTCTGGCACACTTTTGTGTGCCCGCCCCAAATGTCTACACCATCACCGGCGGCTCCAGTCAGCAGGAGGCAACGGTTCGGTCAGATGGTGACAGACTACATGGCTTGCCCTCTTACTGTACTCCCAGACGGCTCTTCCCCGTTCAAGTTTTGGGTCTCTAAGCTGGATACATGGCCAGAGCTAAGCCAGTATGCATTGGAGGTGCTGGCTTGCCCTGCGGCTAGTGTCTTATCGGAACGTGTCTTTAGTGCCGCAGGTGGTGTACTAACAGACCGTCGCATGCGACTATCCTCCGATAACGTTGACCGGCTTACTTTCCTGAAAATGAACCAGGCCTGGATCTCGCAGGAATTTGCCACTCCTCTGCCTGATTAAGTAATTGGGTGTCATCCAGGTCTCCTGCTGTGTTCATCTTTCTACCACCTGAACTGCTATTCCTGGGCTCCAACACCGCCAGTTGCGGCTCAGAAGTGCAGGCTGCACAGTAAAAACATACGACCCAGTGTTATTGGGTTTCAGTAACGTCAGCTGATCCCCAGCTGTGTAGCCGGCAATGTGTCCTGCGACCGCCACGCTGGCACAACAACCTAAATGTAAGGGAACCTGTCCCCCCCCTCCCGTCGTTTGTTACTGAAAGAGCCATCTTGTGCAGCAGTAATGCTGCACAAGGAAAAGGTAGCTCTTTTTTTTTAGCTCCTTGCACACGCAGAACTTAACACTTATAAAATGTGTTCACTGATACCGTTATACTGTCCCGGAGCTGGGACTTTCCTTCGCAATGTGACGCAGCACAGCCGTCATTCCTACCCCCTTGGTGCCATGCGCTGCCTCCTCAGCGTTGTTTTAAGCTGTCACGGAGCCTGCGCTGTTCTGTTATCCCTTGGGCATGCCCTATTTGCGCTGCCTGTCTTCTGACATAATTTGGTGTCAGGCTGGCTGCGCCTGTGCGGCCGCGCTGCCCGAGATCCCGCCTCGCTGTGTCTTCTGATTGAGTCACACTGCGGGCCTGGGATCCATGGCCATGCGCAGTGCATATCTTCCCCTCGGGCTCTCGCTCATTTCCCTCCGCCTTCTTTAGACTGTGCGCCGTCAGCTGATCCCTAATAGCATGCCATGGCCGTGACACCGCACAGTCTGAAGAAGAGGGAAGGAGGGGAGTGAGAGTCGAGGATATGCACTGTGCATGTCCATGGTTCCAAGGCCCGCAGTGGGATTACGTTGGACGAGACTGCGAGGTGGGATCTGGAGCAGCGTGGACGCACAGGCAGTAACAGCCTGACACCAAATTATGTCAGAAGACAGGCAGCGCTAATTGGGCATGGCCAAGGGCTAACAGAACAGCGCAGGCTCCGTGACAGCTTAAAACAACGCTGAGGAGGCAGCGGACGGCAACAAGGGGATAGGAATGTCAGCTGTGCTGTGTCCCATTACGAAGGAAATTCGCACCTCCGGGACGGTTTAACGGTATAAGGGGACACATTTTTAGTGTTTACTTCGGTGTTTGCAAGGAGCATAATTAAAAGAACCACCTTTTCCTTTTGCATCGTTAGTGCTGCACAAGATGGCTCTTTCAGCTACAAAGAAAGTTCCCTTTCAACTTGCTCCAATCAGGCTTCGGCCTACACTCTGTTCCTCTGCTCCTCCTGCTGTCCCTGGGCTCTAACACCGCCAGTTGGTGCCTGGAAGTGCTGTGTGCACAGTCAACAGTCGCTCCTCTGTTATTGGGGTTCAGTAACGTCAGCTGATCCCCAGCTGTGTGTGCGGCAATACCTCCAATCTGCTCCTCCTGCTGTCCCTGGGCTCTAACACCGCCAGTTGGTGCCTGGAAGTGCTGTGTGCACAGTCAGCAGTCGCTCCTCTGTTATTGGGGTTCAGTAACGTCAGCTGATCCCCAGCTGTGTGTGCGGCAATACCTCCAATCTGCTCCTCCTGCTGTCCCTGGGCTCTAACACCGCCAGTTGGTGCCTGGAAGTGCTGTGTGCACAGTCAACAGTCGCTCCTCTGTTATTGGGGTTCAGTAACGTCAGCTGATCCCCAGCTGTGTATCCGGCAACGTGTCATGCGACCGCCACGCTGGCACAACTAAAATGTAAGGGGACCTGTCGTCCCCCCCCCCTAGGCGTTTGTTACTGAAAGAGCCACCATGTGCAGCACTAATACTGCACAAGGGAAAGGTCGCTCTTGAAATTATGCTCCTTGCAAACGCTGAACTACACACTCATGTAATGTGTCCCCTCACACCGTCCAACCGTCCCGGAGGTGGGACTTTCCTTTGTAATGTGACGCAGCACAGCCGTCATTGCTACCCCCTTGGCACCGTGCGCTGCCTCCTTAGCGTTGTTTGATTCCGTCATGGACCCTGCGCTGTTATGTTATCCCTTGGCCATGCACAGTTTGCGCTGCCCGTCCTCTGACATCATTTGTTGTCGTCCTGGCTGCGCCTGTGCGTCCACGCTGCCCGAAATCACACCTCGCAGTGTCGTCTAATGTGATCCCACAGTGGGCCTGGTATCCATGGCCATGCGCAGTGCATATACTAGCCTCTCACTCCCCTTCTTCACGCTTCTTCAGACTAGGCGGCGTCAGCTGATCCCTAATAGCATGCCACGGCCGTGACGCCGCACAGTCTGAAGAAGCAGGAAGGAGGTGAGTGAGAGGCGATGATATGCACTGCGCATGCCCATGGATCCCTGGCCCGCAGTGGGACTACATTAGATGACACTGCAAGGTTGGATCTAGGGCAGCTTGGACGCACAGGCACTGCCAGCCTGACACCTACATGATGTCAGAAGACGGGCACCGCTAACTGTGCATGGCAAAGGGATAACATTACAGCGCGGGCTCCGTGACAGAACCAAACAACGTTGAGGAGGTGGCGCCCGGCACCAAGGGGGTTGGAATGACGGCTGTGCTGTGTCACATTACAAAGGAAAGTCCCACTTCCGGGATGGTTTGACGGTGTGAGGGGACACATTATATGAGTGTGTACTTCAGCGTTTGCAAGGAGCATAATTTTCGGAGCCACCATTTTCCATGTGCAGGATTACTGCTGTACAAGATGGCTCTTTCAGCAACAAATGCCTGGGGGGGGGGGGGGGTTAAAGGTTCCCTTTCAACTTGCTCCACTGCAGGCTTCGGCCTACACTCTGCTCCTCTTTGATTCCCTGGGTTTCAACACTGTCAGTTGCCACCTGGAAGTGTTGTCTACACAGAAAAAACACTAGGTGATGTGTCAGTGGGGTTCAGCACCGCCAGCTGTTCCCCTGCTGTGTAGTCGGCAACGTGTCCAGCACAAGCCACGCTGGCACAACAGAACAAAAGCTGCCACCAGTGCAGGCTTCAGCCTACACTCTGCTCCTCTCCTCCTCCTGCTGACCCTGGGCTCAAACACCGCTAGTTTTTGCCCGGAAGTGCTAGCTGCACAGAGAAAAACACCAGCCAATGTGTTAGTGGGGTTCAGCACCGCCAGCTGTTCCCCTGCTGTGTAGCCGGCAATGTGACCTGCAAACGCCACGCAGGCACATGAACTGAAATTAAAGGGAACCTGGCCCCACCCCCCCAGGTGTTTCTATGTATAACAGCCACCTAGTACAGCAGTACTGCTGCATTTGTACAAGGTGGCTGACTTTTTCTCCTTGCCCACGTGGAACTCAACACGTACAAAATGTGTCTCATTGAGACCATTCCACTGTCCCTGAGGTGTGACTTTCCTTTCTAATGATACGCAGCACCCCCCTTGGTAGCGTTTCCCGTCTTTTGTCATCATGGTTAGCTGGCTGCGCCTGTGCATCCGCCCTGCTAGAAACAACGCCCCTCGTTGTCATATTTATTTTGTCAGCGAGGGTGTGGTTTATGGGCACGAGCAGAGCATATGTTCGCCTGTCTTAACTCATCTCCTTACGCCTTCTTCAGACTGTGCGGCCTCCTGGCCGTGGTAGGCGATAAGGGATCAGCTGAGGCCGCCCAGTCTGAAGCAGGTGTAAGGACATGTGTGAGCGGCAAACCTATTTACTGCACAAGGCCACGAATCCCAGCCACGCAGTGTGATTTTTTGAAAACACACTGTGGGTCTGGGATTCATGTCCATCGCTAACCGCAACGGCCGACATGAAATGAGGTCAGAAGACAGGAAGCGCTCACAGCGCATGACCAAGGGATCACAATAGCGCAGACTCCTGTACAGCAAATAACAACGCTCAGGAATCTGCGCCCAGTACCTAGGTGCAAATTTTGACACCTGTGCTGCGTCTCCTTAAAAAAACAAGTCACGCCTCCACAACTGTTTGACAGTATAATGGGCTAAATAGTGTACGTGTTTTATTCAGCGTGTGCAAGGAGCAAACTAAATAGAGCAACCTTTAACTTGTGCAGCATTAATGCTGCACAAGGTGTGGCTCTTGTACCTTGCAACACCTGAGGGGGGGTTAAAGGTAACCTTTGAAATTGGTTCAACTAGGCTTCGGCCTACACTCTGCTCCTCTCCTCCTCCTGCTGAACCTGGGCTCTAACACCGCCAGTTTTTGCCCGGACATGCGATCTGCACAGAGAAAAACACCAGTCAATGTGTCAGTGGGGTTCAGCAACGCCAGCTGTTCCCCTGCTGTGTAGCTTGCATCGTGTCCAGCACAAGCCACGCTGGCACAACCGACCAAAAGCTGCCAACAGTGCAGGCTTCGGCCTACACATTGCTCCTCTCCTCCTCCTGCTGACCCTGGGCTCTAACACCGCCAGTTTTTGCCCGGACATGCGAGCTGCACAGAGAAAAACACCAGTCAATGTGTCAGTGGGGTTCAGCAACGCCAGCTGTTCCCCTGCTGTGTAGCTTGCATCGTGTCCAGCACAAGCCACGCTGGCACAACCGACCAAAAGCTGCCAACAGTGCAGGCTTCGGCCTACACATTGCTCCTCTCCTCCTCCTGCTGACCCTGGGCTCTAACACCGCCAGTTTTTGCCCGGACATGCGAGCTGCACAGAGAAAAACACCAGTCAATGTGTCAGTGGGGTTCAGCAACGCCAGCTGTTCCCCTGCTGTGTAGCTTGCATCGTGTCCAGCACAAGCCACGCTGGCACAACCGACCAAAAGCTGCCACCAGTGCAGGCTTCGGCCTACACATTGCTCCTCTCCTCCTCCTGCTGACCCTGGGCTCTAACACCGCCAGTTTTTGCCCGGACATGCGAGCTGCACAGAGAAAAACACCAGTCAATGTGTCAGTGGGGTTCAGCAACGCCAGCTGTTCCCCTGCTGTGTAGCTTGCAACGTGACCTGCAAACGCCACGCAGGCACATGAACTGAAATTGAAGGGAGCCTGCCCCCCACCCCCAGGTGTTTCTATGTATAACAGCCACCTTGTACAGCAGTACTGCTGCATTTGTACAAGGTGGCTGACTTTTTCTCCTTGCCCACGTGGAACTCAACACGTACAAAATGTGTCTCATTGAGACCATTCCACTGTCCCTGAGGTGTGACTTTCCTTTCTAATGATACGCAGCACCACCCTTGTTACCGCTGCCCGTCTTTTGACATCATTGGTTAGCTGGCTGCGCCTGTGCGTCTGCCCTGCTCGAAACAACGCCCCTCGGTGTCTTATTTTTTTGGACAGCGAGGGTGTGATTGATGGGCATGTGCAGTGCATATGTTTGCCTGTGTTCACTCATCTCCTTCCGCCTTCTTCAGACTGGGTGTCCTCATGGCCGCGGCAGGCGATAAGGGATCAGATGAGGTCGCCCAGTCTGAAGCTGGTGTAAGGACATGTGTGAGTGTCAAACATATTTACTGCACAAGGCCACGAATCCCAGCCACGCAGTGTGATTTTTTGAAAACACACTGTGGGTCTGGGATTCATGTCCATCGCTAACCGCAACGGCTGACATGAAATGAGATCAGAAGACAGGAAGCGCTCACAGCACATGACCAAGGGATCACAATAGCGCAGACTCCTGTACAGCAAATAACAACGCTCAGGAATCTGCGCCCAGCAGCTAGGTGTAAATTTTGACACCTGTGCTGCATCTCCTTAAAAAGACAAGTCACGCCTCCACTACTGTTTGACAGTATAGTGGGCTAAATAGTGTACGTGTTTTATTCAGCGTGTGCAAGGAGCAAATTAAATAGAGCAACCTTTTACTTGTGCAGCATTAATGCTGCACAAGGTGTGGCTCTTGTACCTTGCAACACCTGAGGGGGGGTTAAAGGTAACCTTTGAAATTGGTTCAACTAGGCTTCGGCCTACACTCTGCTCCTCTCCTGCTGACCCTGGGCTCAAACACCGCTAGTTTTTGCCCGGAACTGCTAGCTGCACAGAGAAAAACACCAGCCAATGTGTTAGTGGGGTTCAGCACCGCCAGCTGTTCCCCTGCTGTGTAGCCGACATCGTGTCCAGCACAAGCCACGCTGGCACAACCGACCAAAAGCTGCCACCAGTGCAGGCTTCGGCCTACACTCTGCTCCTCTCCTCCTCCTGCTGACCCTGGGCTCAAACACCGCCAGTTTCTGCCCGGACATGCTAGCTGCACAGAGAAAAACACCAGCCAATGTGTTAGTGGGGTTCAGCACCGCCAGCTGTTCCCCTGCTGTGTAGCCGACATCGTGTCCAGCACAAGCCACGCTGGCACAACCGACCAAAAGCTGCCACCAGTGCAGGCTTCGGCCTACACTCTGCTCCTCTCCTCCTCCTGCTGACCCTGGGCTCAAACACCTCCAGTTTCTGCCCGGAAGTGCTAGCTGCACAGAGAAAAACACCAGCCAATGTGTCAGTGGGGTTCAGCACCGCCAGCTGTTCCCCTGCTGTGTAGCCGGCAACGTGACCTGCAAATGCCACGCAGGCACATGAACTGAAATTAAAGGGAACCTGGCCCCACCCCCCCAGGTGTTTCTATGTATAACAGCCACCTTGTACAGCAGTACTGCTGCATTTGTACAAGGTGGCTGACTTTTTCTCCTTGCCCACGTGGAACTCAACACGTACAAAATGTGTCTCATTAGAGACCATTCCACTGTCCCTGAGGTGTGACTTTCCTTTCTAATGACACGCAGCACCCCCATTGTTAGCGCTGCCTGTCTTCTGACATCATTGGTTGGCTGGCTGTGCCTGTGCGTCCGCCCTGCCCGACACAACACCCCTCGTTGTCTCATATATTTTGACTGCGAGGGTGTGATTGATGGGCACGAGCAGTGCATATGTTCCCCTGTCTTCACTTCCCTCCTTCCGCCTTCTTCTGACTGTGCGGCCTCATGGCCGCGGCATGCGATAAGGGATCAGCTGAGGCCGCCCAGTCTGAAGCAGGTGTAAGGACATGTGTGAGCGGCGGACATATTTACTGCACAAGGCCACGAATCCCAGCACCGCAGTGTGACTTTAGGAAAAGGCACTGTGGGTCTGGGATTTATGGCCATCGTTAACCGCACCGGCCAACATGAAATGAGGTCATGAGATGGCCTGCACTAACAGGGTATTGCCAAGGGATAACACAAGAGCGCAGTTTCCTGTACTGCAAATAACAACCGTAAGGAATTTGCGCCCAGCACCTAGGTGTAAATTTGTACACCTGTGCTGCGTCTCCTTAAAAAGACAAGTCACGCCTCCACTACTGTTTGACAGTATAATGGGCTAAATAGTGTACGTGTTTTATTCAGCGTGTGCAAGGAGCAAAATTAAGAGAGCAACCTTTGACTTGTGCATCATTATTGCAGTTCAAGGTGTGGCTCTTGTACCTTGCAACACCTGAGGGGGGGTTAAAGGTAACCTTTGAAATTGGTTCAACTAGGCTTCGGCCTACACTCTGCTCCTCTCCTCCTCCTGCTGACCCTGGGCTATAACACCGCCAGTTGTAGCCTGGAAGTGCTAGCTGCACAGAGAAAAACACCAGCCAATGTGTTAGTGGGGTTCAGCACCGCCAGCTGTTCCCCTGCTGTGTAGCCGACATCGTGTCCAGCACAAGCCACGCTGGCACAACCGACCAAAAGCTGCCACCAGTGCAGGCTTCGGCCTACACTCTGCTCCTCTCCTCCTCCTGCTGACCCTGGGCTCAAACACCTCCAGTTTCTGCCCGGAAGTGCTAGCTGCACAGAGAAAAACACCAGCCAATGTGTCAGTGGGGTTCAGCACCGCCAGCTGTTCCCCTGCTGTGTAGCCGGCAACGTGACCTGCAAATGCCACGCAGGCACATGAACTGAAATTAAAGGGAACCTGGCCCCACCCCCCCAGGTGTCTCTATGTATAACAGCCACCTTGTACAGCAGTACTGCTGCATTTGTACAAGGTGGCTGACTTTTTCTCCTTGCCCACGTGGAACTCAACAAGTACAAAATGTGTCTCATTAGAGACCATTCCACTGTCCCTGAGGTGTGACTTTCCTTTCTAATGACACGCAGCACCCCCATTGTTAGCGCTGCCCGTCTTCTGACATCATTGGTTGGCTGGCTGTGCCTGTGCGTCCGCCCTGCCCGACACAACACCCCTCGTTGTCTCATATATTTTGACTGCGAGGGTGTGATTGATGGGCACGAGCAGTGCATATGTCCCCCTGTCTTCACTCCCCTCCTTCCGCCTTCTTCTGACTGTGCGGCCTCATGGCCGCGGCATGCGATAAGGGATCAGCTGAGGCCGCCCAGTCTGAAGCAGGTGTAAGGACATGTGTGAGCGGCGGACATATTTACTGCACAAGGCCACGAATCCCAGCACCGCAGTGTGACTTTAGGAAAAGGCACTGTGGGTCTGGGATTTATGGCCATCGTTAACCGCACCGGCCAACATGAAATGAGGTCATAAGACGGGCAGCTCTAACAGGGCATTGCCAAGGGATAACACAAGAGCGCAGACTCCTGTACAGCAAATAACAACGCTCAGGAAGCTGCGCCAAGCACCAAGGCGTTATTTGGGACACCTGTGCTGCGTCTCCTTAAAAAGCCAAGTCACGCATCCACTACAGTTTGACTGTAGAATGGGCTAAATTGGGTACGTCTTTCATTCAGCGTGTGCAAGTAGACAAATTAATAGAGCAACCTTTCACTTGTGCAGCATTAATACTGCACAAGGTGTGTCTCTTGTAGTTTGTAACACCTGAGGGGGGGTTAAAGGTTTCCTTTGAAATTGGTTCAACTAGGCTTCGGCCTACACTCTGCTCCTCTCCTCCTCCTCCTGCTTCACCACGGGCTCTAACATCGCAAGTTTTTGCCCGCAAGTGCTAGCTGCACAGAGAAAAACACCCGCCATTTTGTTAGTGGGGTTCAGCAACGCCAGCTGTTCCCACACTGTGTAGCCGGCAAAGTGTCCTGCAAACGCAACGCTGACACAAAGCTGCCTCCAGTGCAGGCTTCGGCCTACACTCTGCTCCCCCTGCTTACCCTTTGCTCCAGCACCGCTAGTTGGGGCTCTAGGAAGACAATCTTTAATAGGCAATGCATCTGGGTTCCAGCACCGCCAGCTGGTTCTCGGCAGTGTTTTTGTCACTGGTACTCCCTCGTGCCAAACCTGGTTCCAGCACCGTCAGCTGTTTCCGGGTAGTGTCAAGCTCACTGAGACGCCTATGCTTGCCCCGTCGTGTTGCGGTCGGGTTAGCCAACTCCAGGGTGCCTCCAGTTTAGGAGCTTCCTATGTGGGCTGCGTGAACTGGTAGTCAAGGCTGGTTCTGTAGTGCCAGTAGGCCCAGCTCCCCCTGTAGGACTGTTGGGGTTCGGTAACTGCGGCTGCCTCGCAGCCTAGCTGTTCTCTCCTCTCCTGTGGGCCTTGGGGTCCACCACCTGGTTCCAGCACTGTCAGCTGGTTCCGGGCCGAGCCTTTGGCTTAGGTGCCTCCTCCTGGGTATCCGAGTTCCGCCAACGTCAGGCGGTCCTTGGTAGTGCTTTTAAGCGCGGGCACCTACAGCTTAGTAACCGGGTTCCAGCACCGCCAGCTGGTCCTCGGTCGTGCCATTGGCTCTTGCACACTGGGGCAACGCATCTGGGTTCCAGCACCGCCAGCTGGTTCTCGGCAGTGTTCTTGTCACAGGTACTCCCTCGTGCCAAGCCAGGTTTCAGCACCGTCAGCTGTTTCCGGTTTGTGTCAAGCTCACTGAGACGCCTATGCTTGCCCCGTCGTGTTGCGGTCGGGTTAGCCAACTCCAGGGTGCCTCCAGTTTTGGAGCTTCCTATGTGGGCTGCGTGAACTGGTAGTCAAGGCTGGTTCTGTAGTGCCAGTAGGCCCGGCTCCCCCTGTAGGACTGTTGGGGTTCGGTAACTGCGGCTGCCTCGCGGCCTAGCTGTTCTCTCCTCTCCTGTGGACCTTCGGGTCCACCACCTGGTTCCAGCACCGTCAGCTGGTTCCAGGCCGAGCCTTTGGCTTAGGTGCCTCCTCCTGGGTATCCGAGTTCCGCCAACGTCAGGCGGTCCTTGGTAGTGCTTTTAAGCGCGGGCACCTACAGCTTAGTAACCGGGTTCCAGCACCGCCAGCTGGTCCTCGGTCGTGCCATTGGCTCTTGCACACTGGGGCAACGCTTCTGGGTTCCAGCAACGCCAGCTGGTTCTCGGCAGTGTTTTTGACACAGGTACTCCCTCGTGCCAAGCCTGGTTTCAGCACCGTCAGCTGTTTCCGGGTTGTGTCAAGCTCACTGAGACGCCTATGCTTGCCCCGTCGTGGTGCTGTCGGGTTAGCCAACTCCAGGGTGCCTCCAGTTTAGGAGCTTCCTATGTGGGCTGCGTGAACTGGTAGTCAAGGCTGGTTCTGTAGTGCCAGTAGGCCCAGCTCCCCCTGTAGGACTGTTGGGGTTCGGTAACTGTGGCTGCCTCGCGGCCTAGCTGTTTTCTCCTCTCCTTTGGACCTTCGGGTCCACCACCTGGTTCCAGCACCGTCAGCTGGTTCCAGGCCGAGCCTTTGGCTTATGTGCCTCCTCCTGGGTATCCGAGTTCCGCCAACGTCAGGCGGTCCTTGGTAGTGCTTTTAAGCGCGGGCACCTACAGCTTAGTAACCGGGTTCCAGCACCGCCAGCTGGTCCTCGGTCGTGCCATTGGCTCTTGCACACTGGGGCAACGCATCTGGGTTCCAGCAACGCCAGCTGGTTCTCGGCAGTGTTTTTGACACAGGTACTCCCTCGTGCCAAGCCTGGTTTCAGCACCGTCAGCTGTTTCCGGGTTGTGTCAAGCTCACTGAGACGCCTATGCTTGCCCCGTCGTGGTGCTGTCGGGTTAGCCAACTCCAGGGTGCCTCCAGTTTAGGAGCTTCCTATGTGGGCTGCGTGAACTGGTAGTCAAGGCTGGTTCTGTAGTGCCAGTAGGCCCAGCTCCCCCTGTAGGACTGTTGGGGTTCGGTAACTGCGGCTGCCTCGCGGCCTAGCTGTTCTCTCCTCTCCTGTGGACCTTCGGGTCCACCACCTGGTTCCAGCACCGTCAGCTGGTTCCAGGCCGAGCCTTTGGCTTAGGAGCCTCCTCCTGGGTATCCGAGTTCCGCCAACGCCAGGCGGTCCTTGGTAGTGCTTTTAAGCGCGGGCACCTACAGCTTAGTAACCGGGTTCCAGCACCGCCAGCTGGTCCTCGGTCGTGCCATTGGCTCTTGCACACTGGGGCAACGCATCTGGGTTCCAGCACCGCCAGCTGGTTCTCGGCAGTGTTCTTGTCACAGGTACTCCCTCGTGCCAAGCCAGGTTTCAGCACCGTCAGCTGTTTCCGGGTTGTGT
This sequence comes from Ranitomeya imitator, assembly GCF_032444005.1. NCBI lineage: Eukaryota > Metazoa > Chordata > Amphibia > Anura > Dendrobatidae > Ranitomeya > Ranitomeya imitator. The sequence goes on from NC_091284.1 coordinate 716,639,547, forward strand.
CAAGCTCACTGAGACGCCTATGCTTGCCCCGTCGTGTTGCGGTCGGGTTAGCCAACTCCAGGGTGCCTCCAGTTTTGGAGCTTCCTATGTGGGCTGCGTGAACTGGTAGTCAAGGCTGGTTCTGTAGTGCCAGTAGGCCCAGCTCCCCCTGTAGGACTGTTGGGGTTCGGTAACTGCGGCTGCCTCGCGGCCTAGCTGTTCTCTCCTCTCCTGTGGACCTTCGGGTCCACCACCTGGTTCCAGCACCGTCAGCTGGTTCCAGGCCGAGCCTTTGGCTTAGGTGCCTCCTCCTGGGTATCCGAGTTCCGCCAACGCCAGGCGGTCCTTGGTAGTGCTTTTAAGCGCGGGCACCTACAGCTTAGTAACCGGGTTCCAGCACCGCCAGCTGGTCCTCGGTGCCATTGGCTCTTGCACACTGGGGCAACGCATCTGGGTTCCAGCACCGCCAGCTGGTTCTCGGCAGTGTTCTTGTCACAGGTACTCCCTCGTGCCAAGCCTGGTTTCAGCACCGTCAGCTGTTTCCGGGTTGTGTCAAGCTCACTGAGACGCCTATGCTTGCCCCGTCGTGGTGCTGTCGGGTTAGCCAACTCCAGGGTGCCTCCAGTTTAGGAGCTTCCTATGTGGGCTGCGTGAACTGGTAGTCAAGGCTGGTTCTGTAGTGCCAGTAGGCCCAGCTCCCCCTGTAGGACTGTTGGGGTTCGGTAACTGCGGCTGCCTCGCGGCCTAGCTGTTCTCTCCTCTCCTGTGGACCTTCGGGTCCACCACCTGGTTCCAGCACCGTCAGCTGGTTCCAGGCCGAGCCTTTGGCTTAGGTGCCTCCTCCTGGGTATCCGAGTTCCGCCAACGCCAGGCGGTCCTTGGTAGTGCTTTTAAGCGCGGGCACCTACAGCTTAGTAACCGGGTTCCAGCACCGCCAGCTGGTCCTCGGTGCCATTGGCTCTTGCACACTGGGGCAACGCATCTGGGTTCCAGCACCGCCAGCTGGTTCTCGGCAGTGTTCTTGTCACAGGTACTCCCTCGTGCCAAGCCTGGTTTCAGCACCGTCAGCTGTTTCCGGGTTGTGTCAAGCTCACTGAGACGCCTATGCTTGCCCCGTCGTGTTTCGGTTGGGTTAGCCAACTCCAGGGTGCCTCCAGTTTTGGAGCTTCCTATGTGGGCTGCGTGAACTGGTAGTCAAGGCTGGTTCTGTAGTGCCAGTAGGCCCAGCTCCCCCTGTAGGACTGTTGGGGTTCGGTAACTGCGGCTGCCTCGCGGCCTAGCTGTTCTCTCCTCTCCTGTGGACCTTCGGGTCCACCACCTGGTTCCAGCACCGTCAGCTGGTTCCAGGCCGAGCCTTTGGCTTAGGTGCCTCCTCCTGGGTATCTGAGTTCCGCCAACGTCAGGCGGTCCTTGGTAGTGCTTTTAAGCGCGGGCACCTACAGCTTAGTAACCGGGTTCCAGCACCGCCAGCTGGTCCTCGGTCGTGCCATTGGCTCTTGCACACTGGGGCAATGCATCTGGGTTCCAGCAACGCCAGCTGGTTCTCGGCAGTGTTTTTGACAGAGGTACTCCCTCGTGCCAAGCCTGGTTTCAGCACCGTCAGCTGTTTCCGGGTTGTGTCAAGCTCACTGAGACGCCTATGCTTGCCCCGTCGTGGTGCTGTCGGGTTAGCCAACTCCAGGGTGCCTCCAGTTTAGGAGCTTCCTATGTGGGCTGCGTGAACTGGTAGTCAAGGCTGGTTCTGTAGTGCCAGTAGGCCCAGCTCCCCCTGTAGGACTGTTGGGGTTCGGTAACTGCGGCTGCCTCGCGGCCTAGCTGTTCTCTCCTCTCCTGTGGGCATTCAGGTCCACCACCTGGTTCCAGCACCGTCAGCTGGTTCTCGGCAGTGTCTTTTGCTCTTGTACCTTCTGCTCCCCATCCTGGTTCCAGTAACGTCAGCTGGTTCCGGGCAGAGCCTTTGGCTTAGGTGCCTCCTTCTGGGTATCCAAGTTCCACCAACGTCAGGTGGTCCTTGGTAGTGCTTTCGGGCACGGGTACCTCCTGCTTAGTAACCGGGTTCCAGTAACGTCAGCTGGTCCTCGTAGTTCCTTTGGCTCTTGGACCTTCGGCTACCCATCCGGGTTCCAGTACCGTCAGCTGGTTCTCGGCAGTGTCTTTTGCTCTTGTACCTTCTGCTCCCCATCCTGGTTCCAGTACCGTCAGCTGGTTCCGGGCAGAGCCTTTGGCTTAGGTGCCTCCTTCTGGGTATCCGAGTTCCGCCAACGTCAGGCGGTCCTTGGTAGTGCTTTTTAGCACGGGTACCTCCTGCTTAGTAACCGGGTTCCAGTAACGTCAGCTGGTCCTCGGTAGTTCCATAGGCTCTTGAACCTTCGGGTAGCCATCCGAGTTCCAGTTCCATCAGCTGGTTCTTGGCATTTTCTCAGCCTTCTTGTACCTTCTGCTACATTTCCAAGTTGAAGACCCTAAAGTCGACGACCCGGAAGACCACCCCGATGACGACGACGACAACCCGGAAGACCACCCCGATGACGACGACGACGACGGCGGAGACGACGACGGCGGAGACGACGACGGCTGAGACGACGACGGCGGAGATGACGACACTGGAGACGACGACCCTGGAGACGACGACATGGAAGACCGAGAAGCAGAAGAACAAGAGGCTGCATAACAAAGAGCAGAAGAACATTAAGCATAAGACTTAATATCAGAGCAAAAGATATTATCTAAATTATATGCAGAAGAAGACTAAGCAGTGTATGGGGGTGAGTCCGTTCCTCCTCGTGGTGCCCCTGGATATAGCCTGATGCTGCAGGCCAAACTGAACGCGGACAAATGTAACTTTTGTGACTGGCAGAACGGAAGGTGTAATCTTCCAACTTTTATAGATAACAACTACGGGAATGCCTGTCACAAATGAGAATATGATGAAGAAGTAGAATAGGAAGAATAATAACAGTGGAATAAAAAGAATATGTAGAATAGGAAGAATAATAATAGTTGAATAAAATGAATATGAAGAATGTAATAAAAAAAAAAAAAAAAAAGGTAAAGGATGAAGAAGAAGATGAATAAGGTGAAGAAGAAGTTGATGTCAAAGATGCTGATGATGATGAAGATGAAAGTGTGGGAAAAGAAAAAAAAAAAAGAAAAAAAAGAAGGGGAAGGGTGTGGAATAGTGAAACATCAATATCTGACAAAGTAAAAAAAAAAATGTACATAGTCAATATCTTTGTCACTCCGAACGTCTTAAAAAAAAAAAAAAAAACATGCTATTCTATTTGATTGGGATAAACCTCTATGACTTTAATGTCTCCGCCACCTCCCCAAATACATCCGGCATTATTCTTAGTTGTTTTCCTTCATGTAGAATGAACCTACAAGGCAAGAAAGGGTTTATTTTAATTCCGATATTTTGGTCCCATTGACTTGCATTGGGATCGGGTATCGGTATCGGCGATATCCGATATTTTTTGAATATCGGCCGATCCTATCCGATACCGATACTTTCCGATATCGGAAGGTATCGCTCAACACTAGTGCCAATACTTTTGTCCACCCCCTTTTTATATTTGGTGTGGACTTATATCCAATTTGGCTTTAGAACAATTATTTTTGTGTTTTTTCATTTAAGACAAATTAAATGAAGATAATAACAAAGAATTTGTGTTTGCAATCATTTTCAGGAAGAAACTGAGTATTATCTGACAGAATTGCAGGGGTGTCAATACTTTTGGCCACAACTGCACCCCCCATTAACCCCTTTCTGACATCGGACGTACTATCCCGTCCATGTGGAGTGGGCCCCTATGACCATGGACGGGATAGTACGTCCAGCGCGATCGGCGGCGCTCACGGGGGGAGCGCCGCCGATCGCGGCCGGGTGTCAGCTGCCTATCGCAGCTGACATCCGGCACTATGTGCCAGGAGTGGTCACGGACCGCCCCCGGCACATTTACCCCTGGCACACCGCGATCAAAGATGATCGCGATGTGCCGGCGGTATAGGGAAGCACCGCGCAGGGAGGGGGCTCCCTGCGGGCTTCCCTGAGCCCCCCGCAGCAACGCGATGTGATCGCGTTGCTGCGAGGGTCTTACCTCCCTCCCTCCCTGCTCGAGCCCCGGATCCAAGATGGCCGCGGATCCGGGTCCTGCAGGGAGGGAGGTGGCTTCACAGAGCCTGCTTAGAGCAGGCACTGTGAAGGCTGCAGCGCTGCATGTCAGATCAGTGATCTGACAGAGTGCTGTGCAAACTGTCAGATCCCTGATCTGTGATGTCCCCCCCGGGACAAAGTAAAAAAGTGAAAAAAAAAATTTTCAAATGTGTAAAAAAAATAAAAAAAATATTCCAAAATAATGAAAAAAAAATATATATTATTCCCATAAATACATTTCTTTATCTAAATAAAAAAAAACAATAAAAGTACACATATTTAGTATCGCCGCGTCCGTAACAGCCCGACCTATAAAACTGGCTCACTAGTTAACCCCTTCAGTAAACACCGTAAGAAAAAAAAAAAAAAACGAGGCAAAAAACAACGCTTTATTATCATACCGCCGAACAAAAAGTGGAATAACACGCGATCAAAAAGACAGATATAAATAACCATGGTACCGCTGAAAACGTCATCTTGTCCCGCAAAAAACGAGCTGCCATACAGCATCATCAGCAAAAAAATAAAAAAGTTATAGTCCTGAGAATAAAGCGATGCCAAAATAATTATTTTTTCTATAAAATAGTTTTTATCGTATAAAAGCGCCAAAACATAAAAAAATGATATAAATGAGGTGTAGCTGTAATCGTACTGACCTGAAGAATAAAACTGCTTTATCAATTTTACCAAACGCGGAACGGTATAAACGCCTCCCCCAAAAGAAATTCATGAATAGCTGGTTTTTGGTCATTCTGCCTCACAAAAATCGGAATAAAAAGCGATCAAAAAATGTCACGTGCCCGAAAATGTTACCAATAAAAACGTCAACTCGTCCCGCAAAAAACAAGACCTCACATGACTCTGTGGACCAAAATATAGAAAAATTATAGCTCTCAAAATGTGGTAACGCAAAAAATATTTTTTGCAATAAAAAGCGTCTTTCAGTGTGTGACAGCTGCCAATCATAAAAATCCGCTAAAAAACCCGCTATAAAAGTAAATCAAACCCCCCTTCATCACCCCCTTAGTTAGGGAAAAATTAAAAAAATGTATTTATTTCCATTTTCCCATTAGGGCTAGGGTTAGAGTTAGGGCTAGGGTTAGGGCTAGGGTTAGGGCTAGGGCTAGGGCTAGGGTTAGGGCTAGGGTTAGGGCTAGGGTTAGGGCTAGGGTTAGGGCTAGGGTTAGGATTAGGGTTAGGGCTAGGGTTAGGGCTAGGGCTACAGTTTGGGTTGGGGCTAAAGTTACAGTTAGGGTTTAGATTACATTTATGGTTGGGAATAGGGTTAGGGGTGTGTCTGGGTTAGAGGTGTGGTTAGGGTTACTGTTGGGATTAGGGTTAGGGGTGTGTTTGGATTAGGGTTTCAGTTATAATTGTGGGGTTTCCATTGTTTAGGCACATCAGGGGCTCTCCAAACGCGACATGGCGTCCGATCTCAATTCCAGCCAATTCTGCGTTGAAAAAGTAAAACAGTGCTTCTTCCCTTCCGAGCTCTCCCGTGTGCCCAAACAGGGGTTTACCCCAACATATGGGGTATCAGCGTACTCAGGACAAATAGGACAACAACTTTTGGGGTCCAATTTCTCCTGTTACCCTTGGGAAAATACAAAACTCGGGGCTAAAACATATTTTTTGTGGGAAAAAAAAAGATTTTTTATTTTCACGGCTCTGCGTTATAAACTGTAGTGAAACACTTGGGGGTTCAAAGTTCTCACAACACATCTAGATTAGTTCCCTGGGGGGTCTAGTTTCCAATATGGGGTCACTTGTGGGGGGTTTCTACTGTTTAGGTACATTAGGGGTTCTGCAAACGCAATGTGACGTCTGCAGACCATTCCATCTAAGTCTGCATTCCAAATGGCGCTCCTTCCCTTCCGAGCTCTGCCATGCGCTCAAACGGTGGTTTCCCCCAACATACAGGGTATCAGCGTACTCAGGACAAATTGGACAACAACTTTTGGGGTCCAATTTCTCCTGTTACCCTCAGGAAAATACAAAACTGGGGGCTAAAAAAATAATTTTTGTGGGAAAAAAATTTTGTTTTATTTTTACGGCTCTGCATTATAAACTTCTGTGAAGCCCTTGGTGGGTCAAAGCGCTCAGCACACATCTAGATAAGTTCCTTAGGGGGTCTACTTTCCAAAATGGTGTCACTTGTGGGGGGTTTCTACTGTTTAGGTACATTAGGGGCTCTGCAAATGCAATGTGACACCTGCAGACCATTCCATCTAAGTCTGCATTCAAATGGCACTCCTTCCCTTCTGATCCCTCCCATGTGCCCAAACAGTGGTTCCCCCCACATATGGTGTATCATCGCACTCAGGACAAATTGGGCAACAAATTTTGGGGTCCAATTTCTCCTGTTACCCTCAGGAAAATACAAAACTGGGGGCTAAAAAAATAATTTTTGTGGGAAAAAAGTTTTGTTTTATTTTTACGGCTCTGCATTATAAACTTCTGTGAAGCACTTGGTGGGTCAAAGTGCTCACCACACCTCTAGATAAGTTCCTTAGGGGGTCTACTTTCCAAAATGGTGTCACTTGTAGGGGGTTTCAATGTTTAGGCACATCAGTGGCTCTTCAAACGCAACATGGCGTTCTATCTCAATTCCTGTCAATTTTGCTTTGAAAAGTCAAACGGCGCTCCTTCCATTCCGAGCTCTCCCATCCGCCCAAACAGTGGTTTACCCCCACATATGGGGTATCAGCGTACTCAGGACAAATTGTACAACAACTTTTGGGGTCCAATTTCTTCTCTTACCCTTGGGAAAATAAAAAATTGGGGGCGAAAAGATAATTTTTGTGAAAAAATATGATTTTTTATTTTTACGGTTCTACATTATAAACTTCTGTGAAGCACTTGGTGGGTCAAAGTGCTCACCACACCTCTAGATAAGTTCCTTAGGGGGTCTACTTTCCAAAATGGTGTCACTTGTGGGGGGTTTCAATGTTTAGCCACATCAGGGGCTCTCCAAACGAAACATGGCGTCCCATCTCAATTCCAGTCAATTTTGCATTGAAAAGTCAATTGGCACTGCTTTGCTTCCGAGCTCTGCCATGCGCCCAAACAGTGGTTTACCCCCACATGTGGGGTATTGGCATACTCAGGACAAATTGTACAACAATGTTTGGGGCCCATTTTCTCCTGTTACCCTTGGTAAAATAAAACAAATTGGAGCTGAATTAAATTTTTTGTGAAAAAAAGTTAAATGTTCATTTTTATTTAAACATTCAAAAAATTCCTGTGAAGCACCAGAAGGGTTAATAAACTTCTTGAATATGGTTTTGAGCACCTTGAGGGGTGTAGTTTTTAGAATGGTGTCACACTTGGGTATTTTCTATCATATAGACCCCTCAAAATGACTTCAAATGAGATGTGGTCCCTAAAATAAAATGGTGTTGTAGAAATGAGAAATTGCTGGTCAACTTTTAACCCTTATAACTCCCTAACAAAAAAAAATTTTGGTTCAAAAATTGTGCTGATGTAAAGTAGACATGTGGGAAATGTTACTTATTAAGTATTTTGTGTGACATATCTCTGTGATTTAATTGCATAAAAATTAAAAGTTGGAAAATTGCGAAATTTTCATAATTTTCGCCAAATTTCCATTTTTTTCACAAATAAACGCAGGTACTATCAAAGAATTTTTACCATTGTCATGAAGTACAATATGTCACGAGAAAACAATGTCAGAATCACCAGGATCCATTGAAGCGTTCCAGAGTTATAACCTCATAAAGGGACAGTGGTCAGAATTGTAAAAATTGGCCCGGTCATTAACGTGCAAACCACCCTTGGGGGTAAAGGGGTTAATATACTATTAGCTATGCACCATTAAAATTCTAAAGTGATAGGCAGCGCTGTGCCCCCCATTAACTATAATCTCTGCCGCCCAATAATATACATTATTCAGTGTCTCTGACTCTCCCCAATTAACTGTAAGGCTATGTGCACACAATGTACGCAAGGGTTTACAGTACAGGCAAAGTGAATGAGATTCCTGAAGTCTCATGCACACACTGCTTATTTTTTTCTTGCAGATTTGCAGCAAATTCAAATGTGCATAATGTCAATTCTTGTAGTGTATTTCACTCGTACTAATGGGGAAAAATACGTAACAAAAGCATAGCAAAACATTTCCAAAAAATAAATGTGTTTTACGCAGTGTCCTTCCTGCCAACACATCAGGACATGCAGCAGAATTTTCTCCTGCAAATCGTGAACATGTGCACGTAGCCTTAGTCCCCGTTCTGTGTCTCTCCAATCAGTATAAGTACTTGATAGCATCATAATGTATTTGGAGGTGGGAGAAGATCCTATCAGGTACTGAGCATCCTCTTTCCTCTCCCAATTTATTACAAGTCCCTGACAAAGGCTTCTTCCACCTTTCAGTTCATTATGAAGTGTCCTATGCACCTTATCGCCTCCTCTCCCCAATATATTTTAAGTCCCTGATAGCATCACAATGAATTGTGAGATGGAGGAGGACACTATCAGGGGCTTAGCACCCTCCTCCACCACTCAATTCATTTCACATCCATATCTAATGTCCTCCTCCCCCTTACCCTGTTCATAAGCCCATTATAAGTCCCCTTTTCTCCCATCCCAATTCCTCACATCCATCTTTGCCCTCTCCCCAACTCCATCATTGCCTACTCCCCCTCCTCCATTATTGCCCTCTCCACCACCTCAATCATTCTTCTCCCCCACCACTCCCATCATCATCCTCTCCCCCACCCCCATCATTGTTCCACTACCACCTTCATTGTCCTTTCTACCACCACCATCATTGCCTTCTACCCCACCACCCCATCATTGCCCTTTTCAGCACCTCCATCATTTCTTTCTCCCCTACCACCCCCTTCATTGGCCATTCAACCACCGCTATCATTGCCTCCTCCCCACCACCTTAATCATTGTCTTCTCCCCATCCACCCCCATCATTGCCCTCTCCACCATCTACACGCACACACACACACTCGCACACACACACACACCACCACTCACCTACATACACACCCACCCACCCACACAGATCACCACTCACCCCGACAGCCACAGCGTGCACACACACACAGCACCACTCACCTCTTTGCACGTTCCCCCCGCAGCATCACCGTTGCTGGCAGCTTCCTTCCTCTGGCACAGCCGCACGCTGAATGATGATATCATCCAGCTGCGCTGCTGTGTCAGATAAGAAGCGCGGGCAGGAAGCACAGGACGGATCCCAGCAGCTCTGCTGCCATTTTTGTCCTGTAGGCAGTGGAGCTGCAGGGATCGTTCCCTGCCCGCCACACATGAAGGCAATTTGACAAGGGCCCCCCGGAGCCTCGGGGCTGGAGAAATGGTTCAGATTGCCCTCATTATTAGCTCCCCCACAGGGCTCCCCTCCACCACTAGGCCCCAGTGCAGCTGCATCGGCTGCACATGCGGTATGTCCGCCCCTGCATCCAAGTGTACGCATGTGTCCATATGCTGTCTGTGTCCCTGTGTCCGTGTGCTGTCAGTGTGCTGTTAGTGTGCTATCAGTGTGACATGTATGGAATGAAATGCAGCATATAAATTAAAGATTGTTATGTATTAAAGATGTTCTAAGATAGAAATATAGATGAGGAGCATGATAAATAGATAGATAGATGTCAGTGTGCTATATACAGTTAGGTCCATATATATTTGGACAGAGACAACATTTTTCTAATTTTGGTTATAGACATTGCCACAATGAATTTTAAGCAAAACAATTCAGATGCAGTTGAAGTTCAGACTTTCAGCTTTCATTTGAGGGTATCCACATTAAAATTGGATGAAGGGTTTAGGAGTTTCAGCTCCTTAACATGTGCCACCCTGTCTTTAAAAGGACCAAAAGAAATTGGACAGATTCAATAATTTTAAATAAAATGTTCATTTTTAGTACTTGGTTGAAACCCCTTTGTTGGCAATGACTGCCTGAAGTCTTGAACTCATGGACATCACCAGACGCTGTGTTTCCTCCTTTTTGATGCTCTGCCAGGCCTTCACTGCGGTGGTTTTCAGTTGCTGTTTGTTTGTGGGCCTTTCTGTCTGAAGTTTAGTCTTTAACAAGTGAAATGCATGCTCAATTGGGTTGACATCAGATAACTGACTTGGCAATTCAAGAATATTCCACTTATTTGCTTTAATAAACTCCTGGGTTGCTTTGGCTTTATATTTTGGGTCATTGTCCATCTGTAGTATGAAACGACGACCAATCAGTTTTGCTGCATTTGGCTGGATCTGAGCACACAGTAGGTCTCTGAATACCTCAGAATTAATTCGGCTGCTTCTGTCCTGTGTCACATCATCAATAAACACTAGTGACCCAGTGCCACTGGCAGCCATGCATGCCCAAGCCATCACACTGCCTCCGCCGTGTTTTACTGATGAATTGGTATGCTTTGGATCATGAGCTGTACCACGCCTTCGCCATACTTTTCTCTTTCCATCATTCTGGTAGAGGTTGATCTTAGTTTCATCTGTCCAAAGAATATTCTTCCAGAACTGTGCTGGCTTTTTTAGATGTTTTTTAGCAAAGTCTAGTCTAGCCTTTTTATTCTTGATGCTTATGAGTAGTGTTGAGCATTCCGATACCGCAAGTATCGGGTATCGGCTGATACTTGCGGTATTGGAATTCCGATACCGAGATCCGATACTTTTGTGGTATCGGGTATCGGTATCGGATACATAGAGATGTGTAAAATAAAGAATTAAAATAAAAAATATTGATATATTTACCTCTCCGGCGGCCCCTGGTGAGTCCGCGGGTAACCGGCAGGCTTCGTTGTTCAAAATCAGCGCTTTTAGGACCTGAGAAACACGTCCCGGCTTCTGATTGGTCGCGGGCCGCCCATGTGACTGCCACGCGACCAATCACAAGCCGCGACGTCACCGCAAGCTATTAGCGCGCTCATTTTTGAAAAATGAGCGCGTTAATGACTTTCAAAGACGTTGCGGCATGTGATTGGTCGCGGCCACGCGACCAATCACAAGCCGCGACGTCACCGCAAGCTATTAGCGCGCTCATTTTTGAAAAATGAGCGCGTTAATGACTTTCAAAGACGTAGCGGCTTGTGATTGGTCGCGGCCACGCGACCAATCACAAGCCGCGACGTCACCGCAAGCTATTAACGCGCTCATTTTTAAAAATGAGCGCGTTAATGGCTTTCAAAAACGTAGCGGGTTGTGATTGGTCGCGGCCGCGACCAATCACAAGCCGCGACGTCACCGCAAGCTATTGACGCGCTCATTTTTAAAAATGAGCGCGTTAATGGCTTTGAAAGACATAGCGGCTTGTGATTGGTCGCGTGGCCGCGACCAATCACAAGCCGCTACGTCTTTGAAAGTCATTAACGCGCTCATTTTTCAAAAATGAGCGCGCTAATAGCTTGCGGTGATGTCGCGGCTTGTGATTGGTCGCGGCCACGCGACCAATCACAAGCCGCTATGTCTTTCAAAGCCATTAACGCGCTCATTTTTAAAAATGAGCGCGTCAATAGCTTGCGGTGACGTCGCGGCTTGTGATTGGTCGCGGCCACGCGACCAATCACAAGCCGCTATGTCTTTCAAAGCCATTAACGCGCTCATTTTTAAAAATGAGCGCGTCAATAGCTTGCGGTGACGTCGCGGCTTGTGATTGGTCGCGGCCGCGACCAATCACAACCCGCTACGTCTTTGAAAGCCATTAACGCGCTCATTTTTAAAAATGAGCGCGCTAATAGCTTGCGGTGACGTCGCGGCTTGTGATTGGTCGCATGGCGGTCACATGGGCGGCCCGCGACCAATCAGAAGCCGGGACGTGTTTCTCAGGTCCTAAAAGCGCTGATTTTGAACAAAGAAGCCTGCCGGTTACCCGCGCTGAGTTCAGGGGCCGCCGGAGAGGTAAATATATTAATATTTTTTATTTTTATTCTTTATTTTACACCTCCCTATGGATCCCAGGGCCTGAAGGAGAGTTTCCTCTCCTTCAGACCCTGGGAACCATGAGAATACCTTCCGATACTTGATGTCCCATTGACTTGTATTGGTATCGGATATCGGTATCGGCGATATCCGATATTTTTCGGGTATCGGCCGATACTATCCGATACCGATACTTTCAAGTATCGGACGGTATCGCTCAACACTACTTATGAGTGGCTTGCACCGTGCAGTGAACCCTCTGTATTTACTTTCATGCAGTCTTCTCTTTATGGTAGATTTGGATATTGATACGCCGACCTCCTGGAGAGTGTTGTTCACTTGGTTGGCTGTTGTGAAGGAGTTTCTCTTCACCATGGAGATTATTCTGCGATCATCCACCACTGTTGTCTTCCATGGGCGCCCAGGTCTTTTTGCATTGATGAGTTCACCAGTGCTTTCTTTCTTTCTCAGGATGTACCAAACTGTAGATTTTGCCACTCCTAATATTGTAGCAATTTCTCGGATGTGTTTTTTCTGTTTTCGCAGCTTAAGGATGGCTTGTTTCACCTGCATGGAGAACTCCTTTGACCGCATGTTTACTTCACAGCAAAACCTTCCAAATGCAAGCACCACACCTCAAATCAACTCCAGGCCTTTTATCTGCTTAATTGAGAATGATATAACGAAGGGATTGCCCACACCTGTCCGTGAAATAGCCTTGGAGTCAATTGTCCAATTACTTTTGGTCCCTTTAAAAACAGGGTGGCACATGTTAAGGAGCTGAAACTCCTAAACCCTTCATCCAATTTTAATGTGGATACCCTCAAATGAAAGCTGAAAGTCTGAACTCCAACTGCATCTGAATTGTTTTGTTTAAAATTCATTGTGGTAATGTCTGTAACCAAAATTAGAAAAATGTTGTCTCTGTCCAAATATATATGGACCTAACTGTAATCAGTGCTTTGTGTGTGTGTTTTTCTGTACTTGCTTTTTATTTTTAAATAAATTAGTTAATAAAAAACACAGAGTGGGATCCCCTGTAATTTTCATATCTAGCAGATTGAAAGCTGAATACTGGGGGCTGATGTTACTATTTAAAGGGACTCTGTCAGCTCAATTTGGCGGGATATTAAAATGAGGTGTTACCGGTCATATGGACGGCGTATCCTCATAATTTCTCCACCCCGTCCGTCCCTTTTTTCCATAATAGATAATAGTTCAGTGCATAAAAGTATGCGTGCGCCATAGTTGGTGCGTACGCCTGCAGTCTTCAGTGGTGCACGCGCAGTATGCTTTGCCCTACTGCGGGCAAAGCCGAAAAGCATTACTGCGCATGCGCCTGCGCACTATGTTCCGGAACACAGCGAAATACTTCTGGAACATAGTGCGCAGGCGCATGCGCTGTAATGCTTTTCGGCTTTGCCCACAGTAGGGCAAAGCATACTGCGCATGCGCCACCGAAGACTGCAGGCGCACGCACCAACTATGGCGCACGCATACACTTATGCACTAAACTATTACAGAAAATAGGGACAGACGGGGTGGAGAAATTATGAGGATACGCCGCCCATATGACCGGTAACAACTCATTTTAATATCCCACCAAATTGAGGTGACAGAGTCCCTTTAAGGAAAGGGGCCAATAGTCCCAAGGGTTCCCAGGCTATTAATAATAGCTCACGGTGCTAGCTGGGGGGAGGGGGCGGCCTGCTCACACTGAACTGACCATGGGAGCGCAGCTGCCTGTGACCTGCGATAACCTCAATGACATTACCGCTCATCACTGAAGCTACATACCAAGCTCAGCTCAGTGTCTCCTGAATTCACGGCTCTACCGTGCAATCCAAATGAAACAGAGTTGGACTATTTGTGGGACAAATGGATTGTCGTTGGACAGATGATAACTATGGTGGTTTATTATTTTTAATCTTACAGTAATAAATGGGAAAAAGAGGGGAGTGTTTATTTTAAATAAAGGACTCGGTGTGTGTTTTTTCAATTAAAGGACTTTTTGTATCTCTGTCTTTATTACATTTGACTAAGAGGTTAGTAATTGGGGTTGACTTACAGACGCCTCTTGATTACTAACCCCTGGGCTTGATGTCAGCGGCCTTAAAACAGCTGATATCAAACTGACCCCTACTACCCCACTTGCCACATGCACCAGGGCAAGTGGCAAGAGTGGAGGTTAAGCGCCAGATTTAGCACATCTTTTCAATGTGCCATTTCTGGGGTGGCTGAGGGCTGATGTTCTTATCCTAGGAGGGGGCCAATATCAATGGCCCCTACCTTGGTTGTTAATATCAGCCCAAATCTATTTGTTTAGCCTTCGCTGGTTATTAAATATAGGGGGACCCTACGTCATTTTTTTTCTGGGGTCCATCAAAAACTAACCAGTAAAGGCTGTGAGCTAGTAGCCTGGGAACTTTTTGGGATATTGTTCTCTTTCCCATATAATTAACATCAGCCCCCAGTGGTTGGCTTTCCCTCTGTTATCTATATAAATTTGTGGCAGAATATAAAATAGAATATCTAAGTGACTTTTAGATGCCTCATGGTCACATCTCAGCCGCACTCTGGTCGCTTTATATTTCTGCACAAAAGCCAAGCTCACTTGCACTGCTTTTCATTTCCCTATATTTTTTGTTCAGAAGACCACTTTGTAGAAGTGACTGTCGTGTTCCTGTTTTTGAGCATTCTATCAATAATCTTTACTCGTGTATAACCCATCTAACAGCTACATAAAGTTCTGCTTTCAAAATCTACAATGAAAGAAACATATTTCTCATCTAAAAAAATCATCTAAATTGGAGCAATTTAATCGCTTTTAACTTCTAACAGACACATTCAGCAATAATTGCAGGCTGTCATCGTAAAACTGCTTTCACAATGCATCTCAAGATTCATGCTCACGCCATATCCGTAAAGACAACATCATTGTCTGAGCTGAAGTGTTTCAGTAAACCCTGTGCTTTCTGGATTTTATATGTTTTATACCGGCTGAACGATGAATGGTTAAATCTCGATGAACGGCACAAGGTTTTTTAATTGCTTTCTCTTAGCACTTTGCAGGGAAGAGCTTGTAACACTTGGCCTCCTGGTGAGCTCACATAAGTGTCCCATATCATGGCACATGCTTACATTTACAGACTATTATGAGAAGGAACACAGGGAAGGGAAATTAAATGATAATGAGCATCACCCTGGGGGATAAACATGGAGGGCACTATTAGACTATTGATTGCATTTCTTAAAGGGAGTTTCTGACACTACATTCTACTTCCTACCTGTCTGTCATCCAGCAGAGAAACTGAGCACCGTGTGCTGAGTGTTTGACTGTGAACTGCTATTCCCCATCTGACGGCACCACGAGCGTGAGAAAGTTCTCCTGCTCGTGGTGCCGTCAGACAGGTCCTGCGAGTTCACGGCCAATGAACTCACTTTACCTATGTGACGTCGGCGCTCTGACGTCAGAAAGGTGAAGTGAGTTAATTGGCCGTGAACTCGCAGGACCTGTCAGACTGCACTGTGAGCAGAACTTTCTCACGCTCGCAGTGCCGTCAGATAGGTAATAAGAGTTCACAGAGAGACACTGAGCACACAGTGCTCAATTTCTTTGCTGGATGACAGGTGCGACCATGCAGCCTGCCATCTAGATGTGGCAGAGCTAGACCCGTTGTGGGACAAATGGATTAAAAGCTTCTCTGTGGAAAGGTGAGGAATATTGCTGCTTCCTTTTTTTTAACTTTTTTGCAGATCGAGGGATTGGGCGAAGTCGTAAGTATGGTTTAATTAAGAATATTAAAGGAGTCTGTGTCTTTCAATTAAAGGACTTTTTTCTGTGTGTTTGTGTTTTCTTACAAATGTGACTATGGGGTTAGTAATAGAGGCGTCTTATTGACGCTTCCCCATTACTAACCTCGAGGTTTGATGTCACCTGACAATACAATGGTGAGATCAACCCCCCAACTATCACCCCACTTGCCACCGCTGCAGGGCATGTGGGAAGAGCGAGGCTCTTAGAGATGCACCTTTTCTATGGCGGCTGAGAGCTTATGTTTTTAGCCTGGGCGGGGCAGTATCAATGCCCCCTTCTTAGGCTATTAATATCAGCCCACAGCTGTCTGCATAGCCTTTGCTGGTCATTATAGGGGGACCCCACGTCATTTTCTTTTTGGGGGTCTCCGATTTTAATAGCCAGTAAAGGCTAAGTATACAGTTGTGAGCTGATATTAATAGCCTGGGAAGCTACATGGGTATTACCCCCTAACCAGTCCATAAACATTGGCTCCCAGCCGTCGATTTTCCCTCTGCTGGTTACGAAAATTGCGGGGGAGCCTACGCCATTTTTTTTACAAATAATAATCTTTTATTAATTAAATACATGTACAGTCAGCTGCACACACACTGTACTAATTGTATTTGTCACAGACATCTATATATCTACCTATTTTATTTGTACTGTATTTACTGTATGTAATCCATCTCTTCTTTCCTGTCGGCTCCTGCACTGATTATACAGTACACGGCTCATGAATTGATGACTTTTCTTCTATCTATCTATGCAATGTAAATACATATACACTGCTCAAAATAATAAAGGGAACACTTAAACAACAGAATATAACTCAAAGTAAATCAAACTTATGTGAAATCAAACTGTCCACTTAGGAAACAACACTGTTTGACAATCAATTTCACATGCTGATGTGCAAATGGGATAGACAACAGATGGAAATTATTGGCAATTATCAAGACACCATCAATAAAGGAGTGGTTCTGCAGGTGGGGACCACAGACCATATCTCAGTACCAATGCTTTCTGGCTGATGTTTTGGTCACTTTTGAATGCTGGTTGTACTTTCACACTCGTGGTAGCATGAGACGACTCTACAAACCACACAAGTGGTTCAGGTAGTGTAGCTAATCCAGGATGGCAAATCAATGTGAGCTGTGGCAAGACGGTTTGCTGTGTCTGTCAGCGTAGTGTCCAGAGGCTGGAGGCGCTACCAGGAGACAGGCCAGTACACCAGGAGACGTGGAAGGGGCCATAGGAGGGCAACAACCCAGCAGCAGTACCACTACCTCCACATTTGTGCAAGGAGTAACAGGGGGAGCACTGCCAGAGCCCTGCAAAATGACCTCCAGCAGACCAGAAATGTGCATGTGTCTGCACAAACGGTTAGAAACCGACTCCATGAAGATGGTCTGAGTGCCCGACATCCACAGATGGGGGTTGTGCTCACAGCCCAACACCGTGCAGGCTGCTTGGCATTTGCCGCAGAACACCAGAATTGGCAAATTCACCACTGGCGCCCTGTGCTCTTCACAGATGAAAGCATGTTCACACTGAGCACATGTGACAGACGTGACAGAGTCTGGAGATGCCATGGAGAGCGATTTACTGCCTGCAACATCCTTCAGCATGACCAGTTTAGCAGTGGGTCAGTAATGGTGTGGGGTGGTATTTCTTTGGAGGGCCGCACAGCCCTCCATGTGCTCGACAGAGGTAGCCTGACTGCCATTAGGTACCGAGATGAGATCCTATTGGCCCTGGGTTCCTCCTAATGCTGGACATTGCCAGACCTCATGTGGCTGGAGTGTGTCAGCAGTTCCTGCAAGATGAAGGCATTGAAGCTATGGACTGGCCCGCCCGTTCCCCAGACCTGAATCTGATTGAACACATCTGGGAGATCATGTCTCGCACCATCCAGCAACATCACATTGCACCACAGACTGTCCAGAAGTTGGCAGATGCTTTAGTCCAGGTCTTGGAGGAGATCCCTCAGGAGACCATCCACCGCCTCATCAGGAGCATGCCCAGGCGTTGTAGGGAGGTCATGCAGGCACATGGAGGCCACACACACAATAGAACATCATTTCCTTATCTTGAGGCATTTCCACTGAAGTTAGACCAGCCTGTAATTTGATTTTCCACTTTGCTGTTGAGTATCATTCCAAATCTAGACCTCCATGGGATATTAATTTTGGTTTACTTTGATCATTTTTACGTTTTATTGTTCTCAACACATTCTACTATGTAATGAATAAAGATTTGCAACTGAAATATTTCATTCAGTGATATCTACATATAGTTACATAGTTACATAGTTACATAATTACATAGTTATTAAGGTTGAAGGAAGACTATAAGTCCATCTAGTTCAACCCATAGCCTAACCTAACATGCCCTAACATGTGGATGTGTTATTTTAGTGTTCCCTTTATTTTTTTGAGCAGTGTATATTTGTGTGTCACTGACATCTATATATCTATGTATTCTATGTGAATATATCTATCCTATCTATTCTACTCAAACCTGCCAGCGTGACTTTACTGTACGGGGCTGCTGAACTGCCGGCTTTTATTCTATCTATCTGTGCAATATACTGTACATACATTTAAAGATGTTTCTATATTTTCATGACTATGAAAATTGTACATTCACACTGAAGGCATCAAAACTATGAATTATCACATGTGGAATTATATACTTAACAAAAAAGTGTGAAACGACTGAAATTATGTCTTATATTCTAGGTTCTTTAAAGTAGCCATCTTTTGCTTTGGTGACTGCTTTGCAAACTCTTGGCATTCTCTTGATGAGCTTCAAGAGGTAGTCACTGGGAATGGTCTTCCAACAATCTAGAAGGAGTTCCCAGAGATGCTTAGCACTTGTTGGTCCTTTTGCCTTCACTCTGTGGTCAGGGTTCAGGTCTGGTGACTGTGGAGGCCAGGTCATCTGGCGTAGCACCCCATCACTCTCCTTCTTGGTCAAATAGCACTTACACAGCCTGGAGGTGTTTGGGGTCATTGTCCTGTTGAAAAATAAATGATGGTCCACCTAAACGCAAACCGGATGGAATAGCATGCCGCTGCAAGATGCTGTGGTGGCCATGCTGGTTCAGTATGCCTTCAATTTTGAATAAATCCCCAACAGTGTCACCAGTAAAGCACCCCCACACCATCACACCTCCTCCTCCATGCTTCACGGTGGGAACCAGGCATGTAGAGTCCATCCGTTCACCTTTTCTGCTTCGCACAAAGACACGGTGGTTGGAACCAAAGATCTCAAATTTGAACTCATCAGACCAAAGCACAGATTTCCACTGGTCTAATGTCCATTCCTTGTGTTCTTTAGCCCAAACAAGTCTCTTATGCTTGTTGCCTGTCCTTAGCAGTGGTATTCTAGCAGCTATTTTACCATGAAGGCCTGCTGCACAAAGTCTCCTCTTAACAGTTGTTGTAGAGATGTGTCTGCTGCTAGAACTCTGTGTGGCATTGACCTGGTCTCTAATCTGAGCTACTGTTAACCTTCGATTTCTGAGGCTGGTGACTCGGATAAACCTATCCTCAGAAGCAGAGGTGACTCTTGGTCTTCCTTTCCTGGGGCGGTCCTCATGTGAGCCAGTTTCTTTGCAGAGCTTGATGGTTTGTGCCACTGCACTTGGGGACACTTTCAAAGTTTTCCCAATTTTTCAGACTGACTGACCTTAATTTCTTAAAGTAATGATGGCCACTCGTTTTTCTTTACTTAGCTGCTTTTTTCTTGCCATAGAATTTGTATTTACAGTCTATTCAGTAGGACTATCAGCTGTGTATCCACCAGACTTCTGCTCAACACAACTGATGGTCTCAACCCCATTGATAAGGCAAGAAATCCCACGTATTAAACCTGACAGGGCACACCTGTGAAGTGAAAACCATTCCCGGTGACTACCTCTTGAAGCTCATCAAGAGAATGCCAAGAGTGTGCAAAGCAGTCATCAAAGCAAAAGGTGGCTACTTTGAAGACCCTAGAATATAAGACATAATTTCAGTTGTTTCACACTTTTTTTGCTAAGTATATAATTCCACATGTGTTTATTCATAGTTTTGATGCCTTCAGTGTGAATGTACAATTTTCATAGTCATGAAAATACAGAAAAATCTTTAAATGAGAAGGTGTGTCCAAACTTTTGGTCTGTACTGTATATATTTTACCCATATCTGCCCTGTGAATATTAAATGTACCTCAGTCATACAAAGCTTCACATTTTGTAATTCAAGAAGTGTCTAATGTCTAGTAAATTTACTTGTTACACCTTGCACCTTTTGAACATGTTGATATTTGCCCACACTGGTATGACCCATGCCAGTGGGATGTTTCAATGTTTTTAATATTTCTAGCTACATTGCCTGAGCAGCATAAGAACTAAGTTGGATCTCATCTTCATCACATTTCACCAATGATGGATACATTTTTGAAGGATACTGAACTTCCTAATCTATCTCTTTCAAAGCTGCTCTATTATTATATGTGAATAGCTTCTTTCATCAATGCAATTTTTAGTTATTTTTGGCAAAAATGTTGGCTCTAAAAATTGAACCTCACAAGTGGTTGGCCAAAGGAAGTAATCAGCTAGCCAGATTTTCCTGTATTCTAGACAAATTTCTGAACTCATTGAAATGGTAATTACTATGATTGCTTATCATTTTAGGTCCAGCCACATTTTTTACCCACTTTAGCGTGAAATAACCGAGTTGATCAGCTGAATTGCTGTGTATGGGTTTCTTAGGTCTTGGAAGTCATCTTGAAGCTAAAAGATTAAGAATTTGTCCCTGGTTTCCCTGGATAGAACCTGCTGTAATGCAGCTAGAGTGCATTCACAGGCACTGTGTAATGATTCGATGTCCTAAGTTCCTGCTCTAAGGCTCCTATCTCTCTAATGCAGTCTGGTCCTCTTTCATATGCAGTAGGAATGGTAATTCTATTAACAGGTCTTATCAAAATGGATGGTATGTCAATGTCATGGTTAGATTTAATATGTCTTTATGATCTCGAAGAGAAACAAATCACAGTTAATTCTTAGTACTAAAAAAAGGTAATTTTTTTTAACTTTGTCCTGTTTAATATAGCAAAATATTAACTGTTCTTAGACATACATTACATGCAGGTTACTATTTGCCTTTAGGAAAGGCTAAAGGGTGGCTTTCCTTTTTTTATTCACTGCGTCAGTTTAATTGTATAAGAAATTGTTTCGACCAAAAACTCTTGGTTTCATCCAAAAACTTTTGGTTTATAATTTCCATGTGTGATCCGTTTTCATGCATCTACACTAAAACCTGTACATAATTAAATACAGTATCCTATTGACATGTACCAGTAAACATCAGATACCACTCGGATGTTCTGTGTAGGATTTGAGGTTTTTTTTACGCGGCCATAGGCTAGAATGGGTGACTTTCAATTGAGAATCGGAAGAAAGTAGTGCATGCCCCAATTTCTTTCTCACAGATGCTCGGAGTGAGAAAAAAAATGTTCATCTGATCAGCTGCATTGGATTGTGTGCTATGTCAATCGCTATATGTCCGCTATATAATATGGCTGGAATCTGCCCTCTGTGGAGCGGGCTCTGTTTCTGCACCTGCTCAGAAATCCCAGACATGCTTAATTTCATACTGCTCACTTTATCAATATACCCAATGTAAGTGAATGGTAACAATTCATTCAAACATTTCCAGGACGAATAACAATGATCAGCACAATACAAATTTCAAAGATGCTCCTGCATTGTTACTTTTTTTTGGAAAATTAAACATAACATTTTATTTAAATTAACATGTCAGAGAAGTTGACATATACAGTACATGCCATAATAAAAAATTCTAACAGTCTATTCAGCGGTGTATCCACCAGACTTCTGCACAACACAACTGATGGTCCCTCCTAACCCCATTTATAAGGCAAGAAATCCCACTTATTAAACCTGACAGGGCACACCAGTGAAGTGAAAACTATTTCCGGTGACCACCTCTTGAAGCTCATCAAGAGAATGCCAAGAGTGTGCAAAGCAGTCATCAAAGCAAAAGGTTAAGTATATAATTCCACATGTGTTAATTCATAGTTTTGATGAATTCAGTGTGAATGTACAATTTTCATAGTCATGAAAATACAGAAAAATCTTTAAATGAGAAGATGTGTCCAAACTT
Organism: Ranitomeya imitator; assembly: GCF_032444005.1. NCBI lineage: Eukaryota > Metazoa > Chordata > Amphibia > Anura > Dendrobatidae > Ranitomeya > Ranitomeya imitator. Next base: position 716,661,565 of record NC_091284.1, read on the forward strand.
TTGCTCTGTACTGTACTTTAAAAGTTCAAATTAAAAAAAAGTCTCAAATCGGCAAATAAAGTTTCTGTAAAACAAGAGGAACCCTACAGTCAAACATCCGTTTCCATTTTTATATCTATCAAAAATGGATTGTATTTCTTTTTTCAAATCCATTTGGCATACATTTTATTTTCCCATTTATTTTATAAACCGAAAGAGGTAAACTATCTCAACTTTTACACATTATTATTTGTTTATATAGCATCATTGATTCCATTGTGCTGTCCATGAGAAGGAGTTACAGACAAAATAGAATTATAAATTATGGTGAACAAACTAACAATGACAGACTGGTACAGAGGGGTGAGGACACTGCCCTTGCTGCTTTCTGTCGACAGGATAATGGGGAAGAAAGCAGTAGGTTGGGGGTTGCAGCAGCTTCAGTGGTGGTCAGTGCAGGCTGTAGGCTTTCCTGAAGAGATGGGTTTTCAAGTTGCATCTGAAAGTTCCGAGTGTGGTGGATAATCAGTCATGTTGTGGCACAGAATTCCAGAGGATGGGGGATACTCGGGTGAAGTCTTTGAGGCTATTGGGTGAGGAAGGTATGAGTGTGGAGGAGACAAAGAGGCTTTGGAAGGACCGGAGGATGCCTGTTGGAATATAAATATGTATATAGACTCTTAGCAACAAATCAAACATACCGTATATACTCGAGTATAAGCCAACCCGAATATAAGCCGAGACACCTACTTTTGCCACGAAAAACTGGGTAAACGTATTGACTCGAGTATAAGCTGGGTATGCATTGTCCCCTCATCCCTATCATGGTATGCATGGCTCCCTGTCCCTGTCATTGTATGCACGGCCCCCCTGTCCCTGTCATTGTATGTATGGCTCCCCGTCCCTGTCATTGTATGCATGGCTCCCCCGTCAATGTCATTGTATGCATGGCTCCCCAGTCCCTGTCATTGTATGCATGGCTCCCCAGTCCCAGTCCCTGTCATTATATGGATGGCTACCCTGTCCTTGTCATTGTATGCATGGCTCCCCGTCCCTGTCATTGTATGCATGGCTCCCCCATCAATGTAATTGTATGCATGGCTCTCCAGTCCCTGTCATTGTATGCATGGCTCCCCCATCCCTGTCATTGTATGCATGGCTCCCCAGTCCCTGTCCTGGTGTGCATGGCTCCCAAATCCCTGTCCTGGTGTGCATGGCTCCCCAGTCCCTGTCCTGGTGTGCATGGCTCCCCAGTCCCTGTCCTGGTGTGCATGGCTCCCCAGTCCCTGTCCTGGTGTGCATGGCCCCCCAGTCCATGTCCTGGTGTTCATGGCTCCCCAGTTTCTGTCCTGGTGTACATGGCTCCTTATCCCTATGTGTGATTCCTGTTATTAAAAAAATAAATGAATAAATAAAAAACATCCTATTTACCTGCCTGCGCTCCCTCGGTGGTCCTGCATCTTTTTCTGGCTTCCAACAGCTCTTCCTGCTGAGGGATCACATGGCTCCCCTCATTAAGGTAATAAATATGCGGGCCACACCTATGAGAGTGGAGAGGCGTTCATATTCATTACTTTAATGAGCGGTGCCACGTGATCGCTCGGCTGTAAGAGCTGCAGGCGCCGGCGGCCTGAACGAGATGCAGTGCCAGCACCGTAGGTGAGTATGATGTGTGTTGAAAGCCGGCGGCTGCGGCTGGCACTGTGCACAAATACAGTAGCGGCACAGGCTTTAGCTACTCTGTGACCCGCTGCTCCACCGCTCCCCTTTCCCCGCCGGCTTTCTGGGACCGTGACTCGTGTATAAGCCAAGGGGGGCATTTTCAGCACAAAAAATGTGCTGAAAAACGTGCTTATACACGAGTATATATGGTAAATGGAGACTGAAGAAGAAAGGAAGTCTTCCATTTTTCATGGTTGACTGGGCAGTTAACTTACAGGGTTACAGTCTGTTTAGAAAGGATCGTAAAAATCGGAGAGGAGGAGGGGTTTGTCTCTATGTAAAGTCTTGTCTAAAGTCCACTTTAAGGGAGGATATTAGCGAAGGGAATGAGGATGTCGAGTCCACATGGGTTGAAATTCATGGAGGGAAAAATGGTAACAAAATTCTCATTGGGGTCTGTTACAAACCCCCAAATATAACAGAAAGCATGGAAAGTCTACTTCTAAAGCAGATAGATGAAGCTGCAACCCATAATGAAGTCCTGGTTATGGGGGACTTTAACTACCCGGATATCAACTGGGAAACAGAAACCTGTGAAACCCATAAAGGCAACAGGTTTCTGCTAATAACCAAGAAAAATTATCTTTCACAATTGGTGCAGAATCCAACCAGAGGAGCAGCACTTTTAGACCTAATACTATCTAATAGACCTGACAGAATAACAAATCTGCAGGTGGTTGGGCATCTAGGAAATAGCGACCACAATATTGTACAGTTTCACCTGTCTTTCACTAGGGGGACTTGTCAGGGAGTCACAAAAACATTGAACTTTAGGAAGGCAAAGTTTGAACAGCTTAGAGATGCCCTTAATCTGGTAGACTGGGACAATATCCTCAGAAATAAGAATACAGATAATAAATGGGAAATGTTTAAGAACATCCTAAATAGGCAGTGTAAGCGGTTTATACCTTGTGGGAATAAAAGGACTAGAAATAGGAAAAACCCAATGTGGCTAAACAAAGAAGTAAGACAGGCAATTAACAGTAAAAAGAAAGCATTTGCACTACTAAAGCAGGATGGCACCATTGAAGCTCTAAAAAACTATAGGGAGAAAAATACTTTATCTAAAAAACTAATTAAAGCTGCCAAAAAGGAAACAGAGAAGCACATTGCTAAGGAGAGTAAAACTAATCCCAAACTGTTCTTCAACTATATCAATAGTAAAAGAATAAAAACTGAAAATGTAGGCCCCTTAAAAAATAGTGAGGAAAGAATGGTTGTAGATGACGAGGAAAAAGCTAACATATTAAACACCTTCTTCTCCACGGTATTCACGGTGGAAAATGAAATGCTATGTGAAATCCCAAGAAACAATGAAAACCCTATATTACGGGTCACCAATCTAACCCAAGAAGAGGTGCGAAACCGGCTAAATAAGATTAAAATAGATAAATCTCCGGGTCCGGATGGCATACACCCACGAGTACTAAGAGAACTAAGTAATGTAATAGATAAACCATTATTTCTTATTTTTAGTGACTCTATAGCGACAGGGTCTGTTCCGCAGGACTGGCGCATAGCAAATGTGGTGCCAATATTCAAAAAGGGCTCTAAAAGTGAACCTGGAAATTATAGGCCAGTAAGTCTAACCTCTATTGTTGGTAAAATATTTGAAGGGTTTCTGAGGGATGTTATTCTGGATTATCTCAATGAGAATAACTGTTTAACTCCATATCAGCATGGGTTTATGAGAAATCGCTCCTGTCAAACCAATCTAATCAGTTTTTATGAAGAGGTAAGCTATGGGCTGGACCACGGTGAGTCATTGGACGTGGTATATCTCGATTTTTCCAAAGCGTTTGATACCGTGCCGCACAAGAGGTTGGTACACAAAATGAGAATGCTTGGCCTGGGGGAAAATGTGTGTAAATGGGTTAGTAACTGGCTTAGTGATAGAAAGCAGAGGGTGGTTATAAATGGTATAGTCTCTAACTGGGTCGCTGTGACCAGTGGGGTACCGCAGGGGTCAGTATTGGGACCTGTTCTCTTCAACATATTCATTAATGATCTGGTAGAAGGTTTACACAGTAAAATATCGATATTTGCAGATGATACAAAACTATGTAAAGCAGTTAATACAAGAGAAGATAGTATTCTGCTACAGATGGATCTGGATAAGTTGGAAACTTGGGCTGAAAGGTGGCAGATGAGGTTTAACAATGATAAATGTAAGGTTATACACATGGGAAGAGGGAATCAATATCACCATTACACACTGAACGGGAAACCACTGGGTAAATCTGACAGGGAGAAGGACTTGGGGATCCTAGTTAATGATAAACTTACCTGGAGCAGCCAGTGCCAGGCAGCAGCTGCCAAGGCAAACAGGATCATGGGGTGCATTAAAAGAGGTCTGGATACACATGATGAGAGCATTATACTGCCTCTGTACAAATCCCTAGTTAGACCGCACATGGAGTACTGTGTCCAGTTTTGGGCACCGGTGCTCAGGAAGGATATAATGGAACTAGAGAGAGTACAAAGGAGGGCAACAAAATTAATAAAGGGGATGGGAGAACTACAATACCCAGATAGATTAGCGAAATTAGGATTATTTAGTCTAGAAAAAAGACGACTGAGGGGCGATCTAATAACCATGTATAAGTATATAAGGGGACAATACAAATATCTCGCTGAGGATCTGTTTATACCAAGGAAGGTGACGGGCACAAGGGGGCATTCTTTGCGTCTGGAGGAGAGAAGGTTTTTCCACCAACATAGAAGAGGATTCTTTACTGTTAGGGCAGTGAGAATCTGGAATTGCTTGCCTGAGGAGGTGGTGATGGCGAACTCAGTCGAGGGGTTCAAGAGAGGCCTGGATGTCTTCCTGGAGCAGAACAATATTGCATCATACAATTATTAGGTTCTGTAGAAGGACGTAGATCTGGGTATTTATTATGATGGAATATAGGCTGAACTGGATGGACAAATGTCTTTTTTCGGCCTTACTAACTATGTTACTATGTTACTATGTTACTATGGTTACCCATAAACCTTAATGGCCAAATTAGACCTACAAAAAAATGCAGTCTCTTACACTTGAAACAATGGTCCATTTCTATAATGGATATGTACTGTATATGGATCAATAATTTTTACACCAAAGAAAGAGAGTACATATATCACCAGATTTAAAAATATATAAATTTTATTTAAACATATATTCTAATGACATATAACACAAAAATACATGGAGGAACAGACTAAGCACTCAAAAGGAGGAGCACTACTCCATTAATCAGACTTGGCATAGCATATATCCATATATATAAAGCAGCTCCATTGCTGCGGGTGCTTTCACACTTATATGAGGAAAATCAGACTTGCATTAGAAATACACCTGTGTAAACAGCACCACCCAGTTCTAAATATCGTGTAAATCATTGGCATTCATGCTTACCCATTGTCAGTCAAGGAGATATAGTGGCCCACCCTATGACCCCTGATGCGCGTTTCGCGTTCTGATGGCTTTCTCAAAGGGGATGTACTACATGTACTACATCCCCTACATGTAGGAACAGACTGAGCACTCAAAAGGAGGAGCACTACTCCATTAATCAGACTTGGCATAGCATATATCCATATATATATAAAGCAGCTCCATTGTTGCGGGTGTACTACATCCCCTTTGAGAAAGCCATCAGAACGCGAAACGCGCGTCAGGGGTCATAGGGTGGGCCACTATATCTCCTTGACTGACAATGGGTAAGCATGAATGCCAATGATTTACACGATATTTAGAACTGGGTGGTGCTGTTTACACAGGTGTATTTCTAATGCAAGTCTGATTTTCCTCATATGAGTGTGAAAGCACCCGCAGCAATGGAGCTGCTTTATATATATGGATATATGCTATGCCAAGTCTGATTAATGGAGTAGTGCTCCTCCTTTTGAGTGCTCAGTCTGTTCCTCCATGTATTTTTGTGTTATATGTCATTAGAATATATGTTTAAATAAAATGTATATATTTTTAAATTTGGTGATATATGTACTCTGTTTCTTTGGTGTAAAAATAGCTGTTTGGAGTATTTCACCTGGCGATATGCCAATTGAATACATGGGAAAGGTCTTGACACTAATATACCTTTGGCCCCTACTAATATGAAGTGCTGGATTATTTTTGTGTGTATATGGATCAATAATTGTATAATAAATGTGGGAATATAGCTTAAGCAGAATGATCCTGTCAATTATCAAGTTGGTATTAACATAGCATTAGTTTAAAGGTCCACAAGTTTCTACCACCGATCATTTATTTTGGGTCAGGGAAAAAAGCAGTTTGGAAGAATTGAACTAACAGGTAAGGGCAGTTAGGAGAAGACAATGGCTCGCTCTTTACCATCTCTTTTCACAAGATTTTCCCAGAGCAGTAGTCCAGGTCAATGTGTGCGGAGCAAGGACAGAGATTGATAAATGCAGTAGATGGCAAATTTAGTGGAATACATTAATGTTTTCAGGGGTGGACGTCGCACTATTGAACCTATCAAGGTATTTTTTTGCCTACATTATAGAATTGGTCTATGTGTATGCCATTAGGTTGATTGTATGTGCTAATGGTAAATTCAGAGTTAGTGTTTGGCAGACCCATCATATATGGCATCTATCCCTGTGTACTACGAGATAAATATATACATATACACAGTATATAGCTATACAGAACACTGTGAGTTCACCATTTCCATTGCCCTCACCTCTGTCCATGATGTTGTGTTGCACAAGTTCTACTTTTCTCATCTACATCCTTTTAGATATGGTAGTTGCAGTGGCATGTAAAAGTTTAGGCACCCGTGTCCGGGTGTAAAAGTTTTCGGCAGTCCGGTCCGATGGGTGTCGCAGGTCTGGGTTTGGTGCCTCCCATCTTCTTGTGATGCCACCCTCCTGTTGCTTCATCGCTCCCCGCAGGCATTCTTATCTGCCCTCAGAGTAAAGTACTGCAGTGCGCAGGCGCTGGGCCTCTCTGACCTTTCCCGACGCCTGTGCACTGCAATACTTTGGTCTGCCCTCAACAGGGCAGATAGGTATGTCTGCGCAGGACCGCGATGCCTGGGAGGCATGAAGCAACAGGAGGGTGGCATCGCAAGAAGATGGGAGATGCCTGACCTGAACCTGCGAGTCTGCGACACTCATCGGACCGGACCGCCCCCCAGGTTAGTATAATAAAAAAAAATTTTTTCTCTTCCAGGTCGGATTGGGGGTTTATCTACAGCATTATAGAATGCTGTAGATGAGCCCTGAAAGGCAGTGGCCATATCTTATATCGGTCAAAACTACTGACAGTTTCACTTTAAGGAAAATGGATATTCATTGCTACCCACGCCCATAGTCCCTCCCACCTCTTTGTACTGAAGCTGGTGCCCATGGGAGTGGAGAGTAGTGAATATTCATTCTCTTTAATAGTGTTCACATGTGATCGCCCAGCAACTGCAGGAAGACAGTGTGCCTGTTATTAAAGAGAATGAATTTTCACTGCTCCCCACTCCTTTAGTTCCGGGTGTGGAGAACAGAGAGTATTCCGGCAGCTGCCCTTTGCCTAATTATTTTTTTCAGGTGAGAAAAACTGCAAAGTCAAAGTAAAGCAGCGCAAGATAAAGCAAAATCTTTATAATTCTAGTTTTGTTGATATTTCTAAGACGATATTTCCCCTTAATTTATACTTTTTCTAATCACATTTGGAAGCGTGGTCCCTTCCGTACATGTATCAGACTAGGCTGATATGGAGATCTGAAATAAATAGGCTTATCTCTGCTTGCTTGTCTTTGTCTTGTGATTTTGAGGTCTAATAACACCGTGTCACATTCATAAAATCTCATTATTCTTCATATTTACTACCCTTCAGACTCTATAATGCACTAATAAGAGCTCTGATGTAACATATGGGTGGTCACCTCCTGGCCCCTGTCTGATTACATGTTCGCCTGTCACTCTGAGGATGAGGTGTATTAGCCATGTCGCATTCTTACTATATAGGATGTTTGACTCTTCACTGGCTAATCCTTCTTTCTTTCACCCTTGCTTTCACGCTATGAAACTAATCCCGGATTATCTGTAATTAGCGCACTTCACTGTTCACCATTAAAACAATTTTAAGCTTTATGAAGATTTGCAACACCTGAAATGTTTCCTGAAATTTCTAGCATATACAGTATATAGTTGATTTACAGCCTTCACCCTACAACTGGCATGAAGCAAATTGCAAACTCAGCAAGTGCCCTTGTTGAGTTGCAAAAGTTATTTAAAATTCTAGTGTATGTTATTTTGGTATCTGTACCCAGACAAATTTCATTCCCCGATGATGGTTTTTCAATATGTATGCCAAAAACCATTTGATAATTCTTTAAATTGTGTACTTTATTATAGGACAAAACATCTGAAAGAGCATCTGTCAAGTTCAAAAACTTCTCAAACCAGCCATTACCATGTAGAATACTAATCCCGCATCCCAATTAAGTCCCTGAAAGTCCAGATAATGATTCCTGTAGGCCCCAAAACAACTTTTTACCATTCTTGACATATACAAAGTACACTAAAATGTCCAACTGGGTGTCTCTTCCCCAGAGCAGTCCAGTCTTAGATGCTGTAATTTTTCCCCTGAGCGTGCTTGACACCCTCCTGACTGGCCACGTCATCTCTTCTCCACTGATAACCTTCCACATGAAGCCAATGTTCTTGTTTGGCATGTACATTGTGCTGATGAAGCCAGGGACATTAAAAGTGGTTTAATTGCATATGTTCTACATCAAAGTAGTTGGCGCATGAGCAAGATTTCCAGTGTAGAAAAGGATGATGTCAATGTTCTCCGCATCGCTCTCTGCCCTGCCATGTGGAGCCTATGCGCCATCGCTTTTTGGCCTTCCCCGCGCATGCGCATTACAGTACTTTGCTCTGTTCTCAGCAGGGCAGAGAGAAAAATGCCAGTGCAAGAGCACAATGGAGGACAATGTGTGGGAAGTAAGACAAGTCATCCACACAAAGCAGAGTAGGAGGTTGGCAGTCGCAAGAAGAGAGGATGCTCTCGCTCAAGACCAGTCACACCATCAAAACGGAACACGCTGTAGGTGAACATAATAAAAATATAACATTTCATGTAAATATAGAATAGAAATAATAATAACTTTTTTGTACAATGAAAGGGCATGCCAGAATGCTGTGATTGAGGGAGTATAGGTGCTAGCCCTACTTTAAAAGGCTGTGTAATCATGTTTTTCCCATCTAAAGAGTAACTTTCCTGTAATTGATCAGTTCTGCCAGAGAAAGAAGCATATTTCTCTGACGTATATTAGAAAGTTGCTTATTTTCATGTGTACTATAGATTTATTAAATAAGCATTAAAACAATGGTTACTCTTTAACCCCTTTACCCCGCAAGGTAGTTTGCACGTGAATGACCAGGCCAATTTTTACAATTCTGACCACTGTCAATTTTTGAGGTAATAACTCTGGAACGCTTCAACAGATACCACTGGTTCTGAGATTGTTGTTTTCGTGACATATTGTACTTCATGATAGTTGTAACATTTCTTCGATATGACTTGACTTTATTTGTGAAAAAACTGAAATTTGGCAAAATGTAGCAATTTTCAAACTTCTTATTCCTCTTATTTTTATGCTCTTATATCAGAGAGACATGTTACATAAAATAGTAAAAAAATAACATTTCCCACATGCCTCCTTTATATCAACATAATTTTTGAAACAAAACTTGTAAGGAAATTATAACGGTTAAAAATTTACCAGCGATTTCTCATTTTTCCTACAAAATTTACAAAACCATTTTTTTAGGAACTGCATCACATTTGAAATGACTTTGAGGGGCCTATATGATATAAAATACCCAAAGTGACACCAGTCTAAAAATTGCACCCCTCAAGGTGCTCAAAACCAAATTCAAAAAGTTTTTGACACTAAAAAATAAATATTACGTGGCTGTGTTATATACTGCGTGGGCAGTGTTATATACTGCATGGGCTGTGTATTATACTATGTGGCTGTGCTATATATTACGTGGGCTGTGTTATATACTGCGTTGGCTGTGTTATATACTACGTGGGCTGTCCTATATATTAAGTGGCTGTGTTATATACTTCCTGGCTGCTATATTCTACGTGGGCAGTGTTATATACTGCGTGGGCTGTGTATTATACTACGTGGCTGTGTTATATATTACATAGGCTGTGTTATATACTGCATGGACTGTGTTATATACTATGGGCAGTGTTATATACTGCATGGGCTGTGTTATATACTGCGCAGCCTGTGTTATATACTGTGTGGGCTGTGTTATATACTACGTGGGCTGTGCAATATATTACGTGGCTGTGTTATATACTGCCTGGCTGCTATGTACTATGTGGGTAGTGTTATATACTGCATGGGCTGTGTTATATACTGTGTAAAGATGCTATATATCATGTGGGCTGTGTTATATACTGCATGGGCTGTGTTATATACTACATAGGCTGTGCTATATATTACGTGGCTGTGTTATATACTGCCTGGCTGCTATATACTATGTGGGCAGTGTTATATACTGCGTGGGCTGTGTATTATAAAACGTGGTCTGTGTTATATACTGTGTGGGCTGTGTTATATATTACGTGGGCTGTGTTGTATAATGTGTGGGCTGTGTTATATACTACGTGGGCTGTGCTATATATTATGTGGCTGTGTTATATACTGCCTGGCTGATAAATACTACATGGGCTGTGGTATATTAGTATTAGGCTGAGGGTGCCAATACTTTTGTCTGGCCCATTTTTGGAGTTTTGTGTGAAATTATCAATGTTTTGCTTTTTGCTTCATTCTCTTTTGTGTGTTTTCATTTAAGACAAATTAAATGAAGATAATAATTCCAAAGAATTTGTGATTGCAATCATTTTCAGGAAGAAACTGAGTATTATCTGACAGAATTGCAGGGGTGTCAATACTTTTGGCCACAACTGTACGTATCTGTATTGAGGGGAAAGACACAAGTATGTATACAATGTATGTGACCTTGTTATTTTCAGGGCTGTGATGATCATCATTACAAGACAAGTCGTCGCTGGGAGATGTCGACATAAAGGTCTGACCAGAAAAAGAAGAAACAAGAGAAAGTGTCTCTAATCAGACAAGACGTCAGCGGTAAGTGCCTGAATGTAGATATTATTACGTATTATCTGACAGAGTTGCAGGGGTGTCAATACTTTTGGCCACAACTGTATATATATATATATATATATACATATATATATATATATACTGTATATATACACATATATATATATATATATATATATATATGTATATATATATGCTGTATACCGGTATGTATGTATGTACAGTTCAGACAAAAAGTTTGGACACACCTTCTCATTTAAAGATCTTTCTGTATATTCATGACTATGAAAATTGTACATTCACACTGAAGGCATCAAAACTATGAATTAATACATGTGGAATTATGTACCACCTTTTGCTTTGATGACTGCTTTGCACACTCTTGGCAGTCTCTTGATGAATGTAGTCACCGGGAATGGTCTTCCAACAATCTTGAAGGAGTTCCCAGAGATGCTTAGCACTTGTTGGCCGTTTTGCCTTAACTCTGTGGTCCAGCTGACTCCAAACCATCTTGATTGGGTTCAGGTCTGGTGACGGTGAAGGCCAGGTCATCTGGCGTAGCACCCCATCACTCTCCCTCTTGGTCAAATAGTCCTTACACAGCCTGGAGGTGTGTTTGGGGTCATTGTCCTGTTGAAAAATAAATGATGGTCCAACTAAACGCAAACCGGATGGAATAGCATGCCGCTGCAAGATGCTGTGGTAGCCATGCTGGTTCAGTATGCCTTCAATTTTGAATAAATCCCCAACAGTGTCACCAGCAAAGCACCCCCACACCATCACACCTCCTCCTCCATGCTTTATGGTGGGAACCAGGTATGTAGAGTCCATTCACTCACCTTTTGCCGCGTCTCACAAAGACACGGTGGTTGGAACCAAAGATCTCAAATTTGGACTCATCAGACTAAAGCACAGATTTCCACTGGTCTAATGTCCATTCCTTCTGTTCTTTAACCCAAACAAGTCTCTTCTGCTTGTTGCCTGTCCTTAGCAGTGGCTTCCTAGCAGCTATTTTACCATGAAGGCCTGCTGCACAGTCTCATCTTAACAGTTGTGTCTGCTGCTAGAACTCTTTGTGGCATTGACCTGGTCTCTAATCTGAGCTGCTGTTAACCAGCGATTTCCAAGGCTGGTGACTCGGATAAACTTATCCTCAGAAGCAGAGGCAACTCTTGGTCTTCCTTTCCTGGGGCGGTCCTCATGTGAGCCAGTTTCTTTGTAGCGCTGTATGGTTTTTACCACTGCACTTGGGGACACTTTCAAAGTTTTCCCAATTTTTTGGACTGACTGACCTTCATTTCTTAAAGTTATGATGACCACTTGTTTTTGTTTACTTAGCTGCTTTTTTGCCATAATACAAATTCTAACAGTCTATTCAGTACGACTATAGTACGACTATCAGCTGTGCTTCCACCAGACTTCTGCACAACACAACTGATGGCCCCAACCCCATTTATAAGGCAAGAAATCCCACTTATTAAACCTGACAGGGCACACCCGTGTAGTGAAAACCATTCCCGGTGACTACCTCTTGAAGCTCATCAAGAGATTGACAAGAGTGTGCAAAGCAGTTATCAAAGCAAAAGGTGGCTACTTTGAAGAACCTAGAATATAAGACATAATTTGAGTAGTTTCACACATTTTTGTTAAGTATATAATTCCACATGTGTTAATTCAGAGTTTTGATGCCTTCAGTGTGAATGTACAATTTTCACAGTCATGAAAATACAGAAAAATCTTTAAATGAGAAGGTGTGTCCAAACTTTTGGTCTGTACTGTATATATATATATATATATATATATATATATATATATATATATATATATATATATATATACATATATATATATATACGAGGGGCGATACAAAAGTAATGATAGTCATTACTAAACACAATGAATATAGTCAAAAAAAATTTAAATTTTTTTACATAGTCTCCTATCAAGAAGACACAAAGGAGAGTAGTAAAACCAAAAACACTCAGTTTGAAAAAATGTTGCAGTAATCCGCAAGTGCTAGTAAAAGATGTAAAAAACAGGGTATTTGGTTGATACGTTTTTTGCAAAACATGTATACTAAGCTGCTCTACCAATCTTCACGGTATACCCTTATCAGAGCAGTCCTAACTAATGTATGCAATCCCTATCTGATGTATTTAAAAACCTGATCATCTGTATATAACCTGTGTGAACAGGGTTCAGAGAGGAAAAATCCATGTGTGCATACAGGGTAGAACAGCTTTTGTGCAGATAGCCCAAGAGGAGTGGTGGAACTCCCCAGTCTTGTAGACACAAGAGAACAATTATGGAAACAGGAACACATGGGCTACTTGCACAGTGAACAAGTCTGTATAATCATGTTCACACACCACCAAGAAACCTGAAGACACAAAAGAGAGTAGTAAAACCAAAAACACTCAGTTTGAAAAAATGTTGCAGTAATCCGCAAGTGCTAGTAAAAGATGTAAAAAACAGGGTATTTGGTTGATACGTTTTTTGCAAAAAATGTATACTAAGCTGCTCTACCAATCTTCACGGTATACCCTTATCAGAGCAGTCCTAACTAATGTATGCAATCCCTATCTGATGTATTTAAAAACCTGATCATCTGTATATAACCTGTGTGAACAGGGTTCAGAGAGGAAAAATCCATGTGTGCATACAGGGTAGAACAGCTTTTGTGCAGATAGCCCAAGAGGAGTGGTGGAACTCCCCAGTCTTGTAGACACAAGAGAACAATTATGGAAACAGGAACACATGGGCTACTTGCACAGTGAACAAGTCTGTATGATCATGTTCACACACCACCAAGAAACCTGAAGACACAAAAGAGAGTAGTAAAACCAAAAACACTCAGTTTGAAAAAATGTTGCAGTAATCCGCAAGTGCTAGTAAAAGATGTAAAAAACAGGGTATTTGGTTGATACGTTTTTTGCAAAAAATGTATACTAAGCTGCTCTACCAATCTTCACGGTATACCCTTATCAGAGCAGTCCTAACTAATGTATGCAATCCCTATCTGATGTATTTAAAAACCTGATCATCTGTATATAACCTGTGTGAACAGGGTTCAGAGAGGAAAAATCCATGTGTGCATACAGGGTAGAACAGCTTTTGTGCAGATAGCCCAAGAGGAGTGGTGGAACTCCCCAGTCTTGTAGACACAAGAGAACAATTATGGAAACAGGAACACATGGGCTACTTGCACAGTGAACAAGTCTGTATGATCATGTTCACACACCACCAAGAAACCTGAAGACACAAAAGAGAGTAGTAAAACCAAAAACACTCAGTTTGAAAAAATGTTGCAGTAATCCGCAAGTGCTAGTAAAAGATGTAAAAAACAGGGTATTTGGTTGATAAGTTTTTTGCAAAAAATGTATACTAAGCTGCTCTACCAATCTTCACGGTATACCCTTATCAGAGCAGTCCTAACTAATGCATGCAATCCCTATCTGATGTATTTAAAAACCTGATCATCTGTATATAACCTGTGTGAACAGGGTTCAGAGAGGAAAAATCCATGTGTGCATACAGGGTAGAACAGCTTTTGTGCAGATAGCCCAAGAGGAGTGGTGGAACTCCTCAGTCTTGTAGACACAAGAGAACAATTATGGAAACAGGAACACATGGGCTACTTGCACAGTGAACAAGTCTGTATGATCATGTTCACACACCACCAAGAAACCTGAAGACACAAAAGAGAGTAGTAAAACCAAAAACACTCAGTTTGAAAAAATGTTGCAGTAATCCGCAAGTGCTAGTAAAAGATGTAAAAAACAGGGTATTTGGTTGATACGTTTTTTGCAAAAAATGTATACTAAGCTGCTCTACCAATCTTCACGGTATACCCTTATCAGAGCAGTCCTAACTAATGTATGCAATCCCTATCTGATGTATTTAAAAACCTGATCATCTGTATATAACCTGTGTGAACAGGGTTCAGAGAGGAAAAATCCATGTGTGCATACAGGTTACAACAGCTTTTGTGCAGATAGCCCAAGAGGAGTGGTGAAACTCCCCAGTCTTGTAGACACAAGAGAACAATTATGGAAACAGGAACACATGGGCTACTTGCACAGTGAACAAGTCTGTATGATCATGTTCACACACCACCAAGAAACCTGAAGACACAAAAGAGAGTAGTAAAACCAAAAACACTCAGTTTGAAAAAATGTTGCAGTAATCCGCAAGTGCTAGTAAAAGATGTAAAAAACAGGGTATTTGGTTGATACGTTTTTTGCAAAAAATGTATACTAAGCTGCTCTACCAATCTTCACGGTATACCCTTATCAGAGCAGTCCTAACTAATGTATGCAATCCCTATCTGATGTATTTAAAAACCTGATCATCTGTATATAACCTGTGTGAACAGGGTTCAGAGAGGAAAAATCCATGTGTGCATACAGGGTAGAACAGCTTTTGTGCAGATAGCCCAAGAGGAGTGGTGGAACTCCCCAGTCTTGTAGACACAAGAGAACAATTATGGAAACAGGAACACATGGGCTACTTGCACAGTGAACAAGTCTGTATGATCATGTTCACACACCACCAAGAAACCTGAAGACACAAAAGAGAGTAGTAAAACCAAAAACACTCAGTTTGAAAAAATGTTGCAGTAATCCGCAAGTGCTAGTAAAAGATGTAAAAAACAGGGTATTTGGTTGATACGTTTTTTGCAAAAAATGTATACTAAGCTGCTCTACCAATCTTCACGGTATACCCTTATCAGAGCAGTCCTAACTAATGTATGCTATCCCTATCTGATGTATTTAAAAACCTGATCATCTGTATATAACCTGTGTGAACAGGGTTCAGAGAGGAAAAATCCATGTGTGCATACAGGGTAGAACAGCTTTTGTGCAGATAGCCCAAGAGGAGTGGTGGAACTTAGGCTGAAAGGTGGCAGATGAGGTTTAACAATGATAAATGTAAGGTTATACACATGGGAAGAGGGAATCAATATCACCATTACACACTGAACGGGAAACCACTGGGTAAATCTGACAGGGAGAAGGACTTGGGGATCCTAGTTAATGATAAACTTACCTGGAGCAGCCAGTGCCAGGCAGCAGCTGCCAAGGCAAACAGGATCATGGGGTGCATTAAATGAGGTCTGGATACACATGATGAGAGCATTATACTGCCTCTGTACAAATCCCTAGTTAGACCGCACATGGAGTACTGTGTCCAGTTTTGGGCACCGGTGCTCAGGAAGGATATAATGGAACTAGAGAGAGTACAAAGGAGGGCAACAAAATTAATAAAGGGGATGGGAGAACTACAATACCCAGATAGATTAGCGAAATTAGGATTATTTAGTCTAGAAAAAAGACGACTGAGGGGCGATCTAATAACCATGTATAAGTATATAAGGGGACAATACAAATATCTCGCTGAGGATCTGTTTATACCAAGGAAGGTGACGGGCACAAGGGGGCATTCTTTGCGTCTGGAGGAGAGAAGGTTTTTCCACCAACACAGAAGAGGATTCTTTACTGTTAGGGCAGTGAGAATCTGGAATTGCTTGCCTGAGGAGGTGGTGATGGCGAACTCAGTCGAGGGGTTCAAGAGAGGCCTGGATGTCTTCCTGGAGCAGAACAATATTGTATCATACAATTATTAGGTTCTGTAGAAGGACGTAGATCTGGGTATTTATTATGATGGAATATAGGCTGAACTGGATGGACAAATGTCTTTTTTCGGCCTTACTAACTATGTTACTATGTTACTATGTTACTATGAACTCCCCAGTCTTGTAGACACAAGAGAACAATTATGGAAACAGGAACACATGGGCTACTTGCACAGTGAACAAGTCTGTATGATCATGTTCACACACCACCAAGAAACCTGAAGACACAAAAGAGAGTAGTAAAACCAAAAACACTCAGTTTGAAAAAATGTTGCAGTAATCCGCAAGTGCTAGTAAAAGATGTAAAAAACAGGGTATTTGGTTGATACGTTTTTTGCAAAAAATGTATACTAAGCTGCTCTACCAATCTTCACGGTATACCCTTATCAGAGCAGTCCTAACTAATGTATGCAATCCCTATCTGATGTATTTAAAAACCTGATCATCTGTATATAACCTGTGTGAACAGGGTTCAGAGAGGAAAAATCCATGTGTGCATACAGGGTAGAACAGCTTTTGTGCAGATAGCCCAAGAGGAGTGGTGGAACTCCCCAGTCTTGTAGACACAAGAGAACAATTATGGAAACAGGAACACATGGGCTACTTGCACAGTGAACAAGTCTGTATGATCATGTTCACACACCACCAAGAAACCTGAAGACACAAAAGAGAGTAGTAAAACCAAAAACACTCAGTTTGAAAAAATGTTGCAGTAATCCGCAAGTGCTAGTAAAAGATGTAAAAAACAGGGTATTTGGTTGATACGTTTTTTGCAAAAAATGTATACTAAGCTGCTCTACCAATCTTCACGGTATACCCTTATCAGAGCAGTCCTAACTAATGTATGCAATCCCTATCTGATGTATTTAAAAACCTGATCATCTGTATATAACCTGTGTGAACAGGGTTCAGAGAGGAAAAATCCATGTGTGCATACAGGGTAGAACAGCTTTTGTGCAGATAGCCCAAGCGGAGTGGTGGAACTCCCCAGTCTTGTAGACACAAGAGAACAATTATGGAAACAGGAACACATGGGCTACTTGCACAGTGAACAAGTCTGTATGATCATGTTCACACACCACCAAGAAACCTGAAGACACAAAAGAGAGTAGTAAAACCAAAAACACTCAGTTTGAAAAAATGTTGCAGTAATCCGCAAGTGCTAGTAAAAGATGTAAAAAACAGGGTATTTGGTTGATACGTTTTTTGCAAAAAATGTATACTAAGCTGCTCTACCAATCTTCACGGTATACCCTTATCAGAGCAGTCCTAACTAATGTATGCAATCCCTATCTGATGTATTTAAAAACCTGATCATCTGTATATAACCTGTGTGAACAGGGTTCAGAGAGGAAAAATCCATGTGTGCATACAGGGTAGAACAGCTTTTGTGCAGATAGCCCAAGAGGAGTGGTGGAACTCCCCAGTCTTGTAGACACAAGAGAACAATTATGGAAACAGGAACACATGGGCTACTTGCACAGTGAACAAGTCTGTATGATCATGTTCACACACCACCAAGAAACCTGAAGACACAAAAGAGAGTAGTAAAACCAAAAACACTCAGTTTGAAAAAATGTTGCAGTAATCCGCAAGTGCTAGTAAAAGATGTAAAAAACAGGGTATTTGGTTGATACGTTTTTTGCAAAAAATGTATACTAAGCTGCTCTACCAATCTTCACGGTATACCCTTATCAGAGCAGTCCTAACTAATGTATGCAATCCCTATCTGATGTATTTAAAAACCTGATCATCTGTATATAACCTGTGTGAACAGGGTTCAGAGAGGAAAAATCCATGTGTGCATACAGGGTAGAACAGCTTTTGTGTAGATAGCCCAAGAGGAGTGGTGGAACTCCCCAGTCTTGTAGACACAAGAGAACAATTATGGAAACAGGAACACATGGGCTACTTGCACAGTGAAAAAGTCTGTATGATCATGTTCACACACCACCAAGAAACCTGAAGACACAAAAGAGAGTAGTAAAACCAAAAACACTCAGTTTGAAAAAATGTTGCAGTAATCCGCAAGTGCTAGTAAAAGATGTAAAAAACAGGGTATTTGGTTGATACGTTTTTTGCAAAAAATGTATACTAAGCTGCTCTACCAATCTTCACGGTATACCCTTATCAGAGCAGTCCTAACTAATGTATGCAATCCCTATCTGATGTATTTAAAAACCTGATCATCTGTATATAACCTGTGTGAACAGGGTTCAGAGAGGAAAAATCCATGTGTGCATACAGGGTAGAACAGCTTTTGTGCAGATAGCCCAAGAGGAGTGGTGGAACTCCCCAGTCTTGTAGACACAAGAGAACAATTATGGAAACAGGAACACATGGGCTACTTGCACAGTGAACAAGTCTGTATGATCATGTTCACACACCACCAAGAAACCTGAAGACACAAAAGAGAGTAGTAAAACCAAAAACACTCAGTTTGAAAAAATGTTGCAGTAATCCGCAAGTGCTAGTAAAAGATGTAAAAAACAGGGTATTTGGTTGATACGTTTTTTGCAAAAAATGTATACTAAGCTGCTCTACCAATCTTCACGGTATACCCTTATCAGAGCAGTCCTAACTAATGTATGCAATCCCTATCTGATGTATTTAAAAACCTGATCATCTGTATATAACCTGTGTTAACAGGGTTCAGAGAGGAAAAATCCATGTGTGCATACAGGGTAGAACAGCTTTTGTGCAGATAGCCCAAGAGGAGTGGTGGAACTCCCCAGTCTTGTAGACACAAGAGAACAATGGGCAGGTAGCCCATGTGTTCCTGTTTCCATAATTGTTCTCTTGTGTCTACAAGACTGGGGAGTTCCACCACTCCTCTTGGGCTATCTGCACAAAAGCTGTTCTACCCTGTATGCACACATGGATTTTTCCTCTCTGAACCCTGTTCACACAGGTTATATACAGATGATCAGGTTTTTAAATACATCAGATAGGGATTGCATACATTAGTTAGGACTGCTCTGATAAGGGTATACCATGAAGATTGGTAGAGCAGCTTAGTATACATTTTTGCAAAAAACGTATCAACCAAATACCCTGTTTTTTACATCTTTTACTAGCACTTGCGGATTACTGCAACATTTTTTCAAACTGAGTGTTTTTGGTTTTACTACTCTCTTTTGTGTCTTCAGGTTTCTTGGTGGTGTGTGAACATGATCATACAGACTTGTTCACTGTGCAAGTAGCCCATGTGTTCCTGTTTCCATAATTGTTCTCTTGTGTCTACAAGACTGGGGAGTTCCACCACTCCTCTTGGGCTATCTGCACAAAAGCTGTTCTACCCTGTATGCACACATGGATTTTTCCTCTCTGAACCCTGTTCACACAGGTTATATACAGATGATCAGGTTTTTAAATACATCAGATAGGGATTGCATACATTAGTTAGGACTGCTCTGATAAGGGTATACCGTGAAGATTGGTAGAGCAGCTTAGTATACATTTTTTGCAAAAAACGTATCAACCAAATACCCTGTTTTTTACATCTTTTACTAGCACTTGCGGATTACTGCAACATTTTTTCAAACTGAGTGTTTTTGGTTTTACTACTCTCTTTTGTGTCTTCAGGTTTCTTGGTGGTGTGTGAACATGATCATACAGACTTGTTCACTGTGCAAGTAGCCCATGTGTTCCTGTTTCCATAATTGTTCTCTTGTGTCTACAAGACTGGGGAGTTCCACCACTCCTCTTGGGCTATCTGCACAAAAGCTGTTCTACCCTGTATGCACACATGGATTTTTCCTCTCTGAACCCTGTTCACACAGGTTATATACAGATGATCAGGTTTTTAAATACATCAGATAGGGATTGCATACATTAGTTAGGACTGCTCTGATAAGGGTATACCGTGAAGATTGGTAGAGCAGCTTAGTATACATTTTTTGCAAAAAACGTATCAACCAAATACCCTGTTTTTTACATCTTTTACTAGCACTTGCGGATTACTGCAACATTTTTTCAAACTGAGTGTTTTTGGTTTTACTACTCTCTTTTGTGTCTTCAGGTTTCTTGGTGGTGTGTGAACATGATCATACAGACTTGTTCACTGTGCAAGTAGCCCATGTGTTCCTGTTTCCATAATTGTTCTCTTGTGTCTACAAGACTGGGGAGTTCCACCACTCCTCTTGGGCTATCTGCACAAAAGCTGTTCTACCCTGTATGCACACATGGATTTTTCATCTCTGAACCCTGTTCACACAGGTTATATACAGATGATCAGGTTTTTAAATACATCAGATAGGGATTGCATACATTAGTTAGGACTGCTCTGATAAGGGTATACCATGAAGATTGGTAGAGCAGCTTAGTATACATTTTTGCAAAAAACGTATCAACCAAATACCCTGTTTTTTACATCTTTTACTAGCACTTGCGGATTACTGCAACATTTTTTCAAACTGAGTGTTTTTGGTTTTACTACTCTCTTTTGTGTCTTCAGGTTTCTTGGTGGTGTGTGAACATGATCATACAGACTTGTTCACTGTGCAAGTAGCCCATGTGTTCCTGTTTCCATAATTGTTCTCTTGTGTCTACAAGACTGGGGAGTTCCACCACTCCTCTTGGGCTATCTGCACAAAAGCTGTTCTACCCTGTATGCACACATGGATTTTTCCTCTCTGAACCCTGTTCACACAGGTTATATACAGATGATCAGGTTTTTAAATACATCAGATAGGGATTGCATACATTAGTTAGGACTGCTCTGATAAGGGTATACCGTGAAGATTGGTAGAGCAGCTTAGTATACATTTTTTGCAAAAAACGTATCAACCAAATACCCTGTTTTTTACATCTTTTACTAGCACTTGCGGATTACTGCAACATTTTTTCAAACTGAGTGTTTTTGGTTTTACTACTCTCTTTTGTGTCTTCAGGTTCCTTGGTGGTGTGTGAACATGATCATACAGACTTGTTCACTGTGCAAGTAGCCCATGTGTTCCTGTTTCCATAATTGTTCTCTTGTGTCTACAAGACTGGGGAGTTCCACCACTCCTCTTGGGCTATCTGCACAAAAGCTGTTCTACCCTGTATGCACACATGGATTTTTCCTCTCTGAACCCTGTTCACACAGGTTATATACAGATGATCAGGTTTTTAAATACATCAGATAAGGATTGCATACATTAGTTAGGACTGCTCTGATAAGGGTATACCGTGAAGATTGGTAGAGCAGCTTAGTATACATTTTTTGCAAAAAACGTATCAACCAAATACCCTGTTTTTTACATCTTTTACTAGCACTTGCGGATTACTGCAACATTTTTTCAAACTGAATGTTTTTGGTTTTACTACTCTCTTTTGTGTCTTCAGGTTTCTTGGTGGTGTGTGAACATGATCATACAGACTTGTTCACTGTGCAAGTAGCCCATGTGTTCCTGTTTCCATAATTGTTCTCTTGTGTCTACAAGACTGGGGAGTTCCACCACTCCTCTTGGGCTATCTGCACAAAAGCTGTTCTACCCTGTATGCACACATGGATTTTTCCTCTCTGAACCCTGTTCACACAGGTTATATACAGATGATCATTTTTTTAAATACATCAGATAGGGATTGCATACATTAGTTAGGACTGCTCTGATAAGGGTATACCGTGAAGATTGGTAGAGCAGCTTAGTATACATTTTTTGCAAAAAACGTATCAACCAAATACCCTGTTTTTTACATCTTTTACTAGCACTTGCGGATTACTGCAACATTTTTTCAAACTGAGTGTTTTTGGTTTTACTACTCTCTTTTGTGTCTTCAGGTTTCTTGGTGGTGTGTGAACATGATCATACAGACTTGTTCACTGTACAAGTAGCCCATGTGTTCCTGTTTCCATAATTGTTCTCTTGTGTCTACAAGACTGAGGAGTTCCACCACTCCTCTTGGGCTATCTGCACAAAAGCTGTTCTTCCCTGTATGCACACATGGATTTTTCCTCTCTGAACCCTGTTCACACAGGTTATATACAGATGATCAGGTTTTTAAATACATCAGATAGGGATTGCATACATTAGTTAGGACTGCTCTGATAAGGGTATACCGTGAAGATTGGTAGAGCAGCTTAGTATACATTTTTTGCAAAAAACGTATCAACCAAATACCCTGTTTTTTACATCTTTTACTAGCACTTGCGGATTACTGCAACATTTTTTCAAACTGAGTGTTTTTGGTTTCACTACTCTCTTTTGTGTCTTCAGGTTTCTTGGTGGTGTGTGAACATGATCATACAGACTTGTTCACTGTGCAAGTAGCCCATGTGTTCCTGTTTCCATAATTGTTCTCTTGTGTCTACAAGACTGGGGAGTTCCACCACTCCTCTTGGGCTATCTGCACAAAAGCTGTTCTACCCTGTATGCACACATGGATTTTTCCTCTCTGAACCCTGTTCACACAGGTTATATACAGATGATCAGGTTTTTAAATACATCAGATAGGGATTGCATACATTAGTTAGGACTGCTCTGATAAGGGTATACCGTGAAGATTGGTAGAGCAGCTTAGTATACATTTTTTGCAAAAAACGTATCAACCAAATACCCTGTTTTTTACATCTTTTACTAGCACTTGCGGATTACTGCAACATTTTTTCAAACTGAGTGTTTTTGGTTTTACTACTCTCTTTTGTGTCTTCAGGTTTCTTGGTGGTGTGTGAACATGATCATACAGACTTGTTCACTGTGCAAGTAGCCCATGTGTTCCTGTTTCCATAATTGTTCTCTTGTGTCTACAAGACTGGGGAGTTCCACCACTCCTCTTGGGCTATCTGCACAAAAGCTGTTCTACCCTGTATGCACACATGGATTTTTCCTCTCTGAACCCTGTTCACACAGGTTATATACAGATGATCAGGTTTTTAAATACATCAGATAGGGATTGCATACATTAGTTAGGACTGCTCTGATAAGGGTATACCGTGAAGATTGGTAGAGCAGCTTAGTATACATTTTTTGCAAGAAACGTATCAACCAAATACCCTGTTTTTTACATCTTTTACTAGCACTTGCGGATTACTGCAACATTTTTTCAAACTGAGTGTTTTTGGTTTTACTACTCTCTTTTGTGTCTTCAGGTTTCTTGGTGGTGTGTGAACATGATCATACAGACTTGTTCACTGTGCAAGTAGCCCATGTGTTCCTGTTTCCATAGTCTTCTATCAAGTCTATACATTTAGTCCATCTCTTTTCTAAACTTAGAATTCCCTTAGAAAAAAATTCTTGATCTTGTGTCCAAACTTTTGGTATGTACTGTATATACATATGTGGAAGTGCTTCTCACAAAATTAGAATATCATCAAAAAGTTCATTTATTTCAGTTCTTCAATACAAAAAGTGAAACTCTTATACTATATAGAGTCATTGTCAAGTCAGGTATGGTAGAAAAAGTTGCACAAAAACAACTGGGATAATTGCAATCTTGAAAGGATTGCTAAGAAAAGGCCATTCAAAAATTTGGGGGACATTCACAAGGAGTGGACTGCTTCTGGAGTCATTGCTTCAAGAGCCACCACACACAGACGTATCCAGGACATGGGCTACAAGTGTCGCATTCTCTGTGTCAAGCCACTCATGACCTATAGAGAATGCCAGAAGTGTCTTACCTGGGCAAGGAGAAAAATAACTGGACTGTTGCTCAATGGTCCAAGGTGTTGTTTTCAGATGATAGTAAATTTTGCATTTCATTTGGAAATCAAGGTCCCAGAGTCTGGAGGAAGAGTGGAGAGGCACACAATCCAAGCTGCTTGAGGTCTAGTGCAAAGTTTCCACAATCAGTGATGGTTTGGGGAGCCATGTCATCTGCTGGTGTAGGTCCACTGTGTTCCATCAAGATCATAATCAGCTCAGCTGTCTACCAGGAAATTTTAGGGCACTTTATGCTTCCCTCTGCCAACAAGCTTTTTGGAGATGGAAATTTCATTCTCCAGCAGGACTTGGCACCTGTCTACACTGCCAAAAGTACCAATACCTGGTTTTAAAGCAACAGTATCACTGTGCTTGTTTGGCCAGCAAACTCGCCTGACCTTAACCCCATAGAGAATCTATGGGGTATCATCAAGAGAAAGATGAGAGACACCAGCCCCAACAATGCAGATCAGCTGAAGATTGCTAAAAAAGCAACCTGGGCTTCCATAACACCTCAGCAAATCCACAGGCTGATCGCCTCCATGCCACGCTGCATTGATGCAGTAATTGATGCAAAAGGAGCCCTGACCAAGTATTGAGTGCATTTACTGAACATACATTTCAGTTGGCCAACATTTCTGATTTTAAAATAATTTTTCAAGATGGTGTTATAAAGTATTCTAATTTACTGAGATATTGACTTTTGGGTTTTCGTTGGCTGTAAGCCATAATCATCAACATAAACAGAAATAAACACTTGAATTAGATCACTCTGTTTGGAATAACTCTTTATAAGAGTTTCACTTTTTGTATTGAGGAACTGAAATAAATTAACTTTTTGATGATATTCTAATTTTGTGAGACACACCTGTATATATACCCCTCAACCCACTAGTATCTATATTATATATATTTGTATATGTTCATCAAATATTATCTGATCACCTGTAGTGGATGCCTGGTCAGTTAAAGTAGTGGCAGGGCTACATAGGTGCAGTCGATGAGGAGTGAGGAGGCTATACGATTATATGGAGGACCATGGAGAGTGTATTATACTATGCGGAGGACCATGGGTAGTGCATTATACCATATGGAAGACTATGAGGAGTGCTACTACTATATCGAGGACCATGGGGAGTGCATTATACTATATGGATGATGATGGGGAGTGCATTATACTATATTGAGGACCATGGGGAATGCATTATATTATATGGAGGACTGTGGAGAGTGCATTATACAATATGGGGGACCATGGGAAGTGCATAATATTATATGGAGGACCATGAAGAGTGCATTATACTATATGGAGGACCATGGGGAGTGCATTATATTCTATGGAGGACCAATTGGAGTGCTTTGTAACTTATAGAGGACCATTGGGAGTGCATTATACCATATGAAGGAACATGGTGAGAGCCTTATATTCTATGGAGGACCATGGGGAGTGCACTACATTCTATGGAGGACCAAAGGTAGTGCATTATACTATATGGAGGACCATGGGGAGTGGATCATACTATAAGCAGGACCATGGGGAGTGCATTATACTATATGGAGAACCATGGGGAGTGCAATATACTGTATTGAGGACCATGGGGGTGCGTTATACAATATGGAGGACCATGGGGAGTGGGTTATACCATATGGAGGACTATGATGAGTGCATTATACTATATAAAAGACTATAGGGAGTGCATTATACAATATGGAGGACCATGGGGGTGCATTATACAATATGGAGGACCATGGGGACTGCATTATACCATATGGAAGACTATGAGGAGTGCATTATACTATATGGAGGACTATGGGGAGTGCATTATACTGTATGGAGTACTATGAAGAGTGCAGAATACTATATGGAGGATTACAAGGACCCATTAAACTATGTAGAAATCTATGTGGGGACATTATAATATTTGGAAGGCTATGCACGGGCCATTATACCATATGCAAGCAATTATCCAGTGTGAATGTTTGTGTAGGGTCCATCGTATTGTGTGGAGGGCTGTGTGGTTTCCATTCTATTGTATGGAGGGCTAGTATGCACCCTTATTCAGTGCAGAGACATGTGGAGCCATCACATTGTATGTAGGCCCAAGATACTGCATGAAGGGTTGTGGGGTCACAGTTGGGGGATCATACTGTGTTGTATTCACCATACTTTGCCTTGGGAGTTGAGGTGGTGAACAGTTGGGTCATTATACTATGCATGTGTTGGCTAATGTGGAGGGTATCTGCATACTGTGCTTGGGTGGCACTTTTGTTGGCAAGGAATCTAGGACTCCAGGAGGAGTAAAATTTCTTTGTAAAGGCTGCAAGGTTTTGAGATATGCTCTTCTGTCACCTCAACAAATTTTTTTTGGGGGGCGGGGCAATTTGAACTTTTGCTATGGGGCCCTATGATTTCTATGTATGCAAAAACCACAAAAGGAGGAAAAAGAGGATAAAACCTCCACTATTCTAGAAAAAAACACTAGAAAAACAGGCAAAGGTGCTGCTTACCTGTCTAGGCCTTGAATCAAATTTACTATCATGGTGCAGTGGGCCCAAGTAAAGATGGCAACTACACAGGTGCAGTAATACCAATGAGACAGCCAGCCTACAATCAGAGATTGTCCGCTTGGCACACTAGTGCAAACAAATAATCCGTAGCAGTGTTCACACTGAGAATGCAAAGCATCTGGATCATAGCCTATTAGTAACGCCCTGTGGCGGGCTGCCCAGTGATAACTGCAAAGCGTCCTGTGTGAACAGAGGCCACAGTCTACAAAGCCATCTGGCCCCAACTGCACCCATACAAACAAAAATAAATAAAGTGCACAAAAGCATATCAAAATATGTAAGGTATTAGTTAATATTATGGCCACAATACATAAGCTGGCAACACACGTCAAGGGTCCTCACACTTGCCAGTCCTACTCTAATAGCCAAAACCACAAAAGGAGGAAAAAAAGGATAAAACCTCCACTATTATTGAAAAAACAAAGAAAAACAGGCAAAGGTGCTTACCTGTCTAGGCCTTGAATCAAATGTACTATCATGATGCAGTGGGCCCAAGTAAAAATGGCAACTGCACTGGTGCTGTTATACCAATGAGACAGCCAGCCTACAATCAGGGAATGGCCGTTTGGCACACCAGTGCAAACAAATAATCTGCAGCAGTGTTCCCACAGAGAATGCAAAGCATTGGATCATAACCTATTATGTATGCCCCTGACTCCAGTAGTGAAAAACATAGAAAATGGGAATAGTGGTCTCTGTCTGTGATTGAATAATACATAGCTTCAAGGGATAATGTGGTTCAAAACTTGCCGAGTCTGCGTGACTGAGAATTGATTGATCTATGATATGCTTAATGCACCTGAAAAACACCAATTTTTTTAGAATTCTTGACACATTACAGGGAGGAATACTTAAGTCCTCTCAGTCCTAATTTCCCTAATGAAGATAAATGCTGAAAACAAGACTTGTCTGTCTGGGAAAGTGTGGTTCTTGGCTTGTGAGACTGGCAAACCATAATCAACATCTTTCTTATTTTTCATTTCATTTTAATAAGAAATTTGTTTATTTTTTTATTTTAAAAGACAAAATAAAATTCCCAACATTCCAGAATTTAAAATGCAATTGTCTACCTAACAAAGTGTATGTTTTCAAAAAGCTTTATCTTTTGTACACTTGTAAGGCTGCCGTCACACTAGCAGTATTTGGTCAGTATTTTACATCAGTATTTGTAAGCCAAAACCAGGAGTGGAACAATCAGAGGAAAAGTATAATAGAAACACGTCACCACTTCTGCATTTATCACCCACTCCTGGTTTTGGCTTACAAATACTGATGTAAAATACTGACCAAATACTGCTAGTGTGACGGCAGCCTAATACTCCAATATTACACATCTTTTCTGAGCAATTAAGAGCTTAGCAGTACTGGAGATTCACGGCTAATCAATTTGCTGCAAATCAAAAAATGTTTACAAGAATTTGTTGAATCTGGAAAATTTAAATTTCAAAAGATCTTCTCTACTTCTTTTTTAACATTTATGTTTTCTTTATGTATATTTATATGCTTCTGATTTCATAACTGATATTGCAGTATGAAATCATCATACAGAAGCTTATAGGGTATATATTGATCCATTGCCTGCATCCAGACTTGGTCATTAAGGCTTTTTCCTTTCTCATGCCTTTATATTTTGCCTCTTGAATCACCCTCTCTTCATGAGCGCAGAATTTAGTTATAACCTACAGTAGTGAACTATTACATAATCTGCATTAATAATCTTGTCTAAATTTGACATTTGCTTTCACATTTGGATAGTGTGCCATTCGAGATTATACTACAAGCTTCATAATTGACTTATACTAATTTCTTTATTCAGATGATGTCTGTACCAGTGAGGATTTAACTTTTAATAATAATACTGATTGTAATCATTATTTTA
Organism: Ranitomeya imitator; assembly: GCF_032444005.1. NCBI lineage: Eukaryota > Metazoa > Chordata > Amphibia > Anura > Dendrobatidae > Ranitomeya > Ranitomeya imitator. The sequence continues at coordinate 716,690,065 of NC_091284.1, forward strand.
TTACAGAGCATTTAGAATATGAAAATGTGAACAATTTTAATTCTACCCTGAAAAACTGTGAAATACAGAAAGTAAAAGATTTGCATAGACATGCTTCGTGTACCTATGACAATAATGGAAATCAGAGGTTCTCTCCAGGGATATAGTAGGTCATTTCTATTCTTGGGGAGAAAGCACTGTCAGACATTTTTCTCAGGTGTAATAGGAAAGAAAAAAAGATTTTCTATGCACCGTTAACTTTAAACTTGAAGCAGGTTTTCTATGGGGATATGTCTGTAAAGACTAACCCTTCTTGCTGCTGCCAAGTGCTTGCATTAAATCCTTATACATGAGATGGTAAATATAGAGAATGAATGGCAGGGCTATTGTCAAGTTAGGATTAGGATTACACCTTTAGTTTTTTGTTGTTTTGCTCAATCCCATAAATATTGCAATAATTCAAATCAAATGAAAAACTAATCATGTTATAAACTGGAAACAATCAGTGTTTAGAAGACCTGTATAATAATCTATCAATAAGTGGCTCTATCATTGGCAATATGTAGCATAAATTCACATACCATATTGCTTGTGAGTAGTGATGGACGAACCCCTGGATGTTCAGGTCTGGAAGATAAGGCTGAACAGTTAAACGTCCATTCACAGAGGTCGGCTGATGGTAGTATTACTCCCATCAGCCTACGTCTGCTGTCGCTGATAGCCTGCGCTATAAATAAATGCATTTTTAAAATGGTGCGGTTTCCCCTCTATTTTTGATAACCAGCATGACAAAACTGACAGCTGTGGGCTGCAACCATAAGCTGTCAGCTTTATCATGGCTGGTTATCAAGAATAAAGAGGTCCTCAAGACTTTTTTTAAATTATTTAAATAAATAGTTTAAACACCTAAACTTTGACAGCCAGCCAAGCTAAAGCAGACAGCTGAGAGCTGGTATTCTCAGGCTGGTAAGGAGCCATGGATATTGGTTCCCCCCAGCCTAGCAGTCCACAGCCAACCCAGAAAGATGCCTCTCTATTACTAACCTCATAGTCATATTGTAAATAAACACACAGCATACATATATCCTTTATTTGAAATAAACATACACACCATTTTACTTTTTTATTTAAAAATAAAAAACATCTGTGTATATGTTTATTTTAAATAAAGAACTTTATTCTGGCTATGTGCTTATTTACAATATGTCTATGGGGTTAGCAATGGATAGGCTTCTTATAGACACCTCTCCATTACTAATCCATGGGCTTCATGTCACCTGACAATACAAAGGTGACAATAACCCCAAAAATATTAACCCCTTTTGCCACCACCATAGGACAAGTGGGAACAGCCAGGCAAAGCATCAAAATTGGCACATCTATTAGATCCGAATTTTCTGGGGTGGCTGCTGGATTATATTTTTAGGCTGGGGCGATCAATATCCATGGCCCCTTACCTGCCTGAGAATGCCAGTCCCCAGCTGTCAGCTTTAGTTTGACTGGTTATGAAAAATGAGGGGAACCCCATGCTGTTTTTTAAAATTATTTACTTAAATTATTTAAAAAAACGGAGTGGAGGCGCCTCTATTCTTGATAACTAGCCACGATAAAGATGACAGTTTTGCCATGCTGGTTATCAAAAATAGATGGGAACCCATGCAATTTTTTATCACTTTATTTATCTATAGCGCAGGCACTGGCTGATGATTACTCCCATCAGCGGCGCCTGGTCTTGCTGTTTTTAGTGGCAGCAGGAATAGGCTGATGGGAGTAGTTCTCTCTCATTAGCTGATGCCTTTGTAACTTTTTACTGACAGCCACAGCTGCTGGTGCTCTCACCAGTGGTAATAATCTTACTGTAAATCAGAGTTACCCAAGCTTCTCACGCTGTTATGCAGATGACAGTGTAGGAAACACCCGATCTTCGGGGTGCCGAACCCAAACAGTGACACAGACTTCCTGGAGAAGCCCATGTTTGTTGTCCGTGCCTGAACAGTAGGTGTTCAGTATGGACCTTATTTCAAAAACGTCTTTGGACAAGGGAAAAAGAATTCTATGTGTAACATGTAACTGCTTTAAAAATAAATTTTATTAGATCAGAATATTAAAAAACACCAACCCAATGTGTCAAAAAATGTGTTTAAGCACAAAACATAGACTAGATAGCCCTAGTATACCTCTATATGACCCTGCCTATCTGTGGAGGTTGGCACCCTAAACGATACGATTATTTTGTGCCCCCACTCTGCGGCGTCTATCCCAATCTGTCCTTAATAGACCCTGTAACTATTGCAGGTGGGAAAACATATAGCTTAAAGGGAATCTGTTACCCCAAAATTCATCTATAGGCTAAGACCACCGGCATCAGGGGCTTATCTACAGCATTCGGTAATGCTGTAGATAAGCCCCCAATGTAACCTGAAAGATAAGAAAAACAAGTTAGATTATACTCACCCCGATGCGCTCCGGTCCGATCCGATGGGAGTCGCGGTCTAGATCCGGTACCTCCCATCTTCATACGATGATGTCCTCTTCTTTGCTTTCTGCCATGGCTCCTGTGCAGGCATACTTTAGCTGCCATGTTGAGGACAGCGTAAAGTACTGCAGTGCGCAGGCGCCAGGAAAGGTCAGAAAGGCCTCAACAGGGCAGATAAAGTACGCCTGCGCAGGAGCCGTGTCAGGAACCAAAGAAGAGAACGTCATTGTATGAAGATAGGAGGTGCTGGACCCGGACCGCGACGACCATCAGACCCGACCGCCCCTGGGTGAGTATAATCTAACTTGCTTTTTTATCTTTCAGGTTACATCGGGGGCTTATCTACAACATTACAGAATGCTGTAGATAAGCCCCTGATGCCGGTGGCCTTAGCTTATAGGTGAATTTTGGGGTGACAGATTCCCTTTAAGAAAGAAATGAAAAAAGTGCAGGGAAATATTAGACCAAAAAAACTAAGGTATATACATAACAAACTTCAGGGTATACTAGAAAGCATAGCTTTTGATAATCTTATGGTATAACCTTGTGTTAGAACAAGAAATAATATCTGTGTAGAAAAACATGCAAACACCTTTCATCAGCCGTGGTCCAGTATGAAGCTAGCTGATCCAAAAAACATGCATATAATTTACATGGATAGTTAATCACTGATAGAAGTTCATACAGTTATGTCCATATATATTTGGACAGAGACAACATTTTTCTAATTTTGGTTATATACATTACCACAATGAATTTTAAACAAAACAATTCAGATGTAGTTGAAGTTCAGACTTTCAGCTTTCATTTGAGGGTATCCACATAAAAATTGGATGAAGGGTTTAGGAGTTTCAGCTCCTTAACATGTGCCACCCTGTTTTTAAAGGGACCAAAAGTAATTAGACAATTGACTCCAAGGCTATTTCGTGGACAGGTGTGGGCAATCCCTTCGTTATGTCATTCCCAATTAAGCAGATAAAAGGCCTGGAGTTGATTTGAGTTGTGGTGCTTGCATTTGGAAGGTTTTGCTGTGAAGTAAACATGTGGTCAAAGGAGCTCTCCATGCAAGTGAAACAAGCCATCCTTAAGCTGCGAAAACAGAAAAAACCCATCCGAGAAATTGCTACAATATTAGGAGTGGCAAAATCTACAGTTTGGTACATCCTGAGAAAGAAAGAAAGCACTGGTGAACTCATCAATGCAAAAAGACCTGGGCGCCCACGGAAGACAACAGTGGTGGATGATCGTAGAATAATCTCCATGGTGAAGAGAAACCCCTTCACAACAGCCAACCAAGTGAACAACACTCTCCAGGAGGTAGGCGTATGAATATCCAAATCTACCATAAAGAGAAGACTGCATGAAAGTAAATACAGAGGGTTCACTGCACGGTGCAAGCCACTCATAAGCATCAAGATTAAAAAAGGCAAGACTGGACTTTGCTAAAAAACATCTAAAAAAGCCAGCACAGTTCTGGAAGAACATTCTTTGGACAGATGAAACCAAGATCAACCTCCACCAGAATGATGGAAAGAGAAATATATGGCAAAGGCGTGGTACAGCCCATGATCCAAAGCATACCACATCATCTGTAAAACACGGCGGAGGCAGTGTGATGGCTTGGGCATGAATGGCTGCCAGTGGCACTGGGTCACTAGTATTTATTGATGATGTGACACAGGACAGAAGCAGCCGAATGAATTCTGAGGTATTCAGAGACATACTGTGTGCTCAGATCCAGCCAAATGCAGCCAAACTGATTGGTCGTCGTTTCATACTACAGATGGACAATGACCCAAAACATAAAGCCAAAGCAACTCAGGAGTTTATTAAAGCAAACAAGTGGAATATTCTTGAATGGCCAAGTCAATCACCTGATCTCAACCCAATTGAGCATGCATTTCACTTGATAAAGACTAAACTTCAGACAGAAAGGCCCACAAACAAACAGCAACTGAAAACCATCGCGATGAAGGCCTGGCAGAGCATCAAAAAGGAGGAAACACAGCGTCTGGTGATGTCCATGAGTTCAAGACTTCAGGCAGTCATTGAAAACAAAGGGTTTTCAACCAAGTACTAGAAATGAACATTTTATTTAAAATTATGTAATCTGTTCAATTACTTTTGGTCCCTTTAAAAACAGGGTGGCACATGTTAAGGAACTGAAACTCCTAAACCCTTCATCCAATTTTAATGTGGATACCCTCAAATTAAAGCTGAAAGTCTGAACTTCAACTGCATCTGAATTGTTTTGTTTAAAATTCATTGTGGTAATGTCTATAACCAAAATTAGAAAAATGTTGTCTGTGTCCAAATATATATGGACGTAACTGTATAGATAAAGAATGGTTTGCCAATAAACAGGGAGACTTATCCCATCCAGAAGGATTCACCTTGACGTGTTTCCCCCTCCGAGTGGTTCATCAGGAGGCCCGGTGTGGTCTGTGCTATGCTACAAAAAAGAGGTGCCCAGATAGAGAAAGCATACCTAACTAATCTATGTAAGGCTGGTTTATATATCCCGCCACACAGAAGGACTGGCAATCAAGATTCCAGATCCAGTACCCACCTGTGGGAAGAATTGGGTCTCTCCATAGGTTCATCCATTAGTATGCTGCCATAGCAGCTGATGTGCACTCACAAAAAACATTACCAGAAGTTAGCGGCCAGACACGCCATATTGCGTTCCACGGTGTAACGCAAGGAAGTAAAGATACTTCCATCGACGGACCACCGGTCATGCGCAGATTCGTGCACTTCATGGTGGAATGCATCGGTATAACCCTGGTCATGCGCAGATAAACCAGCACTGGATGCAGAATTGTATGTGGGTATTTCCATACTTTACCAACATTTCTTATAAACAAATCGTTTGGATATTATTGAAATGTAAGTTTAAAGACCCCTGCCGGCCAGGCTGTGATGTATATTCAAAAATGTTTACAGTCATTACTAGTGATGAGTAAGTGTACTCGTTGCTCTGGTTTTCCCCGAGCACGCTCGGGTGATCTCCGAGTATTTGTTAGTGTTCGGAGATTAAGTTTTCATCGCCTCAGGTGAATAATTTACAGTTACTACCCAGCCTGAGTACATGTGGGGGTTGCCTGGTTGCTAGGTAATCCTCACATGTAATCATGCTGTCTAGTAGCTATAAATCATTCAGCTGCGGTGATGAAAACATAATCTCTGAACACTAACAAATACTCGGAGATCACCCAAGCGTGCTCAGGAAAACCCGAGCAATGAGTACACTCGCTCATCACTAGTCATTAACTCTAAAGAAAAAAATAAAAAAATAAAATAAAAAACAAACCAAGGAGAACAATAAGTATAGGTTAATAAAAAATAAACAAATAAACAATATATTAATATCAATATATTGTTTATTTGTTTATTTTTTTAAGCAAAAGGTAGCGCAACAAAGTATTGAGTTAAAGGGGTCGAATAATATTGCACGCCCCACTTTTCAGTTTTTGAATTTCCACAAAAATTTAGAAATAACCAATAAATTTTGTTCAACTTTACAATTGTGTTCCACTTGTTGTTGATTCTTCACCAAAAATTTACATTTGGTATCTTTATGTTTGAAGCATGATATGTGGGAAAAGGTTGAAAAGTTCCAGGTGGCCAAATACTTTCGCAAGGCACTGTAGAACACTCCCATGAACACTAAGATGGTGCAAAATTAGAGTCTCACCCTTCCACTGATCATCCGGGAATAAAGCAGCTGTGACTTCCATGGAGCTAGCTGACCGGTGGGTCCCAATCCTGGCTTTCTCAAAAGTATCCATGGGTTTAGTGATGGTCAATGGAGTAGATCTGTATTCTTTCAGCCAGGGCCGTGTCCCCTAAGCTGGTATCCTGTAGAATGTTATATCTGTGTCCCTTGTGATGGAGCCATGATGTCCTGGCTTCTTTTCTTTAGATTGTTCCTGGCTGTGGTTTTCTAAAGAGTCTCTGGTTCTTTGGATCTCTGGTTAAAGAGACATATCCCCTTTATATACTTCACAACTGTTCTCCTTCAAGCCATCATACAAAGATCAAGAGGAAGGTGTCATGAGATTAACTTGCATTGTTTGAGTATTTAATCAATTTACATCGTTTTTATTCCCGTTTTTCAAGTCAACAAGCCACAGGGTCCCACACAATGGTCAATCAACTTATTATCAAACAAATATTGTTCAATTACCCTGTGTCTCTATCCCTCAAAGATAGCAGACAATGAGCTTGCAGAAAATAGCAACTCCAGAGTCACTTTCAGGCTATTATGAACAATAGTCTATGATTCTTGACCAACCAAAGACACATAAATTCAAAAGTCAACATAAATAATAATATATGTCTTCTGGCCTACTGAATTTACGTCTGAATAATTAAGATTAAATGCTATGTCATCACTTTGCTCCCCCATCTTAATTAGCCAGATGTGATAGGCTTTCAATCATCCTTCTCAATTTATCGGGGCAGCCCATCAGCATGTCTTTAAGCACAGACACAAATGTAAGAATGTCTCACCTTCATGAAAAAAAACTTTGGATCATCAAGTTTCCTCAAAGCATATTCCATGTCTTCCTAAATCCTTGAGATTAAACTCCACATGTAATTGATGAGAAATGACTAGTATCCATTGCATCTACACATGGCGTCCTCCGCACCCTGTGGTGCCTGGATTAAATCTGCTTGAGTATCAATGGCCAGGTATTCAATCCGTTGAAGCTAGCACAGCTCCTGTAGATGCCAGTTCTTGTTTCGGTTATACATCCACTCTGATCCTCTTCCCAAGGCAGAGCTGGTGGGGTTTGACATAGTGACATCTGAAACCTGCTGTATATGCCTCATCAATGGTCTGCTGGATTTCTCTGTATGCCTCCCTGGTTGTGGAGCCTGGACAGTATCTAGGAACACCATTTTTCTACAGCTTCTCCCGATCCACTGGGCTGAGTAGAATCCCACCGCTGTATTCAAAATGTGGAGAAATGGGGGTCAGCAGGTGCTCTAGTCAGCTGGCCCAAGACCGTGTGGACCAGGAATCATCCCAATGAATGCCCACTATCCTTTTACTGTGAGTATAATATTACTCAGACAACACAGGTTGAGGGTAATACAGTGTGGCAATACTTTAATGAACCACAAACAGACAATATCACATAGAACAGTCCCAGTAAAACACCCAAGATGGTGCAAAATTACAGAGTCTCACTCTTCCATTGACTCGATGCGACTTACAGACCTGAGTACCTCCACCTGTGGCACCCACAGAGAGGAGGCAATGAAAAGCTTAGGAAGCTAACAGTCCATTGAGGTACCAGGCTAGGTGACCTAAGGGTCACAACTTGGCTTCTCCAAATATCTCCATGGAGCCAGGTGACCATTGGGTCCCAATCCTGGCTTTCCCAAAACATCAAGAGCAAGTCAGCAGTCACAGCCTTGGATACCTTTTGATGTTTGAAGGTGGGGACAATGACACCAGTGCTGATTGGGGGCCGGCTCACATGTCATAACAACTGCACATAATTCCCAGGAGAGCAAGTGCCGGCACCGCTGGAACTATGCCAGCACAGGAGGTGAGTATCAGTGTTTTTATTTTATCAGGGCCAAGCATTGAGATTGAGAAGGGGTTATCCTAGTAGTCGACACCCCCTTTAACACACATAAGAAGTGATTCAGAACAACATGGCTGAGCTCTGCTGTATAATGTCCCGCATGCCACTGCAGCTTGTCTCTGTGATATAAAAAGCGAATGAAGAGTAGAATTCCCCTGTCTGTGCTGAGTGGTCCATGGGAAAAATCAGAGCAACTCATCGCCTCCCTCTAGCAAACAGTGGACTGCAAAATACAGATAGATCATGGAGAGGGGGAAACTGGAGAGAATGCAGGATAGAAGTCACACAATGGCCAGAAATTGTGTCTTTCCTCATGTGCACACAAAGAACACTGTATTCTGAAAAGTTGCATGAAAGCACAATTGTCCTTTAACCCGTTCCCGACCTTAGACATACCCTGTATGTCATGGTTGGGAAGTGCTTCCCGATCTTGGATGTACAGAGTACGTCATGACAATTTTGTGCTCACAGATGCTGTGCGCACGCTCACCACTAGGTGATGAGCTGATATGATGGCTGACACCAGGCTCTCAGTGCCCAACAGTTTAACTCCCTAAATGCTGAGATTGATATCAATCGCAGCATTTTGAAAGCAGACAGAGGGAGGGAGCCCTTTCTGCCCTCCGATTGGCATCCCCACAAAGTCATCATGAGGATCGATCATTGCCATGGTGATGCGATGTCAACATGACGATATCTGGGTCACCAGGCTACGGCAAGCCTCTCAGACCATGTGCAGAGCATGGTCTAAGAGGCTTGTGTCAGTGCAGCACTGAAATGGTTTATAACAAGGATGCAATGGTTTATAACAATGATCATGGTGCTGAAAGTCAAAGCCCCATTGTGGGACAAAGTAAAAAAAAAAAAGTAAAAAATAAAATAAAAACGTAAATAAGGTATATACTTGAGTATAAGCCGAGATTTTCAGCCCATTTTTTTTGGTGACGTGGTCAGTGCGCGCCCTCTGCTGAACGTCAGTGCTGAAGATGGAGCCGTACCGGAACGAGGAGCAGGTAACTATTGAAAGTGCTGGGGGTCCTGAGCGACGAGAGGTGAGTATGTGATTTTTTTTTTTTTTTTAATCGCAGCAAAAGCATATGGGGCAAGTGACTGTATGGATGATCTTATGGGGCCATAACGCTTGTGCAGCACTATATGGGGCAAGTGACTGTATGGAGAATCTTATGGGGCCATAACGCTTGTGCAGCACTATATGGGGCAAGTGACTGTATGGAGCATCTTATGGGGCCATAACGCTTGTACAGCACTATATGGGGCAAGTGACTGTATGGAGCATCTTATGGGGCCATAACGCTTGTGCAGCACTATAAGGGGCAAGTGACTGTATGGAGCATCTTATGGGGCCATAACGCTTGTGCAGCATTATATGGGGCAAGTGACTGTATGGAGCATCTATGGGGCCATTACGCTTGTGCAGCACTATATGGGGCATGTGACTGTATGGAGCATCTTATGGGGCCATAACGCTTGTGCAGCATTATATGGGGCAAATGACTGTATGGAGCATCTTATGGGGCCATAACGTTTGTGCAGCACTATATAGGGCAAATATCTCTATGGAGCATCTTATGGGGCCCTTATTACCCTTTATGCAGGATTATAAGGGGCATATTTTAATATGGAGCATCTAATGGGGCCCATCAAACTTTAATGAGCATTATATGGGGCGCCTGATTCAATATGAATATTCAAAAACACTTAACCTACTGATGCCTTAATTCATTTTACTTTTATTGGTATCTATTTTTACTTTTGAAATTTACCCTTAGCTGCTGCATTTTCCACCCTAGGCTTATATTCGAGTCATTAAGTTTTCCCAGTTTTTTGTGGCAAAATTAGGGGGGTCGGCTTATACTCGGGTCGGCTTATACTCGAGTATATACGGTAAATATAGAAAAATATTTATATATACGAGGGGCGATCCAAAAGTAATGATAATCGGTTATTTCTATTGCACACAGAAATTAAAATAAAATGTTTTCTTCTCTCTTAGGTACCCACTAGTCCAGGAAAAAAAAATCACTTAAATAGACCACGATTCCCGGGAGCTACATTCATTTGAATATGAACTGCCGAGGAGTGAACATCAAAATGGAAAAAAACGAGCTCAGAGCTGTCATCAAATACCTCTGCTTGAAAAAAATGACTACCAAAGACATACACAGCGACTTGGTGGAAACATTGGGGGACTCTTCTCCTCCATATTCCACAGTTGCATGCTGGGCCAAGGAATTTAAGCTGGGAAGAACATCGACGGAAGATGAACATCGTCAAGGACGCCCATCCACGTCCCTCAATGAAGAAAACGTGAAAAAAGTTGAAGAAGTTGTATTGGCATATCGAAGAGTGACTATCAGGCATGTAGCTGAGGTCCCAGGGATCTCATATGGCAGTATTCAAAGAATCCTTGCAAAAGAATTGCATATGAGAAAGGTCTCTGCGCGTTGGGTGGCAAAAATGTTAACTGACGAGCAAAAGAAGAAACGAGTTGACATTTCAATAGCAAATCTCGAAAAGTTCCAAGCAGACAAGGAAATTTTTTTGTCACGTTTTTTGACCATGGACAAGACCTGGACCCACCACTTTGATCCTGAAACTAAACAACAATCGATGACGTGGAAACGAGCCGACGAACCAATGCCGAAGAAATTCAAAGTGTCAAGCTCAGCAGGGAAGATTATGGCGTCCGTTTTTTGGGACGATGAAGGAATTATTATGGTGGACTATTTGGAGAAGGGAGCCACTATTACGGGCTCCTACTACGTAGAACAAATAAGAAGATTGTGGGAGGCTATCAAGGAGAAAAGGCGTGGCAAACTGCGGGCTGGAGTGCTGTTTCACCAAGATAACGCACCGGCTCACAAAGCTGCAGTTGCCATGGCTACCATTCAAGAAGCGGGCTTTGAACTGGTGGAACACCCCCCTTATTCACCAGATCTAGCCCCCAGTGACTTCTTTCTCTTTCCTCGACTCAAGGAACACCTCCGGGGCAAGAAATTTGATGACAATAGCGACGTGATAACCGCTGTTGGGGATTTTTTTGAGGGTCAAGATCAAGAATTTTTTTCTAAGGGAATTCTAAGTTTAGAAAAGAGATGGACTAAATGTATAGACTTGATAGGAGACTATGTAAAAAAATAAAAAAATTTTTTGACTATATTCATTGTGTTTAGTATTGATTATCATTACTTTTGGATCGCCCCTCGTATATATATATATGTATATATACAGTTAGGGCCAGAAATATTTGGACAGTGACACAAGTTTTGTTATTTTAGCTGTTTACAAAAACATGTTCAGAAATACAATTATATATATAATATGTGCTGAAAGTGCACACTCCCAGCTGCAATATGATAGTTTCCACATCCAAATTGGAGAAAGGGTTTAGGAATCATAGCTCTGTAATGCATAGCGTCCTCTTTTTCAAGGGACCAAAAGTAATTGGACAATGGACTCTAAGGGCTGCAATTAACTCTGAAGGTGTCTCCCTCGTTAACCTGTAATCAATGAAGTAGTTAAAAGGTCAGGGGTGGATTCCAGGTGTGTGGTTTTGCATTTGGAAGCTGTTGCTGTGAGCAGACAACATGCGGTCAAAGGAACTCTCAATTGAGGTGAAGCAGAACATCCTGAGGCTGAAAAAAAAGAAAAAATCCATCAGAGAGATAGCAGACATGCTTGGAGTAGCAAAATCAACAGTTGGGTACATTCTGAGAAAAAAGGAATTGACTGGTGAGCTTGGGAAATCAAAAAGGCCTGGGCGTCCACGGATGACAACAGTGGTGGATGATCGCCGCATACTTAATTTGGTGAAGAAGAACCCGTTCACAACATCAACTGAAGTCCAGAACACTCTCAGTGAAGTAGGTGTATCTGTCTCTAAGTCAACAGTAAAGAGAAGACTCCATGACAGTAAATACAAAGGGTTCACATCTAGATGCAAACCATTCATCAATACCAAAAATAGACAGGCCAGAGTTAAATTTGCAGAAAAACACCTCAAGAAGCCAGCTCAGTTCTGGAAAAGTATTCTATGGACAGATGAGACAAAGATCAACCTGTACCAGAATGATGGGAAGAAAAAACTTTGGAGAAGAAAGGGAACGGCACATGATCCAAGGCACACCACATCCTCTGTAAAACATGGTGGAGGCAACATGATGGCATGGGCATGCATGGCTTTCAATGGCACTGGGTCACTTGTGTTTATTGATGACATAAGAGCAGACAAGAGTAGCCGGATGAATTCTGAAGTGTACCGGGATATACTTTCAGCCCAGATTCAGCCAAATGCTGCAAAGTTGATTGGACGGCGCTTCATAGTACAGATGGACAATGACCCCAAGCATACAGCCAAAGCTACCCAGGAGTTCATGAGTGCCAAAAAGTGGAACATTCTGCAATGGCCAAGTCAATCTCCAGATCTAAACCCAATTGAGCATGCATTTCACTTGCTGAAATCCAGACTTAAGACGGAAAGACCCACAAACAAGCAAGACCTGAAGGCTGCGGCTGTAAAGGCCTGGCAAAGCATTAAGAAGGAGGAAACCCAGCGTTTGGTGATGTCCATGGGTTCCAGACTTAAGGCAGTGATTGCCTCCAAAGGATTTGCAACAAAATATTGAAAATAAAAATATTTTGTTTGGGTTATGTTTATTTGTCCAATTACTTTTGACCTCCTAAAATGTGGAGTGTTTGTAAAGAAATGTGTACAATTCCTACATTTTCTATCAGATATTTTTGTTCAACCCTTCAAATTAAACGTTACAATCTGCACTTGAATTCTGTTGTAGAGGTTTCATTTCAAATCCAATGTGGAGGCATGCAGAGCCCAACTCGCAAAAATTGTGACACTGTCCAAATATTTCTGGCCCTAACTGTACAGTATATATATATATATATATATATATATATATATACAATACAGACCAAAAGTTTGGACACACCTTCTCATTTAAAGATTTTTCTCTATTTTCATGACTATGAAAATTGCACATTCACACTGAAGGCATCAAAACTATGAATTAACACATGTGGAATTATATACTTAACAAAAAAGTGTGAAACAACTGAAATTATGTCTTATATTCTAGGTTCTTCAAAGTAGCCACCTTTTGCTTTGATGACTGCTTTGCACACTCCTGGCATTCTCTTGATGAGCTTCAAGAGGTAGTCACCAGGAATGGTTTTCACTTCACAGGTGTGCCCTGTCAGGTTTAATAAGTGGGATTTCTTGCCTTATAAATGGTGTTGGGACCATCAGTTGTGTTGTGCAGACGTCTGGTGGATACACAGCTGATAGTCCTACTGAATAGACTGTTAGAATTTGTATTATGGCAAGAAAAAAGCAAAGTAAAGAAAAACGAGTGGCCATAATTACTTTAATTAATGAAGGTCAGTCAGTCCCAAAAAATTGGGAAAATTTGAAAGTGTCCCCACGTGCAGTGACAAAAACCATCAAGTGCTACAAAGAAACTGGCTCACATGAGGACCGCCCCAGGAAAGTAAGACCAAGAGTCACCTCTGCTTCTGAGGATAAGTTTATCCGAGTCACCAGCCTCAGAAATCGCAGGTTAACAGCAGCTCAGATTAGAGACGAGGTCAATGCCACACAGAGTTCTAGCAGCAGACACATCTCTACAACAACTGTTAAGAGGAGACTTTGTGCAGCAGGCCTTCATGGTAAAATAGCTGCTAGGAAACCACTGCTAAGGACAGAAAACAAGTAGAAGAGACGCGTTTGGGCTAAAGAACACAAGGAATGGACATTAGACCAGTGGAAATCTTTGCTTTGGTCTGATGAGTCCAAATTTGAGATCTTTTGTTCCAACCACCATGTCTTTGTGCGACGCAGAATAGGTGTGTGGATGGACTCTACATGCCTGATTCTCACCGTGAAGCATGGAGGAGGAGGTGTGATGGTATGGGGGTGCTTTGCTAGTGACACTGTTGGGGATTTATTCAAAATTAAAGGCATACTGAATCAGCATGGCTACCACAGCATCTTGCAGCAGCATGCCATTCCATTTGGTTTGCACCTCCAGGCTGTGTAAGGGCTATTTGACCAAGAAGGAGAGCGATGGGGTGCTACGCCAGATGACCTGGCCTCCACAGTCACCAGACCTGAACCCAATCGAGATGGTTTGGGGTGAGCTGGACCGCAGAGTGAATGCAAAAGGGCTAACAAGTGCTAAGCATCTCTGGGAACTCCTTCAAGATTGTTGGAAGACTATTCCCGGTGACTACCTCTTGAAGCTCATCAAGAGAATGCCAAGATTGTGCAAAGCAGTCATCAAAGCAAAAGGTGGCTACTTTGAAGAACCTAGAATATAAGACATATTTTCAGTTGTTTCACACTTTTTTGTTAAGTATATAATTCCACATGTGTTAATTCATAGTTTTGATGCCTTCAGTGTGAATGTACAATTTTCATAGTCATGAAAATAGAGAAAAATCTTTAAATGAGAAGGTGTGTCCAAACTTTTGGTCTGTACTGCATATATATGGTACTGTTACATTTCATTTTTATGCATAAAAAACAAACCACAAATTCTACAAGTTTGGTATCGCTGCTTCTGGAGCGACAGCATGTTTGGCATTTCTGTAGCGATAAGAGCTCATCTAATTTATGGGTGCATTTCTTCAGAAACACAAGCTGGGCATAACCTACTGGGCAGTACAATGTACTGGGCACTGCAACGTACTGGGGACTACAACATCAGTCTGCAATTTACTCGCATCCACTGCTCGTTGTCTTTGCAAAACAAACATGGACTCAAAGTTGTCACTACACCTGTAGATAAATTTGAAAAGGAGTATAATTTCCAAAATGGGGTCACTTGATGGGAAATTCTGCATATCTAGCACTTAGGGTTCCGGTATATGAAGTCCACAAACTTTTCCAGGAAAATCTGCGCTACATGAGGCAAATAACGCTCCATCCTTCCCGAGTCTCGTCATGTAACTAAACAGTGCTGTACAGCCATATATGGGGTATTTCTATATTTAGTAGAAATTGTGGGACATTTTTACCTATTTCTCCTCATGGAAATGTAATATCTGGGGCTAAAACAAACTCGTTGTGGCAAAAATGTAACTAGTTTTTCTTCATTGCCAAATGGTATAAAATTCTGTGACATACCCTTAGTGTGAATATGATCTCTGCACCCCTAAATGAATTCAATGAGAGGTGTAGTTTGTAAAATGGGGTAATTTATGGGGGGTTCTGCTGTTCTGGCACCTCAGGGGCTCTCCGAGTGGGTCATGGCCCACACAAACCATAAGAGTAAAATTTGCACTATAATATGGTGTTTCTTCCCTTCTGAGCTTTGCACTGTGCTTCAAAAGTAGCTCCTGATTACATGAAGGGAATTGGCGTACTTAGGGAGAAATTTCTCCAACAAACTAATGTCTATTTTTTCCAAGTAGCCCTTGTAAAAATTAAAAACTTAGGGCTAAAACAACATTCAGTGGTAAAAATGTACTTATTCTTTCTTCACCGCTCAATGGTGTAAAATTATATGAGGTATATGTGGTGAATATAACAAAATCTTCTCACAAACTAAATAACCAACAAGGGAAAAGAACCCGTGTTTGGGGGAAACGCGTCGAGAGTGTTTTTGTTCCATGTGAGGAGTCATTTCATCGAGACCCTCAACTGTCATTATACCACAGACTAACAGATGAGTATAAATTGTATTACAGAGGTACCTATATCATAGGGGCACATTTTGCACCTCTTGGTCTGTTTCCTATAGACGGGTGGTATATGAGCGTATTATGACATCTGAATTGTGGTATTTATTTTTTGAGTATGTTGTTCTATAGTAGTACCAGTAAATTCCCAATATATATTTGGGGTTAATGATGTGGTGTTATGATGATGTTGCTGGAGACCTAGACACCTATAGTCTATATGTCTATACACCTGTTATCATGTGCATGGGGGATGAATGATAGATTCTGTCTCCTTACTTACATCATGTTTGTGGTTGGTCCCATCCTTGTTATACAACACAATACATCATTACATGGTTGTGACAAGCTTTCTATTTCTAACTATCATCTTATAGGGCATAGTCAGGAGATTAGGGATAGCTATCGCACGAGCGGGGGCACCATTCTCGTATTTCTTAGGGTGCCAACCTCCGCATCTAGATTGAAGAAAAAACAGAAAAGCGTAGGTCATATAAACGGGGATCGCCTCGCACATGGATTTTGACTAAAGTGAACACAGCTTTTTATTTATGTGCAATAACAAATCAGAACATATAATAGAAAAAACACACAAGATTTAAAAACAATTAAAATGGAGACACACTTGTCCCTTATACACAAAGCCTATAATATGGCTAACACCTGCGCAGGTATACTACGACCCCTGACCCTAAATGGGGTGCCTATATGGACAGCACTGTGATAAAATATCGTATAGGGAGACAAAACCTGTTAATGAATCCTAAAAATGGAATAACATCAAGATATAACATCTCCCTATTATCATGCAATATAGGCAGTTATAGGGGAAAAAGTTGTTTTGTGAAAATACGCTTAACAGTGTCCCACCAATCGAAGGAAGCAATATGCCAAAGAAGAAAGCACAATGCGGTTGGTTATATAACAAATACCGCTACCACTCATAGAGGAATCCCTCTGTTGGGTGTACACATGAGTAATGATCCTAGCACACATCAGCTGCTATAGCTTACCTCATATAGAGCCGGTCACATACGATACCGTGAGCCAGCTACAAGCGGTTAGCAACCTAGTAATCCCAAGCGCAGGTGAAGCGGTGACCCGACGCGTGTCGCCACACCAAAGTGGCTTTGTCAGGGGTGATGACCGCTATGCGTGTTTTAGCTTAAATAGATGTTCCTAAATTATTCATACCCATTACAGCTGCGTACGATCTGCCGGGGGTATGAATAATTTAGGAACATATTGCTTCCGTTGATTGGTGGGACACTGTTAAGCGTATTTGCACATAACAACTTTTTCCCCTATAACTGCCTATATTGCATGATAATAGGGAGATGTTATATCTTGATGTTATTCCATCTTTAGGATTCATTGACAGGCTTTGTCTCACAGTGCTGTCCATATAGGCACCCCATTTAGGGTCAGGGGTCCTAGTATACATGCGCAGGTTTTACCATATTATGGGCTTTGTGTATAAGGGACAAGTGTGTCTCCGTTTTAATTGTTTTTAAATCCTGTGTTTTTTCTATTGTATGTTCTGATTTGTTATTGCACATAAATAAAAAGCTGTGTTCACTTTAGTCAAAATCCATGTGTGTGGTGATCCCCGTTTATATGACCTACGCTTTTCTGTTTTTTCTTCAATCATGTTCAATTTGGTAGGCCAGGGTGTAGATCCCACATTTCTGACTGTGGTGCCCCCTTAATGTTTACAACCTCCGCATCTAGGTAGGCAGATTTATAGGTGTTTTTGTAGTGTCTAGGAAAGGCCGTACTGGGCCCCTGGCCATCAAGGGAGGCCAGCATGACGGGGTCACGGGGAATGGCAGAGCCTCAGGGTGGGCAAGGGCAAGTCGGGGTTAAATAGTTTGCTTTGGCTGTGTACTTTTCACAGAGGGGGGGCGGGGTTTGGATGAGAAAGGGAGGAGCAAGCGGGGGGAGCTGTTATGATCTGGTGGCCTAGGAGCAGCATGAGACATACTCTGGAGAAGGTGGTACCTGTACTGACCGCAAACCCTGAACTAGCAGCGCAACTAGAAGTAGCCGTGGGGGGTACCTAACACTCCCTAGACCCCTCGACACAGCCTAAGAACTAACTACCCCTAAAGACAGAAACAGGAAACCTATCTTGCCTCAGAGAAAATCCCCAAAGGATAGACAGCCCCCCACAAATATTGACTGTGAGAGTAGAGGGAAATAACATACGCAGACATGAAATCAGGATTTAGCATAGGAGGCCAAACTAGCTAAAAAGAATGAATAGGACAGAGTACTATGCGGTCAGTAAAAACACTAGAAAATATCCACCACAGAAAATACATATCACCACATCTGACTAAAGACATGGAGGGTATATCTGCATCTCCAGAGACACAGCTTGGCTGCAAAAAATCCTTCACAGACAAAGCTGGACAAGACAAAACATGAAAATGAACAGAACTATAAGGTCCACAGCAGGTGGACAGCAAAAACAAAGCCAGGACTTATCTTTGTAGAAAAGCACAGCAAACAGGAGAGACCAGAAGGGATGTGAATCCTCCAAAAACAATGGACAACTAGCACAGACTAAAGGATCAAGCAAGGCTTTATAGCCCAGCCCAAATTGCAAAAAATAGATACACCTGATAAATGTTGCGATCCAACTACCGCCGCACTACCACTCACAACCACCGGAGGGAGCCCAAGAGCAGAATTCACAACAGTACCCCTCCTTGAGAAGGGGTCACCGAACCCTCACCAGAGCCCCCAGGCCGATCAGGACGAGCCAAATGAAAGGCACGAACCAAATCGTCAGCATGAACATCGGAGGCAACAACCCAAGAATTATCCTCCTGGCCATAACCCTTCCATTTGACCAGACAGATACTGAAGCTTCCGCCTCGAAAAACGAGAATCCAAAATCTTCTCAACCACATACTCCAACTCCCCATCAATCAACACCGGGGCCGGAGGATCAACAGAGGGAACAACGGGCACCACATACTTCTGCAACAAAGATCTATGGAACACATTATGGATGGAAAAAGAGGCTGGAAGGGCCAAACGAAAAGACACTGGATTGATAATCTCAGAAATCCTATAAGGACCAATAAACCGAGGCTTGAACTTAGGGAAAGAAACCTTCATAGGAACATGACGGGAAGACAACCAGACCAAATCCTCAACCCAAAGCCGGGAACCAACACACCGACGACGGTTAGCAAAACGCTGAGCCTCCTCCTGAGACAACACCAAATTGTCCACCACATGAGCCCAAATCTGCTGCAGCCTGTCAACCACAGAATCCACACCAGGACAATCAGAAGGCTCAACCTGCCCTGAAGAAAAACGAGGATGAAAACCAAAATTACAAAAAAAGGCGAAACCAAGGTAGCAGAGCTAGCCCGATTATTAAGGGCAAACTCGGCCAATGGCAAGAAAGCCACCCAATCATCCTGATCAGCAGACACAAAGCATCTCAAATAAGTTTCCAAAGTCTGATTAGTTCGCTCGGTCTGGCCATTTGTCTGAGGATGAAATGTGGAAGAAAAAGACAAATCAATGCCCAGCCTAGCACAAAAGGCCCGCCAAAACCTAGAAACAAACTGGGAACCTCTATCGGACACAATATTCTCCGGAATGCCATGCAAACGAACCACATGCTGAAAAAACAACGGAACCAAATCAGAAGAGGAAGGCAATTTAGGCAAAGGTACCAAATGAACCATCTTAGAAAACCGGTCACAAACCACCCAGATAACCGACATCCTCTGGGAAACTGGAAGATCTGAAATAAAATCCATAGAAATATGCATCCAAGGTCTCTCAGGGACCGGCAAAGGCAGAAGCAACCCACTAGCGCAGGAACAGCAAGGCTTAGCCCGCGCGCAAATCCCACAGGACTGCACAAAAGAACGCACATCCCGCGACAAAGAAGGCCACCAAAAGGACCTACCAACCAAATCTCTGGTACCAAAAATCCCAGGATGGCCAGCCAACACAGAGCAATGAACCTCAGAAATCACTTTACTAGTCCATCTATCAGGAACAAACAGTTTCCCCACAGGACAGCGGTCATGTTTATTAGCCTGAAATTCCTGAAGAACCCGTCATAAATCAGGGGAGATGGCAGAAAGAACCACCCCTTCCTTCAGAATGCCGACCGGCTCAAGAACCCCAGGGGAATCAGGAAAAAAACTCCTAGAGAGGGCATCCGCCTTAACATTCTTAGTAGCAGGAAGGTACGAGACCACAAAATCAAAACGGGAAAAAAACATGGACCATCGAGCCTGTCTAGGATTCAATCGTTTGGCAGACTCGAGGTAAATCAGATTCTTATGATCGGTCAGGACCACAATACGATGCTTGGCCCCCTCAAGCCAATGACGCCACTCCTCAAATGCCCACTTCATAGCCAACAACTCCCGATTGCCGATATCATAATTGCGTTCCGCAGGCGAAAACTTCGGAGAAAAGAAGGCACATGGTTTCATCAAGGAACCATCAGAATTCCTCTGAGACAAAACGGCCCCTGCCCCAATCTCAGACGCGTCAACCTCAACCTGAAATGGAAGAGAAACATCCGGCTGACGCAACAGAGGGGCAGAAGTAAATCGGCGTTTAAGCTCCTGAAAGGCAGAAACAGCCGCAGAGGACCAATTTGTCACATCAGCGCCTTTCTTCGTCAAATCGGTCAGAGGTTTAACCACACTGGAGAAGTTGGCAATGAAACGACGATAAAAATTAGCAAAGCCCAAGAATTTCTGAAGGCTCTTCACAGATGTGGGCTGAATCCAATCATGAATGGCCTGAACCTTAACCGGATCCATTTCTATAGATGAGGGAGAAAAAATGAAGCCCAAAAAAGAAACCTTCTGCACTCCAAAGAGGCACTTCGACCCCTTCACAAACAAAGCATTATTACGGAGGATCTGAAATACCATCCTGACCTGTTTCACATGAGACTCCCAATCATCGGAAAAAATCAAAATATCATCCAAATATACAACCATGAATTTATCAAGATAACTCCGAAAGATATCATGCATGAAGGACTGGAACACAGATGGGGCATTAGAGAGTCCAAATGGCATCACAAGGTATTCAAAATGGCCTTCGGGCGTATTAAATGCAGTTTTCCATTCGTCACCCTGTTTAATACGAATAAGATTATATGCCCCTCGAAGGTCAATCTTAGTAAACCAGCTAGCCCCCTTAATCCTAGCAAACAAATCAGTAAGCAAAGGCAAAGGGTATTGAAATTTGACCGTGATCTTATTCAAGAGGCGATAATCAATACATGGTCTCAAGGAGCCATCCTTCTTGGCAACAAAAAAAAAACCTGCTCCCAATGGTGAAGATGGCCGAATATGCCCTTTCTCCAAAGACTCCTTAATATAGCTCCGCATGGCGGTATGTTCTGGCACAGACAGGTTGAAAAGTCGACCCTTAGGGAACTTACAACCTGGAATCAAGTCAATAGCACAATCATAGTCCCTATGTGGTGGAAGGGAACTGGATTTGGGCTCATCGAATACATCCTGGAAATCTGACAAAAACTCAGGAATTTCAGAAGAGGGGGAAGAGTAAATTGACATCAAAGGAACGGGACCATGAACCCCCTGACAACCCCAACTAGTCACAGACATAGATTTCCAATCTAACACCGGATTATGTAGCTGTAACCATGGAAAACCCAGCACAATATCATCATGCAAATTATGCAACACCAGAAAACGACAATCTTCCTGATGGGCTGGCGTCATGCGCATGGTCAGCTGTGTCCAAAACTGAAGTTTATTTTTAGCCAACGGTGTAGCATCAATGCCCCTTAAAGGAATAGGGTTCTGCAAAGGCTGCAAGGGGAAACCACAACGTCTGGCAAATTCTAAGTCCATTAAGTTCAGAGCGTCGCCTGAATCCACAAATGCCATGACAGAAAATGACGATAATGAGCAGATCAAGGTCACAGATAATAGAAATTTAGGTTGTACAGTACTGATGGTAACAGAACTAGCGATTCTCATAGTACGCTTAGGGCAATCAGAAATAACATGAGCAGAATCGCCGCAGTAAAAACACAACCTATTCTGACGCCTAAATCCTTGTCGTTCAGCTCTAGAAAAAATCCTATCACACTGCATAGGCTCAGGGCTCCGCTCGGAGGACAACGCAAAAGTGTGCACAACTCTGCGCTCGCGCAAGCGCCGATCAATCTGAATGGCCAGAGACATAGAATCACTCAGACCAGCAGGCGTGGGGAACCCCACCATAACATCTTTAACAGATTCAGAAAGACCCTTTCTGAAAATTGCCGCCAAGGCATCCTCATTCCATTTAGTCAGTACAGACCATTTTCTAAATTTCTGGCAATACGATTCTGCCGCTTCTTGACCCTGACACAGAGCCAACAAGATCTTCTCAGCTTGATCCACAGAATTAGGCTCATCATGCAATAACCCCAATGCTTGAAAGAAAGAACCAACATTAAGCAAAGCAGGATTGCCAGATTCCAGGGAAAATGCCCAATCCTGTGGGTCACCACGCAGCAGAGATATGATGATTTTAACCTGCTGAATGGGATCACCAGAAGACCGGGGTCTCAATGCAAAAAACAGTTTACAGTTATTTTTGAAACTCAAAAATTTGGATCTGTCACCAAAAAAATAAATCAGGAGTGGGAATCTTAGGTTCTAAGGCAGGAGTCTGAATAATATAATCTGAAATACCCTGTACCCTAGCAGCAAGCTGATCCACCCGAGAAACCAACTCCTGAACATCCATGTCATTACTAGGTTCCGTAGCCACCCAGAGATTAAGAGGGAGGAACAGACCAAACAGGCTAAGGAAAAAAAAATGGCTCAAAACCTTTCCTCCCTTCTTCTGAGATGCAATTAACTCATTGTAGGCCAGTTGTACTGTTATGATCTGGTGGCCTAGGAGCAGCATGAGACGTACTCTGGAGAAGGTGGTACCTGTACTGACCGCAAACCCTGAACTAGCAGCGCAACTAGAAGTAGCCGTGGGGGAGTACTATGCGGTCAGTAAAAACACGAGAAAATATCCACCAAAGAAAATATAAATCACCACATCTGACTAAAGACATGGAGGGTATATCTGCATCTCCAGAGACACAGCTTGGCTGCAAAAAATCCTTCACAGACAAAGCTGGACAAGACAAACATGAAAATGCACAGAACTATAAGGTCCACAGCAGGTGGACAGCAAAAACAAAGCCAGGACTTATCTTTGTAGAAAAGCACCGTAAACAGGAGAGACCAGAAGGGATGTGAATCCTCCAAAAACAATGGACAACTGGCACAGACTAAAGGATCAAGCATGGCTATATAGCCCAGCCCAAATTGCAAAAAATAGATACACCTGATAAATGCTGCGATCCAACTACCGCCGCACTACCACTCACAACCACCGGAGGGAGCCCAAGAGCAGAATTCACAACAGGGAGCTTGCTGAGGAGATGATTTGGATAAGAAACCGACAATTTCACCTCAGCAACTGCCACGCTCACCTGGTGGTCCAGAGGTGGCTGAAATCCCCACCCACCCTCCCTTTTTCTTGTTTCGATTTTGTTTAATCGCGTTTATTTTAAGGTTATGTTTTTGTTTAAGGGAAAGGAGAATTTTTTGTCTTAGCAGTTAGGCGGGGGAGGGAGGTCCTCAAAGTTGGTGGAAAGAGGGGAATGGCGGATTCTAGGGGGGGGGACCTCTAGTGGTCCTGGACTCCCCCGGAGTGGATTGCGAGTGGATTTGATAGATCAGCCCGTGGAGGGGCTGATTAAAGGATTTGGTAATTGGTTGGTTTGGCAGCGTTGGTCATTATCTGCCTCCGAGCTGGTGCTTAGCGGCTGGAGGCAAGACTAAGCCTGGAGGCCAAGGTACACAATTTGAATTTCTGCAAGGTTATTTTTGAGGCTTCGAGGACCACCACTCCCTGGGGGGATATTGTTTACATGTTGTATTTATGTTTAATCAAAGGCTGCTGTGGCCATTTAATCCAAATCTGTTGTGATGTCGTTATTCAGGAGGGGATCTTACTAGAGTTGAGCGACCTTGACCTTTTTAGAGTCGAGCCGGGTTTTGCGAAACCCGACTATGTCCAAAGTCGGGTCGAGTGAAATCGGCCGATTATGACGTAAAGTCGGGATCGACCGAAACACGAAACCCAATGCAAGTCAATGGGGCAGCATAGTCGGCAGTGAGTGGGGGCCAGGAAAACACCTAGAGTGCCCATTTTAATGTCAAAACCATCCATTCTTCTTAATGAAGCTTGTCAAGCGTAATTTACCTTATAATAATTGGAAGGCATTTGAAATTGGGGGTCATTTGGCTAAAGTTGTGGGGGGTAGGGCTGGTTCAAGTAATTAGTGGGCCCAGGAAATCTGGACCACGTCACGGCAGTGGAGCAGGGAGAGGTAAGTATTTCAACTTTGCAAGTGCTGTGAACCTGAGCAAGCAGGGGGGGCCCACTCGTTGGCATTGGCACTGGCACAGGGCCCCTCAAAGTACAGCGGTGTGTTTGCACGGCGGGGGCGCCTCCCACCGGCAGCAACACTTTTGCGTACTATGAGAGGCCCTGTGCCAGTGACGTCGCCAACTAGTATTCCTCCCCCCACCTGATGAAGGAACCTGCACTTTCATCTGCACCTTCCTCTTTGTCCCCGTGTAAGGTGGTATGGTATGCGGGAAGAGCAACCTGACTTTCAGCAGGGTCACAATGTTGTTGTGTAGCGTGCACGGGGAATGTTGCGTTATGGGTCAATGTACCAGCAGACTCATCTATCACTGGCTGGGCAATGGGCACGATGAAGTGGAAACACAGATATAGGCCCAAAGAAGAAAGTGGGCTAAATGCAGTTCAAAATTGGTAACACAGGAATAACCAGGGGGCATTGCAGTGGAGGACAACTGGAATGAGAGGCTGACACAGAGAGTAGGGCCAAATCAGTAAGTAGTCGAAATGCAGTTCAAAATTGGCAACCGTAGTAAACAGGCGGCACAGCTTTGTTCAGTGGAGGAGAACAGCAAGGAGTGGCAGACACCGATAGTAGGCCCCAAACCAACTAGTAGGCCAAATGCAGTCTAACATTAACAACTACTTAACGAGAGGCTGAAAATGGTATTTCAGGACAGGAAACCAGGAGAACAGCAAGGAGTGGCAGACACCGATAGTAGGCCCCAAACCAACTAGTACGCCAAATGCAGTTGTTCCATTTAACCACAATTTAATGAGAGCCTGAACATAGAAGCTCAGGAAAGGCAACCTGGGGAACACCTTGGAGTGTAACACACCATCTCTCTCCACCCCATACCCATTTTGTAGGCCTAATGCTGTGTACTTTTCTACAACTACTAAACGAGAGTCGGAAGACCGAAGCAATGGCAAGGAAACCTGGGGAACACCTTGGAGTGTAACACACCATCTCTCTCCACCCCATACCCAATTTGTAGGCCTAATGCAGCCTACTTTCCGACACCTACTAAACGAGAGCATGAAGATCGAAGCTCAGGAAAGGCAACCTGGTGAAAACCTTGGAGTGTAACACAACCTGTCTCTACACCCCATACCAAATTTGTAGGCCTAATGCAGCGTAGTTTCCACCAACTACTAAACGAGAGCCGGAAGATCGAAGCTCATGAAAGGCAACCCGGGGAACAACTTGGAGTGTAACACAACCTCTCTCTACACCACGAAAGGGCTGATTCTTAGGAAGGAAGGCTGTTGTAAATAAGCATTGCGCGTCCGAGGGTGATTATATTCTTATTCGGTATCTACTCACCCTCGGACGCGCCATGCTTCTTGATTTGTAATTAATGTTTATTTGCAATGTGCTTTTGACTTACTCAATTATTTTTTTAATTATTGATTTTATTAAATTAATAGTTTAACATCTTATTGGAAATAATTTAAAGGAGACGCGACAGGACAACACTCGGTGGATGCCATATCTGTGTTAACAACTCCAAAAAACTTTCAGTTAACTTCTTGCAGGAGAAAGAAATTGTAGCTGTTGGACCTTTGTAGTACAGTTCCAGATATTTGTTGTGTGTTTGTTTTGATTGTTAAAATGTCTGCATTTGAGATCTCAACACGATCTTATTTTTTATAATCAAATTAATTTTTTTTATATTTAATGATGTTGGTTCAAGGGGTACACGGGCAGCAATAGACAGGTCAGTGGAGGCCTAGTGGAAGGAGTGACGGCAGACAGGCATCAAAGGCCTAACATTGGGCTGGCTGTAGGCAAGTTAAAATTGGTTCCAGGGGAACACGGCCATCAGTGGCCTGGTCAGTGTAGTTGTAGTTGAAAGAACGGGACGCAGACAGGCTTCGAAGGCCTAACATAACAAACTTGGGCTGGCTGTAGGCACTTTTAAATTGGTTCCAGGGGTACACGGGCAGCAGTGGTCTGGTCTGTGGAAGTCTAGTGGAAGGAGTGACCGCAGACAGGCTTCGAAGGCCTAACATAACAAACTTGGGCTGGCTGTAGGCACTTTTAAATTGGTTCCAGGGGTACACGGGCAGCAGTGGTCTGGTCAGTGGAAGTCTAGTGGAAGGAGTGACCGCAGACAGGCTTCCAAGGCCTAACATAACAAACTTGGGCTGGCTGTAGGCACTTTTAAATTGGTTCCAGGGGTACACGGGCAGCAGTGGTCTGGTCTGTGGAAGTCTAGTGGAAGGAGTGACCGCAGACAGGCTTCGAAGGCCTAACATAACAAACTTGGGCTGGCTGTAGGCACTTTTAAATTGGTTCCAGGGGTACACGGGCAGCAGTGGTCTGGTCAGTGGAAGTCTAGTGGAAGGAGTGACCGCAGACAGGCTTCCAAGGCCTAACATAACAAACTTGGGCTGGCTGTAGGCACTTTTAAATTGGTTCCAGGGGTACACGGGCAGCAGTGGTCTGGTCTGTGGAAGTCTAGTGGAAGGAGTGACCGCAGACAGGCTTCGAAGGCCTAACATAACAAACTTGGGCTGGCTGTAGGCACTTTTAAATTGGTTCCAGGGGTACACGGGCAGCAGTGGTCTGGTCAGTGGAAGTCTAGTGGAAGGAGTGACCGCAGACAGGCTTCCAAGGCCTAACATAACAAACTTGGGCTGGCTGTAGGCACTTTTAAATTGGTTCCAGGGGTACACGGGCAGCAGTGGTCTGGTCTGTGGAAGTCTAGTGGAAGGAGTGACCGCAGACAGGCTTCGAAGGCCTAACATAACAAACTTGGGCTGGCTGTAGGCACTTTTAAATTGGTTCCAGGGGTACACGGGCAGCAGTGGTCTGGTCAGTGGAAGTCTAGTGGAAGGAGTGACCGCAGACAGGCTTCCAAGGCCTAACATAACAAACTTGGGCTGGCTGTAGGCACTTTTAAATTGGTTCCAGGGGTACACGGGCAGCAGTGGTCTGGTCTGTGGAAGTCTAGTGGAAGGAGTGACCGCAGACAGGCTTCGAAGGCCTAACATAACAAACTTGGGCTGGCTGTAGGCACTTTTAAATTGGTTCCAGGGGTACACGGGCAGCAGTGGTCTGGTCAGTGGAAGTCTAGTGGAAGGAGTGACCGCAGACAGGCTTCCAAGGCCTAACATAACAAACTTGGGCTGGCTGTAGGCACTTTTAAATTGGTTCCAGGGGTACACGGGCAGCAGTGGTCTGGTCTGTGGAAGTCTAGTGGAAGGAGTGACCGCAGACAGGCTTCGAAGGCCTAACATAACAAACTTGGGCTGGCTGTAGGCACTTTTAAATTGGTTCCAGGGGTACACGGGCAGCAGTGGTCTGGTCAGTGGAAGTCTAGTGGAAGGAGTGACCGCAGAAAGGCTTCCAAGGCCTAACATAACAAACTTGGGCTGGCTGTAGGCACTTTTAAATTGGTTCCAGGGGTACACGGGCAGCAGTGGTCTGGTCTGTGGAAGTCTAGTGGAAGGAGTGACCGCAGACAGGCTTCGAAGGCCTAACATAACAAACTTGGGCTGGCTGTAGGCACTTTTAAATTGGTTCCAGGGGTACACGGGCAGCAGTGGTCTGGTCAGTGGAAGTCTAGTGGAAGGAGTGACCGCAGACAGGCTTCCAAGGCCTAACATAACAAACTTGGGCTGGCTGTAGGCACTTTTAAATTGGTTCCAGGGGTACACGGGCAGCAGTGGTCTGGTCAGTGGAAGTCTAGTGGAAGGAGTGACCGCAGACAGGCTTCCAAGGCCTAACATAACAAACTTGGGCTGGCTGTAGGCACTTTTAAATTGGTTCCAGGGGTACACGGGCAGCAGTGGTCTGGTCTGTGGAAGTCTAGTGGAAGGAGTGACCGCAGACAGGCTTCGAAGGCCTAACATAACAAACTTGGGCTGGCTGTAGGCACTTTTAAATTGGTTCCAGGGGTACACGGGCAGCAGTGGTCTGGTCAGTGGAAGTCTAGTGGAAGGAGTGACCGCAGACAGGCTTCCAAGGCCTAACATAACAAACTTGGGCTGGCTGTAGGCACTTTTAAATTGGTTCCAGGGGTACACGGGCAGCAGTGGTCTGGTCTGTGGAAGTCTAGTGGAAGGAGTGACCGCAGACAGGCTTCGAAGGCCTAACATAACAAACTTGGGCTGGCTGTAGGCACTTTTAAATTGGTTCCAGGGGTACACGGGCAGCAGTGGTCTGGTCAGTGGAAGTCTAGTGGAAGGAGTGACCGCAGACAGGCTTCCAAGGCCTAACATAACAAACTTGGGCTGGCTGTAGGCACTTTTAAATTGGTTCCAGGGGTACACGGGCAGCAGTGGTCTGGTCTGTGGAAGTCTAGTGGAAGGAGTGACCGCAGACAGGCTTCGAAGGCCTAACATAACAAACTTGGGCTGGCTGTAGGCACTTTTAAATTGGTTCCAGGGGTACACGGGCAGCAGTGGTCTGGTCAGTGGAAGTCTAGTGGAAGGAGTGACCGCAGACAGGCTTCCAAGGCCTAACATAACAAACTTGGGCTGGCTGTAGGCACTTTTAAATTGGTTCCAGGGGTACACGGGCAGCAGTGGTCTGGTCTGTGGAAGTCTAGTGGAAGGAGTGACCGCAGACAGGCTTCGAAGGCCTAACATAACAAACTTGGGCTGGCTGTAGGCACTTTTAAATTGGTTCCAGGGGTACACGGGCAGCAGTGGTCTGGTCAGTGGAAGTCTAGTGGAAGGAGTGACCGCAGACAGGCTTCCAAGGCCTAACATAACAAACTTGGGCTGGCTGTAGGCACTTTTAAATTGGTTCCAGGGGTACACGGGCAGCAGTGGTCTGGTCTGTGGAAGTCTAGTGGAAGGAGTGACCGCAGACAGGCTTCGAAGGCCTAACATAACAAACTTGGGCTGGCTGTAGGCACTTTTAAATTGGTTCCAGGGGTACACGGGCAGCAGTGGTCTGGTCAGTGGAAGTCTAGTGGAAGGAGTGACCGCAGACAGGCTTCCAAGGCCTAACATAACAAACTTGGGCTGGCTGTAGGCACTTTTAAATTGGTTCCAGGGGTACACGGGCAGCAGTGGTCTGGTCTGTGGAAGTCTAGTGGAAGGAGTGACCGCAGACAGGCTTCGAAGGCCTAACATAACAAACTTGGGCTGGCTGTAGGCACTTTTAAATTGGTTCCAGGGGTACACGGGCAGCAGTGGTCTGGTCAGTGGAAGTCTAGTGGAAGGAGTGACCGCAGACAGGCTTCCAAGGCCTAACATAACAAACTTGGGCTGGCTGTAGGCACTTTTAAATTGGTTCCAGGGGTACACGGGCAGCAGTGGTCTGGTCTGTGGAAGTCTAGTGGAAGGAGTGACCGCAGACAGGCTTCGAAGGCCTAACATAACAAACTTGGGCTGGCTGTAGGCACTTTTAAATTGGTTCCAGGGGTACACGGGCAGCAGTGGTCTGGTCAGTGGAAGTCTAGTGGAAGGAGTGACCGCAGACAGGCTTCCAAGGCCTAACATAACAAACTTGGGCTGGCTGTAGGCACTTTTAAATTGGTTCCAGGGGTACACGGGCAGCAGTGGTCTGGTCTGTGGAAGTCTAGTGGAAGGAGTGACCGCAGACAGGCTTCGAAGGCCTAACATAACAAACTTGGGCTGGCTGTAGGCACTTTTAAATTGGTTCCAGGGGTACACGGGCAGCAGTGGTCTGGTCAGTGGAAGTCTAGTGGAAGGAGTGACCGCAGACAGGCTTCCAAGGCCTAACATAACAAACTTGGGCTGGCTGTAGGCACTTTTAAATTGGTTCCAGGGGTACACGGGCAGCAGTGGTCTGGTCTGTGGAAGTCTAGTGGAAGGAGTGACCGCAGACAGGCTTCGAAGGCCTAACATAACAAACTTGGGCTGGCTGTAGGCACTTTTAAATTGGTTCCAGGGGTACACGGGCAGCAGTGGTCTGGTCAGTGGAAGTCTAGTGGAAGGAGTGACCGCAGACAGGCTTCCAAGGCCTAACATAACAAACTTGGGCTGGCTGTAGGCACTTTTAAATTGGTTCCAGGGGTACACGGGCAGCAGTGGTCTGGTCAGTGGAAGTCTAGTGGAAGGAGTGACCGCAGACAGGCTTCCAAGGCCTAACATAACAAACTTGGGCTGGCTGTAGGCACTTTTAAATTGGTTGCAGGGGTACACGGGCAGCAGTGGTCTGGTCAGTGGAAGTCTAGTGGAAGGAGTGACCGCAGACAGGCTTCGAAGGCCTAACATAACAAAATTGGGCTGACTGTAGGCACTTTTAAATTGGTTCCAGGGGTACATGGGCAGCAGTGTATGGTCAGTGGAAGTCTAGTGGAAGGAGTGACGGCAGACAGTCTTCGAAGGCCTAACATAACAAAATTGGGCTGACTGTAGGCACTTTTAAATTGGTTCCAGGGTAACACGGCCAGCAGTGGCCTGGTCAGTGTAGTAGTTGTAGAAAGAAGGGACCGCAGACAGGCTTCGAAGGCCTAACATAACAAAAATGTCAAAACAATGGTATTGTCAGTGCCAGGCATTGAAGGATGTCAGCGCCTAGACTACACATTGGTGAAGCTGTGAGAGATAATTTTGCTAGTGGTAGAGCACTGTTTGAGCTGGGGGGGGGAACTGTCTTGTGGCCGGCGGTACAGGCACAGGGCCCCTCATATTACAACGGTGTGTCTGACGTTGGGTGCGCACCACCACCGCCAGAGACACTTTATTGTACTATGAGGGACCCAGTGGCAGTGCCGTCGACCAAAAGCGGCCACACCCACCTCTTCAGACAAACAGCACTCTCAAGGGTCCAAGCGCAAAGTGGCGATAGCACGGCCCCGTGTGGGGAGTTTGGCCATTTCGTGAGGTGGAAACATGTCGTATGCTGGACAATCAGGTGAAGAAAATTACGAGATTGGAAAAGTCATTCAGAATAGTCCACAGGCAAGACCTTTTCATAGGAAAGCTAGGTGTCAGCCGGGCAGGGTGGGGCAAAAGATTTTGAAATCCAGTTGTGGTTCATTTTAATGAAGGTTAGATCATCTACATTTTGGGTAGCCAGACGAGTCCTTTTTTCTGTTAGTATTGAACCTGCAGCACTGAATACTCTTTCTGATAGGACACTAGCTGCCGGGCAAGCAAGCTCCTGCAATGCATATTCTGCCAATTCTGGCCAGGTGTCTAATTTGGATGCCCAGTAATCAAATGGGAATGACGGTTGAGGGAGAACGTCGATAAGGGATGAAAAATAGTTTGTAACCATACTGGACAAATGTTGTCTCCTGTCACTTTGAATTGATGCTGCAGTACCTGTCCTGTCTGCGGTCATAGAAAAATCACTCCACAACCTGGTCAGAAAACCCCTCTGGCCAACGCCACTTCTGATTTCTGCCCCTCTAACACCTCTGGTCTGCTGGCCCCTGGAGCTCGTGTGAGAACGATCACGGGCGCTGTGTGCAGGGAATGCCAGAAGCAAACGGTCAACAAGAGTTGATTGTTTTGTTGCTAATATTAGTTCCAAGTTCTCATGTGGCATAATATTTTGCAATTTGCCTTTATAGCGAGGATCAAGGAGGCAGGCCAACCAGTAATCGTCATCGTTCATCATTTTTGTAATGCGTGTGTCCCTTTTGAGGATACGCAAGGCATAATCCGCCATGTGGGCCAAAGTTCCCGTTGTCAAATCTGCGGTTGTGCTTGGTTGAGGGGCAGTTGCAGGCAAATCTACGTCACTTGTGTCCCTCAAAAAACCAGAACCCGGCCTTGCCACGCCACCAATTTCCCGTGCCCCCGGGAAAGCTTCCTCATTAAAAATATACTCATCCCCATCATCCTCCTCATCCTCCACCTCCTCTTCGCCCGGTACCTCGTCATGTACACTGCCCTGACCAGACAATCGCTGACTGTCATCAAGGCTTTCCTCTTCCTCTGGTGCAGACGCCTGATCCTTTATGTGCGTCAAACTTTGCATCAGCAGACGCATTAGGGGGATGCTCATGC
Source organism: Ranitomeya imitator (assembly GCF_032444005.1). Taxonomy (NCBI): domain Eukaryota; kingdom Metazoa; phylum Chordata; class Amphibia; order Anura; family Dendrobatidae; genus Ranitomeya; species Ranitomeya imitator. Next base: position 716,722,234 of record NC_091284.1, read on the forward strand.
TTATTATGGCGTTGTCTGCACTAACCAGCCGTGTGCATTCCTCAAAACACTGAAGGACTTGACACATGTCTTGAATCTTCGACCACTGCACACCTGACAACTCCATGTCTGCCATCCTACTGCCTGCCCGTGTATGTGTATCCTCCCACAAAAACATAACAGCCCGCCTCTGTTCGCACAGTCTCTGAAGCATGTGCAGTGTTGAGTTCCACCTTGTTGCAACGTCTATGATTAGGCGATGCTGGGGAAGGTTCAAAGAACGCTGATAGGTCTGCATACGGCTGGAGTGTACAGGCGAACGGCGGATATGTGCGCAAAGTCCACGCACTTTGAGGAGCAGGTCGGATAACCCCGGATAACTTTTCAGGAAGCACTGCACCACCAGGTTTAAGGTGTGAGCCAGGCAAGGAATGTGTTTCAGTTGGGAAAGGGAGATGGCAGCCATGAAATTCCTTCCGTTATCACTCACTACCTTGCCTGCCTCAAGATCTACAGTGCCCAGCCACGACTGCGTTTCTTGCTGCAAGAACTCGGACAGAACTTCCGCGGTGTGTCTATTGTCGCCCAAACACTTCATAGCCAATACAGCCTGCTGACGTATGCCAGTAGCTGCCCCATAATGGGAGACCTGGTGTGCAACAGTGGCAGGTGCGGATGGAGTGTTTGTGCGACTGCGGTCTGTGGACGAGCTCTTGCTTCTGCAGGAGGACGAGGAGGAGGAGGAGGAGGAGGGGGTGCGAACGGCTACAGACAACTGTTTACTAGACCGTGGGCTAGGCAGAACTGTCCCAAACTTGCTGTCCCCTGTGGACCCTGAATCCACCACATTTACCCAGTGTGCCGTGATGGACACGTAACGTCCCTGGCCATGCCTACTGGTCCATGCATCTGTTGTCAGGTGCACCTTTGTGCTCACAGATTGCCTGAGTGCATGGACGATGCGCTCTTTAACATGCTGGTGGAGGGCTGGGATGGCTTTTCTGGAAAAAAAGTGTCGACTGGGTAGCTCGTAGCGTGGTACAGCGTAGTCCATCAGGTCTTTGAAAGCTTCGCTTTCAACTAACCGGTAGGGCATCATCTCTAACGAGATTAGTCTAGCTATGTGGGCGTTCAAACCCTGTGTACGCGGATGCGAGGCTAAGTATTTCCTTTTTCTAACCATAGTCTCATGTAGGGTGAGCTGGACTGGAGAGCTGGAGATCGTGGAACTAGCGGGGGTGCCGGTGGACATGGCAGACTGAGAGACGGTGGGAGATGGTATTGTTGCCGCCGGTGCCCTAGATGCAGTGTTTCCTACTACGAAACTGGTGATTCCCTGACCCTGACTGCTTTGGCCTGGCAAAGATACCTGCACAGATACAGCAGGTGGTGCGCTAAATGGTGGTCCTACACTGCCGGAAGGGATGTTGCGTTGATGACTAGCTTCATTGGCCGAGGGTGCAACAACCTTAAGGGACGTTTGGTAGTTAGTCCAAGCTTTCAAATGCATGGTGGTTAAATGTCTATGCATGCAACTAGTATTGAGACTTTTCAGATTCTGACCTCTGCTTAAGGAAGTAGAACATTTTTGACAGATGACTTTGCGCTGATCAATTGGATGTTGTTTAAAAAAATGCCAGACTGCACTCTTTCTAGCATCGGATACCTTTTCAGGCATTGCAGACTGAGCTTTAACCGGATGGCCACGCTGTCCTCCACCAGGTTTTGGCTTTGCCACGCGTTTTGGGCAAGATACGGGCCCGGCAGATGGAACCTGTGGCGATGTTGATGCCTGCTGCGGCCCCTCCTCCTCCTCTGCTTCAGAACTGCTGCCGCCTGCACCCTGTTCCCCCAATGGCTGCCAATCGGGGTCAAGAACTGGGTCATCTAATAACTCTTCTTGTACCTCCTGCGCAACTTCGTCTGTGTCACCGTGTCGTTCGGTGGTATAGCGTTCGTGATGGGGCAACATAGTCTCATCAGGGTCTGATTCTTGATCAGCACCCTGCGAGGGCAATGTTGTGGTCTGAGTCAAAGGACCAGCATAGTAGTCTGGCTGTGGCTGTGCGTCAGTGCACTCCATGTCAGATTCAATTTGTAATGGGCATGGACTGTTAACTGCTTCACTTTCTAAGCCAGGGACGGTATGTGTAAAGAGCTCCATGGAGTAACCCGTTGTGTCGCCTGCTGCATTCTTCTCTGTTGTTGTTTTTGCTGAAGAGGACAAGGAAGTGACTTGTCCCTGACCGTGAACATCCACTAACGACGCGCTGCTTTTACTTTTACCAGTTTCACGAGATGAGGCAAAAGAGCTAGAGGCTGAGTCAGCAAGATAAGCCAAAACTTGCTCTTGCTGCTCCGGCTTTAAAAGCGGTTTTCCTAATCCCAGAAAAGGGAGCGTTCGAGGCCTTGTGTAGCCGGACGACGAACCTGGCTCCACAGCTCCAGACTTAGGTGCAATATTTTTTTCCCCACGACCACCTGATGCTCCACCACTACCACTACCCTCATTACCAGCTGACAATGAACGCCCCCGGCCACGACCTCTTCCACTAGACTTCCTCATTGTTTTAAAAACGTAACCAAACTAACGTTATTTGTTGCAGTCACACAACTTACACGGTGAGCTATAACTTCAGTATGATTTAGCTACCCCTTTACAGGTTGGTGAGACCACAGCGAAAATCAGGCCCAATGTTACACACTCTTTTTTTGGTGGCTGCAAATTAGAGAGATGCCCCACACGCAGGACTGTCACTGAAGCACAAATGTTAATATTAATGTCACACTATTATTTTTTTTTTATTTTTATTTTTTTCAGGAACACTTTAGAAACCCCCCCCAAAAAAAAAAATAGATTTTTGCAGGGAGAATTTAGAAAACAAATGTAACAAACTATATGCTTTCTATGGGCCACTGAGTGAGAGATGACGCACACAGGAATCAGGAGTGGCACACAAGCCCAGAGGCCAATATTTTTCTACCAATGATTGATGGAGTTATTTTCTCTGGTAGATTTTGGAACCCAAATCAAGGAAAAAAAATATAGGCTTTCTATGGACCACAATTGGAGAGAGAGAGAGAGAGAGAGAGAGAGATGGCACACCCAGGAGTCAAGACTGGCACACAAGCAGAAAGGCCAATATTAATCTCCCACTGTTTTTTTTGTTTGTTTTTTTTTTTTTTTTTTCAGGGAGACTTTAGAAAAAAAAATAATAAAAAAAATATGATTTTATCAGGAAGAATTTAGAAACCAAATAAAATAAAATGATTTTTTCAGGGAGAATTTATAAAACAAATAAAAACAAAAATAGGCGTTCTATGGCCCACTGACTGAGAGATGACGCACACAGGAGTCAGGAGTGGCACACAAACCCAGAGGCCAATATTTTTCTACCAATGATTGATGTAGTTATTTTCTCTGGTAGATTTTAGAACCCAAATCAAGGAAAAAAAATATAGGCTTTCTATGGACCACAATTGGAGAGAGAGAGAGAGAGAGAGAGAGAGAGAGAGAGAGATAGATGGCACACCCAGGAGTCAAGACTGGCACACAAGCAGAAAGGCCAATATTAATCTCCCACTGTTTTTTTTGGTTGTTTTTTTTTTTTTTTTTTCAGGGAGACTTTAGAAAAAAAAATAATAAAAAAAATATGATTTTATCAGGAAGAATTTAGAAACCAAATAAAATAAAATGATTTTTCCAGGGAGAATTTATAAAACAAATAAAAACAAAAATAGGCGTTCTATGGTCCACTGACTGAGAGATGACGCACACAGGAGTCAGGAGTGGCACACAAGCCCAGAGGCCAATATTTTTCTACCAATGATTGATGTAGTTATTTTCTCTGGTAGATTTTGGAACCCAAATCAAGGAAAAAAATATAGGCTTTCTATGGACCACAATTGGAGAGAGAGAGAGAGAGAGAGAGAGATGGCACACCCAGGAGTCAAGACTGGCACACAAGCAGAAAGGCCAATATTAATCTCCCACTGTTTTTTTTGTTTGTTTTTTTTTTTTTTTTTTTCAGGGAGACTTTAGAAAAAAAAATAATAAAAAAAATATGATTTTATCAGGAAGAATTTAGAAACCAAATAAAATAAAATGATTTTTTCAGGGAGAATTTATAAAACAAATAAAAACAAAAATAGGCGTTCTATGGCCCACTGACTGAGAGATGACGCACACAGGAGTCAGGAGTGGCACACAAACCCAGAGGCCAATATTTTTCTACCAATGATTGATGTAGTTATTTTCTCTGGTAGATTTTAGAACCCAAATCAAGGAAAAAAAATATAGGCTTTCTATGGACCACAATTGGAGAGAGAGAGAGAGAGAGAGAGAGAGAGAGATAGATGGCACACCCAGGAGTCAAGACTGGCACACAAGCAGAAAGGCCAATATTAATCTCCCACTGTTTTTTTTGGTTGTTTTTTTTTTTTTTTTTTCAGGGAGACTTTAGAAAAAAAAAAAAAAAAAAAAATATGATTTTATCAGGAAGAATTTAGAAACCAAATAAAATAAAATTATTTTTTCAGGGAGAATTTAGAAAACAAATAAAACCAAAAATAGGCGTTCTATGGCCCACTGACTGAGAGATGACGCACCCAGGAGTCAAGACTGGCACACAAGCAGAAAGGCCAATATTAATCTCCCACTGTTTTTTTTTTTTTTTTTCAGGGAGACTTTAGAAAAAAAAATAATAAAAAAAATATGATTTTATCAGGAAGAATTTAGAAACCAAATAAAATAAAATGATTTTTTCAGGGAGAATTTAGAAAACAAATAAAACCAAAAATAGGCGTTCTATGGCCCACTGACTGAGAGAGAGAGAGAGATGGAACGCTTAGTACTGGCACACAAGCCCAAAGGGCAATATTAATCTCCCTTTTTTTTTTCCAGGGAGAATTTCTAAAACCCAAAAAAAAAAAAAAATAGGCTTTCTATGGCCCACTATTTGTGAGAGAGATGGGACGCTCAGGACTGGCACAGATGGCACGCTCAGGACTGGCACAGAAGCCCAGAGGCCAATATTAATCTCCCTTTTTTTCTGGGAGAATTTATAAAACCAAAAAAATATTTAAATAGGCTTTCTATGGCCCACTATTTGTGAGAGAGATGGCACGCTCAGGACTGGCACAGATGGCACGCTCACAACTGGCACACAAGCCCAGAGGCCAATATTAATCTCCCTTTTTTCAGGGAAAATTTATAAAACCAAAAAAAAAATTAAATAGGCTTTCTATGGCCCACTATTTGTGAGAGAGATGGCACGCTCAGGACTGGCACAGATGGCACGCTCACAACTGGCACACAAGCCCAGAGGCCAATATTAATCTCCCTTTTTTCAGGGAAAATTTATAAAACAAAAAAAAAATTAAATAGGCTTTCTATGGCCCACTATTTGTGAGAGAGATGGCACGCTCAGGGCTGGCACAGATGGCACGCTCAGGACTGGCACACAAGCCCAGAGGCCAATATTAATCTCCCTTTTTTTCAGGGAGAATTTATAAAACCAAAAAAAAAAATAAATAGGCTTTCTATGGCCCACTATTTGTGAGAGAGATGGCACGCTCAGGGCTGGCACAGATGGCACGCTCAGGACTGGCACACAAGCCCAGAGGCCAATATTAATCTCCCTTTTTTTCAGGGAGAATTTATAAAACCCAAAAAAAAATAAAATAGGCTTTCTATGGCCCACTATTTGTGAGAGAGATGGCACACTCAGGACTGGCACACAAGCCCAAAGGCCAATATTAATCTCCCACTGTATTTTTATCAGGGAGAATTTATACACCCCACAAAAAAAAATACAGAAAAATGAAAAGGCTTTCTATGGCCCACTATGTGAGAGAGATGGCACACACAGGGATGGCACTCTAGCAGAAATGCCAAATTGCCAATCTTAATCTCCCACCAAAAAAAAAAAAAAAAAAAAAAACAGGGAATGTCCTACAATTACTATCTCCCTGCCTGCAGTAATCTCAGCCAGGTATGGCAGGCAGCTACTATCTCCCTGCCTGCAGTAATCTCAGCCAGGTATGGCAGGCAGCAATAAGGAGTGGACTGATGCACAAATGAAATAAAAAGTGTGGACAAACAAAAAAGATAGCTGTGCAGAAAGGAAGGAACAAGAGGATTTGTGCTTTGAAAAAAGCAGTTGGTTTGCACAGCGGCGTACACACAGCAATGCAGCTATCAGGGAGCCTTCTAGGGCAGCCCAATGAGCTACAGCGCTGAGGGGAAAAAAAAAAAAAAAAAACTTCCACTGTCCCTGCACACCGAGGGTGGTGTTGGACAGTGCAAATCGCTGCAGCACAAGCGGTTTTGTGGTTAATGGACCCTGCCTAACGCTATCCCTGCTTCTGACAAAGCGGCAGCAACCTCTCCCTAAGCTCAGATCAGCAGCAGTAAGATGGCGGTCGGCGGGAACGCCTCTTTATAGCCCCTGTGACGTCGCAGACAGCAAGCCAATCACTGCAATGCCCTTCTCTAAGATGGTGGGGACCAGGACCTATGTCATCACGCTGCCCACACTCTGCGTTTACCTTCATTGGCTGAGAAATGGCGCTTTTCGCGTCATTGAAACGCGACTTTGGCGCGAAAGTCGCGTACCGCATGGCCGACCCCGCACAGGGGTCGGATCGGGTTTCATGAAACCCCGACTTAGCCAAAAGTCGGCGACTTTTGAAAATGTTCGACCCGTTTCGCTCAACCCTAGATCTTACGATAAGGCAGTTTACGAGAGATCCAATGCAGTAAGTAATTAAGGTTAGGCGTTTAAGTCAGTAAAGGTGGTCATGAGTCACGTGTACCCCTTACGTCCAGGGAAATATCACCTATATCTGCACATCTATTGAATGAGTAAACGGCAGCACTGTTTTGTCACTGGTACTACTACATGTTATCTGAAGGTGGGCTTACCTCTTTATCTTTTTTAGAGGCTATTAGTGGCTGGGGAAATATCATCCTAGTCTTACCAGTTGAGGCTATCTCTCTACTATTTTATATAGCCCTAACCATATAGGCTACTCTACTTTAGGGTATTTTTACCTACTTGTTCATAAATGATATTCAATAAAGGTTATATATATTTTTACGTTGTTTTTTTTCTGTAAACCAGGTATATGTGTTGACAATATGATCATTGCACCTCTAGATGAATTCATTGGGGTGTGTAGTTTATAAATTGAGGCCACATATGGTGGGTGGAGCGCCCCCAGACACAGGGCCACGAGTTCTCGGTACCGAGCCTCTCTGGTTCGGTTCTGAGGCTGTCACGGTGGCTAGACCCGGTCCGCGACCCTGCTAAGGGGCGTCCAATAGAGGTGGTGCAGTCTGTCAGGGGTTCGTGATGCCACCTGTGGTGTTCGGTCAGGGTGACCGACGCTGCTGTGGGGTCCGCTGGGGTGATGGAATGGCAGCTGGATGGTATACCTTCCCACAGGTGAAGTATGTCCCCAGGGCATCCCAGTAAGGTGGATGGTAATGGTGTAGGTTGCAGTCAATAACGAGGACACAGGGTTGCAGTCTCTTTAACTCTTTACTGAAGACTTCAGGTTCCTCAATCCAGAGCACGCTTAACAGGGCTATCTGAGACCGGCCGGTCCGATGGGCACATCCAGAGTTTCCTTCGCAGATGGAAATCGTTGCCTACCACTAGCGCCTGTGTGTTGTAGTCCTACCCTGCTGAGCATTCGGAATAGTCCTCACAACTGCTGTTCTCGTTCATTCGTTCTCTACAGCTCTCTCTCTCTTTGGTTCCAGATGTTTCTAGTTTCAACGTCCCCCAGGTATGTTATGGCTAGGATGCACCCGTATGACGGGAAGGCCTGGAGGTCTTCCGGGACCCTAGAAACGCCCCTCTCCCACTGTTGCCCCCTATGTCTTCATAGGTGTAGTAAGGTAGACAGCCAACCTATAATTAACTGTCCTGCGGAGTTCGAAGTAAGGCCTAGAGTCAGTTACTCCCGCTGTGTTCCGGCCACCGGCTACGCGCCTCAGTAGGATGTTGCCTCAGTCTCACAGCACGACTCCTACTGGTACTCCTTTGTGCTTGATCTCGTTTACACTGTTCCACAATATCCTTCCCTTCTTGTCTCTCTCTTGGATACCGCCGCGGGGTGTGCAGGCGCGGTTCTGTTACGTTCTGCTCTGTTCGCTAGGCACCTGCCTTCTCCCTGCAACACCCCCTGCCACTGGATGTTGCCTGAATCCAACCCAGTCAGCTTCTGACTAACTTCCTCCCCGACCCCTAGTTTTACCAGGGTGAGGAGTGGCCCAATAAATAAAGCCTTTTTCTCCCCCTAGTGGCCGGAGTGTGAAGTGTAATGTGTTCTGGTGATACCTGGCCAGGAGAACTCCTTAGTGCCATCAGACGTACCATCACTCCCCTTAGTGGCAGAGCGTCATACTGCAATGACCAGATCTCTAGGGCGCTGCATGAGTTTATGCTGTTCTGGTACCACAGCGGCTCTGCAAATGTGACATGGCTCTCAAACCATTCCAGCAAAATCTGAACTCTAATATGGCGCTTCTTCCCCTATGAGCTTTGTAACGTGCCTCAAAAGTAGTTTCCCCCACATATGGGGTATTGGTGCATTCAGAAGAAATTGGACAATACATTTTGGTGTCCATATTCTACTGCTATTCTAGTGAAAATGAAAACATTTGGGGCTAAAACATCATTTTTGTGGAAAAATATTGTTTTTTTCACTTTCACGGATCAACGTTGTAAATTGCTGTGAAGCATTTGTGGGTTCAAGTTGTTCACCATATGTCTATATAATTTTCTTGAGGGGGCTAGTTTCCAAAATAGGGTCACCTGTGGGGCTCTCCAAATGCAAAATTAGACCACTTAATCAAGGTATGCGTTCCAAAGCTTGACTCCTTCCTTTCTGAGCCCTGCCATGCATCTAAACAGTAGTTTATCTGCGTACTCAGGAGAAATTGCACAACAAATTTTGGGTTCCATTTTTTCCTGTTACCCTTCTGAAAATAAAAAAAAATTGGGGCTAAAATAAAATTTTTGTAGTGTACATGTGATTTTTTTTTATTTTCACGGCTCAACATTATAAACTTCTGTGAAGCACCCAGGGATTCAAGGAGCTCATAACACATCTAAATACATTACTTAAAAGGTTTAGCTTCCAAAATGGGGTCACTTGGGGGGGGGGTTCCACTGTTTAGGCACATCAGGGGCTCTCCAAATGCAACATGGTGTCCACTAATGGTTCCAGACAATGTTCAAAAAATCAAACATTGGTTTTTCCCTTCTGAGCCCTGCCGTGCACCAAAACAGTACGTTTCCTCCACATTCTCTTTAATAAAGTGGTCATTCAATTAATATATTATTTTTTCCATTATGCTTCATTGCCCCATAATAATAATTTGCCCTTTAAAGCACTTTGTTTTTACTTGCTTACTGCCTTTACTACTCTATGACATTTCAAAAACATACTTTGAAAAGCTGTCCAGGGACTATGAGTCTCAGATGACTAGTCTAAGACAGGTCCCCGACCTGATCCCTTTGACTGATAGGTCTCTCCCTATGTGTGTATAAAAAGGAACCTATAAGTCTAGGGACATGGGGTGGGGAAAAGCTTCCGAGATGCAAAAACCCCAGCCAACAGGAATAGTTTGAAGAAAGTGACATTAAAGTGAAGATGATGATTTCACCCCTAAATTTGACAGATCTCTATCCAATCGTGCACATGTAGGATGTGCTGAAGAAACAAGTCAGATCCATGGAGGTGAAGTCAGCCACAAAAACACAAGCTGAAATGTGAAGAAGACACATGAACATTTATATTGTCTTTATTAATTGACTTTATATGACGACTGGGAAAAATGTTATTACATTATTATGCAAAGTTGATTTCACAGAGATTTAGGAATGAGGATAAATCATTCAAGAAAGCCTGTGTCATCGGTTGTATTGTCCTATATGCAGGTAGTAAGTTATATAGCAGGAGGAGCAATACATTTTAATATAAAGTTTTTATACATGTTATAAGTCTAAATCCCTAGTCTGAGCTTGTAGGTCCAGTGGGTGGTCCTTCTCAAGGAATCACAACCTTCATAGTATGACTGTGCATACAGACATGAGCTGGGAATCACTCAGTAGGATCACCTATTGTAACATGTATCCAAGAATAAAAAAGGATATACTGGTAAATCAATAAAATGCAAGTTATCCTAAACCTTTTCCCACAAACCTATTTATCTATAATCTCAGCATCTCCTGCTGAGCGCCGCACATAGAGCACATAGTGTGCTGCATGTTCTTGGTGCAGTTCACTTAAAGAGGTGGTCCACTACAATGTATATTGTGCACATCGATTTAAACCTTTCACATAAGTCTTCTTCCAAATACCTTATATTGACATATTTCCCTCTGACTGGCGGTATCGATCACGTGATTCCCGGCTGCAGCTACTGGTGACATCCGATGATGTCAAGACAACTTCTGGACTCTGTCAGTTGACCTTGCATCACCGTGACGTGACCCAGTGTCACGCACTCCCCCTGATTGACTGGGCTATGGGGGGTGTTTCACTGCACGTCACAGCCCAGTATCCAGAGAGCTTGCGGGGCTCTATCACTGAAAGCATAAAAGAGAGGGAAAGCTTCAATGCGCTGGATACTGGGCTGTGACGTACGGTGAAATACAGCCCATAGCCCAGTCAATCAGTGAGAGTGCATGATCCTGGGTCGCACCATGGTGATGCAAGGTCAACTTCCAGAGTCTGGAAGTTGACGTGACATCACCGGATGTTAGCGGCTGCAGCAGCCAGGGATCCCGTGGTCGGGACTAAGCGAGAAGCGATAGCGTCGCTCACAGACAAAAATGTCAACATAAGGTATTTGGAAAAAGACTTATTTGAAAGGTTTAAATCAATGTGCACAATATACATTGTAGTGGACCACCTCTTCTAGCTTATCTACCAAGCCGCTGTATACAAGCAGATTTCACGCCATCAAAAACAAATAAACCTGACTCTTTACAGCTCATCAATTCATTGATCTCAGTAGTACAGTTTCTCAGCTACTACAATATACATCATTTAGTACATGTAACCCTGTCTATTAGATTTCGGTGAAGTGTCCAGAAAAACAAATGAGAAGAGAGAAAAACAATGACAACTTTGGCATTTTAAAAGCAATGCGGCGTGTGATTTCCTCTGGCTGCAGGCAACTATAATTGGCAGCAAAATCCTTTGTGATTGTTCTGTTGTTATTATATTGCCTTCGTTCTCCCAGAAAATGCTGGTTTGGTTACTTTGTTATTAAAAGTGATATAGAAAGGATCTCAACACGGGAGTTATTTGGAAATGATAACATTATTCTGAATATTGTACTGGAAAAAATGTGAGCTTGAAGCCTTATATATTGATCATTGACGAAGACAGAAGGTTAAGCAAGCAGTAGGACCCTGTGTGGTGGTCACTTCATGAAGATATGTGAGTAAAATAATATGCACACATGGAAGTCAATCAGGAAGACATAGCGGGAAAGGTTCGGTGGACTTCATGGTAGGCATTCCGTAGGAGCACATAAGGAAAACAGGATTCCAGCATGTCTACTGTGAGGAATGAAGACTCCTCCACAATCTGAAATACAAGAAGACACACAGTTAGATATAACAATAAAATAGGCATCATATCCTAGAGTTAAAAAATTGTAAAGGCAGCAATTGTATTAGTTTTAGCTACTTCACTGATCTATCCAACCTTAGCTGCCAACAAATTTTTGTACAAAATCCAATTAATATTAAATTTGTCACCTAGCTTTTGCTACCTCATCGGAAAGCAGCATTGTGTAGAAGAAACCTTGATTCCACTGATGCGGCCTTTACTGGGCTGCTTAGTCTGGATACGGTTGCGCCTAACTTTTGTGATACGGGCCATCTCACCCACTATGGTCAGTTGTCTCCTGATGACTGATATGGGTGAAACGCTTTTATGCACTTGTTTATTTTAATGAACTCTTTCATGTCATGATACAGATATATTACACGCCTCCTTTAACCATATATCTTCCCTATTTGGATTATTAATTTTCTCATACAAATTGTTTTATGTTTACAGTGGACTATTTTTAATAACTTACTAATAAATATTTAATGTTTTAATATATACGGGTGGCGACTTGCCTGTATGTTTCTAATCAACCAGTGTTAGGCCTCTTTCAGACATCTGTAAGTCACTTACTTGTTCTGTCCATGTTTTTCACGAAGAGAGTGCAAACCCATTATATTTAAATTGACTTTTAATGTGTTCGGAGTTTTTTTTGCGAACAAAGTGGTTTGTAAAATATCACGGACACATGTCCATTTGTCACAGACAGCACAAAGATGGCATCAGTGTGCAATCTGTATGTTGATTGGCATTAACATTGCAATAAATAGGAGAAACTTTGAAGTTTTATTTTTTCATCAGAGAAAAATCATTGGTGAGACACTAATAACACTAATATTAAAAGCCGACACTGACCAAACACTGACGAAGATCGGATCCAAAAACATCGAAGAACAAAGGTTCTTGTTTATATGTACAGGAAAAATCACACACATCAACTATTACTCAAAATACCTGAGGCAGTATGTATCAGCATCAGCTCTTAATGGTTAGAACTACATTGCTTAGAGATTTGATTTCAATGGATTTTACTGCCCCATCTCCAAATACCTAACTATGAACCAGCCTTTACCTGGTTGATGGCTAAGCAAAATTTACAAATATGAACATGACGTTGGCAATATTTTGAACAAATGTATTAAAGCCACTGTTACACTCTCTCCGGTGCAGCGCTGTGAGGTGATCACCATGGCCTCAGCCTAGAACCCGCAACCCAATAGCATTCCTGCATTACTTGTAATGGAGACTTGTGGTCCAAACTACAATCATTAGAGTTACCAATAACACATCTATACTCTTGAGTCCAGACAAACTCAGCACTTAAGGGGCTTTACGGGACTTTTATATTGATGACCAATCCTCAGGATAGGTGATCAATATCTATTCAGTGTGAGTGCAACACTAAGCACCCCCCACTGATCAGCTATTCCCAGTGCCAGAGGTGTCCGGGTCTGCTCAGCTGCACAGGACAGCAATTGTAAAGTGGCCAGGACCAGATACTGTACATTAGCCTCCTATTTGACTAAAAGGGGAGCAGATGTGCAGTACCGGCTGCAGCCACTATACAGTGGACTGAGCTGTGGAGCTTTATAACTGAGCAAATCTGGTCACCACTGGCACTGGGGACAGCTATCTGGCGGAAGTGCTGGGTGTTGCACCCCCACCGATTACATAGGAATGATCTATACTAAGAATAAGGAAGTAAACAGGAAAACATGGCACTTCTGAAATTCTGGTGGTGCACAAGTAGGATAACGAAATCCGTCAGCTGCGAGGTAGAAATACTTGGCACTTATATAGATGTATTCAAGAACTTATTTTTTGAGCGAAGAAATTCCAGAAAATTAAGAGACGCTTCGGTCAATACCTGACCTTCATCAGTCATCTGGATAGAAGAGATCTGTGTGAAGATGCGCTGTGTGAGGGTCAGCGCTTCCTGTCTTAGCAGTGGACACTGCAGACCCTCACACAGCACACCTTCACACAGATCTCCTCTATCCAGATGACTGATGAAATTCAAGTATTGAACGAAACGTCTCTTAATTTTCTAGAATTTCTATACTAAGGATAGGCCATCAATATTAAAGTCCTGGACAACCCTTTAAACACTTCCACATCTGTAAAAAATGTAGTTTACAGACGTACTCAGCCATTAAAACCATGGTTAGAAAATTGTAGACAGCGCCCAGGCTTGAGTGGTATAAAAAATAACTTCTTTTTTTCTGCCAGACAGGATGCAACGTTTCAAGCTAATACAGGTCTTTATCTAATTGTATATTTTTCCAAGTGAGCTCCTTGGGATTTTATGGCTAAAAGTACTTGAATTCCTACTTCTCCAGGATGAGTGCTGCGGGCAATCTTTTTTTTTACTATTGACTAAAATCATTCTTGTCATTGCAAAGCACTTGACACTTTAGTGAGTTACACACCAATAAGTTGACGGTGTAATATTCTGCAAATAATATGGTTTCTTTGATCCATACAACAAGGTTATAATAGAAAATGTATTAAAAATAAAAAGAGAAGTAAAAAAAGAGATTGAAAAACATTACTGGAGTTTGACATGTGCTGGGAATACTGAGTAATGGAACGATGATCATTGCTACATGGATGGGAATGTGGCTAATAAATAACCCCTGCTGTGCACTGATGAGAAGCTGCTTGCTAGATTTCCCTCTAGACCATGCATAGTCTTCAGTAAATGGGTAATAAGAATTATCATGTGTCCACATAGATAGACAAATGAAGCAAGGTTTCGTAAATACATGTATTGATTTAGACAGCTTTAGTCACTCTCATCCCCACTGTGATAATATAGAGCTGCTCAGGAACAAGCCCAAACTTCATTACGTCTGTCACAGCGAGTGCACATCAGGACTCAGCGCAGGAAAAAAACCCTCATGGAATTAGCTACATAATTGGCTCTGCAGAGGAAATCTCGCCGTGCAAACAGAAAATATCAAAATTATTTAACTTCACTTGAATTAATTATCTGTTTTATTGTTTGAAATCTGATAAAGTAGATTCCATCAGATGAATATGTCATAATAATAATGGAATTGGCTAAGATGGTTGCTTATACCTGGCTTGCCTTTTCTTGGCTAAATGTAGGGTCAAGTTTACCGACTTGAAAATATGGTTGCTTCACTTCTTATTTTACATGACAATTCAAGAGGTGGTTTCCACACTTTTCATACCAACATGTTTCCTGGCACACCGGGTGTATGTAAAATAAAGACATGACTGCTAGTGATGGGTAAAATGGCCACAGCAGCCTTTTGTTAAAAATTTACACACAACTCGGAGCGTCTACAACAATCGCGACCCCACAACAATATAAACAATATAAAGGTCAAATATATGATAGGTCAAACCCCACATGCTACAAAGGACATTACCAATGAACTAGCCTCTATCACCACACCAAAGACCTGGCCATGTAACACCTTATGCGGCCTGTACCCGCCATAACTCCAAGGCTTGTTCAATACCATCCCTCAGACCCAGCATCCACAAATCAGTGCCGATGGCATTGAGATGGACACCAAACTGTAACTCATCCCTCAAATGCTTCTCCTATTCCTTATCACACAACACCATCCTGCCATTTCTGGTGACAAAACGGGCAACGGTCTTATTCACTTTAATTCTTGTTCTATTCAATGTATCAACTGACCTCGAGTATCTGCATGTCTACGTAAAACTTCATCTCACCAGGTGATCTCATAATAGCCAGGTTTTCACACTGTTAGGTTACTTTCACACTAGCGTCGGTGTCGGCCCGTCGCAGTGCGTCGGGCCGACGTACCGACGCATCCTGTCTCAACGCTGCACAATGGTGGCAGCGGATGCATTATTACAACGCATCCTCTGCCCCATTGTGAGTTGCGGGGAGAAGGGGCGGAGTTCCGGCCGCGCATGCGCGGTCGGAAATGGCAGACACGACACACCAAAAAACGTTACAAGCAATGTTTTTTGGTGCCAACGGTCCGACGGTCGCAATACAAGCCTATGGAGAAAAAACGCATCCTGCAGACAACTTTGCAGGATGCGTTTTTTCTGCAAAATGACGCATTGCGACGGAGGCCAAACGACGCTAGTGTGAAAGTAGCCTTAGGCACAGTAGGCGGATACACATGTGGAAGCTACTCTGTTATAGCCTGTAACAAGCAGCCTAGGGACGAACACACTGAAAGTACAAGGTGCTTAGGCTTTGATGACTGACCGGTCATAAGGAGTTACAGCCACAGAGCAAAGGGAATGTGTGATGGCGATGTGTGGCAGCAGAAACTGAATTGCTTGTAGGCCGGGAGATGTGGGGGAACCTACAAATAGTGAGGGGACATTACATAGACCGCTTGTGTGCTGCAGGTACCGGACATAACAATATCTGAAGCACTTCTTACCGATGAATAGAAGCTAGTTCTAGTGTAACCCCTAATCGGGCATTCAGAAAGGGATTGCTGAGATGAGACATTCCATTAATGTTACTTAAAAGCCACAGATATACACAGGTAAATTAATGTCATTATAGTATTACCTATAGCTCAGAAGAAGGATGTACAGGTCCTTCTCAAAAAATTAGCATATAGTGTTAAATTTCATTATTTACCATAATGTAATGATTACAATTAAACTTTCATATATTATAGATTCATTATCCACCAACTGAAATTTGTCAGGTCTTTTATTGTTTTAATACTGATGATTTTGGCATACAACTCCTGATAACCCAAAAAACCTGTCTCAATAAATTAGCATATCAAGAAAAGGTTCTCTAAATGACCTATTACCCTAATCTTCTGAATCAACTAATTAACTCTAAACACATGCAAAAGATACCTGAGGCTTTTATAAACTCCCTGCCTGGTTCATTACTCAAAACCCCCATCATGGGTAAGACTAGCGACCTGACAGATGTCAAGAAGGCCATCATTGACACCCTCAAGCAAGAGGGTAAGACCCAGAAAGAAATTTCTCAACAAATAGGCTGTTCCCAGAGTGCTGTATCAAGGCACCTCAATGGTAAGTCTGTTGGAAGGAAACAATGTGGCAGAAAACGCTGTACAACGAGAAGAGGAGACCGGACCCTGAGGAAGATTGTGGAGAAGGACCGATTCCAGACCTTGGGGAACCTGAGGAAGCAGTGGACTGAGTCTGGTGTGGAAACATCCAGAGCCACCGTGCACAGGCGTGTGCAGGAAATGGGCTACAGGTGCCGCATTCCCCAGGTAAAGCCACTTTTGAACCATAAACAGCGGCAGAGGCGCCTGACCTGGGCTACAGAGAAGCAGCACTGGACTGTTGCTAAGTGGTCCCAAGTACTTTTTTCTGATGAAAGCAAATTTTGCATGTCATTCGGAAATCAAGGTGCTAGAGTCTGGAGGAAGACTGGGGAGAAGGAAATGCCAAAATGCCTGGAGTCCAGTGTCAAGTACCCACAGTCAGTGATGGTGTGGGGTGCCATGTCAGCTGCTGGTGTTGGTCCACTGTGTTTCATCAAGGGCAGGGTCAATGCAGCTAGCTATCAGGAGATTTTGGAGCACTTCATGCTTCCATTGGCTGAAATGCTTTATGGAGATGAAGATTTCATTTTTCAGCACGACCTGGCACCTGCTCACAGTGCCAAAACCACTGGTAAATGGTTTACTGACCATGGTATTACTGTGCTCAATTGGCCTGCCAACTCTCCTGACCTGAACCCCATAGAGAATCTGTGGGATATTGTGAAGAGAAAGTTGAGAGACGCAGGACCCAACACTCTGGATGAGCTTAAGGCCGCTATTGAAGCATCCTGGGCCTCCATAACATCTCAGCAGTGTCACAGGCTGATTGCCTCCATGCCACGCCGCATTGAAGCAGTCATTTCTGCCAAAGGATTCCCGACCAAGTATTGAGTGCATAACTGAACATTATTATTTGATGGTTTTTTTGTTTGTTATTAAAAAACACTTTTATTTGATTGGATGGGTGAAATATGCTAATTTATTGAGACAGGTTTTTTGGGTTATCAGGAGTTGTATGCCAAAATCATCAGTATTAAAACAATAAAAGACCTGACAAATTTCAGTTGGTGGATAATGAATCTATAATATATGAAAGTTTAATTGTAATCATTACATTATGGTAAATAATGAAATTTAACACTATATGCTAATTTTTTGAGAAGGACCTGTACATAGCTCTGTGTGTGCCCTGACAATTCTGCCTTTGCAATGTCTCCACAGGTTCTTATGCAATGCGTGCGTTCAATGTTCCTAATTATAGTATATAATACTCTGCTCCTAATGAAATGTGCGTGTTATTTTCTTCAGTGCAGCACATTTTCCTTCTGTCTCCTAGCAGCATCCTGGATATTCAGGAAGAAATGTCAATGTATTTTCATATATCTGATTCACGTTCAATGCCATGAAGATTTTAACCTTCTCTTGTCTGAATACATTTCCGAACTATGGCAGAAGGACAGGACGTCTGCAGGGCTGGGGCATTAATAGTTATTTATCCCATTTAAAGGTTGACAGACATAAATCTGTGAACAGCAGGAACATTTTGAAAAATTACCAAAACAGTGCAGACATTGTGCAAAATGTTTCTGCTATGCTGTAATATTTATCCAAATGGAAAACTTTTTGTCACAAAAATCACAAACAGGGAATATTCTAATTGCAATTAAGACATTTTCGAGTATGATCTACCAAGAGACGAGAGGTTTGACATTCAAAAATGAGGAGATGACCCAAACTGACCACTTCATTGGAATCAATGAAATGGTCATCATGGGCCCTTAGATCCACGGATGAGATGGAACTTACATCTGTTCTACGGGATCACAAATGCGTCCGTAATACTTTAGTTTGAAAATGGCCTGACAAGATAAGATAAAATAGAACATAATTCTATTGATGAAGATCCAGCTAGTCGGGGTCTTTAAAGGGAACCTGTCAGCACAGAACGACAGTTCAAAGCAAGTACAGGTGCTCGGTGGTGTGAGCAAACATTTATGTGCACCTTCCCACCTACTTGTTTTCCATCTAGGTCTGAATTTCTCTGGCTTTATAAAGTCAGCAGAGTTGTCAATCAAAGAAGAGGAAAGGGATGGAGATAGAGAGAAAAAAATAAAGCAGAAAGAGCACTTGTCTGGCCACACCAAGGGTATGCTGAGTGTTTGTCCTTGTTTGAACAGTTATTTTGGGTTTACAAACTCCCTTTAAGGCATTGTTTTGAGGAGACGTATGCAAAGATTTTCTCCTTCAGAATAAAGAAGCGGTATTCCCAACACCTTCTGTTGATGTCTTTACAGGATTGCCACATAAGGAAGGAAATAGAGAGACCAATTTTATCTTGAGCTATTTTCCAAAATGCAAAACAGACCAAATCAGACTTCTTCTGAAATTAAATAAATAAGAGAGAAGTGTATTGGAGATACAAATTACATACTATTCATCCAAAAGGTCTTAATGAGCTGGTGGATCTTTTTTGATAAGCCATCCTTTATGGTTTCTTGTCCCTAGTGGCCTGACGGATCTCCTAATCACATATCCATTCCCCAGAAATGGAGATTTAATATAATGACAATGGGAAATATCTGGTGTTCTGCCTTGCCCAAAACCTATGGGTTCGATTCTAGCCATTTTATTTTTATAAAATCTTAACACACTTTGATTGTAGGTTTTATATATGGTTTTAAATCAAAAATTGACTGTCTAGAGGATTAATGTGCTTTATCAGAGGTTATATATTGATGTAAAGGTATTGTGACTGTCGTGTGACATCATGATATTGGAGGGGCATTTTCGCAGGAAGTGATGTTTGTTTGTTTGGGACGTCATCAAGGTTTTGTCTAAAGCCTCAACCATTCACAACAAGTGTAGAGATAGTATGATGGTAATAGGGAACCCTAAGTGTTCTGGCTTGCCCAAAACTTGTGAGTTTGAGTCCACACAACTCCTTTTTTTAAAAAAAATGCAGCGATCATTGTTTTTTTATATATTTTTTTTAATTAAAGACTGAAGTTTTAGGTGGATAGTGTGTTTCATCAGAGTTAAGATTTTGAAATAAAGTCATTGTAACTGGTGTATGACATTCTGACACTGGAGGGGGCGTTCCCACAGGAAGTGATGTCGGTTTGTTTGTAATTGTGACGCCATGAAGATTCTGTATAAAACCAGTGCTGTAAACAGACACTGTAAAATCTTTGGCCCTGAGGAAGTGGCAGATTGCCACGAAATACGTCGGCACAATAAAGCTTTCAAGAACATTTCCATCGTGTGTGGTCAGCGCGGATACATTGAGAAACCTGGTCTTTTCCTTCTTTCTTTGTCTCTTTCTTCCAGTTTCTGTAACACTGTCTTGTCCAGGAAACATCCTTAGCATATTTCTGCATGAGCCGCTCTGAACCTCGAACTGCATCTACTTTAATCTACTCTCCTAATATTCACTTACAGTAAAGACCAGAGGCATGTATTAGTCTTTGGTCAATGCCATTAATTCTTAACAATTTAAATAGAATTTTTTCTGAAAACTCAAAGGAGGATTTAGCTGTTCTTCCTTATTTATTGGGGAATCCCATAACTGATTTCTCATTACTGGCTTATATTATTGTGCCTGTTATTTTAATCTCACAATGAAGAAATTCATTTATGTCACGTTCTATCAAATCATGCAGCAGATCAAGTTTAAAATCAATGTGTTTGGTTTTCACATTGATCTTCTCACTGCATGCAAGTTTATTGCATCCTTGGTTGTCTTTGTAAATCATCGTTGGTTGAGTTGTTGGCTTACCAAAATCTTCTAAAAATTGGTTTAACCAAATGACCTCTTCACCTGCATGGGCTGCAGACACATACTCTTCTTCTGTAGATGACAAGGCTACAGACATCAGTTTTCTGCTAGGCCAAGAAAATGACTTTTCTCACAGCTTAAACAAATAGTTACTTGTTGATTTATCATCACATTGGCCCAATGTCTTGAGTCTCCTTCAAAAATTGAAGAACTCTCTTAACAGCATTCCAGTGCTTTTGGCGTGGTTTTTCCACATATCTGCAGAGAATTCCAATTGTTGCTGTAGTATCCGGTTGTGATGACCCAGGGTCCTGGTTGTCACAGTGGGATTGGTTTCCCCTTGGGGAGAGTGATGTCACTCTTGGAAGCGATGAAGGATAACTTTCACCAGGTAATCACTTACATACAACACGTTCATACTCCAGGCCAGAAGGGGGAGCTCTGAACCCAGATTAAGGGGAACTTCCCTTATATATTCTGGCTGGAGAGGAAGTTAGAGAGCATTCTGTCAGAGGACAGAGAAGAGAGCAGACAGACATAGAGTGTCGGAAGGTCTGAAGGGGCCGTGTAGTCCGAGGTACTACAGCTCTTGGAGGAAGACAACAGAAGGAACGAACAGTTTGTAGAAAGAGAGCAGGAGAGAGAAGCACAGGAGAATAATACCAGTGGAGTAGAGCAGTGATTTGGCTACCTCCCTGGCTAGCGCAGATTCCGGTAGCCTGAAGACTTTCCCCTTTTAATTGGGCACCCAGGGCCATGGACCGGGTTGCAGCCACCGTGACATCCCCTTTAAGTACCAGACCCGGTACCGAGTACCCCATGGCCCTGGTGGGTGACTCACGGTCAAGTCATAGTTGCTATATATAGCAGTGCCCCCACTGCCTGTATTTTTTATTGTTAGGTAACAGATCATCTCTTTCCAACTTTAAGTAGGATGGTTCCAGTTGGGGTTAATATACCTTTGGCTTTTGACATTCCAAATTGTTTCAGAATTGATTTCATTTTTGTTCTTCGGTTTAGGAGAAAGATTCCATCTTTTTTCTCTTTGGACCTGGATTACTAGATAATATGTCACATTTCCAAGTTCTTTAGTTTCAAAATTGTGATTCAGAATTTTAATCATCTTTGCAATTTCTGTTCCCTCTTGATGAACCATAGTCACATCATCCACATCTAAGAGAATATACATACACTCTCTATCTGTGCATTTTGTGTATAAACATGGAACTGCTTGACCTCTTTTAAAT
The DNA here is from genome assembly GCF_032444005.1 of Ranitomeya imitator. NCBI lineage: Eukaryota > Metazoa > Chordata > Amphibia > Anura > Dendrobatidae > Ranitomeya > Ranitomeya imitator. The sequence continues at coordinate 716,743,881 of NC_091284.1, forward strand.
CCTTCTTCCAATAGGACTTTGTTCATTTTGGTCTTGCCAATAGCTTAAACCCATAGAGAGATTTTTGTAGTTTGCAAATAAGATTCTCTTCACCTGCTTTGATATTACCCTCTGGTTGAGTCATGTACAAGTCTCCTTCAATGTCACCATTTTCCTCTGAGGAAGCCACGCTTTGCAGCGATATGCGTGGGGTCTTTTCCTCCGTGCACCATGCTGTGACTGGGTGGCACTAATATATCTACCAACAGGTTTTATACAGCCTTGCTCTTTTTGGCTTTCATTGCTTCATATTAGCTATTTTTTCACTCTTTATCCAAGGCATTTATTTTTTGGGTCTCTTTACAAGTTTTCTTTTTATAACGTTTTCTGCTTTTGCATATATATACGAGGACTTATTGCTGTTTTCTGCTATTATCTATACATACTATTTCTTATAAAATCAGCTATCACAGTGCAGGTTGTTTACCATGTATGTAAAATAGAGTGGAGGAGGATGGTTAGTCCTTATACGGACTTCCAGATGTTGCCCTTTAGCCTCTTGGCTTTTTAACGGTTTTTTAATTGTAGCTGTGTATCTTGTTCTATAATAAACTTTTTTGCTGTATTTTTTGGTGATTTTTACTATTTTATACAAACGTCTCCCTTTCTCGGTTTTCTCATGTGTTCTTATGTGTGTGGTTTGTGATTCCGGTGTTTTATTTTGTAGTCTCCTCAGGTTCCTTTCTCCCACTATAGCCCACGAGCTTTAGAGACTAACATAGCCACAAAGAGGCGTACTTGTTTTTTTTCTGCTTTCACCAAACCGATGTCAAGAACTGACTATTCTCTAGCTGCCTGATATATGCAACCCCTTGCCAGGTACCATTGTAATAAAAATTATATTAACTCTATCTGTCAGTAATGGTATGGCTGCTCATGTATATACACGACGCAGCAATTCCTACAGCCACAGGCTATAAGATTGTTTCTGTGCTCACTCACATCTTATCTGTGGAGTATTACCGTTAATCCACCTTGCATTCATGTTTGGCATTTCCTGTTAATCCCTGCCTTTGACAACACAATGTACTTACTGGTGGCCCATTCCACCACCACCACACTAGGTTTTAAGACCTCTGGCAGGAAAGATTAGCGACCTTTTGCTTCTTACCACTTTCCTAAGCATGATTGTAGGGGCTAGCATATTAGCTCTTAACTTGTGCCACCTCCTACACTATCAGCACTGTCCACTCTCATTAATGGCAGCGGCCATCTGCAGACATTTGCATTTAAATTGCTTTTTGCCTCTAAATCTCTATGCACTTTCCGAATATAAATCTAGAATGCAAAAAGTTATACAGGAAAAAGGAATTTTGCATGGAAAGAGGCCATAAATCATGAGAGAAGTGAGTAAATCAGTGCTACTACATAACGTTCATTTGTAGCATATACCAATATTAAATTAAATATCAGCAATTCCACATGTTATAATTAAATCAATATTTACTGACCATTTTCATTGTGCATTGATTGTATCTCTAGTATTTATTATTTGAGGACCAAGTCCTTGTGGGAGGGATCAAGTCTTATTATGTAACACCAATAGGAACAGACACCTACAAATAAACTTAAATCATCCCACAAACAGCTATAGAAAACCTTGACTACCAAAGGTACCCTAAACCATTTTAATAAGGGGAAGGAAACAGGTTCCCATTGACTTCAAATATCTCTCACAATGCATTAAATACTCAGTAAAAAAGTGAAAATTTACCACAACCTTAAATATATACTAGACCATCAGCCAGACAAGTCCTCCTGATTAGGGTTGAGCGAAACGGGTCGAACATTTTCAAAAGTCGCCGACTTTTGGCTAAGTCGGGGTTTCATGAAACCCGATCCGACCCCTGTGCGGGGTCGGCCATGCGGTACGCGACTTTCGCGCCAAAGTCGCGTTTCAATGACGCGAAAAGCGCCATTTCTCAGCCAATGAAGGTAAACGCAGAGTGTGGGCAGCGTGATGACATAGGTCCTGGTCCCCACCATCTTAGAGAAGGGCATTGCAGTGATTGGCTTGCTGTCTGCGACGTCACAGGGGCTATAAAGAGGCGTTCCCGCCGACCGCCATCTTACTGCTGCTGATCTGAGCTTAGGGAGAGGTTGCTGCCGCTTTGTCAGAAGCAGGGATAGCGTTAGGCAGGGTCCATTAACCACAAAACCGCTTGTGCTGCAGCGATTTGCACTGTCCAACACCACCCTCGGTGTGCAGGGACAGTGGAAGTTTTTTTTTTTTTTTTTTTCCCCTCAGCGCTGTAGCTCATTGGGCTGCCCTAGAAGGCTCCCTGATAGCTGCATTGCTGTGTGTACGCCGCTGTGCAAACCAACTGCTTTTTTCAAAGCACAAATCCTCTTGTTCCTTCCTTTCTGCACAGCTATCTTTTTTGTTTGTCCACACTTTTTATTTCATTTGTGCATCAGTCCACTCCTTATTGCTGCCTGCCATACCTGGCTGAGATTACTGCAGGCAGGGAGATAGTAGCTGCCTGCCATACCTGGCTGAGATTACTGCAGGCAGGGAGATAGTAATTGTAGGACATTCCCTGTTTTTTTTTTTTTTTTTTTTTTGGTGGGAGATTAAGATTGGCAATTTGGCATTTCTGCTAGAGTGCCATCCCTGTGTGTGCCATCTCTCTCACATAGTGGGCCATAGAAAGCCTTTTCATTTTTCTGTATTTTTTTTTGTGGGGTGTATAAATTCTCCCTGATAAAAATACAGTGGGAGATTAATATTGGCCTTTGGGCTTGTGTGCCAGTCCTGAGTGTGCCATCTCTCTCACAAATAGTGGGCCATAGAAAGCCTATTTATTTTTTTTTTTGGTTTTATAAATTCTCCCTGAAAAAAAGGGAGATTAATATTGGCCTCTGGGCTTGTGTGCCAGTCCTGAGCGTGCCATCTGTGCCAGCCCTGAGCGTGCCATCTCTCTCACAAATAGTGGGCCATAGAAAGCCTATTTAATTTTTTTTTTTGTTTTATAAATTTTCCCTGAAAAAAGGGAGATTAATATTGGCCTCTGGGCTTGTGTGCCAGTTGTGAGCGTGCCATCTGTGCCAGTCCTGAGCGTGCCATCTCTCTCACAAATAGTGGGCCATAGAAAGCCTATTTAAATATTTTTTTGGTTTTATAAATTCTCCCAGAAAAAAAGGGAGATTAATATTGGCCTCTGGGCTTGTGTGCCAGTCCTGAGCGTGCCATCTGTGCCAGCCAGCCCTGAGCGTGCCATCTCTCTCACAAATAGTGGGCCATAGAAAGCCTATTTAATTTTTTTTTTTGTTTTATCAATTTTCCCTGAAAAAAGGGAGATTAATATTGGCCTCTGGGCTTGTGTGCCAGTTGTGAGCGTGCCATCTGTGCCAGTCCTGAGCGTGCCATCTCTCTCACAAATAGTGGGCCATAGAAAGCCTATTTAAATATTTTTTTGGTTTTATAAATTCTCCCAGAAAAAAAGGGAGATTAATATTGGCCTCTGGGCTTCTGTGCCAGTCCTGAGCGTGCCATCTGTGCCAGTCCTGAGCGTCCCATCTCTCTCACAAATAGTGGGCCATAGAAAGCCTATTTTATTTTTTTTTTGGGTTTTAGAAATTCTCCCTGAAAAAAGGGAGATTAATATTGGCCTCTGGGCTTGTGTGCCAGTTGTGAGCGTGCCATCTGTGCCAGTCCTGAGCGTGCCATCTCTCTCACAAATAGTGGGCCATAGAAAGCCTATTTAAATATTTTTTTGGTTTTATAAATTCTCCCAGAAAAAAAGGGAGATTAATATTGGCCTCTGGGCTTCTGTGCCAGTCCTGAGCGTGCCATCTGTGCCAGTCCTGAGCGTCCCATCTCTCTCACAAATAGTGGGCCATAGAAAGCCTATTTTATTTTTTTTGGGGGTTTTATAAATTCTCCCTGAAAAAAAGGGAGATTAATATTGGCCTCTGGGCTTGTGTGCCAGTCCTGAGCGTGCCATCTGTGCCAGCCCTGAGCGTGCCATCTCTCTCACAAATAGTGGGCCATAGAAAGCCTATTTAATTTTTTTTTTTGTTTTATAAATTTTCCCTGAAAAAAGGGAGATTAATATTGGCCTCTGGGCTTGTGTGCCAGTTGTGAGCGTGCCATCTGTGCCAGTCCTGAGCGTGCCATCTCTCTCACAAATAGTGGGCCATAGAAAGCCTATTTAAATATTTTTTTGGTTTTATAAATTCTCCCAGAAAAAAAGGGAGATTAATATTGGCCTCTGGGCTTCTGTGCCAGTCCTGAGCGTGCCATCTGTGCCAGTCCTGAGCGTCCCATCTCTCTCACAAATAGTGGGCCATAGAAAGCCTATTTTATTTTTTTTTTGGGTTTCAGAAATTCTCCCTGGAAAAAAAAAGGGAGATTAATATTGCCCTTTGGGCTTGTGTGCCAGTACTAAGCGTTCCATCTCTCTCTCTCTCTCAGTCAGTGGGCCATAGAACGCCTATTTTTGGTTTTATTTGTTTTCTAAATTCTCCCTGAAAAAATCATTTTATTTTATTTGGTTTCTAAATTCTTCCTGATAAAATCATATTTTTTTTATTATTTTTATTTCTAAAGTCTCCCTGAAAAAAAAAAAAAAAAAACAACCAAAAAAACAGTGGGAGATTAATATTGGCCTTTCTGCTTGTGTGCCAGTCTTGACTCCTGGGTGTGCCATCTCTCTCTCTCTCTCTCTCTCTCTCTCTCTCTCTCCAATTGTGGTCCATAGAAAGCCTATATTTTTTTTCCTTGATTTGGGTTCTAAAATCTACCAGAGAAAATAACTACATCAATCATTGGTAGAAAAATATTGGCCTCTGGGTTTGTGTGCCACTCCTGACTCCTGTGTGCGTCATCTCTCAGTCAGTGGGCCATAGAACGCCTATTTTTGGTTTTATTTGTTTTCTAAATTCTCCCTGAAAAAATCATTTTATTTTATTTGGTTTCTAAATTCTTCCTGATAAAATCATATTTTTTTTATTATTTTTTTTTCTAAAGTCTCCCTGAAAAAAAAAAAAAAAAACAGTGGGAGATTAATATTGGCCTTTCTGCTTGTGTGCCAGTCTTGACTCCTGGGTGCGTCATCTCTCAGTCAGTGGGCCATAGAACGCCTATTTTTTGTTTTATTTGTTTTATAAATTCTCCCTGAAAAAATCATTTTATTTTATTTGGTTTCTAAATTCTTCCTGATAAAATCATATTTTTTTTATTATTTTTTTTTCTAAAGTCTCCCTGAAAAAAAAAAAAAAAAACAACCAAAAAAAACAGTGGGAGATTAATATTGGCCTTTCTGCTTGTGTGCCAGTCTTGACTCCTGGGTGCGTCATCTCTCAGTCAGTGGGCCATAGAACGCCTATTTTTGGTTTTATTTGTTTTATAAATTCTCCCTGAAAAAATCATTTTATTTTATTTGGTTTCTAAATTCTTCCTGATAAAATCATATTTTTTTTATTATTTTTTTTTCTACAGTCTCCCTGAAAAAAAAAAAAAAAAAACAACCAAAAAAAACAGTGGGAGATTAATATTGGCCTTTCTGCTTGTGTGCCAGTCTTGACTCCTGGGTGTGCCATCTCTCTCTCTCTCTCTCTCTCTCTCTCTCTCTCTCCAATTGTGGTCCATAGAAAGCCTACATTTTTTTTCCTTGATTTGGGTTCCAAAATCTACCAGAGAAAATAACTCCATCAATCATTGGTAGAAAAATATTGGCCTCTGGGCTTGTGTGCCACTCCTGATTCCTGTGTGCGTCATCTCTCACTCAGTGGCCCATAGAAAGCATATAGTTTGTTACATTTGTTTTCTAAATTCTCCCTGCAAAAATCTATTTTTTTTTTTTTGGGGGGTTTCTAAAGTGTTCCTGAAAAAAATAAAAATAAAAAAAAAATAATAGTGTGACATTAATATTAACATTTGTGCTTCAGTGACAGTCCTGCGTGTGGGGCATCTCTCTAATTTGCAGCCACCAAAAAAAGAGTGTGTAACATTGGGCCTGATTTTCGCTGTGGTCTCACCAACCTGTAAAGGGGTAGCTAAATCATACTGAAGTTATAGCTCACCGTGTAAGTTGTGTGACTGCAACAAATAACGTTAGTTTGGTTACGTTTTTAAAACAATGAGGAAGTCTAGTGGAAGAGGTCGTGGCCGGGGGCGTTCATTGTCAGCTGGTAATGAGGGTAGTGGTAGTGGTGGAGCATCAGGTGGTCGTGGGGGAAAAAATATTGCACCTAAGTCTGGAGCTGTGGAGCCAGGTTCGTCGTCCGGCTACACAAGGCCTCGAACGCTCCCTTTTCTGGGATTAGGAAAACCGCTTTTAAAGCCGGAGCAGCAAGAGCAAGTTTTGGCTTATCTTGCTGACTCAGCCTCTAGCTCTTTTGCCTCATCTCGTGAAACTGGTAAAAGTAAAAGCAGCGCGTCGTTAGTGGATGTTCACGGTCAGGGACAAGTCACTTCCTTGTCCTCTTCAGCAAAAACAACAACAGAGAAGAATGCAGCAGGCGACACAACGGGTTACTCCATGGAGCTCTTTACACATACCGTCCCTGGCTTAGAAAGTGAAGCAGTTAACAGTCCATGCCCATTACAAATTGAATCTGACATGGAGTGCACTGACGCACAGCCACAGCCAGACTACTATGCTGGTCCTTTGACTCAGACCACAACATTGCCCTCGCAGGGTGCTGATCAAGAATCAGACCCTGATGAGACTATGTTGCCCCATCACGAACGCTATACCACCGAACGACACGGTGACACAGACGAAGTTGCGCAGGAGGTACAAGAAGAGTTATTAGATGACCCAGTTCTTGACCCCGATTGGCAGCCATTGGGGGAACAGGGTGCAGGCGGCAGCAGTTCTGAAGCAGAGGAGGAGGAGGGGCCGCAGCAGGCATCAACATCGCCACAGGTTCCATCTGCCGGGCCCGTATCTTGCCCAAAACGCGTGGCAAAGCCAAAACCTGGTGGAGGACAGCGTGGCCATCCGGTTAAAGCTCAGTCTGCAATGCCTGAAAAGGTATCCGATGCTAGAAAGAGTGCAGTCTGGCATTTTTTTAAACAACATCCAATTGATCAGCGCAAAGTCATCTGTCAAAAATGTTCTACTTCCTTAAGCAGAGGTCAGAATCTGAAAAGTCTCAATACTAGTTGCATGCATAGACATTTAACCACCATGCATTTGAAAGCTTGGACTAACTACCAAACGTCCCTTAAGGTTGTTGCACCCTCGGCCAATGAAGCTAGTCATCAACGCAACATCCCTTCCGGCAGTGTAGGACCACCATTTAGCGCACCACCTGCTGTATCTGTGCAGGTATCTTTGCCAGGCCAAAGCAGTCAGGGTCAGGGAATCACCAGTTTCGTAGTAGGAAACACTGCATCTAGGGCACCGGCGGCAACAATACCATCTCCCACCGTCTCTCAGTCTGCCATGTCCACCGGCACCCCCGCTAGTTCCACGATCTCCAGCTCTCCAGTCCAGCTCACCCTACATGAGACTATGGTTAGAAAAAGGAAATACTTAGCCTCGCATCCGCGTACACAGGGTTTGAACGCCCACATAGCTAGACTAATCTCGTTAGAGATGATGCCCTACCGGTTAGTTGAAAGCGAAGCTTTCAAAGACCTGATGGACTACGCTGTACCACGCTACGAGCTACCCAGTCGACACTTTTTTTCCAGAAAAGCCATCCCAGCCCTCCACCAGCATGTTAAAGAGCGCATCGTCCATGCACTCAGGCAATCTGTGAGCACAAAGGTGCACCTGACAACAGATGCATGGACCAGTAGGCATGGCCAGGGACGTTACGTGTCCATCACGGCACACTGGGTAAATGTGGTGGATTCAGGGTCCACAGGGGACAGCAAGTTTGGGACAGTTCTGCCTAGCCCACGGTCTAGTAAACAGTTGTCTGTAGCCGTTCGCACCCCCTCCTCCTCCTCCTCCTCGTCCTCCTGCAGAAGCAAGAGCTCGTCCACAGACCGCAGTCGCACAAACACTCCATCCGCACCTGCCACTGTTGCACACCAGGTCTCCCATTATGGGGCAGCTACTGGCATACGTCAGCAGGCTGTATTGGCTATGAAGTGTTTGGGCGACAATAGACACACCGCGGAAGTTCTGTCCGAGTTCTTGCAGCAAGAAACGCAGTCGTGGCTGGGCACTGTAGATCTTGAGGCAGGCAAGGTAGTGAGTGATAACGGAAGGAATTTCATGGCTGCCATCTCCCTTTCCCAACTGAAACACATTCCTTGCCTGGCTCACACCTTAAACCTGGTGGTGCAGTGCTTCCTGAAAAGTTATCCGGGGTTATCCGACCTGCTCCTCAAAGTGCGTGGACTTTGCGCACATATCCGCCGTTCGCCTGTACACTCCAGCCGTATGCAGACCTATCAGCGTTCTTTGAACCTTCCCCAGCATCGCCTAATCATAGACGTTGCAACAAGGTGGAACTCAACACTGCACATGCTTCAGAGACTGTGCGAACAGAGGCGGGCTGTTATGTTTTTGTGGGAGGATACACATACACGGGCAGGCAGTAGGATGGCAGACATGGAGTTGTCAGGTGTGCAGTGGTCGAAGATTCAAGACATGTGTCAAGTCCTTCAGTGTTTTGAGGAATGCACACGGCTGGTTAGTGCAGACAACGCCATAATAAGCATGAGCATCCCCCTAATGCGTCTGCTGATGCAAAGTTTGACGCACATAAAGGATCAGGCGTCTGCACCAGAGGAAGAGGAAAGCCTTGATGACAGTCAGCGATTGTCTGGTCAGGGCAGTGTACATGACGAGGTACCGGGCGAAGAGGAGGTGGAGGATGAGGAGGATGATGGGGATGAGTATATTTTTAATGAGGAAGCTTTCCCGGGGGCACGGGAAATTGGTGGCGTGGCAAGGCCGGGTTCTGGTTTTTTGAGGGACACAAGTGACGTAGATTTGCCGGCAACTGCCCCTCAACCAAGCACAACCGCAGATTTGACAACGGGAACTTTGGCCCACATGGCGGATTATGCCTTGCGTATCCTCAAAAGGGACACACGCATTACAAAAATGATGAACGATGACGATTACTGGTTGGCCTGCCTCCTTGATCCTCGCTATAAAGGCAAATTGCAAAATATTATGCCACATGAGAACTTGGAACTAATATTAGCAACAAAACAATCAACTCTTGTTGACCGTTTGCTTCTGGCATTCCCTGCACACAGCGCCCGTGATCGTTCTCACACGAGCTCCAGGGGCCAGCAGACCAGAGGTGTTAGAGGGGCAGAAATCAGAAGTGGCGTTGGACAGAGGGGTTTTCTGACCAGGTTGTGGAGTGATTTTTCTATGACCGCAGACAGGACAGGTACTGCAGCATCAATTCAAAGTGACAGGAGACAACATTTGTCCAGTATGGTTACAAACTATTTTTCATCCCTTATCGACGTTCTCCCTCAACCGTCATTCCCATTTGATTACTGGGCATCCAAATTAGACACCTGGCCAGAATTGGCAGAATATGCATTGCAGGAGCTTGCTTGCCCGGCAGCTAGTGTCCTATCAGAAAGAGTATTCAGTGCTGCAGGTTCAATACTAACAGAAAAAAGGACTCGTCTGGCTACCCAAAATGTAGATGATCTAACCTTCATTAAAATGAACCACAACTGGATTTCAAAATCTTTTGCCCCACCCTGCCCGGCTGACACCTAGCTTTCCTATGAAAAGGTCTTGCCTGTGGACTATTCTGAATGACTTTTCCAATCTCGTAATTTTCTTCACCTGATTGTCCAGCATACGACATGTTTCCACCTCACGAAATGGCCAAACTCCCCACACGGGGCCGTGCTATCGCCACTTTGCGCTTGGACCCTTGAGAGTGCTGTTTGTCTGAAGAGGTGGGTGTGGCCGCTTTTGGTCGACGGCACTGCCACTGGGTCCCTCATAGTACAATAAAGTGTCTCTGGCGGTGGTGGTGCGCACCCAACGTCAGACACACCGTTGTAATATGAGGGGCCCTGTGCCTGTACCGCCGGCCACAAGACAGTTCCCCCCCCCAGCTCAAACAGTGCTCTACCACTAGCAAAATTATCTCTCACAGCTTCACCAATGTGTAGTCTAGCCGCTGACATCCTTCAATGCCTGGCACTGACAATACCATTGTTTTGACATTTTTGTTATGTTAGGCCTTCGAAGCCTGTCTGCGGTCCCTTCTTTCTACAACTACTACACTGACCAGGCCACTGCTGGCCGTGTTACCCTGGAACCAATTTAAAAGTGCCTACAGTCAGCCCAATTTTGTTATGTTAGGCCTTCGAAGACTGTCTGCCGTCACTCCTTCCACTAGACTTCCACTGACCATACACTGCTGCCCATGTACCCCTGGAACCAATTTAAAGTGCCTACAGCCAGCCCAATTTTGTTATGTTAGGCCTTCGAAGCCTGTCTGCGGTCACTCCTTCCACTAGACTTCCACTGACCAGACCACTGCTGCCCGTGTACCCCTGGAACCAATTTAAAAGTGCCTACAGCCAGCCCAAGTTTGTTATGTTAGGCCTTGGAAGCCTGTCTGCGGTCACTCCTTCCACTAGACTTCCACTGACCAGACCACTGCTGCCCGTGTACCCCTGGAACCAATTTAAAAGTGCCTACAGCCAGCCCAAGTTTGTTATGTTAGGCCTTGGAAGCCTGTCTGCGGTCACTCCTTCCACTAGACTTCCACTGACCAGACCACTGCTGCCCGTGTACCCCTGGAACCAATTTAAAAGTGCCTACAGCCAGCCCAAGTTTGTTATGTTAGGCCTTGGAAGCCTGTCTGCGGTCACTCCTTCCACTAGACTTCCACTGACCAGACCACTGCTGCCCGTGTACCCCTGGAACCAATTTAAAAGTGCCTACAGCCAGCCCAAGTTTGTTATGTTAGGCCTTCTAAGCCTGTCTGCGGTCCATTCTTTCAACTACTACTACACTGACCAGGTCACTGCTGCCCGTGTACCCCTGGAACCAATTTAAAATTGCCTACAGCCAGCCCAATTTTTTTATTTTAGGCCTTCGATGCCTGTCTGCGGTCCATTCTTTCAACTACTACTACACTGACCAGGTCACTGCTGTCCGTGTACCCCTGGAACCAATTTAAAATTGCCTACAGCCATGTGTTATTATTTTAGGCCTTCGATGCCTGTCTGCGGTCACTCCTTCCACTAGGCCTCCACTGACCACACCACTGCTGTCCGTGTACCCCTGGAACCAATTTAAAATTGCCTACAGCCATGTGTTATTATTTTAGGCCTTCGATGCCTGTCTGCGGTCACTCCTTCCACTAGGCCTCCACTGACCACACCACTGCTGTCCGTGTACCCCTGGAACCAATTTAAAATTGCCTACAGCCAGCCCAATTTTTTTATTTTAGGCCTTCGATGCCTGTCTGCGGTCCATTCTTTCAACTACTACTACACTGACCAGGTCACTGCTGCCCGTGTACCCCTGGAACCAATTTAAAATTGCCTACAGCCATGTGTTATTATTTTAGGCATTCGATGCCTGTCTGCGGTCCATTTTTTCAACTACTACTACACTGACCAGGTCACTGCTGCCCGTGTACCCCTGGAACCAATTTAAAATTGCCTACAGCCATGTGTTATTATTTTAGGCCTTCGATGCCTGTCTGCGGTCACTCCTTCCACTAGGCCTCCACTGACCACACCACTGCTGCCCGTGTACCCCTGGAACCAATTTAAAATTGCCTACAGCCAGCCCAATTTTTTTATTTTAGGCCTTCGATGCCTGTCTGCGGTCCATTCTTTCAACTACTACTACACTGACCAGGTCACTGCTGCCCGTGTACCCCTGGAACCAATTTAAAATTGCCTACAGCCATGTGTTATTATTTTAGGCCTTCGATGCCTGTCTGCGGTCACTCCTTCCACTAGGCCTCCACTGACCACACCACTGCTGTCCGTGTACCCCTGGAACCAATTTAAAATTGCCTACAGCCATGTGTTATTATTTTAGGCCTTCGATGCCTGTCTGCGGTCACTCCTTCCACTAGGCCTCCACTGACCACACCACTGCTGTCCGTGTACCCCTGGAACCAATTTAAAATTGCCTACAGCCATGTGTTATTATTTTAGGCCTTCGATGCCTGTCTGCGGTCACTCCTTCCACTAGGCCTCCACTGACCACACCACTGCTGTCCGTGTACCCCTGGAACCAATTTAAAATTGCCTACAGCCATGTGTTATTATTTTAGGCCTTCGATGCCTGTCTGCGGTCCATTCTTTCAACTACTACTACACTGACCAGGTCACTGCTGCCCGTGTACCCCTGGAACCAATTTAAAATTGCCTACAGCCATGTGTTATTATTTTAGGCCTTCGATGCCTGTCTGCGGTCACTCCTTCCACTAGGCCTCCACTGACCACACCACTGCTGTCCGTGTACCCCTGGAACCAATTTAAAATTGCCTACAGCCAGCCCAATTTTTTTATTTTAGGCCTTCGATGCCTGTCTGCGGTCCATTCTTTCAACTACTACTACACTGACCAGGTCACTGCTGCCCGTGTACCCCTGGAACCAATTTAAAATTGCCTACAGCCATGTGTTATTATTTTAGGCATTCGATGCCTGTCTGCGGTCCATTTTTTCAACTACTACTACACTGACCAGGTCACTGCTGCCCGTGTACCCCTGGAACCAATTTAAAATTGCCTACAGCCATGTGTTATTATTTTAGGCCTTCGATGCCTGTCTGCGGTCACTCCTTCCACTAGGCCTCCACTGACCACACCACTGCTGTCCGTGTACCCCTGGAACCAATTTAAAATTGCCTACAGCCAGCCCAATTTTTTTATTTTAGGCCTTCGATGCCTGTCTGCGGTCCATTCTTTCAACTACTACTACACTGACCAGGTCACTGCTGCCCGTGTACCCCTGGAACCAATTTAAAATTGCCTACAGCCATGTGTTATTATTTTAGGCATTCGATGCCTGTCTGCGGTCCATTTTTTCAACTACTACTACACTGACCAGGTCACTGCTGCCCGTGTACCCCTGGAACCAATTTAAAATTGCCTACAGCCATGTGTTATTATTTTAGGCCTTCGATGCCTGTCTGCGGTCCATTCTTTCAACTACTACTACACTGACCAGGGCACTGCTGGCCGTGTACCCCTGGAACCAACATCAGAAAATATAAAAATAAGTATTTTGCTTATAAAAAAGAAAATACTGGTGAGATATCAAATGCAGACATTTTAACATTAAAAACAAACACACAACTAAAATCTGGTACAGTACTAAAAATGGCCACCAGCTACAATTACTTTCTCCTGCAAGTAGTTAACTGAAAGTTTTTTTAAATTGAAAACACACATATGGCATCCACCGAGTGTTGTCCTGTCGCGTCTTCTTTATATTATTGCCGAGAAGATGCAAAATAATGAAAATAATAAAATCATTAATTACCAAAATAATAGAGAAAGTCAACACCACATTGCAAATAAACATTCATTCCAAATAAAGAAGCAGGGCGCGTCCGAGGGTGAGTATATACCTAATAAGAATATAATCACCCTCGGACGCGCAATGCTTATTTCCAACAGCCTTCCTTCCTAAGAATCAGCCCTTCCGTCGTGTAGAGAGACGTTGTGTTACACTCCAAGGTGTTCCCCAGGTTGCCTTTCCTGAGCTTCGATCTTCCGGCTCTCGTTTAGTAGTTCTTGGAAACTACTCTGCATTAGGCCTTCAAATTGGGTATGGGGTGTAGAGAGATGGTGTGTTCCACTCCAAGGTGTTCCCCAGGTTGCCTTTCCTGAGCTTCGATCTTCCGGCTCTCGTTTAGTAGTTGTTGGAAACTACGCTGCATTAGGCCTTCAAATTGGGTATGGGGTGTAGCGAGAGGGTGTGTTACACTCCAAGGTGTTCCCCAGGTTGCCTTTCCTGAGCTTCGATCTTCCGGCTCTCGTTTAGTAGTTCTTGGAAACTACACTGCATTAGGCCTTCAAATTGGGTATGGGGTGTAGAGAGAGGGTGTGTTACACTCCAAGGTGTTCCCCAGGTTGCCTTTCCTGAGCTTCGATATTCCGGCTCTCGTTTAGTAGTTGTCGGAAACTACGCTGCATTAGGCCTACAAATTGGGTATGGGGCGTAGAGAGAGGGTGTGTTACACTCCAAGGTGTTCCCCAGGTTGCCTTTCCTGAGCTTCGATATTCCGGCTCTCGTTTAGTAGTTGTCGGAAACTACGCTGCATTAGGCCTACAAATTGGGTATGGGGTGTAGAGAGAGGGTGTGTTACACTCCAAGGTGTTCCCCAGGTTGCCTTTCCTGAGCTTCGATCTTCATGCTCTCGTTTAGTAGTTGTCGGAAACTACGCTGCATTAGGCCTACAAATTGGGTATGGGGTGTAGAGAGAGGGTTTGTTACACTCCAAGGTGTTCCCCAGGTTGCCTTTCCTGAGCTTCGATCTTCCGGCTCTCGTTTAGTAGTTGTTGGAAACTACGCTGCATTAGGCCTTCAAATTGGGTATGGGGTGTAGCGAGAGGGTGTGTTACACTCCAAGGTGTTCCCCAGGTTGCCTTTCCTGAGCTTCGATCTTCCGGCTCTCGTTTAGTAGTTCTTGGAAACTACACTGCATTAGGCCTTCAAATTGGGTATGGGGTGTAGAGAGAGGGTGTGTTACACTCCAAGGTGTTCCCCAGGTTGCCTTTCCTGAGCTTCGATATTCCGGCTCTCGTTTAGTAGTTGTCGGAAACTACGCTGCATTAGGCCTACAAATTGGGTATGGGGCGTAGAGAGAGGGTGTGTTACACTCCAAGGTGTTCCCCAGGTTGCCTTTCCTGAGCTTCGATATTCCGGCTCTCGTTTAGTAGTTGTCGGAAACTACGCTGCATTAGGCCTACAAATTGGGTATGGGGTGTAGAGAGAGGGTGTGTTACACTCCAAGGTGTTCCCCAGGTTGCCTTTCCTGAGCTTCGATCTTCATGCTCTCGTTTAGTAGTTGTCGGAAACTACGCTGCATTAGGCCTACAAATTGGGTATGGGGTGTAGAGAGAGGGTTTGTTACACTCCAAGGTGTTCCCCAGGTTGCCTTTCCTGAGCTTCGATCTTCCGGCTCTCGTTTAGTAGTTGTTGGAAACTACGCTGCATTAGGCCTTCAAATTGGGTATGGGGTGTAGCGAGAGGGTGTGTTACACTCCAAGGTGTTCCCCAGGTTGCCTTTCCTGAGCTTCGATCTTCCGGCTCTCGTTTAGTAGTTCTTGGAAACTACACTGCATTAGGCCTTCAAATTGGGTATGGGGTGTAGAGAGAGGGTGTGTTACACTCCAAGGTGTTCCCCAGGTTGCCTTTCCTGAGCTTCGATATTCCGGCTCTCGTTTAGTAGTTGTCGGAAACTACGCTGCATTAGGCCTACAAATTGGGTATGGGGTGTAGAGAGAGGGTGTGTTACACTCCAAGGTGTTCCCCAGGTTGCCTTTCCTGAGCTTCGATATTCCGGCTCTCGTTTAGTAGTTGTCGGAAACTACGCTGCATTAGGCCTACAAATTGGGTATGGGGTGTAGAGAGAGGGTGTGTTACACTCCAAGGTGTTCCCCAGGTTGCCTTTCCTGAGCTTCGATCTTCATGCTCTCGTTTAGTAGTTGTCGGAAACTACGCTGCATTAGGCCTACAAATTGGGTATGGGGTGTAGAGAGAGGGTTTGTTACACTCCAAGGTGTTCCCCAGGTTGCCTTTCCTGAGCTTCGATCTTCCGGCTCTCGTTTAGTAGTTGTTGGAAACTACGCTGCATTAGGCCTTCAAATTGGGTATGGGGTGTAGCGAGAGGGTGTGTTACACTCCAAGGTGTTCCCCAGGTTGCCTTTCCTGAGCTTCGATCTTCCGGCTCTCGTTTAGTAGTTCTTGGAAACTACACTGCATTAGACCTTCAAATTGGGTATGGGGTGTAGAGAGAGGGTGTGTTACACTCTAAGGTGTTCCCCAGGTTTCCTTGCCATTGCTTCGGTCTTCCGACTCTCGTTTAGTAGTTGTAGAAAAGTACACTGCATTAGGCCATACAAAATGGGTATGGGGTGGAGAGAGATGGTGTGTTACACTCCAAGGTGTTCCCCAGGTTGCCTTTCCTGAGCTTCTATCTTCAGGCTCTCATTAAATTGTGGTTAAATGGAACAACTGCATTTGGCCTACTAGTTGGTTTGGGGCCTACTATCGGTGTCTGCCACTCCTTGCTGTTCTCCTCCACTGAACAAAGCTGTGCCGCCTGTTTACTACGGTTGCCAATTTTGAACTGCATTTCGACTACTTACTGATTTGGCCCTACTCTCTGTGTCAGCCTCTCATTCCAGTTGTCCTCCACTGCAATGCCCCCTGGTTATTCCTGTGTTACCAATTTTGAACTGCATTTAGCCCACTTTCTTCTTTGGGCCTATATCTGTGTTTCCACTTCATCGTGCCCATTGCCCAGCCAGTGATAGATGAGTCTGCTGGTACATTGACCCATAACGCAACATTCCCCGTGCACGCTACACAACAACATTGTGACCCTGCTGAAAGTCAGGTTGCTCTTCCCGCATACCATACCACCTTACACGGGGACAAAGAGGAAGGTGCAGATGAAAGTGCAGGTTCCTTCATCAGGTGGGGGGAGGAATACTAGTTGGCGACGTCACTGGCACAGGGCCTCTCATAGTACGCAAAAGTGTTGCTGCCGGTGGGAGGCGCCCCCGCCGTGCAAACACACCGCTGTACTTTGAGGGGCCCTGTGCCAGTGCCAATGCCAACGAGTGGGCCCCCCCTGCTTGCTCAGGTTCACAGCACTTGCAAAGTTGAAATACTTACCTCTCCCTGCTCCACTGCCGTGACGTGGTCCAGATTTCCTGGGCCCACTAATTACTTGAACCAGCCCTACCCCCCACAACTTTAGCCAAATGACCCCCAATTTCAAATGCCTTCCAATTATTATAAGGTAAATTACGCTTGACAAGCTTCATTAAGAAGAATGGATGGTTTTGACATTAAAATGGCCACTCTAGGTGTTTTCCTGGCCCCCACTCACTGCCGACTATGCTGCCCCATTGACTTGCATTGGGTTTCGTGTTTCGGTCGATCCCGACTTTACGTCATAATCGGCCGATTTCACTCGACCCGACTTTGGACATAGTCGGGTTTCGCAAAACCCGGCTCGACTCTAAAAAGGTCAAGGTCGCTCAACTCTACTCCTGATAATAGACGAGCACATGTTTAGTCAATTTGAGCTTTTCTGCATCTTCCCAAGGTTATAGGTATGTTACTATGTGGCATTTCTGCTGAGGACCTCGCATAGTGAAAATACAGAAAATTCCACAGCAATTTGCTCATCTAAGATAGGCTGATCTCCAGCCCCAACATACCTCAGATCAACAGGTAATATCCTGCATGTCTATGTCACTACTGGCTAGAGTTGAGCAGAGAGATTTGCAGAACCCTGGTCTAGTGGCCATGTCGTTAGTCCATGGCCACTGGTCCAGATCCCTGCGAACCTTCTATTATTTATAGAGTAACATCATTGTGTCATATCTTCTAATTGGAAGAGACACCTTGGATGCCAACCGGTAGGCGTTGGTTTACTGAGCTCGGGTCCAGCAGCCACAGACTAACAACGTTGTCATTGAGTACTCGTGCAGTTGAAACGCGTCGACTGGGTCATGTCGACCATGTACATTTTTCTTTTGTATGCACCATATTTTCTTTTGATAAAGAAAAAAAAAGGAAAATCCAGTCCTGTTGAGCTGGACTCCAATTTTTTTTACATTTTCCATGATGTGAGGCCAGGGCGAGGCCGGTGTCTGAGCCCCAGGTGGATGAGCATAGAGCAACTGGGTAAGATGGAATCAAGTTTTTACATTCGTTAATATGCATGTTTCTTCCGTGGACAATCAACACAAAGTTTCAAATGGTTCCTCCAAATGCAATGTATGAATGTGACTTGAATGTTGCCTTAGATCTATTACTCTACATGTCTTACATGCCCACATCTAGAACCTTCAGACATATCTTGAAAACCCATCTTTAAGAAGCTTATAGCCTGCAATAACACCGCTGCCACCTCATCGCCAAAGGAGCTGCTGCAAACCCTCAACCTACTGTCTTCTTCCCCATTGCCCTGTAGACTGTAAGTCCGCAAGGGCAGGACCCTCTCGTTTCTGTACCAGTCTGTCATTGTTAGTTTGTTCACCGTAATTTATATTTGTTCAGCACCATGGAATCAAAGGTGCTCTAAAAATTATAATTATTATTAATAATAATAGCAATAATAATAATAACTAATGTTGATCGAATAGCTTCAGATAAGAGCTTATCCGAGTAGCTACAGCGCTTACCGAATAGCTGCATTGGGAACCTGAATACCTGGAGTGCTCCTGATAATCTACTGTTCGGCGTCGCAGCTGCTTGTGTCGCGGCTGTGTGACTGTCAAAACAAGTGCATGGAGAGCCCAACAAACAGGCTGCCTATGAATGTGTTGTGACTGTCATAGAGCCGTGACACATGCAGCTGCGACGCCAAACAGCTGATTATCGGGAGCGCTCCAGGTATCCTGGTTCCTGAGGAAGCTATTAGGTAAGCGCTATAGATATTCGGATAAGCTCTTATCCGAAGCTATTCGATCAACACTAATAATAACGCTTTAAATACAAGAAAAGAATAATGAATTCATTAAAATCTTAAGTAACAGAGTAATACAGGTAGGTTGTTATTGTACAAAGTTAGGCACTACTGCATTTTTGTCTATAAAATAATTCATACAATGAGCAAAGGTATTTTTACCCTTTGTGTCAGCTAATCCTATGATGACTAAGATGGTGTTGTCCCCTTGTGATCTTGTGAAAGTTAAGGTAAAATAACCTAATCCATTCTCCATTGGCTACAATCTCCTGGAGTGCCTTGTTGCTGTGACAGCCTCATGAAGCATCTTCATGCAGGATGTTATTGCAGATTAATGCATTCCCTGCCAATAGAGAGCAGGCAAGCAGCAGTATACTTACAAGATGAAGGAGAAGTAAAATAGACTCTCGGTTCCTGGTTTTCTGCTTGTCTGCTTCTTCCCCGAGGTGCAGCAAGCTCCCTGATGCCATCTGGAAAAGAGATCACACAAGAAGATTAGGGAAGATTGGACTCCGCTGATCAGTCATAACAGCCATGTATGAGTATTATTTCTTTCTCAGGTTATACACACATCCTTGTGGACTTCATATCAATGTGTGCATAGATTTACAGTCATTTTGGATAATGTTCACAGTTCTACGTATGTTCTGAAGGAACATGCGGGTTAGAATAAGATGTTCCCTATGCATTCTGTATATATGAGAGACATGAGCTGGTCCAGTGCTGAGTAAAAGAAGAAATGAAGATGTGCACTGCTCATCTACCTCACACGGTCAAAGGATCGTCATGTTGACATCAAACATGCCTGCCTGATTATATTTTTTCAAAATTATCTTCTGTCTAGGGCTGTTTGTACCTCCCATACAAATCCCGTCGATTTTGACCACATTGATCTAATGTGTACGGTTAGTGTAAGGCCTGGGTCAAGCATATGAAAATGGATCTGAGTTTTATCCAGAAAACTTGGAGGATCATCATCTATATTGACATCCAAATGGCATCTGTGTATCCGTTTTTTACATCCGTGGGATATCCAAGTGGCATCCATTTCTATACATTAACAACTTGAAAGGTGGATGATCAAATACAGCTTCTAGGTTATTAATGGAAATTTAACTGTAAAAATTGGATACCTCACAGATGTCCCGTTTGGGTTTTGAATTTTTTTGCACACTCATAGTCTTACATGGGTAATCCTCATTGGTAGAGACTATTGCAAGCTGTGTTTTTTGTCATATTATCTGAACAGCTCTATTGAAATACATTGATCCGTGTGCTGTCCTATTTTTACTGTCCATATAATACACTCTTTTGAAAGAACCCTAAGACCAGGTTCACGCAAGCGTATAAAACATTATCAGAGTATCATTCAGAAAATTCGGGTGATTTTTTTTCAGAGTCCTGTTTTTTTCCCACAAAACGGGACTCTGACATCCTGTGCGTGCCCTGGTACAATGACATCACCACGTTAGTGGGTCTGCACCTTGCAGAATTGCCAGGAATTGGTGTTGGGTAAGTAAATTATTTTTTTTTCTAATAATATTTATAGGAGCATCATACAGTGTGGCGGCTACTATGGGGACATCATACAGTGTGGGGGCTACTATGGGGACATCATACAGTGTGGGGGCTACTGTGGGAGCATCATACAGTGTGGCGGCTACTATGGGGACATCATACAGTGTGGGGGCTACTATGGGGACATCATACAGTGTGGGGGCTACTGTGGGAGCATCATACAGTGTGGGGGCTACTATGGGGACATCATACAGTGTGGGGGCTGCTGTGGGAGCATCATACAGTGTGGGGGCTGCTGTGGGAGTATAATACAGTGTGGTGGCTACTGTGGGAGCATTATACAGTGTGGGGGCTGCTGTGGGAGCATCATACAATGTGGTGGCTACTGTGGGAGCATTATACAGTGTGGGGGCTGCTGTGGGAGCATCATACAGTGTGGGGGCTACTATGGGGGCATCATACAGTGTGGGGGCTACTATGGGGGCATCATACTGCCGTTTATATTGACATGTAGGTCATAGGAAGCTGACTAAAATGATACCTTGAGAGCTGCCATCTGATGTTTTACTCCAGAGAAATCCATGTTTTTCTTATATGTAAATGAGCTGTTTCAGGCTATGGGTCCAACACTGATGTAGGATTGTAAGCTCTCAGGAGCAGGTTCGTCTTATTGTGCTTTAGTTATTGTATTGTTAACGTTGTTACTTATGACTGTTGTGTTTGAAACGGTTAAGTTGTAAAGCGCTGCGGAATATGTTAGCCCTATATAAATAAAGATTATTATTATTATTATTATGTACATCAGAATCTGCCTCCAGGGCTTATTTCAAGGGGCATTAGCAGTGTGAAACATATAAGTAACACACTCAGAACAGTAAAACTGAACTTTGTCTTGCAAGTAAATTCTCGCAGCTCTGCAGCTCTGCTGTATTGCAACAACATTGCAATGCTGTCTGCCTGTGAGATGGAAGCTGAAGCTGAGAGAAACCTGCAGATCTGTCAGGTATAACAAGGTATAAGAATGTTCTGTTTGATGAATCCTGTCATAAATCACACTCTATGAGTATCTCCAGGCTCTTTATTCACATCATGTCTCAACCTCCATTACATGAATCCCGAGTACAACAACATCCAACAAGTTCCAAACAAAGAATATAGAACACACATAAAAGTAGTGAGACCCCTAGAGGCCACATGAACATATAACATATTGCTACATCCTTTCTCTTTTAACTAGAGGAACAATAAAAGATACTAAACTAATGTATACTATGACAAAATTAGAAATTAACTTAGTACGTCCAGTTAGATATAATCTTTGAGGTGCGCCGGCTTTTTGCTAATTCTGCCAGCTCTGGTAATATAAGATGTGTCACTTTCTACATCTGGTACATCTGGTAGTTCTTCTGATATTGTCTGTCTCTGGCCAGAGTCCTCACCCTGATGGTCAGTGGTCACTGTTGTTGCCTGACTTGTACTTGCTGCCTCGTTGTCTTGGGTGTCTGGATACTGTTCAAAAGGCCATGAATCATCTCTTTCTTGCGTTTTCCTCAAATATCTTCGATTCCTCCTTAGTCTTCTTCCGTCGTCTGTTAGAATTTCGTAAGACCGAGGTCCCAGTTTCTGGACAACCTTTGCCTTTTGCCAGTGTTTGTCAAATGTGGTGCTTGGCTGCAGCCGAATGTTGTCATTTCTCTGGAGCTCAGGCAGATCCTTTGCAGATTTATTGTAATAGAAAGCTTGCCTAGCTTGATTCTTCTGTAATTTAGCTTTGATGTTTCCCAGCAGCTTTGGCTCTAACAGATGACACGCAGTTGGTACTAGTGTCTTTGTACGCCTACTCATGAGCCTCTGTGCCGGACTGCTGTCTAGGCCTTGGGTGGGTGTGTTTCTATGATCCAGTATAGACAGATATACATCAGCACCCGCCTGGTTTGCTTTCTGCATGAGTCTTTTGGCCGTTTTTACTGCTGACTCTGCTTTCCCATTACTCTGAGGATATCTTGGAGAAGACGTCTGGTGTTCAAATTCCCATTTCTTACTGAAAGTTTTGAATTCTTCCGACGTAAACTGTGCTGCATTGTCAGAGAAAACGATATCTGGAATGCCATACCTGGCAAAATGGGCCTTGAGTTTTTTAATCACTGTTCTCGCCCTTGTGTCCTGCACCAAATCAACCTCCCAGAAGTTAGAGAAATAGTCCACTGTAATCAGGTATTCTTTGTCATTCCATGTGAACAAGTCTGTTCCTATTTTTGACCAAGGCCTATGTGGAATTTCATGAGGTTGCAATGTCTCCTTTGGTTGCTTATCATTGCAGGATGCACATATTTCACATTGTGCTATGTAATTTTTTATGTGGTCATTCATTCCTGGCCAATAAACTGATTCTCGTGCACGACGTAGGCATCCTTCCATGCCTAAGTGAGAAAAGTGCAATGTCTTCAATATGCCTCTTCTGAGAACTTCAGGTATAACAGCCCTGTCTCCTTTAAAGATGATTCCTTGCTGCACTGACAATTCATCTCTTATGTGGAAGAATGGTGAGACTTCCCTCGGAGCATGCTGCTTGTATTTTGGCCAGCCCTGCAAGATGACAGTCTTTAAACTCTGGAGACTTTTATCCTTCTCTGTAAACGTCTGGATTTGCTTGACCTTTTCTTTTGACACTGCAAGGTAGTTACACATATTGATGGTTTCAATGTCTTGCTCCTCATTATTTGTGATAGGAAGGTAAGCTCTGCTTAGCGTATCTGCAATCAGTAAGTCTCTTCCTGGACAGTACCCGATGTCAACATCATATTTCTGAAGTCGCAACAGCATGCGCTGTAGTCTCTTTGGGGCATTTAGTAATGGTTTCTTTGTAATGCTCTCCAATGGTTTGTGATCCGACTGCACTGTTACCCGTCGACCATAGGTGTACTGGTGAAACTTCTCCATCCCAAATACCACAGCCAGTAGTTCCTTCTCAATCTGCGCATATCCCTGCTCTGTTGTTGTAAGGGCTCTGCTTGCAAATGTAATTGGCTGTTTGTTCTGCATTAATGTGGCTCCAAGGCCTTTTTCCGAAGCATCACATTGTACCACCACTTCTCCATCTGGATCTAAATACTTTAGGGTTGCTGTATCTGCAATGGCATTCTTTACTGCTCGGAAAGCAGTCTCCTGGCTTTCTGTCCATTCCCAGCGCACATCTTTGTGGGTTAGCTGTCTCAGTGGCTCACACATGTCTGACAGATGTCTGCAAAATTTTGAGAGATAATTCACCATGCCCAAAAATCGTTGTACTCCAGAAACATCAGTAGGGGTAGGCAAATCTTGTATTGCTCTCACCTTTTCAGGATCCACTTTGACCCCAGTTGAAGTCAGTCGATGACCAATATAGGCCACTTCTGTCATTTTCAATTTGAATTTGTCCAAATTCAGCTTTATGTTTTTTTCTCTGCATCTGTCCAAAAATTGTATCATCTTCTGATCGTGATCCTTGATTGCAGATTCCATATTTTCCCCTTCTCCCACTACTAGGATATCATCCGCTATTGTCTTCACTCCAGTAAGTCCTTCCAAAGCCTGCATCAATTTCTGCTGGAATATCTCTGGAGCAGGTTTTAGTCCCATGGGCATTTTCAGCCATTTAAAGCGTCCAAATGGTGAAGAAAATGTTGTCAATAAACTTGAATCTTCAGTCAGGGCCACATGCCAGAATCCATTTTTTACATCACATACAGAAAATATTTTAGCCTTTGATAAATCTGGTAGAACATCATCTAATGTTGGCATTGGGTAATGATTTCGTTTCAGCGCCTTGTTGAGTGGCTTAGGATCAATACATATTCTTAACTTGCCCGATGGTTTCTGCACTATGACCAAACTGCTGATCCAATCTGTGCTCTTATAGACTGGTGCTATCATGCCTCTTCTCTGTAGATCTTGCAGTTCTACTTTCAGCAGTTGCATTAAAGCTACAGGCACTCTTCTTGTAGGTAATCTGGTGGGCTGCACTGTGTTGTCAATTTCTAGCCTATATTTACCTTCAAAGCATCCATCACCTTCAAATACATCAGCATACTCTGCTTTTATTTTCTGCATGTCCAAGTTGTGCTCTGCATTTAGTTTTGGATTTTGTATATCCTGGGCAACTTCAACAGACATACAGTGGGGCAAAAAAGTATTTAGTCAGTCAGCAATACTGCAAGTTCCACCACTTAAAAAGATGAGAGGCGTCTGTAATTTACATCATAGGTAGACCTCAACTATGGGAGAGAAACTGAGAAAAAAAAATCCAGAAAATCACATTGTCTGTTTTTTTATCATTTTATTTGCATATTATGGTGGAAAATAAGTATTTGGTCAGAAACAAAATTTCATCTCAATACTTTGTAATATATACTTTGTTGGCAATGACAGAGGTCAAACGTTTTCTGTAAGTCTTCACAAGGTTGCCACACACTGTTGTTGGTATGTTGGCCCATTCCTCCATGCAGATCTCCTCTAGAGCAGTGATGTTTTTGGCTTGTCGCTTGGCAACACGGACTTTCAACTCCCTCCAAAGGTTTTCTATAGGGTTGAGATCTGGAGACTGGCTAGGCCACTCCAGGACCTTGAAATGCTTCTTACGAAGCCACTCCTTCGTTGCCCTGGCAGTGTGCTTTGGATCATTGTCATGTTGAAAGCCCCAGCCACGTTTCATCTTCAATGCCCTTGCTGATGGAAGGAGGTTTGCACTCAAAATCTCACAATACATGGCCCCATTCATTCTTTCATGTACCCGGATCAGTCGTCCTGGCCCCTTTGCAGAGAAACAGCCCCAAAGCATGATGTTTCAACCACCATGCTTTACAGTAGGTATGGTGTTTGATGGATGCAACTCAGTATTCTTTTTCCTCAAAACACGACAAGTTGTGTTTCTACCAAACACTTCCAGTTTGGTTTCATCAGACCATAGGACATTCTCCCAAAAGTCCTCTGGATCATCCAAATGCTCTCTAGTAAACTTCAGACAGGCCCGGACATGTACTGGCTTAAGCAGTGGGACACGTCTGGCACTGCAGGATCTGAGTCCATGGTGGCGTAGTGTGTTACTTATGGTAGGCCTTGTTACATTGGTCCCAGCTCTCTGCAGTTCATTCACTGGGTCCCCCCGCGTGGTTCTGGGATTTTTGCTCACCGTTCTTGTGATCATTCTGACCCCACGGGGTGGGATTTTGCGTGGAGCCCCAGATCGAGGGAGATTATCAGTGGTCTTGTATGTCTTCCATTTTCTAATTATTGCTCCCACTGTTGATTTCTTCACTCCAAGCTGGTTGGCTATTGCAGATTCAGTCTTCCCAGCCTGGTGCAGGGCTACAATTTTGTTTCTGGTGTCCTTTGACAGCTCTTTGGTCTTTACCATAGTGGAGTTTGGAGTCAGACTGTTTGAGGGTGTGCACAGGTGTCTTTTTATACTGATAACAAGTTTAAACAGGTGCCATTACTACAGGTAATGAGTGGAGGAAAGAGGAGACTCTTAAAGAAGAAGTTACAGGTCTGTGAGAGCCAGAAATCTTGATTGTTTGTTTCTGACCAAATACTTATTTTCCACCATAATATGCAAATAAAATGATAAAAAAACAGACAATGTGATTTTCTGGATTTTTTTTTCTCAGTTTGTCTCCCATAGTTGAGGTCTACCTATGATGTAAATTACAGACACCTCTCATCTTTTTAAGTGGTGGAACTTGCACTATTGCTGACTGACTAAATACTTTTTTGCCCCACTGTAATGTTCTGAGACTGTACTTTTATTAAGTCCATTGCCTGAACTGCTTTTACTCCCAGTAATGGTACATGGTTACCACCTCGTAACACGGTAAATTCAACTCTATAACTCTTTCTGTTACATGGGTTTCGTATTTTTAGCTTACATGTCCCCATTGGTTTCAGAACACTTTTGTTGTACATCACCAGTACCTTGTCAGTTGGCTCAATAGAAACCGGTTTGTTTAGCAGATCAAATGAAATTACATTGCAGCTTGCTCCACAATCCAGCTGAAATCTAATGGGCTTCTCATCCAACAAGAATGTTGCATAAAGCTGCTTGGCATCCTTCACTACTGACTGCCCGACTACATTGACTTTCTCTGTTGTAGACTGCATTTGTAGCCATGTAATGTCCTCTGCACTGTCAGTGTCTGGTGTCACAGTGTAGAGCTGTCTGTACTGTTTGCCTCTTCCTTGCCTGCAGACAGCAGAGGAATGATTCTTCTTGCCACATGACCTGCAGGTTTCCCCATATGCTGGACACTTAGTTTTGTCTCTCTCATGTCTTTTCCCACAATACTTGCAGTGGACAGTGTTTATAGGGTAGTCTGGTCCTGTCTTTCCTTTCATAGATACTGCATGTACCTTGTCATCATCATTCTCACTGGTGCCTGCCATCATCTTCAGGCTGTGCTTTGTGAGCTCAGCAGCCCTGCATATTTGCATACATTTCTCTAAAGTCATGCCTTCCTCTCTCAGTAATCTTTCTTTGAGATGACTGTCCTTTATGCCACACACCATTCTGTCCTTGATTAGACTGTCCCTGATCTCTCCAAAGCCACATGTTTCTGCAAGTCTCCTCAGCTCTGTCAGATATCTGTCCACATTTTCACCATCCTCCTGATGTCTTGTGAAAAACTTATATCTTTCCACTGTCTCATTCTTCTTTGGGTCACAGTGTTTATCAAATGCCTGCACAATGTCTGCTAGGAGGAGGTTGTCTGTGTCTGGAAGCAAGGTGTGGGCTAATTCTCTGCCATTTTCCCCAATTAGGTAATAAAACAGCTTTACTTTCCGTTTGTCATCAGTGGGGCCCACAGTCAGATCCACATACAGTGTAAACTCTTCCTTCCAATGTCTCCAAGTCTGGGACAGATTACATGAAGTTACATCCAGTCTCTGAGGGGGCTTCAGACCAGTCTCCATTTTTTCTGTACTGTCAGGGAATCTGTACTTACAGTTGCAGTGATCTGTGCAGTTCCAGCCTCATATAAGCTCTAAGAATTTGCAGGTTCTGTGCCCGGCTGCCACCATGTTCTGTTTGATGAATCCTGTCATAAATCACACTCTGTGAGTATCTCCAGGCTCTTTATTCACATCATGTCTCAACCTCCATTACATGAATCCCGAGTACAACAACATCCAACAAGTTCCAAACAAAGAATATAGAACACACATAAAAGTAGTGAGACCCCTAGAGGCCACATGAACATATAACATATTGCTACAAAGAAAAACATAGATTTCTCTGGAATAAAACATTGGATCGTAGATATCAAGGTATCATTTTATTCAACCTCCTATGATCTACATGCCCATATAGGCGGTTGATCCTGCTGACAGTTTCCCTTTAAATGTCAGAATATTGTGACTGTCAGAGGTGCACACAGGAGGCATTATTGTTATTTTTAAGGAGGTAAATGTGGACACTTTTCTAGGGCATTTGCCCAGGTCATTTATATTTTTTTAGGTAGTAATTTAACCATCTAGAGGGCAGAAAAGAGGCATTTTACTTTGTAAGGGGCATAGTATTGGGTATTCCTGTGCCACGGAGCAAATGCAGTAATAAGGACACAAACGGCAGCAGTGGTTCAGTATTGGGGCATGAATAAGATGAGGAGTTTGTGGAGGTTGGGGATAGATGGGGACAGCGCTAGAATTGTGAGTCAAATAAATGTGTGTTTGTTGCATTCTCTATAGATGAGTTGTGTCTGAAAGAAATTGTCATGTTGTCTGAGCCAGGTGGAAAAGGCAGGAAAAGTGAACGACTCCATCAATAAGAATGTCAACAATAAAGTCACTATCTATACCTGCATGGCAATCTCATACAGTGGGTACGGAAAGTATTCAGACCCCTTTAAATTTTTCACTCTTTGTTTCATTGCAGCCATTTGGTAAATTAAAAAAGTTCATTTTTTTCACATTAATGTACACTCTTCACCTTATCTTGACTGAAAAAAATACCACAGAAATGTAGGTCTATATAGCAAGTGCAAACTCAGACAAGGATCTAGCCAGAAGGCCTAGCTTTCATAGGAGAGAGGAGTGGCTAACCTAGTACAGATGAATGCTGAAGGTGTCAGGATAACCAAGCGGACTCACCAGGGAGCTAAGGGGTCCTGGTAGCTGGAAGAGGGTAGCGTGTCAGAACACCCGGGCCGAGCAGTGTGACCGTCGGATAGAAGCTGCAACAGGACATGCGGCACGTGACTGCCGGTCACAGGGTACAGGGGCGAAGCCTCCCACAGGTCTGCAGCAACAAACAGGAGAGGGCGGCGTCGACGGCGTCTGAACACAACAGGGGGTTAAGTGCTCTGGGGTTGGCACGAACAAAGGGAAGTCAATCAAAGCTGAGATCAGGGATACCAGACAGGACGGTCAGTACTAAAAGAGGCAGGCAAAAGAGTTACCAGAGGAAAAGCCAAGGTCGGAACTGAGAAAGCAAACAGTACACAATCAGCAGGCAGAATCAGCAACGGGAATACAGACCGGGTCAGAACCAAACAATCACACTAGAACACAGGCACAAAGGCACAAGCACAATGGGGTTGACCACCTCAGCCGAGGGCAAGAGTATAACCAACAAGGCCTGAATCTACAGAGAGGCTATGAAAAGCCTCACTGGTGCCAAAAGGAGGCTACAAAGATTAACCCCAGAGGTACCACAGACAGCAGGGATTTCCACATGGCCGATTAACCCCTGTCCTGCTGAAAGAAAACAAACACATTTAATACACCGGAGAAGTACTTTTTCTCAGCGACGAAGCAGGAGCGATCAGACGCTGCGGTCTTCTGGCACTGCTCTATTGCGAAAACTCCGTGCTGTAGAGGCTGATACATAGGCCACAAATAAATTCTTCTGTTATTAACGTCATACAGTAAGGGACCTGACTTGAAAAATAGTTTGTAGCATCTAGTGCAGAGGTCTCAAAACTGCATTCCTCAAGGGCTGCAAACAGGTCATGTTTTCAGGATTTCCTTGCACTTCACAGGTGATAATTAGTGTTGAGCATTCCGATACCGCAAGTATCGGGTATCGGCCGATATTTGCGGTATCGGAATTCCGATACTGAATTCCGATACTTCCCGCGTATCGGATACCGGAATCGGAAGTTCCCAGAATTCAAATTGAACGCAGCAGCCAATGAGGAATGAATGAAAGTGTGGGCACATCCTGTTTAGCATGGTGGGCATGTAAGTACTGG
The DNA here is from genome assembly GCF_032444005.1 of Ranitomeya imitator. NCBI lineage: Eukaryota > Metazoa > Chordata > Amphibia > Anura > Dendrobatidae > Ranitomeya > Ranitomeya imitator. The sequence continues at coordinate 716,773,241 of NC_091284.1, forward strand.
CAAGGCTTGGATTGGCTGCTGAAATGATGTCACTCTGCACTATAAAAAAGCGCTGCCGCCATTTTGCGCTCACTCTGCTGTGATTTCAGTTAGGGACAGGACGCTGTGTTCTAACTGAGGGCCAGTTGAGCTAGCTAATTGCTTTATTTTCCTTTCCAAAGGCTAATTTAGCAAAACGCTGTGTGTTCTTCACTGTTCACCTTGCTCTTGCCTTGCAGCGCTGTTTTAACAGCGTTCTGCAAGGTCTCTGTGTGTGTGTGTGTGCAGCTCACTCTGTAGTCTGTGTGCAGCCATATACCCGGTTGTATTCAGCTCAGGGGGGTTCACACTGCCTCACACAGTTGTTCTTTTTTGCTCTTAGTGCAGCCTGCTGCACATTTTTTCTCAAATTTCCTATTAGTGTTTTTCCACCAGTCTCCAGCTCTATTGTGGAAAAACACTACATAGGATAACCTAGAGGGGGGTTTTTGGGCCTTGCAGCGCCGTTTACGGCTGTCTGCACGGTCTCCGTGTGAGCCCAGCTCGCCCTGTAGTCTGTGTGCAGCCATAGCCGGTTGGATTCAGCTCAGGGTTCGTTACTGGCTCATACCTTGAGAAAAATTTTCCTTTTTTTCAAATAGTGCAGCCTGTTTAAAATTTGAAAAAAAAAATTCCTATTAGTGTCTTTCCACTCGTATCCAGCTAAATAGTGGAAAAACACTATATAGGATAACCTAGAGGAGGGTTTTTTGGCCTTGCAGCGCCGTTTACGGCTGTCTGCACGGTCTCCGTGTGAGCCCAGCTCGCCCTGTAGTCTGTGTGCAGCCATAGCCGGTTGGATTCAGCTCAGGGTTCGTTACTGGCTCATACCTTGAGAAAAATTTTCCTTTTTTTCAAATAGTGCAGCCTGTTTAAAATTTGAAAAAAAAAATTCCTATTAGTGTCTTTCCACTCGTATCCAGCTAAATAGTGGAAAAACACTATATAGGATAACCTAGAGGAGGGTTTTTTGGCCTTGCAGCGCCGTTTACGGCTGTCTGCACGGTCTCCGTGTGAGCCCAGCTCGCCCTGTAGTCTGTGTGCAGCCATAGCCGGTTGGATTCAGCTCAGGGTTCGTTACTGGCTCATACCTTGAGAAAAATTTTCCTTTTTTTCAAATAGTGCAGCCTGTTTAAAATTTGAAAAAAAAAATTCCTATTAGTGTCTTTCCACTCGTATCCAGCTAAATAGTGGAAAAACACTATATAGGATAACCTAGAGGAGGGTTTTTTGGCCTTGCAGCGCCGTTTACGGCTGTCTGCACGGTCTCCGTGTGAGCCCAGCTCGCCCTGTAGTCTGTGTGCAGCCATAGCCGGTTGGATTCAGCTCAGGGTGCGTTACTGCCTCATACCTTGAAAAACAATTTCCTTTTTTTCAAATAGTGCAGCCAGTTTAAAATTTGAAAAAAAAAATTCCTATTAGTGTCTTTCCACTTGTATCCAGCTAAATAGTGGAAAAACACTATATAGGATAACCTAGAGGAGGGTTTCTTGGCCTTGCAGCGCCGTTTACGGCTGTCTGCACGGTCTCCGTGTGATTTAAACTAGCTCTGTAGCCCGATCTGCACCAAAAAAAAGGTTAAGTTCACCAAACACAACTTACACTTGTGTAGGCCACATTTGAAAAATAATAAAGTTTAGTCCACAATTTACAACATTAGTGTTTCTTACACCTGTTAGGAGGAGCATTACAGGAATAAGCACACTAAGGCCTTAGTACTTTTCTGCTTATCTTTATCTGTCAACCAAGATGAAGAGGGCAGGGAGTAAGGCACGTGGGCGTGGGCGCGGAGCAGGGAGAGGAGCAGGGAGAGGACGTGGTGATTCTGTGCCTGCTGCGGGCGCCGGTGACTCGTCGTCACTCAGTTTCAGCAGGGAACAGTCCTTCATGCGCAGCTTTGTCGGAGAGCGCCGTGCACCGCTGCTGCGTGAAGACCAAATTGAAGCCGTTGTCGGGTGGATGGCAGCTAACGCCTCGGCATCGACTTCAGTTAGTGCCACATCCTCTCAGGCACAGAGCACTGGAGAGCAGCCATCTGTCTCTTCACCACCTGCCAAATTGGCCAGGCAGTCAGAGAGCCCAGGACAGGAGCCGTCTCTACTTCTGTTCTCTGAATCTCTTGGCTTGGAAACAGGGGGCCAGCCAAGCAGCATTGGAGAAATGGAAGAAGAGGCAGTGTGCAGTGATGCCCAACACCTTTTTCTCTCTGACTCTGAAGAGGCAGGTGGGCCAGTGCCTCCGGTGACCACAGCGCAGTACGCATCTGATGATGAAACTCAGGTGCCGCTTTCTCGTGCGTACTGTGCTGCTGAGACTACCCAGGAGGAGCAGTTGGTGGCAGAGGGTAGTGGAGATGATGAGGTCCTTGACCCATCGTGGCGTGAGGAACAGGAAGGTGGTGGGAGCAGCTCAGAGGAAGAGCTTCCTCTTACGGGCCAAAGAGGGAGAGGGAGGGGGAAGACTGCGGAGCCTGTAGCCTCCACTTTGGCACCCGTTAGGAGCCTGTCTCTTTCCAAAGCCAAAAAGGGCGCTCCCAAGACTTGCAGTGCCTGGTCCTTTTTTGACACAGTTGCAGATGACATTTGTTTTGTCAAATGCAAGCTGTGTCATCATAAAGTAAAAAGAGGGAAAAATGTCAGCAACCTCAATACCACAAATATGTGGAAACATGTGCGGACCAGGCACGCGGTGGAGTTACAGAAACACACTGAAGATGTAGGCCAACCAACAGCGGCAGCTACCACCTCTTCAGCTCGTGTTGCCTCTTCCTCCAGCTCACGCACAGCTGGTTTGGCTTCCTCCCAGAGACCTTGTGTAATTCCACCCACAGCACCACCTTCCCAGTCATCCTCACACTCCCAGTCTACTCTACAGCCATCGGTAGTACAGGCATGGGAGAAAAGGCGGGCATTCTCGGCCAACCACCCCCGAGCACAGGCTCTGAATGCAGGCATTGCCAAACTGTTGTCCCTGGAAATGCTCTCGTTCAGGCTGGTGGAGACTGACAGCTTCCGTGACTTGATGGCATTGGCAGTCCCACAGTACAAGGTGCCCAGCCGCTTTTACTTCAGCAGGCAGGCTGTCCCTGCCCTGCACAGGCATGTTGAGGCAAACATAAAACATGCGCTACTGAACGCCGTCAGTAGCAAGGTCCACCTCACCACCGATGCGTGGACCAGTCAGCATGGACAGGGGCGATATGTTTCCCTCACTGCCCATTGGGTTAATGTTGTTGAGCCAGGTACAGATCGTGCGAGTGGCGCAGGACGTGTCCTGCCCACTCCAAGGATTGCAGGAATCCAGTCTGTACGCATCGACTCCTCCTCTTACACCAGTTCCTCTGATTCCTCTCTGCAGGATCCGTCACAGTCCACCCCCACATGGACCCGTGAACGTTTACCTATGACCGACATGAGCACAGCCGTGGCCAAACGTCAGCAGGCCGTCTTGAAACTAGTTTCATTGGGGCATCGAAGCCACACAGCGCAGGAGCTCTGGAATGCCATAAAGCAGGAGAGCGATGTGTGGTTACTGCCAGCGAATCTCCAGCCAGGCATGGTAGTGTGTGACAATGGCCGAAATCTGGTGGCAGCTTTGGCCCTTGGCAACCTCACTCACATCCCATGTCTGGCACATGTGCTCAATTTGGTTGTGCAGAGTTTTCTGAGGGACTATCCGGATCTTGATGCCCTGCTGCACAAGGTCCGCCTAGAGTGTGCTCACTTGCGGCGTTCCAGCTTGGCCAGATCCCGCATTGCTGCTCTGCAGCGCCGATTCCGCCTTCCAGAACACCGCATCATATGTGACCTACCTACCCGGTGGAATTCTACGTTACATATGTTGGAGCGGTTGTGTGAGCAGCAGCAAGCAGTTATGGAGTACCAGCTGCATCAGGCGCAAAGAAGTCGCAGTCAGCGCCGATCAGACTTCACAACCACAGAGTGGGCCACTATGAAGGACGTCTGCCAGGTTTTGCGTCCTTTTGATTATTCCACGCGGATGGCAAGTGCAGATGATGCACTAGTCAGCATGACTGTCCCCCTTATCTGCCTGCTTCAGCAAACTTTGCAAGGGTTAAGGGATGATGTGGTGGAAGAGGTGGAGGATGAGGAGTCACCTTTTCCATCAGCTTCTGGAGAGTCAGCGCCACGTGGTTCCTCACAAAGGGGTACGCAGGGGCCAATTTGTGAGGAGGATGAGGAGGAGTCAATGGAGGAGGAAGAACTCCGTCCAGAGGAGGGAGCGACACAATTGTCCAGTGGTCAGTGTGTACAGCGAGGGTGGGGTGATGACGAGCGGGCAGAGATCATGTCTCAAGCAGGGGACAGCGTTTCTGGGCCGGTTGGCACTCTGCAGCACATGGTGGATTTCATGCTGCAGTGCCTGAGAAACGACCGCCGCATCGACCACATTCTCAACATGCCTGATTATTGGGTGTTCACCCTCCTCGATCCTCGCTACCGGGACAACGTCCAAAACCTCATCCCTGCGTTGACCCGGGAGCGTAAATTGCGGGAGTACCACGACACACTGGTGAATTCCATCATCTTCTCCTGTCCAACTGAGAGGAGTGCTGCTAGTGCTTTACAAAGCAGCTCAGTGCGTCGAGGCAGTGGGGGAGGCTCTGCCCAAAGAGGGAGCAGAAGCAGTGCCTCTGCCCAAGGCAAGCCCAGTATGGCACAACTCTGGCACACTTTTGTGTGCCCGCCCCAAATGTCTACACCATCACCGGCGGCTCCAGTCAGCAGGAGGCAACGGTTCCGTCAGATGGTGACAGACTACATGGCTTGCCCTCTTACTGTACTCCCAGACGGCTCTTCCCCGTTCAAGTTTTGGGTCTCTAAGCTGGATACATGGCCAGAGCTAAGCCAGTATGCATTGGAGGTGCTGGCTTGCCCTGCGGCTAGTGTCTTATCGGAACGTGTCTTTAGTGCCGCAGGTGGTGTACTAACAGACCGTCGCATGCGACTATCCTCCGATAACGTTGACCGGCTTACTTTCCTGAAAATGAACCAGGCCTGGATCTCGCAGGAATTTGCCACTCCTCTGCCTGATTAAGTAATTGGGTGTCATCCAGGTCTCCTGCTGTGTTCATCTTTCTACCACCTGAACTGCTATTCCTGGGCTCCAACACCGCCAGTTGCGGCTCAGAAGTGCAGGCTGCACAGTAAAAACATACGACCCAGTGTTATTGGGTTTCAGTAACGTCAGCTGATCCCCAGCTGTGTAGCCGGCAATGTGTCCTGCGACCGCCACGCTGGCACAACAACCTAAATGTAAGGGAACCTGTCCCCCCCCCCCCCCCCCGTCGTTTGTTACTGAAAGAGCCATCTTGTGCAGCAGTAATGCTGCACAAGGAAAAGGTAGCTCTTTTTTTTTAGCTCTTTGCACACGCAGAACTTAACACTTATAAAATGTGTTCACTGATACCGTTATACCGTCCCGGAGCTGGGACTTTCCTTCGTAATGTGACGCAGCACAGCCGTCATTCCTACCCCCTTGGTGCCATGCGCTGCCTCCTCAGCGTTGTTTTAAGCTGTCACGGAGCCTGCGCTGTTCTGTTATCCCTTGGGCATGCCCTATTTGCGCTGCCTGTCTTCTGACATAATTTGGTGTCAGGCTGGCTGCGCCTGTGCGGCCGCGGTGCCCGAGATCCCGCCTCGCAGTGTCTTCTGATTGAGTCACACTGCGGGCCTGGGATCCATGGGCATGCGCAGTGCATATCTTCCCCTCGGGCTCTCGCTCATTTCCCTCCGCCTTCTTTAGACTGTGCGCCGTCAGCTGATCCCTAGCATGCCACGGCCGTGACACCGCACAGTCTGAAGAAGAGGGAAGGAGGGGAGTGAGAGTCGAGGTTATGCACTGTGCATGCCCATGGTTCCAAGGCCCGCAGTGGGATTACGTTAGATGAGACTGCGAGGTGGGATCTGGAGCAGCGTGGACGCACAGGCACTGACAGCCTGACACCAAATTATGTCAGAAGACAGGCAGCGCTAATTGGGCATGGCCAAGGGCTAACAGAACAGCGCAGGCTCCGTGGCAGCTTAAAACAACGCTGAGGAGGCAGCGCACGGCATCAAGGGGATAGGAATGACAGCTGTGCTGTGTCCCATTACGAAGGAAATTCGCACCTCCGGAACGGTTTAACGGTATAAAGGGACACATTTTTAGTGTTTACTTCGGTGTTTGCAAGGAGCATAATTAAAAGAGCAACCTTTTCCTTTTGCATCCTTAGTGCTGCACAACATGGCTCTTTCAGCTACAAACGTCTTGGGGGGGGGGGGTTAAAGGTTTCCTTTCAACTTGCTCCAATCAGGCTTCGGCCTACACTCTGTTCCTCTGCTCCTCCTGCTGTCCCTGGGCTCTAACACCGCCAGTTGGTGCCTGGAAGTGCTGTGTGCACAGTCAACAGTCGCTCCTCTGTTATTGGGGTTCAGTAACGTCAGCTGATCCCCAGCTGTGTGTGCGGCAATACCTCCAATCTGCTCCTCCTGCTGTCCCTGGGCTCTAACACCGCCAGTTGGTGCCTGGAAGTGCTGTGTGCACAGTCAACAGTCGCTCCTCTGTTATTGGGGTTCAGTAACGTCAGCTGATCCCCAGCTGTGTATCCGGCAACGTGTCATGCGACCGCCACGCTGGCACAACTAAAATGTAAGGGGACCTGTCCCCCCCCCCCCCTAGGCGTTTGTTACTGAAAGAGCCACCATGTGCAGCACTAATACTGCACAAGGGAAAGGTCGCTCTTGAAATTATGCTCCTTGCAAACGCTGAACTACACACTCATGTAATGTGTCCCCTCACACCGTCCAACCGTCCCGGAGGTGGGACTTTCCTTTGTAATGTGACACAGCACAGCCGTCATTGCTACCCCCTTGGCACCGTGCGCTGCCTCCTTAGCGTTGTTTGATTCCGTCATGGACCCTGCGCTGTTATGTTATCCCTTGGCCATGCACAGTTTGCGCTGCCCGTCCTCTGACATCATTTGTTGTCGTCCTGGCTGCGCCTGTGCGTCCACGCTGCCCGAAATCACACCTCGCAGTGTCGTCTAATGTGATCCCACAGTGGGCCTGGTATCCATGGCCATGCGCAGTGCATATACTAGCCTCTCACTCCCCTTCTTCACGCTTCTTCAGACTAGGCGGCGTCAGCTGATCCCTAATAGCATGCCACGGCCGTGACGCCGCACAGTCTGAAGAAGCAGGAAGGAGGTGAGTGAGAGGCGATGATATGCACTGCGCATGCCCATGGATCCCTGGCCCGCAGTGGGACTACATTAGATGACACTGCAAGGTTGGATCTCGGGCAGCTTGGACGCACAGGCACTGCCAGCCTGACACCTACATGATGTCAGAAGACGGGCACCGCTAACTGTGCATGGCCAAGGGATAACATTACAGTGCGGGCTCCGTGACAGAACCAAACAACGTTGAGGAGGTGGTGCCCGGCACCAAGGGGGTTGGAATGACGGCTGTGCTGTGTCACATTACAAAGGAAAGTCCCACTTCCGGGATGGTTTGACGGTGTGAGGGGACACATTATATGAGTGTGTACTTCAGCGTTTGCAAGGAGCATAATTTTCGGAGCCACCATTTTCCATGTGCAGTATTACTGCTGTACAAGATGGCTCTTTCAGCAACAAATGCCTGGGGGGGGGGGTTAAAGGTTCCCTTTCAACTTGCTCCACTGCAGGCTTCGGCCTACACTCTGCTCCTCTTTGATTCCCTGGGTTTCAACACTGTCAGTTGCCACCTGGAAGTGTTGTCTACACAGAAAAAAACACTAGGTGATGTGTCAGTGGGGTTCAGCACCGCCAGCTGTTCCCCTGCTGTGTAGTCGGCAACGTGTCCAGCACAAGCCACGCTGGCACAACAGAACAAAAGCTGCCACCAGTGCAGGCTTCGGCCTACACTCTGCTCCTCTCCTCCTCCTGCTGACCCTGGGCTCAAACACCGCTAGTTTTTGCCCGGAAGTGCTAGCTGCACAGAGAAAAACACCAGCCAATGTGTTAGTGGGGTTCAGCAACGCCAGCTGTTCCCCTGCTGTGTAGCCGGCAACGTGACCTGCAAACGCCATGCAGGCACAGGAACTGAAATTAAAAGGGAACCTGGCCCCACCCCCCCAGGTGTTTCTATGTATAACAGCCACCTAGTACAGCAGTACTGCTGCATTTGTACAAGGTGGCTGACTTTTTCTCCTTGCCCACGTGGAACTCAACACGTACAAAATGTGTCTCATTGAGACCATTCCACTGTCCCTGAGGTGTGACTTTCCTTAGTAATGATACGCAGCACCCCCCTTGGTAGCGTTTCCCGTCTTTTGTCATCATGGTTAGCTGGCTGCGCCTGTGCATCCGCCCTGCTAGAAACAACGCCCCTCGTTGTCATATTTATTTTGTCAGCGAGGGTGTGGTTTATGGGCACGAGCAGTGCATATGTTCGCCTGTCTTAACTCATCTCCTTCCGCCTTCTTCAGACTGTGCGGCCTCCTGGCCGTGGTAGGCGATAAGGGATCAGCTGAGGCCGCCCAGTCTGGAGCCGGTGTAAGGACATGTGTAAGCGGCAAACCTATTTACTGCACAAGGCCACGAATCCCAGCCACGTAGTGTGATTGTTTGAAAACACACTGTGGGTCTGGGATTCATGTCCATCGCTAACCGCAACGGCCGACATGAAATGAGGTCAGAAGACAGGAAGCGCTCACAGCGCATGGCCAAGGGATCACAATAGCGCAGACTCCTGTACAGCAAATAACAACGCTCAGGAATCTGCGCCCAGTACCTAGGTGCAAATTTTGACACCTGTGCTGCGTCTCGTTAAAAAGACAAGTCACGCCTCCACAACTGTTTGACAGTATAATGGGCTAAATAGTGTACGTGTTTTAGTCAGCGTGTGCAAGGAGCAAAACAAATAGAGCAACCTTTTACTTGTGCAGCATTAATGCTGCACAAGGTGTGGCTCTTGTACCTTGCAACACCTGAGGGGGGGGTTAAAGGTAACCTTTGAAATTGGTTCAACTAGGCTTCGGCCTACACTCTGCTCCTCTCCTCCTCCTGCTGACCCTGGGCTCAAACAACGCCAGTTTCTGCCCGGACATGCTAGCTGCACAGAGAAAAACACCAGCCAATGTGTTAGTGGGGTTCAGCACCGCCTGCTGTTCCCCCGCTGTGTAGCCGGCATCGTGTCCAGCACAAGCCACGCTGGCACAACCGACCAAAAGCTGCCACCAGTGCAGGCTTCGGCCTACACTTTGCTCCTCTCCTCCTCCTCCTGCTGACCCTGGGCTCTAACACCGCTAGTTTTTGCCCGGACATGCAATCTGCACAGAGAAAAACACCAGTCAATGTGTCAGTGGGGTTCAGCAACGCCAGCTGTTCCCCTGCTGTGTAGCTTGCAACGTGACCTGCAAACGCCACGCAGGCACATGAACTGAAATTGAAGGGAGCCTGCCCCCCACCCACAGGTGTTTCTATGTATATCAGCCACCTTGTACAGCAGTACTGCTGCATTTGTACGAGGTGGCTGACTTTTTCTCCTTGCCCACGTGGAACTCAACACGTACAAAATGTGTCTCATTAGAGACCATTACAATGTCCCTGAGGTGTGACTTTCCTTTGTAATGACACGCAGCACCACCCTTGTTAGCGCTGCCCGTCTTTTGACATCATTGGTTAGCTGGCTGCGCCTGTGCATCTCCCCTGCTCGAAACAACGGCCCTCGGTGTCTTATTTTTTTGGACAGCGAGGGTGTGATTGATGGGCATGTGCAGTGCATATGTTTGCCTGTGTTCACTCATCTCCTTCCGCCTTCTTCAGACTGGGTGTCCTCATGGCCGCGGCAGGCGATAAGGGATCAGATGAGGCCGCCCAGTCTGAAGCAGGTGTAAGGACATGTGTGAGCGGCAAACATATTTAGTGCACCAGGGCACGAATCCCAGCACCGCAGTGTGATTTTTTAAAAACACACTGTGGGTCTGGGATTCATGTCCATCGCTAACCGCAACGGCCGACATGAAATGAGGTCAGAAGACAGGAAGCGCTCACAGCGCATGGCCAAGGGATCACAATAGCGCAGACTCCTGTACAGCAAATAACAACGCTCAGGAATCTGCGCCCAGTACCTAGGTGCAAATTTTGACACCTGTGCTGCGTCTCGTTAAAAAGACAAGTCACGCCTCCACAACTGTTTGACAGTATAATGGGCTAAATAGTGTACGTGTTTTAGTCAGCGTGTGCAAGGAGCAAAACAAATAGAGCAACCTTTTACTTGTGCAGCATTAATGCTGCACAAGGTGTGGCTCTTGTACCTTGCAACACCTGAGGGGGGGGTTAAAGGTAACCTTTGAAATTGGTTCAACTAGGCTTCGGCCTACACTCTGCTCCTCTACTCCTCCTGCTGACCCTGGGCTCAAACACCGCTAGTTTTTGCCCGGAAATGCTAGCTGCACAGAGAAAAACACCAGCCAATGTGTTAGTGGGGTTCAGCACCGCCAGCTGTTCCCCTGCTGTGTAGTCGGCAACGTGTCCAGCACAAGCCACGCTGGCACAACCGACCAAAAGCTGCCACCAGTGCAGGCTTCGGCCTACACTTTGCTCCTCTCCTCCTCCTGCTGACCCTGGGCTCAAACAACGCCAGTTTCTGCCCGGACATGCTAGCTGCACAGAGAAAAACACCAGCCAATGTGTTAGTGGGGTTCAGCACCGCCTGCTGTTCCCCCGCTGTGTAGCCGGCATCGTGTCCAGCACAAGCCACGCTGGCACAACCGACCAAAAGCTGCCACCAGTGCAGGCTTCGGCCTACACTTTGCTCCTCTCCTCCTCCTGCTGACCCTGGGCTCAAACAACGCCAGTTTCTGCCCGGACATGCTAGCTGCACAGAGAAAAACACCAGCCAATGTGTTAGTGGGGTTCAGCAACGCCAGCTGTTCCCCTGCTGTGTAGCTTGCAACGTGACCTGCAAACGCCACGCAGGCACATGAACTGAAATTGAAGGGAGCCTGCCCCCCACCCACAGGTGTTTCTATGTATATCAGCCACCTTGTACAGCAGTACTGCTGCATTTGTACGAGGTGGCTGACTTTTTCTCCTTGCCCACGTGGAACTCAACACGTACAAAATGTGTCTCATTAGAGACCATTACAATGTCCCTGAGGTGTGACTTTCCTTTGTAATGACACGCAGCACCCCCATTGTTAGCGCTGCCCGTCTCCTGACATCATTGGTTGGCTGGCTGTGCCTGTGCGTCCCCCCTGCCCGACACAACGCCCCCCGTTGTCTCATATATTTTGACTGCGAGGGTGTGATTGATGGGCACGAGCAGTGCATATGTTCCCCTGTTTTCACTCCCCTCCTTCCGCCTTCTTCTGACTGTGCGGCCTCATGGCCGCGGCATGCGATAAGGGATCAGCTGAGGCCGCCCAGTCTGAAGCAGGTGTAAGGACATGTGTGAGCGGCGAACATATTTACTGCACAAGGCCACGAATCCCAGCACCGCAGTGTGACTTTAGGAAAAGCCACTGTGGGTCTGGGATTTATGGCCATCGTTAACCGCACCGGCCAACATGAAATGAGGTCATGAGACGGCCTGCACTAACAGGGTATTGCCAAGGGATAACACAAGAGCGCAGACTCCTGTACAGCAAATAACAACGCTCAGGAATCTGCGCCCAGTACCTAGGTGCAAATTTTGACACCTGTGCTGCGTCTCGTTAAAAAGACAAGTCACGCCTCCACAACTGTTTGACAGTATAATGGGCTAAATAGTGTACGTGTTTAATTCAGCGTGTGCAAGGAGCAAAATTAAATAGAGCAACCTTTGACTTGTGCATCATTAATGCTGTTCAAGGTGTGGCTCTTGTACCTTGCAACACCTGAGGGGGGGGTTTAAGGTAACCTTTGAAATTGGTTCAACTAGGCTTCGGCCTACACTCTGCTCCTCTACTCCTCCTGCTGACCCTGGGCTCAAACACCGCTAGTTTTTGCCCGGAAATGCTAGCTGCACAGAGAAAAACACCAGCCAATGTGTTAGTGGGGTTCAGCACCGCCAGCTGTTCCCCTGCTGTGTAGTCGGCAACGTGTCCAGCACAAGCCACGCTGGCACAACAGAACAAAAGCTGCCACCAGTGCAGGCTTCGGCCTACACTTTGCTCCTCTCCTCCTCCTCCTGCTGACCCTGGGCTCTAACACCGCTAGTTTTTGCCCGGACATGCAATCTGCACAGAGAAAAACACCAGTCAATGTGTCAGTGGGGTTCAGCAACGCCAGCTGTTCCCCTGCTGTGTAGCTTGCAACGTGACCTGCAAACGCCACGCAGGCACATGAACTGAAATTGAAGGGAGCCTGCCCCCCACCCCCCCAGGTGTTTCTATGTATAACAGCCACCTTGTACAGCAGTACTGCTGCATTTGTACAAGGTGGCTGACTTTTTCTCCTTGCACACGTGGAACTCAACAAGTACAAAATGTGTCTCATTACAGACCATTACAATGTCCCTGAGGTGTGACTTTCCTTTTTAATGACACGCAGCACCCCCATTGTTAGCGCTGCCCGTCTCCTGACATCATTGGTTGGCTGGCTGTGCCTGTGCGTCCCCCCTGCCCGACACAACGCCCCCCGTTGTCTCATATATTTTGACTGCGAGGGTGTGATTGATGGGCACGAGCAGTGCATATGTTCCCCTGTTTTCACTCCCCTCCTTCCGCCTTCTTCTGACTGTGCGGCCTCATGGCCGCGGCATGCGATAAGGGATCAGCTGAGGCCGCCCAGTCTGAAGCAGGTGTAAGGACATGTGTGAGCGGCGAACATATTTACTGCACAAGGCCACGAATCCCAGCACCGCAGTGTGACTTTAGGAAAAGCCACTGTGGGTCTGGGATTTATGGCCATCGTTAACCGCACCGGCCAACATGAAATGAGGTCATGAGACGGCCTGCACTAACAGGGTATTGCCAAGGGATAACACAAGAGCGCAGACTCCTGTACAGCAAATAACAACGCTCAGGAATCTGCGCCCAGTACCTAGGTGCAAATTTTGACACCTGTGCTGCGTCTCGTTAAAAAGACAAGTCACGCCTCCACAACTGTTTGACAGTATAATGGGCTAAATAGTGTACGTGTTTAATTCAGCGTGTGCAAGGAGCAAAATTAAATAGAGCAACCTTTGACTTGTGCATCATTAATGCTGTTCAAGGTGTGGCTCTTGTACCTTGCAACACCTGAGGGGGGGGTTAAAGGTAACCTTTGAAATTGGTTCAACTAGGCTTCGGCCTACACTCTGCTCCTCTACTCCTCCTGCTGACCCTGGGCTCAAACACCGCTAGTTTTTGCCCGGAAATGCTAGCTGCACAGAGAAAAACACCAGCCAATGTGTTAGTGGGGTTCAGCACCGCCAGCTGTTCCCCTGCTGTGTAGTCGGCAACGTGTCCAGCACAAGCCACGCTGGCACAACAGAACAAAAGCTGCCACCAGTGCAGGCTTCGGCCTACACTTTGCTCCTCTCCTCCTCCTCCTGCTGACCCTGGGCTCTAACACCGCTAGTTTTTGCCCGGACATGCAATCTGCACAGAGAAAAACACCAGTCAATGTGTCAGTGGGGTTCAGCAACGCCAGCTGTTCCCCTGCTGTGTAGCTTGCAACGTGACCTGCAAACGCCACGCAGGCACATGAACTGAAATTGAAGGGAGCCTGCCCCCCACCCCCCCAGGTGTTTCTATGTATAACAGCCACCTTGTACAGCAGTACTGCTGCATTTGTACAAGGTGGCTGACTTTTTCTCCTTGCACACGTGGAACTCAACAAGTACAAAATGTGTCTCATTACAGACCATTACAATGTCCCTGAGGTGTGACTTTCCTTTTTAATGACACGCAGCACCCCCATTGTTAGCGCTGCCCGTCTCCTGACATCATTGGTTGGCTGGCTGTGCCTGTGCGTCCCCCCTGCCCGACACAACGCCCCCCGTTGTCTCATATATTTTGACTGCGAGGGTGTGATTGATGGGCACGAGCAGTGCATATGTTCCCCTGTTTTCACTCCCCTCCTTCCGCCTTCTTCTGACTGTGCGGCCTCATGGCCGCGGCATGCGATAAGGGATCAGATGAGGCCGTCCAGTCTGAAGCAGGTGTAAGGACATGTGTGAGCGGCAAACATATTTACTGCACCAGGGCACGAATCCCAGCACCGCAGTGTGATTTTTTAAAAACACACTGTGGGTCTGGGATTCATGTCCATCGCTAACCGCAACGGCCAACATGAAATGAGGTCATAAGACAGGAAGCGCTCACAGCGCATGGCCAAAGGATCACAAGAGCGCAGACTCCTGTACAGCAACTAACAACGCTCAGGAAGCTGCGCCCATGCAAAAAGGTGTTTTCGACACCTGTGCTGCTTTTCTTTAAAAAGACAAGTCACGCCTCCACTACTGTTAAACAGTATAATGGGCTAAATAGTCTACGTGTTGCATTCAGCTTGTGCAAGTAGACAAATAATAGAGCAACCTTTTACTTGTGCAGCATTAATGCTGCAGAAGGAGTGGCTCTTGTTCTTTGTAACACCTGAGGGGGGGTTAAAGGTAACCTTTGAAATTGGTGCAACTAGGCTTCGGCCTACACTCTGCTCCTCTCCTCCTCCTGCTGACCCTGGGCTGTAACAACGCTAGTTTTTGCCCGGAAATGCTAGCTGCACAGAGAAAAACACCAGCCAATGTGTTAGTGGGGTTCAGCAACGCCAGCTGTTCCCCCGCTGTGTAGCCGGCATCGTGTCCAGCACAAGCCACGCTGGCACAACCGACCAAAAGCTGCCACCAGTGCAGGCTTCGGCCTACACTTTGCTCCTCTCCTCCTCCTCCTGCTGACCCTGGGCTCAAACACCGCTAGTTTTTGCCCGGAAATGCTAGCTGCACAGAGAAAAACACCAGCCAATGTGTTAGTGGGGTTCAGCACCGCCAGCTGTTCCCCCGCTGTGTAGCCGGCATCGTGTCCAGCACAAGCCACGCTGGCACAACCGACCAAAAGCTGCCACCAGTGCAGGCTTCGGCCTACACTTTGCTCCTCTCCTCCTCCTCCTGCTGACCCTGGGCTCAAACACCGCTAGTTTTTGCCCGGAAATGCTAGCTGCACAGAGAAAAACACCAGCCAATGTGTTAGTGGGGTTCAGCACCGCCAGCTGTTCCCCTGCTGTGCAGCTTGCAACGTGACCTGCAAACGCCACGCAGGCACATGAACTGAAATTGAAGGGAGCCTGGCCCCCACCCCCAGGTGTTTCTATGTATAACAGCCACCTTGTACAGCAGTACTGCTGCATTTGTACAAGGTGGCTGATGTTTTCTCCTTGCCCACGTGGAACTCAACACGTACAAAATGTGTCTCTTTGAGACCATTCCACTGTCCCTGAGGTGTGACTTTCCTTTCTAATGATACGCAGCACCCCCCTTGGTAGCGCTTCCCGTCTTCTGACATCATTGGTTGGCTACTTGCGCCTGTTCGTCCGCCCTGCCTGAATAAAATGCTCCTCGTTGTCTTAATTATTTTGACTGCGAGGGTGTGATTGATGGGCACGAGCAGTGCATATCTTCGCCTGTCTTAACTCATCTCCTTCAGCCTTCTTCAGACTGTGCAGCCTCATGGCCGCGGCATGCAAGAAGGGATCAGCAGAGGCCGCCCAGTCTGAAGCAGGTGTAAGGACGTGTGTGAGCGGCCAAAATATTTACTGCTCAAGGCCACGAATCCCAGCACCGCAGTGTGGCTTTATGAAAAGACACTGTGGGTCTGGGATTTATGGCCATCGTTAACCGCACCGGCCAACATGAAATGATGTCATAAGATGGGCAGCGCTAACAGGGCATTGCCAAGGGATAACACAAGAGCGCAGACTCCTGTACAGCAAATAACAACGCTCAGGAAGCTGCTCCAAGCACCAAGGCGTTATTTTGGACACCTGTGCTGCGTCTCATCAAAAAACCAAGTCACGCATCCACTACAGTTTGACTGTAGAATGGGGTAAATTGTGTATGTCTTTCATTCAGCGTGTGCAAGTAGACAAATTAATAGAGCAACCTTTCACTTGTGCAGCATTAATACTGCACAAGGTGTGTCTCTTGTACTTTGTAACACCTGAGGGGGGGGTTAAAGGTTTCCTTTGAAATTGGTTCAACTAAGCTTCGGCCTACACTCTGCTCCTCTCCTCCTCCTCCTGCTTCAACACGGGCTCTAACATCGCTAGTTTTTGCCCGCAAGTGCTAGCTGCACAGAGAAAAACACACGCCATTGTGTTAGTGGGGTTCAGCAACGCCAGCTGTTCCCCCAGTGTGTAGCCGGCAAAGTGTCCTGCAAACGCAACGCAGACACAAAGCTGCCTCCAGTGCAGGCTTCGGCCTACACTCATCTCCCCCTGCTTACCCTTTGCTCCAACACCGCTAGTTGGGGCTCTAGGAAGACAATCTTTAATAGGCAAGGCAACGCATCCGGGTTCCAGCACCGCCAGCTGGTTCTCGGCAGTGTTCTTGTCACAGGTACTCCCTCGTGCCAAGCCTGGTTTCAGCACCGTCAGCTGTTTCCGGGTTGTGTCAACTTCACTGAGACGCCTATGCTTGCCCCGTCGTGGTGCGGTCGAGTTAGCCAACTCCAGGGTGCCTCCAGTTTAGGAGCTTCCTATGTGGGCTGCGTGAACTGGTAGTCAAGGCTGGTTCTGTAGTGCCAGTAGGCCCAGCTCCCCCTGTAGGACTGTTGGGGTTCGGTAACTGCGGCTGCCTCGCGGCCTAGCTGTTCTCTCCTCTCCTGTGGACCTTCGGGTCCACCACCTGGTTCCAGCACCGTCAGCTGGTTCCGGGCCGAGCCTTTGGCTTAGGTGCCTCCTCCTGGGTATCCGAGTTCCGCCAACGCCAGGCGGTCCTTGGTAGTGCTTTTAAGCGCGGGCACCTACAGCTTAGTAACCGGGTTCCAGCACCGTCAGCTGGTCCTCGGTCGTGCCATTGGCTCTTGCACACTGGGGCAACGCATCCGGGTTCCAGCACCGCCAGCTGGTTCTCGGCAGTGTTTTTGTCACAGGTACTCCCTCGTGCCAAGCCTGGTTTCAGCACCGTCAGCTGTTTCCGGGTTGTGTCAAGCTCACTGAGACACCTATGCTTGCCTCGTCGTGGTGCGGTCGGGTTAGCCAACTCCAGGGTGCCTCCAGTTTAGGAGCTTCCTATGTGGGCTGCGTGAACTGGTAGTCAAGGCTGGTTCTGTAGTGCCAGTAGGCCCAGCTCCCCCTGTAGGACTGTTGGGGTTCGGTAACTGCGGCTGCCTCGCGGCCTAGCTGTTCTCTCCTCTCCTGTGGGCCTTGGGGTCCACCACCTGGTTCCAGCACCGTCAGCTGGTTCCGGGCCGAGCCTTTGGCTTAGGTGCCTCCTCCTGGGTATCCGAGTTCCGCCAACGCCAGGCGGTCCTTGGTAGTGCTTTTAAGCGCGGGCACCTACAGCTTAGTAACCGGGTTCCAGCACCGTCAGCTGGTCCTCGGTCGTGCCATTGGCTCTTGCACACTGGGGCAACGCATCCGGGTTCCAGCACCGCCAGCTGGTTCTCGGCAGTGTTTTTGTCACAGGTACTCCCTCGTGCCAAGCCTGGTTTCAGCACCGTCAGCTGTTTCCGGGTTGTGTCAAGCTCACTGAGACACCTATGCTTGCCTCGTCGTGGTGCGGTCGGGTTAGCCAACTCCAGGGTGCCTCCAGTTTAGGAGCTTCCTATGTGGGCTGCGTGAACTGGTAGTCAAGGCTGGTTCTGTAGTGCCAGTAGGCCCAGCTCCCCCTGTAGGACTGTTGGGGTTCGGTAACTGCGGCTGCCTCGCGGCCTAGCTGTTCTCTCCTCTCCTGTGGGCCTTGGGGTCCACCACCTGGTTCCAGCACCGTCAGCTGGTTCCGGGCCGAGCCTTTGGCTTAGGTGCCTCCTCCTGGGTATCCGAGTTCCGCCAACGCCAGGCGGTCCTTGGTAGTGCTTTTAAGCGCGGGCACCTACAGCTTAGTAACCGGGTTCCAGCACCGTCAGCTGGTCCTCGGTCGTGCCATTGGCTCTTGCACACTGGGGCAACGCATCCGGGTTCCAGCACCGCCAGCTGGTTCTCGGCAGTGTTTTTGTCACAGGTACTCCCTCGTGCCAAGCCTGGTTTCAGCACCGTCAGCTGTTTCCGGGTTGTGTCAAGCTCACTGAGACACCTATGCTTGCCTCGTCGTGGTGCGGTCGGGTTAGCCAACTCCAGGGTGCCTCCAGTTTAGGAGCTTCCTATGTGGGCTGCGTGAACTGGTAGTCAAGGCTGGTTCTGTAGTGCCAGTAGGCCCAGCTCCCCCTGTAGGACTGTTGGGGTTCGGTAACTGCGGCTGCCTCGCGGCCTAGCTGTTCTCTCCTCTCCTGTGGGCCTTGGGGTCCACCACCTGGTTCCAGCACCGTCAGCTGGTTCCGGGCCGAGCCTTTGGCTTAGGTGCCTCCTCCTGGGTATCCGAGTTCCGCCAACGCCAGGCGGTCCTTGGTAGTGCTTTTAAGCGCGGGCACCTACAGCTTAGTAACCGGGTTCCAGCACCGTCAGCTGGTCCTCGGTCGTGCCATTGGCTCTTGCACACTGGGGCAACGCATCCGGGTTCCAGCACCGCCAGCTGGTTCTCGGCAGTGTTTTTGTCACAGGTACTCCCTCGTGCCAAGCCTGGTTTCAGCACCGTCAGCTGTTTCCGGGTTGTGTCAAGCTCACTGAGACACCTATGCTTGCCTCGTCGTGGTGCGGTCGGGTTAGCCAACTCCAGGGTGCCTCCAGTTTAGGAGCTTCCTATGTGGGCTGCGTGAACTGGTAGTCAAGGCTGGTTCTGTAGTGCCAGTAGGCCCAGCTCCCCCTGTAGGACTGTTGGGGTTCGGTAACTGCGGCTGCCTCGCGGCCTAGCTGTTCTCTCCTCTCCTGTGGGCCTTGGGGTCCACCACCTGGTTCCAGCACCGTCAGCTGGTTCCGGGCCGAGCCTTTGGCTTAGGTGCCTCCTCCTGGGTATCCGAGTTCCGCCAACGCCAGGCGGTCCTTGGTAGTGCTTTTAAGCGCGGGCACCTACAGCTTAGTAACCGGGTTCCAGCACCGTCAGCTGGTCCTCGGTCGTGCCATTGGCTCTTGCACACTGGGGCAACGCATCCGGGTTCCAGCACCGCCAGCTGGTTCTCGGCAGTGTTTTTGTCACAGGTACTCCCTCGTGCCAAGCCTGGTTTCAGCACCGTCAGCTGTTTCCGGGTTGTGTCAAGCTCACTGAGACACCTATGCTTGCCTCGTCGTGGTGCGGTCGGGTTAGCCAACTCCAGGGTGCCTCCAGTTTAGGAGCTTCCTATGTGGGCTGCGTGAACTGGTAGTCAAGGCTGGTTCTGTAGTGCCAGTAGGCCCAGCTCCCCCTGTAGGACTGTTGGGGTTCGGTAACTGCGGCTGCCTCGCGGCCTAGCTGTTCTCTCCTCTCCTGTGGGCCTTGGGGTCCACCACCTGGTTCCAGCACCGTCAGCTGGTTCCGGGCCGAGCCTTTGGCTTAGGTGCCTCCTCCTGGGTATCCGAGTTCCGCCAACGCCAGGCGGTCCTTGGTAGTGCTTTTAAGCGCGGGCACCTACAGCTTAGTAACCGGGTTCCAGCACCGTCAGCTGGTCCTCGGTCGTGCCATTGGCTCTTGCACACTGGGGCAACGCATCCGGGTTCCAGCACCGCCAGCTGGTTCTCGGCAGTGTTTTTGTCACAGGTACTCCCTCGTGCCAAGCCTGGTTTCAGCACCGTCAGCTGTTTCCGGGTTGTGTCAAGCTCACTGAGACACCTATGCTTGCCTCGTCGTGGTGCGGTCGGGTTAGCCAACTCCAGGGTGCCTCCAGTTTAGGAGCTTCCTATGTGGGCTGCGTGAACTGGTAGTCAAGGCTGGTTCTGTAGTGCCAGTAGGCCCAGCTCCCCCTGTAGGACTGTTGGGGTTCGGTAACTGCGGCTGCCTCGCGGCCTAGCTGTTCTCTCCTCTCCTGTGGGCCTTCGGGTCCACCACCTGGTTCCAGCACCGTCAGCTGGTTCCGGGCCGAGCCTTTGGCTTAGGTGCCTCCTCCTGGGTATCCGAGTTCCGCCAACGCCAGGCGGTCCTTGGTAGTGCTTTTAAGCGCGGGCACCTACAGCTTAGTAACCGGGTTCCAGCACCGTCAGCTGGTCCTCGGTCGTGCCATTGGCTCTTGCACACTGGGGCAACGCATCCGGGTTCCAGCACCGCCAGCTGGTTCTCGGCAGTGTTTTTGTCACAGGTACTCCCTCGTGCCAAGCCTGGTTTCAGCACCGTCAGCTGTTTCCGGGTTGTGTCAAGCTCACTGAGACACCTATGCTTGCCTCGTCGTGGTGCGGTCGGGTTAGCCAACTCCAGGGTGCCTCCAGTTTAGGAGCTTCCTATGTGGGCTGCGTGAACTGGTAGTCAAGGCTGGTTCTGTAGTGCCAGTAGGCCCAGCTCCCCCTGTAGGACTGTTGGGGTTCGGTAACTGCGGCTGCCTCGCGGCCTAGCTGTTCTCTCCTCTCCTGTGGACCTTCGGGTCCACCACCTGGTTCCAGCACCGTCAGCTGGTTCCGGGCCGAGCCTTTGGCTTAGGTGCCTCCTCCTGGGTATCCGAGTTCCGCCAACGCCAGGCGGTCCTTGGTAGTGCTTTTAAGCGCGGGCACCTACAGCTTAGTAACCGGGTTCCAGCACCGTCAGCTGGTCCTCGGTCGTGCCATTGGCTCTTGCACACTGGGGCAACGCATCCGGGTTCCAGCACCGCCAGCTGGTTCTCGGCAGTGTTTTTGTCACAGGTACTCCCTCGTGCCAAGCCTGGTTTCAGCACCGTCAGCTGTTTCCGGGTTGTGTCAAGCTCACTGAGACACCTATGCTTGCCTCGTCGTGGTGCGGTCGGGTTAGCCAACTCCAGGGTGCCTCCAGTTTAGGAGCTTCCTATGTGGGCTGCGTGAACTGGTAGTCAAGGCTGGTTCTGTAGTGCCAGTAGGCCCAGCTCCCCCTGTAGGACTGTTGGGGTTCGGTAACTGCGGCTGCCTCGCGGCCTAGCTGTTCTCTCCTCTCCTGTGGACCTTCGGGTCCACCACCTGGTTCCAGCACCGTCAGCTGGTTCCGGGCCGAGCCTTTGGCTTAGGTGCCTCCTCCTGGGTATCCGAGTTCCGCCAACGCCAGGCGGTCCTTGGTAGTGCTTTTAAGCGCGGGCACCTACAGCTTAGTAACCGGGTTCCAGCACCGTCAGCTGGTCCTCGGTCGTGCCATTGGCTCTTGCACACTGGGGCAACGCATCCGGGTTCCAGCACCGCCAGCTGGTTCTCGGCAGTGTTTTTGTCACAGGTACTCCCTCGTGCCAAGCCTGGTTTCAGCACCGTCAGCTGTTTCCGGGTTGTGTCAAGCTCACTGAGACACCTATGCTTGCCTCGTCGTGGTGCGGTCGGGTTAGCCAACTCCAGGGTGCCTCCAGTTTAGGAGCTTCCTATGTGGGCTGCGTGAACTGGTAGTCAAGGCTGGTTCTGTAGTGCCAGTAGGCCCAGCTCCCCCTGTAGGACTGTTGGGGTTCGGTAACTGCGGCTGCCTCGCGGCCTAGCTGTTCTCTCCTCTCCTGTGGGCCTTGGGGTCCACCACCTGGTTCCAGCACCGTCAGCTGGTTCCGGGCCGAGCCTTTGGCTTAGGTGCCTCCTCCTGGGTATCCGAGTTCCGCCAACGCCAGGCGGTCCTTGGTAGTGCTTTTAAGCGCGGGCACCTACAGCTTAGTAACCGGGTTCCAGCACCGTCAGCTGGTCCTCGGTCGTGCCATTGGCTCTTGCACACTGGGGCAACGCATCCGGGTTCCAGCACCGCCAGCTGGTTCTCAGCAGTGTTCTTGTCACAGGTACTCCCTCGTGCCAAGCCTGGTTTCAGCACCGTCAGCTGTTTCCGGGTTGTGTCAACTTCACTGAGACGCCTATGCTTGCCCCGTCGTGGTGCGGTCGAGTTAGCCAACTCCAGGGTGCCTCCAGTTTAGGAGCTTCCTATGTGGGCTGCGTGAACTGGTAGTCAAGGCTGGTTATGTAGTGCCAGTAGGCCCAGCTCCCCCTGTAGGACTGTTGGGGTTCGGTAACTGCGGCTGCCTCGCGGCCTAGCTGTTCTCTCCTCTCCTGTGGGCCTTCGGGTCCACCACCTGGTTCCAGCACCGTCAGCTGGTTCTCGGCAGTGTCTTTTGCTCTTGTACCTTCTGCTCCCCATCCTGGTTCCAGTACCGTCAGCTGGTTCCGGGCAGAGCCTTTGGCTTAGGTGCCTCCTTCTGGGTATCCAAGTTCCACCAA
Organism: Ranitomeya imitator; assembly: GCF_032444005.1. Taxonomy (NCBI): domain Eukaryota; kingdom Metazoa; phylum Chordata; class Amphibia; order Anura; family Dendrobatidae; genus Ranitomeya; species Ranitomeya imitator. The sequence continues at coordinate 716,795,544 of NC_091284.1, forward strand.
CGTCAGGTGGTCCTTGGTAGTGCTTTCAGGCACGGGTACCTCCTGCTTAGTAACCGGGTTCCAGTAACGTCAGCTGGTCCTCGGTAGTTCCATTGGCTCTTGGACCTTCGGCTACCCATCCGGGTTCCAGTACCGTCAGCTGGTTCTCGGCAGTGTCTTTTGCTCTTGTACCTTCTGCTCCCCATCCTGGTTCCAGTAACGTCAGCTGGTTCCGGGCAGAGCCTTTGGCTTAGGTGCCTCCTTCTGGGTATCCGAGTTCCGTCAACGTCAGGCGGTCCTTGGTAGTGCTTTTTAGCACGGGTACCTCCTGCTTAGTAACCGGGTTCCAGTAACGTCAGCTGGTCCTCGGTAGTTCCATAGGCTCTTGAACCTTCGGGTAGCCATCCGAGTTCCAGTTCCATCAGCTGGTTCTTGGCATTTTCTCAGCCTTCTTGTACCTTCTGCTACATTTCCAAGTTGAAGACCCTAACGTCGACGACCCGGAAGACCACCACGATGACGACGACACGGAAGACCACCCCGATGACGACGACGACGACGGCGGAGATGACGACACTGGAGACGACGACCCTGGAGACGACAACATGGAAGACCGAGAAGCAGAAGAACAAGAGGCTGCAGAACAAAGAGCAGAAGAACATTAAGCATAAGACTTAATATCAGAGCAAAAGATATTATCTAAATTATATGCAGAAGAAGACTAAGCAGTGTATGGGGGTGAGTCCGTTCCTCCTCGTGGTGCCCCTGGATAAAGCCTGATGCTGCAGGCCAAACTGAACGCGGACAAATGTAACTTTTGTGACTGGCAGAACGGAAGGTGTAATCTTCAAACTTTTATAGATAACAACTACGGGAATGCCTGTCACAAATGAGAATATGATGAAGAAGTAGAATAGGAAGAATAATAACAGTGGAATAAAAAGAATATGTAGAATAAGAAGAATAATAATAGTTGAATAAAATGAATATGAAGAATGTAATAAAAAAAAAAAAATAGGTAGAAGATGAAGAAGAAGATGAATAAGGTGAAGAAGTTGATGTCAAAGATGCTGATGATGATGAAGATGAAAGTGTGGGAAAAGAAAAAAAAAAAGAAAAAAAAGAAGGGGAAGGGCGTGGAATAGTGAAACATCAATATCTGACAAAATAAAAAAAAAATTTACATAGTCAATATCTTTGTCACTCCGAACGTCTTAAAAAAAAACAAAAAACATGCTATTCTATTTGATTGGGATAAACCTCTATGACTTTAATGTCTCCGCCACCTCCCCAAATACATCCGGCATTATTCTTAGTTGTTTTCCTTCATGTAGAATGAACCTACAAGGAAAGAAAGGGTTTATTTTAATTCCGATATTTTGGTCCCATTGACTTGCATTGGGATCGGGTATCGGTATCGGCGATATCCGATATTTTTTGAATATCGGCCGATCCAAACTGATACCGATACTTTCCGATATCGGAAGGTATCGCTCAACACTAGTGATAATGTAATCACCTACGCACATAATGATTACAGCACCGTGTGCAATGCTAAGGAAATCTTGAAAACACGTATGATTTGCAGCCCTCGAGGAATGCAGTTTGAGACCCCTGATCTAGTGTGTTATAGACCCTGATCCTTAGTTAAAAAAAATAACAACTCTGATCTGAATAGCATAGTTGAATGACATCGGCTGCACTCTGTGTAATGTCCATTCTTTCATGGACAGCACTCGGAACGCCTTTGTGAACCTACCCTAAGGGTGCTTGCTGGGGTAGACACATCATGAGACATTTACTAAGCTAAATATGCTCCTAAAATGCTACTTTGCAGAGCAAGACAAAGTGAATGCGGTCACATTGCGGCCCCGAGGGTACTGTGACTGTGACAATCGTAGTATGTTGCAACTTGCTTGTTGCAGTCGCAGTACTGTCAGGGTCACAATGCGACCGGATTCATTTCTATTGCTCTGCTATGTAGCAGCAACACCTGTGTATCAGCCAAAGTCACCGTGTAGCCCCAGCCTTCAGCTTTTTCATGCTTAGAAACTGCATTGTCTTTAAAACTTCCACCATGTCCATTATAATACAAATAAGAGTAGTCATCCGCAAAAGTAAAATAGCTTCTGCACTCTCTTATCATAGGGACATTAAAAGTATTTTCAGAATGTTTTGTAGCTGAAAAATAATCTTCACTTGTTACAAATGTTAGAGAGTAATTCATTCAAACACAGTAATGGGTGAATTAAGACAGTATTATTTCCCCAACACAAGGTTTGTCATGCAGAAAAAAAGCCAGATTTTAGGCACAAACTATTGCCAGGAAATTTAATGCCGCTATTACTGTTCTGCCATTGTAATCAAAAATTCTAGCCGCAGATTACAAAGTGCTGTAATTGATTCTCAGCTGTGAGCTTATTGTTTCATCAAAAGTTGTCAGCACAATATTTTATTAAAAAAAAAATACACTTTTTTGTAATATGTTGAAAGGAATTTATCAGAATTAAGTAGATTTAAAAGATTAGCTGTAAATGAATCCCAGTAATGATCAATAGCTATTAATTATAGGAAAGATTTGTGTTCAGTGTTCTCCCAAATACCTTCTGTCACTCTCAACAAGATTAATCCCAATTATCTCATTTCATTGTGAGTGGCTGGACAGCATTTTCAATGTAAAAAATGGAGACAACGTGTCCCATTAGATTTTTAGACAAAATATCATCTTCTTTGATAATAAAGTTTACAATAGATTTACTAAGCAAATTGCAACAGAATTCAGTTGAAAATTGTGCCAAGAAAACATGGAAAATTCATGAAATGCTTCTGGCGAGAGCCGATCAACACTATAACAAGTCGGTCAGTGCTCATTTAAAGGGAACCGGTCACCCGGTTGGCCAATAAGAGATACCGCCGTCACCTTTCATGGCTGGTACACAGCATTCCATAATGCTGTATATAAGTCCCCAACCTGACCTGCAAGAGAAGAAAAATAACTTTTATTACACTCATCTGCAGGGCGCTCCGGTCTGATAGGTGTCGCTGGTCTTGGTCCAGCGACTCCCTTCTTCTTGCGATGCCGCCCTCCTGCTTGCTTCGTGTGGATGATGCGTCTCGTCGGCACCATGCTCCTGTGCAGGCGTACTTCCCTGCCCTGTTGAGGGCAGAGCAAAGGTGTCGGGAAAAGTCAAAGAAACCCGGCGCATATGCACTGCAGTAGACAGGGCAGAGAAGTACGCCTGCGCAGGAGAGCTGTGCCGAGGAGACTGTGTGGATGACAAAGGGATGTGTGATCCACACGAAGCAAGCAGGAGGATGGGGATCATAAGAAGATGGGAGGCACTGGACTAAGACTAGCGACACCCCTCGGACCGGACCGCCCCACAGGTGAGTATAATAAAAGTTATTTTTCTTCTCTTACAGGTCGGGGTGGGGGCAGATATAAAGCATTATAGAATGTTGTATATCAACCCTGAAAGGTGATGGCTGTATCTCTTATTGGCCAAACCTGGTGACAGGATCACTTTAAGACCTTTTTATGTGGACTGATCCATACTGTGTCGTTAATATGAACTTTCACTCTCTGGATATCCCTTGCTTACACCAAGAGATGTAATACCAAAAAGCAATTATGATGAATGCTTATTTGGATGTTTATTGGCCCATGTACACAAGTAGAATGCTTGAGACTTATTAACAGCGTGCACCAATGTCAAGCAAACTCTTGGTGTTAGGTACACTAAGGTGGCATAAAATACCAGACTGATGTCATTATGATCAATTTGCTTCAGTTTTTGTCTCTCTAAAATACATTAGTAACATAGTAACATAGTTAGTAAGGCCGAAAAAAGACATTTGTCCATCCAGTTCAGCCTATATTCCATCATAATAAATCCCCAGATCTACGTCCTTCTACAGAACCTAATAATTGTATGATACAATATTGTTCTGCTCCAGGAAGACATCCAGGCCTCTCTTGAACCCCATTAATCCTGTATTGTGCACAATTGTGTAGAATAGTTTTATCCTGTGTTGTGTACAATAGTTCTTATGATATTGGCCTACTTGCTATTGAACCTAACTTCTAAAGAGTACCTAAAGCTGCCTACAGGAACTTTTTCTTAAGGATCTTCTAAATACAGTATGGTGGCCACATTTAAGAGTTTTTCTTGTCTTCTAACTCTAAAATATTAATGGCAGTCACAATGCACTTATAAAAGTGACAACCATAATACACCAATAGCAGAACCAGCCCTCGTTCCTCCTAAACAGTGGCAACCAGAGAACATCCATAACAAAACTACTCATAGTACTCCATAGTACACCCACCTACTCTGTCCCTACAACTATGGCAGACACAGCAATTCTAAGCACCTCTATACTTCATTCTTATTGCTGCACTAGACAATCAGGTAAGATTCATAGAAGTCTCCAAAATGTCTGGGAAAAGCAATATCTACCCAGATAAAGGCTCATTCAAACTTCAGGGATCTTTCTTGTATGCAAAAAAGATCAGATTTCCATCAAAGTTTAGTCTGAGTGTCAGTTTTTACAATCAGAGTTTAAAGGTACCTTCACTCTGAGCGACTTTAGAACGATAACGATAGCGATCTGTGACGTTGCAGCGTCCTGGATAGCAATATCGTTGTGTTTGACACGCAGCAGCGATCAGGATCCTGCTGTGAGATCGCTGGTCGGAGCTAGAAGGCCAGAACTTTATTTTGTCGCTGGATCACCCGCTGACATCGCTGAATCGGCGTGTGTGATGCTGATTCAGCGATGTCTTCACTTGTAACCAGGGTAAACATCGGGTTACTAAGCGCATGGCCGCGCTTAGTAACCCGATATTTACCCTGGTTACCTAAAAAAAACAAACACTACATACTTACATTCCGGTGTCTGTCGCGTCCCTCGCAGTCAGCTTCCCGCACTGACTGTGAGCGCCGGCCGTAAAGCACAGCGTTGACGTCACCGCTGTGCTCTGCTTTACAGCCGGCCGGCGCTGACACAGTGCAGGGAAGCTGACTCCGAGGGACTCGACAGACACCGGAATGTAAGTATGTAGTGTTTGTTTTTTTAGGTAACCAGGGTAAATATCGGGTTACTAAGAGCGGCCCTGCGCTTAGTAACCCGATGTTTACCCTAGTTACCCGGGGACCTTGGCATCGTTGGTCGCTGGAGAGCTGTCTGTGTGACAGCTCTCCAGCGACCACACAGCGACGCTGCAGCGATGGCATCGTTGTCTATATCGCTGCAGCGTCGCTTAATGTGATGGTACCTTAAGAGTGTCAGTTTTTACCCTGAGAGTTTGCTTATAGTGTCAGTTTTTACCATCAGAGTTAAGTCAGTTTTACCCTCAGAGTTTGGTTGTAGCGTCAGTTTTTACCATGAGAGTTTAGGAGTGTCAGCTTTTACCCTCAAAGTTTGATTAGAGTGTCAGATTTTACCATTAGACTTTAGCCAGTGTCAGCAGTTTTCCTTGGATGTAAACAAAATGATTGAGGTTTTTCAAGATTCTAATATCACGAGTGTATAAATTGGATGGGTACAATCTGATAAAAAATCTGATTGATTTCAGACCAGTGTTACTCTATGGGCAGTGCACATCTGCAATTATTTTTTTCATGCTGATTCGGCATGAGAGAACAATTGCAGCATTCTGTGAGTTGCAGTGAGAATCGAATCACACGTACCCATACAAGTCTATTCCCGCAGATGCGGGCAATGGAGGAAATGGAGAAATTACTATCTTTGTCTCCTCCGCACCTGTAAGAGGATCGGAGTACAGAGCACTGACACTCGTATGACGCTCACAGCAGAGCTGGAACCGAGAGTCATTAGGATATCACATCAGATGCCAGACGCTTGTGTGATTCCACCCAAAAAGTCTGGGAAAGATGGACATCATTTAGATGACATCCGAGTGATGTCCAGTTTTTTCATAGATCCATAGACTTGCATTGGCGAGTTTAATCTGAGATTCTCATCAAAATTGGACATGGCTCTGTGATTTTGTGTCGACTAATAATTAACCAATAACCAATAATTAAATTGTCATTATAGTTTAAATAATCAAACCTTTGTTATGTAGCCATAAGTAGCACTAGCTGCTTTTCTTATTGGCAAATGACCCATGATTGGCAAGTGTGCTCTTATCTTCTGAAAGACATTTAATGGGTATCTCTACTGCTCTTTATGACTTTAGGGGATTGCTTTAAAAATTCTTCAAATGAAACAACCAGGGAATACAACAAAGGCTGCTCTACTGGTATAAAGACGGCTCCGAGAGGCTTATGTCAGATTCTAAGTACAGAAAAAGGAAGACAAAGAAACCCTAGTCACTGACAAAAAAATCATATTGCAGCGTTACTTAATTGCTTATGATATTTTGTTTCATTATTTTTTCATTTTTATCAGGCTGTCGTCACACTAGCAGTATTTGGTCAGTATTTTACATCAGTATTTGTAAGCCAAAACCAGGAGTGGAACAATTAGAGGAAAAGTATAATAGAAACATATGCACCACTTCTGGATTTATCACCCACTCCTGGTTTTGGCTTACAAATAATGATGTAAAATACTGACCAAATACTGCTAGTGTGACGGCAGCCTTATTCAGACACATTCTGCCAATTATATCCATGTTGGTAATTTACACCTGCACAGACTGGCATTTCCAATTTTAAGTTAGCTCAATTGCATGGTGCTAGAGTAAAGAATGGGTTAATGTCTTCAGGAATTCCAAATCTCACAGTAAGGCCTCACTAACATGTCAGTATTTTTGCATCAGTGTTTGTATGCCAGGAGTGGGACTTAGGCCCTCTTCACACATTCTGATATTACCAGTTCTTGAAAAACCAGTACCGGAGCTATCTGTGTCTGTGTGTCCGTGCGTTACATATGTGTGGCATACAAATGGCATACATTTGTCGTCCGTGTGCCGCATCAGTGTGACATGTACAGGAGCGTGGGAAAATCAGTACAGTTAGCGCCGGGTGATAGAACCATCACTCATCGTCACCTGTTCTCCCTGCAATCAGGCAAAAATGTTAATAGTTGGAGTTAGCCCCCTGCTGTGTTTGTATAGTCTAAAATAGTTAAACAATTAAATAATAAAAAAACGGCATGGGGTCCCCCGTAATTTTCATAACCAGCTGAGAGAAAGCTGACGACTATGAGCTGATGTTAATATTCTGGGAAGGGCCCAATAGCCATAAAGGTTCACAGACTATTAATATCAGCTCACAGCTGTTTGCTTAGCTTTTACTGGTTATTATAGGGGAGACCCCCCAAAAAAGTGACGTGATGTCCCTCCTATAACTAATAATCAGGTGTCCCTTCCCTTACGTTCATTTAATTGCATTTCAGGGCATTAATATTTAATAAATTTACACTCAAATGCAATAAATGAAAAATAACTTTATGGATAAATCAGCCTCAGGATTTTACTCTACAATTTGTGCCCTGTTCGTTTCTTATCACAGGGGTTTTTAGACTCTAAATGCAACACCCCAGGTACCTGTTGTTACAGTGGCACCGCTTTCCTCTCAGGGAGGGTGATTCCATGCTTGGAAGCGAGGAAGGATCCCTTTAACAGGTAACCAGTACATGCAACACTGTTCTGACTCCAGGCTAGAAGGGGGAGCTCGAGACCCGGATTATGGGGAACTTCCCTATATATTCTGGCTGGAGGAGGAGTTAGTGAGATTGTGAGAGGAGAGTGAGGAGAGAGGAAGCAGACAGAGAGAGTCTGAGAGAGGAAAGCTGGGGCCGTGCAGATGAGTGGTTCTGCAGCTCCTGACCGAATACCACCCATTTACTCGAACCCCTTTTATTGGACGCCCGGAGCCACAGCTCGGGTGACTGCCACCGTGACTACCCCTTTAAAAACCGGCCCAGTTCCGAGTACCCCACGGCCCTAGCGGGCGCTCCATACACATTATGTCCCGGATTCATCAATGCCTTTGCGCCTGTTTTTTTGTCTAGTTTTGTACCTTTGGTTGTTTGCAATCACTTCATTATACTAAATGCACCTTTTCTGGATTCTATTTTATATGTGTTCACCTGTTTTTAATTTGTTTTCCACTTTGTGCACAGATTTTAGCGATTCCAGATGTTTTAGCCCAATTCATCAATTGAGACTTTTTAAAAAGTCACGAAATTTGATGCGATTTCACTCCAGTCTTCCCTGGTGTATTTTTGAGTACACCATCAATTCTGCGACTCTTGGGGCCAAAAGGTCGCAAAAGCAGTTCAAGACAGGAAAAAAGCCCATTTTTGACTTTGCACCAAATCTATGAATCGGGTACAACATTTTAATGCATTTGTTGCCAAAAACGACAATAAATATAAAAAATGAAAGTGACAAAAATAACTGGAAATAATGATTTGGGGCCTGTGTATTTTGTCGGTCACTCTTCGTGGCTGCAGGTGGCCAAATCATGACAGTGTGCAGGTCTATTGAGAGTAGCACATGAGAATTTAGGCGGCTCATGATTGCAACTATGCAGATAGCGTACTTGCGGTCACTCGACTGCCCACTCATACTCGGAATACAGAGATATCGGGACAGTCGGCAATCTACTATCACATAGCGAGTGAGACTGTGCAAATATGTTTAGAGCCCAGAAAACCTCTTTAAGGTCAGTACAACAAGATCCTATTCACTATTAATGCACTATCCCCTATTAAGTTTACGTTATTATGCATCTCTGAGTCTGACAATGGCATTAAAATATGACAAAAATTCTGACCCCATCATGAGCAGTGTGTTCCATCCTGAAGGCCGGAACCTGGTATTACAGACCTAGCACTTCCATGTGACAGTTCTATATTCACTTCCATCAGTCCTGTAACCACAATGAAGGCTAATCTATACCTTTGCATTTCTTGAACATGCAGAGAACTTAATGCACGGAGCCACTGTCGACGTTTTTCATGGGAAACTATTCGACTTAAGAAATCGAGTGTGCTTGGATGTGTGTGACGTGAGCTGTGTAATGTTGCCTTCATTTTCAGGGCTGCATATTTCCAGCTCATTTAGTCTGCTTGTGTGCAATGGTTTCTACAGACGATTTACAAGAGTCTCGGTTCTTAAATAGTCCTCTGATAACACCGTGTCCATATACACAGGATGCCTGCAGTGAGGATCTCTTGTTTAATTCCTAATGCAGCCTTTTCGAATTCATCAATTGGCTCCTGTCTTACCATATCTATGGAATGAATTATTACAAGTGCTATATTGGCAGGATTTATGGGAAATGAACCATTATCCCCAAGTATCCTGTAATGGGAATACACCCTAATTCATTATATATGACGTGTCTTGTTTCTCTCCATTTCAATATGAGACTAATTTAAATGGGTTTTTCCCACAGTGGACATTTATTACCTCTTGACTGGTTAGGGATGAATTTACTTATTATTTATTGTGCTTATTTATAGAGCACCATCATATTCCGCAGCACTTTAAAAAACATCATCACTGTCCCCGACGCGGCTCACAATCTAGATTCCCTATCAGTATGTCTTTGGAGTGTTGGTATGAAACCAAAGAATCCGGAAGAAACACACACAAACACGGGGAGAATATACGGGACCTGTAGAACTGCTAAGCAAGCGCAAAATGGCTGTAGTCTCATCTGCATAGCTCCCCTGCTACATGCACTCCGCACTTTAATATGATTTGATGTCATGTTTTACCATGGAATAAAATTGAACATCAAGAAGGATCTGGGTGAGAGCTCCAATTCTTTCAATTTCTTATTATTTACCTTGATGCTACCTACGTGAAGGCACCACCCTACAGAGATCCTAAGGAGGCATATTGAGGTGTAAATCAGTGAACATTGCTTATGCCTAATTCTCTTTTTACAAACTCGTTTCAGATGCTGTCCTTGGTGGGATTTGAACCTAGGAAATGATTGATGACCAGTGTTCCCTCCGCTGTGACCCCACTATTCACTAAAATGGGAGTCCTGAACTGCAATGTAGGCAACTTTGAATGGAGAGTCTATAAGTCGTGCAGGATATCACTCCATTCAGGGCAGGGACAATAATAGAGTACAGTACTCGGTTTGTTTCTGTATGCCTTATAGACTCTGAATGACACGGCACGGTACATGATCGACCGGTGTGCCATTCAAGCTTCTCCTCACTGCGGAGTGCAGCCAGGGTGAAATAGGGGGCTGAGGACCGCCAAAGGTGGAGCCTCCAGCACACAGACATTTAACACCTATCTTCATTTTCTCTAGTGAAAGACTCTCTTTAAAGGGTTATTCTGTTGTTAAAACATAGGTAGAGAATAACAGAAATTAAGCAAGTTTCCAATTTACTTCCTATTTATATCTAAATCTGTTCTTCTATCCCTGCTTTTCTCTTTTTTTTTGTTGTTTATTGCTTAAACAGCTATTCTCAAATGATCTCTTGAGCAGCTCAGAGCACTTCTGGCTCCTTACAGTCCTCACTCCCTGGTTTCTGGCAGAGCGGGCTCTCCTCCATGAGTGACAGTTCTGGTGAGTAGCAGAGCTCTAGTAGTAATAGAACTATAAAGCTCAGCACAAGTTCTGCTATAACACAATCAGCTATCAGTGCTCATTCTGAATCTGAATTTAGACAAGCACACAGGTCTAAACAGAGCGAGCCACAGAGACATGATTAGAAGAACTGCTCTGGAAGCTGCAGGCTGGTGATCTTGCAAGATTTATAACAGAAGCTTGACATAGGGTATACGTGATTTCCGTGACCTGGAAAATTACCCCAACCCCCTTAAACAGGCCTCTTAACAATCTAAAGAATAAACTTCTAACGTACTCAAAACAGCAGACGGAGACATATGTTGGATTTAATTGGCCACAGCAGCCATTTTATTAAATAAAAGATAACAGAACTTTTATAACAACCCAGAATAGGAGGGGCGGTCCTCGAAGCCCCAAAGTTATAAAACTCAGTATCCCAAAAACTCCACAATGTTCAGCCCAGGATGAGTCTTACCCCCAGCCGTAAAGCACCAGCTCAGGGATAGATAACAACCAATCCTGGTCCACCGAACCCACCCCCATGCCAGGGGCCCATAAATCCACCTCACGCGGGATAACCGTACCGCGCCTTGTTAAATTCTCTCATGGGGTGTCCAGGACCTCTCAAGATCCCCACCCCATTGAACCACGATTTACCATTTCCACCGACTTCAAGGACCTCCACCCCCGCCACGAACACGAATGGCCTGACACCTTAGCCATTCATGTCCCTCCACACCTTCAAGCTTAATTCAATGCCACTACGGATAGCCAAACACCACATATCATTTCCCTCCGCGTTCAGGTGCACGCTTGACCCGATTCCAAGTCCACATGTCTCACGGCCAACGTGCCCATCCTCACCATAAACCGAGATATGGCCCTGTTTATTTTGATCCGGGCCCTGTTCACCCCCTCGTGTGATTTAGCACCTCTCCATCTTTTACGGGGAATGATGTCGGACCACACCAACAACACTTTTGGAAACATGACCCAGAACCTCAGGATATCGAATTTAATATCTTTAATCAGCTCCCTACAAGACCGTTTAGCCAAATCATTCCCCCCTAAATGTATCACCACGATCTCCGGCACTCTATCCAGTCTAACAAAACGATGAAATTCAGGTAACCATTCCTTCCACACCATCCCCCTTTTACCGATCCATCATAAAGTCACTGTCTCTCGAGAAAGACCCAACTGACGACCGTCCGGACGAACCGCAGCACGCAACGCAGCCCATACAACATACGAATGCCCCATGATCCAGACGAGCATCGGATCAGGCCCTGCAACACAGAAAGAAAGGCAACAAACAATTAACTTAACACAGCTTCTAACTCACAATAGGTTTGGGCGAACATACGACCGGAATCTTGAAGATTCCCACCTCCCAATTCTCCGAACCACATCCTCACCAAAGCCCCACCTAGCGGCCTCAGTCGCTGCCCCGATCCTGAAGGAATGACCACTATATTGTGTTGCAGGTAAGCCCGCTGCCGCCAAACATTTCCTAAATACAGAAATAAACTGAAAACGGGACAAGAAAGACCCATTTTCGTGCACCAGGAATGGCTCGTCTAACACCCCGCCCTTTGCCATGTACTTCTTCACGGATGCCACCGGGCACACCGGGGATCCTTCAACATTGAACAACACCACTTTGCACCCTTTCCCATACACGTCCGTTTTTGAAGCCTTAATAAACACCACCACCTTATTCCCTTCGACATCCACGTTTTCTCTTAACAAAATACCTTTTTTACTAACGGACAGGCTAACCAACTCACCTAACCGAAATGCCCCAAAGAAGGCCAAAGAAAAGGCTGCACGGAACAGAACCACTTCCCATTCGGAAAAACACACCTCTTGCAACTTCCACTCAATGGCTGAGAGCACCTCATAAGATACGGGTCGCCGACCGTCCGAAGCCTTCCAGCCTTTCTTCCAACCCCGAACAACTTGCCGAACCAAGAAGGATTTCGTTATATCCTTACCCCCCCCTCCATTTAAGGTTAAAGGCTAGCCCCGCCAGAAACTTATTCAAACGTGTCACGGACCAACCTGCCTCCCAATAATGACCTAAGAACAACAACAAACCATACTCCTCCTCCATATCCTGATCCATACTTGACATCCAGGATTCCCACAAGCTCCAAGCCTGATTATAATGAGACCAAGATGAATCCGCGAGCGATTTGGTAAATAACTCTGTTACGGCCCTCGCGGCAGGTTCCACAATTCCACTGGACAATCCTGGCCCGCGCTCTCCGCCTGTGGTGCCAAATCCCGGAAAAGCTGCCACTGAAATTGAGAAAGAGCAACAACTATTGGATCAGGCGCTGACAAGCTAACTTCAGATACAATCCATAAGTTAAACTTAAGACCCAGGAAAACCAAGTGCTGCAAGACCTTCACTACTGCGGGCGTAGCCGCTGACAATGAGTTTACCGCCGTCACCGTTCCAACATGCTCACAATGAAAAGAAATCTTCAAATTCCTCAATTTGTCACCCCACAGGGCCAACGCCACTACCCTGGGGAACAAATGCAACAGTAGCCGGTTGTTTGTTAACCCCTCCTCCTTCCATTCTTCTGGCCAAGCCGCTGCTGACCAGCTACCATGAAAGAAAAGACCAAAGCCACTCATTTCAACGACATGCACCAAAATGCCCAAGGAAGTAGCATCTGCCACAGGCTGAATCCACACAGATCTGCCATTGTACTCGTCAAGAAAATCCGCCCACATCTTCAAATCGTCCCGAAACTCTTTCTTTATCCTGATGAAATGCAAAGGGGACTTTACCCCTACTGTTGCCAAGGATAGGCGGCGGCAGAACGCTCGACCCATCGGCATGATCCTACATGCAAAGTTCAATTTCCCTAACAACGATTGCAAACTACGCAAATTTATCTTCTTCAAACCGATCGTATTAACCACATCTTGGCGCAACGCGGTAAGCTTGTCTGCAGGTAGCCTACATTCCATTGATACCATGTCAATTTCAATGCCTAGGAAGCTCAACACTGTCACCGGACCAACTGTTTTATCCTCCGCTAAAGGCACCCCGAAGTTTTTTGCCACACTCTCCATTGTATGCAACAAAATCGAACAATCCGCTGACTCCGCTGGCCTAATAACCAAAAAGTCATCCAGATAGTGCGAACATGAGCTTATCCCGGACACATCTTTCACCACCCATTCTAGGAACGTGCTGAAGGCCTCAAAGTAAGCACATGAAATCGAGCAACCCATGGGAACACAACGATCAACAAAGAAGCCGCCATCCCAAAAACAACCCAATAAATGCAAACTGTCGGGATGAACTGGCAACAAGCGAAAGGCCGCTTCGATGTCGGTTTTTGCTAACTTAGCCCCCTTTCCACAAGCTCAAACCCACTCCATCGCTGAATCGAATGATAAGTACGACACCGAACTCAACTTGGGATCAATACCATCATTAACCGAAGATCCCTTCGGGAATGACAGGTGATGGATTAACCTAAATTTATTAGGTTCTTTCTTAGGGACCATGCCAAGAGGTGACACCCTCAGATTAGCAATCGGGGGAGCGACAAACGGGCCTGCCATTCTTCCGAGAGCAACTTCCTTATGCAACTTCTCCGACACGACCTCCGGGAATTGTAACGCCGATTTCAAATTTTTTCTTTTTAAACTAACATCCTGCTCAACATAAGGAATTTTGAAACCCTCCTTAAAACCGTCGCGCAATAAAACTGCCGCTGACCTATCGGGGTATCTACTTAGAAAGGCCTCCATCACGGCCCACTGCACCGGAGTCACCCCTTCTAGGTCTATCCAAATTAAATCTCTCTAGGGGTAAAAGAGAAAATATTTCTATATACTCCCCTTTCCAGATTTTTTCCCTAACCTCCTGTTTTAAATCTGCCCCTAACGGGCCCTCGAAGCAAACATAGACCTCCCCCCTAGCCGAATCGTCTAGTTGCGGGACATCCTCCTTTTCCTTATCCTGCAAAGCTCCCTCACCTGGGGCATCAATTCCTGACCCAGGCCCTATGGATAGCGCTGGTGCTGTTCCGTCCTTCTCCCTTGATGAGCTCCCAGTGTTTGACGCAGGACCCGCACTGCTGGATGTACCCGCAACCTCAGACAACTGTCTAGACCCCTCAAACGACCCCGTATTTCCCAACCAAGCAGCTGACGGCAAAGACCCCCTGCTAAGACCAGACCCCCACAAGCCCGCTAACTCCCCTAAACTTCTAAGGATTAAACCCATACCCCCGCTAGCAACTCCCGAAGTAATGTCAATATTCCTAGCTTCAGGGGAAACTATGCCTGGCATATTAAAGATAGGGAAAATGTTCTCACCTAGCTGCCTGGGTGCTGTGAGCCCAGCAGCCGAAGATCCAGCTCCCAGCCGAAGGTGTCCTGAATCCCGACCGGCTTGATCCGCGATGTTGCCCGCCGAACTCCTGGCGGCCGTATCCGCGTCTTGGCGACCCGGTGATGCCGTCGACTGCCCTGGTGCTGCGGAAGGGGAATAGGCCGAGCCGGCATCCTGCCGCCCGATGGAAGATGTGCGGCTCCTTGCCACGGATACGTTCCCGGCACTGCCTCCCGAAGCGACGGAATGTCGCCTGCCGGAATCCGGAAAATTTCCGACACCACCAGCAGAGGACGCAGATCCAGGAAAGTTCTGGCCATCACCAGCAGAGGGCGCAGATCCAGGAAAATCCCGGCCATCACCAGCAGAGGGCGCTGATGCAGGAAAATCCTGGCCAACACCAGCAGAGGGTGCTGAACTTGTAATATCCAGGCCACCACCAGCAGAGGGCGCAGAACTTGCAATATCCAGGCCACCACCAGCAGAAGGCACAGCTGCGCTGAAGACTCCAGAGCTGTGCGCTGCAGAAGGCCGTACGCTGATGCCAGGGCCAGCCGACTGCCGCCCGCATAATCCCCGGCGCTGAGGGGCCACTGCACCTGACCCCTGTCTCCTCGGCTGTCGCTGCCTCCCACGCTGAGCGGCGCCAGCGGACATGCTGGCGGCTGCAGTTCCGGCTCCTGCTCCTGTCGCCCCACGTCGGTGGGACACAGAAGGAGGGGAGGAAGGATCCACCCCCCGTTGTAGGCCCCGCCGCGCTGGAGGATTCCTCCCGGCGCCGCGCTGTGAGGTGGAGGGAACAGCGCTGCTTACCGGAGGGTCCGCAGAGGGGCTCCTATTTCGGCGCCGGGCCCTGGGGATCACGTCAGGGCTTAGGCGCGCCGGAGGCCTAGACCTCCGCCCGTCCTCCTGTGCCTGCGATGGAGCATCCGATGTCCCCTGGAGAAGGCTGTTAACAGAAGCATTCAGCCAATCTGTCCTCTGGGAGCTGGCTGCCGCCCGGAGACGCTGGAGGATCGCTTCAACTTCCATGGTAAGTGTGACAGAGATTCCTCACTTGTCACGCAGGCACCTAAAATGGATGCCTGCGTGAGGAGCGTGCCCCTTTTTATGTGCCCCCTCCCCGCAGTCCCCTAGTTCCACCCTTTATTTTCAAAAAATGCCCCTTAAGCCACCCCTCGAGTTCCCAGTTAACCCCTTACAACTGTAACCCTTCTAACTGCTCCAGCTCCCCAGGTCCCACGTAACCCCGTCATGGCGGCCTCCCCTTACGTGCCGTGGACCCCCAGTACGGCCTTTCTTCTCGGAAGCTGAAAGTGTTGGTGAAGGAGACTAGCAGATGACTGCTGTATAGAAATCAATATGCACGTTGTCACAAATTCTCAGTATTATTGATGCTGAAGGTTTGCACACTTGCGGTCACGCGCAGACTAGATTCATTTGGCTTTTCTCAATTTGCTTCAATTGAGAGAAGCCAAAAGCGTTGAGTGGGCATGTGGCCACAAGTATGCAAATCCCATGCATGTGGTCACTTAGCTGCCTGCACGCATCAGGAGTACTGGGAATTCGTGACAGTGTGCGCAACTGGCAGTATGCTGTTACATATATCCCCTTTAATCATTAGCAGAAACGTTTAAGTGCTGCTCAATCTTTGCAACCTTCTCAAGAGACCTATAAAGTCCAGCTAAATATTAGGAGTCATAAATGTAAGATCCATGTTAACTCAGAAAACCCAAATAGGCCATTCTTTATGGGTTTCCTGAGACAAACAACTGCCAATGGATTGTCACTGGGACTTGGACTAAGCAGCTATTACTTCGCTTAGCACAATCCAATGTGAGCCCTATTGATCATCTAGAACGTTTCCCCATCTGTTACAATGCACATTTTTATTTCAATACTACCAACCACATGATTGGATGGATACTAATCAGCAGGTGAAGCATTCATGTGATAACCCATTGCAACCTGCACCTCCGTCATCCAACATTAGGTCAAAACTGCCTAATACTTTAACCAAAAAAGCAATAAAATGCATCCTGAGAACACGTTCATGTAACAGACCAAAAAGTTCATATTTATGTTATACTGAAAGGGAATCTGTCACTAGGTTTGTGTTATGTAATCCGAGTGCAGCTCAATCTGGAGACCGAGACCCTGATTCCAGTGATGTGTCATTATCTGGGTTCCTTGGTGTAGTTTTGATATAATCAACGTTTTCTCTGCTGCAGATATACCAGTTCTCTGAATAATGAGCTCTGTATAACCCCGCCCATATACCGGATTGGCAGCTTTCTGTATACACTGTGCATAGGCAGAAAGCTGTTAATCAATGATGAAAGGTAAACAGACTAGGATGACTACATGGCATGAGACAACCAGTCGTCTAGTGACAATATCTTGATAAAACAGTGATTATATTGAAACTACAAAAAGCAGCCCAGTTAGTGACACATCACTGGAATGAGGGTCTCTGTCTCTACATTATGCTGCTCTCAGATTAAATGGAAAAAACTTGCTGACAGATTCCCTCTAACTACTATGACATACTATACTACACTATTCTTAATATGCCTTGACAAACTTTAGTATTTGTTTACCAGCAGGAATTCCTTGAGGTGGATCTCAATGTTCTTGTGGTAGATGGTAAAAAAGGCAGCAGATACCTGAATGATAGCCTTGGCCAGACAATGGATATTGTTATTATAACCTACAAAAAAAATCACAGCTCCATGAGTATTTGCTTTGACAATGACTACTATAGCCTATATGTATTTGTAGCATTAACAATGGACACGTGCAGACACATTACAATGGCCAATGTAAGCATGTTAGGAGAATTATTCTCACCATCGTTCTGAATGTTGTAAATAGAAAGGGAATCAGAAGCTAGGAGTGGGAGGGAGACGGCGACAAACACTTGCAGAAGACAAGCCAACTTGTATTCTTCCTCCAGGGATGAGCTTTCTGCCAAAAAAAGAAGGTACATACAATATAGCATCAAGGAAACTGCAGAACACATAGAAAAAGAAATTAAAAAAACCAGCACGTGTTAATAGAACTACTGAATTTATAAGAACAGCCCTTTTTGTTGGAGTCGGCGCTTCCACGTTGCGACCACGTGCTGTGATGTTACAAAATCGCAGCAAAAACATTGTAGTTCGACCACAAAAAAATAGCACTGGGTGCAATGTGTGAATACGGCCAGATAACCTCTTTCCCAAAAAAGTATTTGCAACCCCAATCAGTGCCAATCAAAAACTTTAAGGGGTATTCCCACCTCCAAGATCCTATCCCAATATGTGGCAAGTGTAATGATTAATAGTAATATTAGCAAATACCTTCAATTAGGAATGTATAGTGATTCTGATTCACTATGTCTCTTTCCTCATGCGCAGGCACTGCAGGACCTTATGTATCCATGGTTACGCCCACTGATATAGTGGCAGTTAGCTAGCTAGCTGCTAGTGGTCGTAACCATGGATACCTAAGGTCCTGCATTGCCTGCACATGAGAAAAGAGACATCAGGAAAACTAGACTACATGTCTAATTAGACCTATTTGCCAATATTATTATTATTATTACATCTACTGCATATTGGGATAGGATCTTGGCAATGGGAATACCCCTTTAAGTCTCAAAAATCAAGACATCACACAGATATGTCTTCTGAAAGATAAAAAAAAAAAAATTATGTCTTTCAGAAGCAGTTATGGAAAAACAAAAGTGATAAAATAAAAATAATAGCCACTCAGGTAAAGGTAACTATTCAAAACACAGATTTTTGCATATAATTTACACACCATAATTTAATGATGTACTAAGGCCCAGATCAATTTGTCGAGGAGTTTACTACAGTTTTGTGACGCAAAACTCACTGTAATGTTGCAAACTTTTGGTGCAGCTCCAAATTGCACAAAAATTTTGCAACTTTTTTTTGTTTTTGTTTTTTTGTTAAAGAAGGTAGAGAAAACTGGAGCGAGACAGAGGGTGGTAAAGTCCACCATCAAATTCATCAGAATTACTACACCAGAAATGTACGGTAGCCCCTGACTCAAATAATATTTCTGGCGAGGAGCATGCAGGTTATAAGATGTGCCAGCTTCATAAAAAGGGTGTGAACTTGTTATGAATTTGGTACGTATTATGCCAAATATATCTTTCTTTAAAGGGGTTGGCCACTACCTTTTTATTGATGGCCTATCAATAGCTGATCGGTGGGGGGCACAACAACCTCTGACGATCAGCTAAACCAGTGATGGAAGCGGCTGGAAGTTCTCAGATGCTGCAGAACACAGAAGCTCTGTCATTTCTATAGGGGCCGCGGTGGGGTACTGCAGATCTATGCCCTAAACAAATAACTAGGGGGAGGATCTGTAGCACCAGGCTGCGCCCACTATAGAGTGGTGGAGCTGGTGTGTTCTGGCAATATCCGAGAACTGGCACTGGTAACTGCTGATCGGTGGGAGAACCTGGTGTCACACACCCACCGATCAGCTATTGATATGCCATCAATAAAAAAGTAGCTTCTTTAACACTGGTGTGCAAAGCTCCCTTCTTAATGAATTGGGGCCTAAATGTTTATACAGACAGTTTTAAGGTTACCTGTTTTCATCTTTGACAAGGCTGCCACCAGGCTAGGATCAACATCACATGGGATACCCGCCGACGTTGCCAACTCAAAAATACTGAGGGTGACCTGGGAGATGGAAGGCACCATTTTACTGACGTATACTGACATGTTCCGATGTCTCACTAGTTAATAAAGCAGCATTCATATTTCCAAGGTCGAAAACAAATAAATAAAATACATATTGAAAAAGTGCTTTGCCCCAGGGGGCTGCGAACTAATTGCCTAGTGGTAACTGCTGTAGACAGCTGGGGATGGAAAATCCTACTGTGCTATTGTTTATGCTCAAACATATAATAGGCTGGAATAACATGAGCGTCGGTAAAACAGGTCAGTCGTAATGTGCCACATGGGGTTATTTTTTTCCTACTGCCTAGTGGAAAATTAGTTCATTACTAGTAACCGCCAGCCCACATTTAATTACCCATTAATTCCTTATGACTGCGTATTTGTTTCTTTGTCCCTAAAGCAGTGATGCTGCAGAGCTATGGCATAACGGACAAATAATGAAAAATAAGTGCGCTTTTCCAAGCAAATAGTTATTTTCTGTTTTATATCTGGTAATAGTATAATAGTATTGTGTGTTGTTTTACAAGTACGTGGGATCTAAAACAAAGCTACTTGCACTGCTGCAACAAAACAATACATTGAGCAGAAAGGCACATTGAATAAGAAAATATAAGAAAAGCTGTCACCTTAAAAGAGTTTAAAGGAATGTCATCATAAAATGACCTATTGCCTAAATCAGGTTCTTGTGTCACCATGGGTGGCACCATAATAACACCTCAGTAGCAGGCACCCTGTCTGGGTGTTATGTTTGACACCAATCTCTCCTTCACCTCCCATATACAATCTCTTGTCCGCTTGTGCCACTTACACCTAAAGAACATCTCTAGAATCCGCCCTTTTCTCACCATGGAAACAACAAAAACCCTCACTGTTGCCCTGATCCACTCCCGCCTGGACTACTGTAACGCTCTATTAATTGGCCTCCCCCTTACATGTCTTTCCCCTCTCCAGTCCATCCTTAATGCAGCAGCCAGGGTCATCCACCTTTCTAATTGTTACTTGGACGCATCCGCTCTTGGACAGTCGTTACACTGGCTGCCCATTCATTACAGGATACAATTCAAAGTACTTGTTCTCACCCACAAAGCTCTCCACAGTGCGGCACCCCCTTACATCTCCTCCCTCATTTCCATCTATCAGCCTAGCTGATCATTGCGCTCTGTAAACAACTTTCAACTAACCTCTGCACTATTCCATACCTCCCACTCCAAGAATTCTTCGCGCTGCGCCAATCCTCTGGAATGCTCTACCCCAAGAAATTAGGACCAGCCACAACTTGCACAGTTTTATGCACTCCCTGAAAACACATTTGTTCAGAGCGGCCTATCACGTTCCCTAATCAAAGTCATTTTATGTGTGTGTGTGTAGCCCATTCACTATCTCCATCTATCCCGCACCCCCTGAAGATGGCTGGGCCTTCACTATAAATACATCATTGTAAATACACATCTGTACTTTGTATCTCCCCCACCTCATTGTAGATTGTAAGCTCTCATGAGCAGGGTTGTTTTATTTTGCTTTAATCGTATATTATTGTTAACGTTGTTACTTATGAAAAGCGCTGTGGAAAATGTTTACTATATAAATAGAGATTATTATTATTATTATTATAATACCCCTTTAAGACACATGAAAAGATGAAAAGAGCCTGAAACTTTAAAGGTATGTGCACCCGGTCAGTAAACGATGCAGGTTGGCACTGCATATACTTCCGCAGCGTTCAACCTGCAGCGGCCAGATGGTACAGCATAGTAAATGGGATTTCAAGAAATCCAATGCCCACTATGCGTGCACAGACACCTGCGACTTCCCTGCGGAGACAGACATGCGGTGCGTCTCTCCAGACTGCATTATGTTTACTTATCTTGCGGAGACACAAAGTCTCCGCAAGATAAATGTCACCCGTAGAATGTATTGGATGCGGTGATTCCGCATGGTTCAATGAACACATGTGGATTCATATGCGTCCAATAGCCATCAGCGCTTTGGACGCAGCAGACATGTGATCGTCTGCGCATACCCTAAGAGATGACAACTGAGAGAACTGTGATTAAGAGATTGTCCTTTTGGAGAGACAAACTATAATAGCGGTATGAGACTGCGTGAGATAACATGGTGTTGTTGTGGCCTGTGAAGAGAGCAGATGCCTGACCAGTAGGATTGTATAAACATTGCTTTTATTCTGTTTGATTCATCCTTTCATATAATCAAAATATATTGTGTACCTACATGATGCATCTACAGATGAATCCCGTAAAGTTTGACTGTAAATCTATTTGCTCTTTGTCTTCTTTATTTAAGAAAAAAACATTTTAGAAAAACCCACACTGCAAGGTAACATTTTGATTTTTGCAATAGGACGGCTCCCATTCATTTTACAAGATTTACATACAGTCAGGAGCGTAGCTAGTGACCGACATCTCATTAATGTAACCTGTGCAGCTGCACAGGAGCCCAAAGAGTAAAGAGGGTCCACTGCCATGTCCAAAATGTCTGAGTCCGCTCCTGCTCCAGACTATAGCATCTGATATGGGACACCGGATTGCAGGGGAGTTCCAGAACAACAGCAAAAACAAAAAAGTCCTGCAGCTGCTCTGCGGTAGTAAGTATCCCTACAGGAAGCAGTGCATCCACTGTCTGGAGAGGCGCGGAGCTCTGATCCAATCTACTTAAGATTGGAGCAGTAGAGCAGAGCATCATGCCTTTCTACTTAAGGAGCAGCTGCGGGGACACAAACATAATCTACGAGCATGCCCAAGATACTCGGAGGACACCCGAGCATGCTTGGAAAACTCAAGTAACGAGCACACTCGCTCATCACTAATCACTATGTTTTCATATAAAGATAACAGGAATTTTGAACAAGCATGACTCAAGTGAAAACTGCCATGGTGGGGCCCAATGGCTTGTAATTTTGTAGGACTGATAATAGGACAAGAGCTGACAGGTATGGGGAAGGGGGTGGGAAGTGAGCAGCTAAAAGCGCTATAGAAATTAATAGGCTAATGAAAGGTGGCTGGGATGTCAGGAATTTTCACAGCCTGGAATGTAGCTACTACTCGTACTTCAAGCTCTGGTGGTCAAGTTCCTTGGTTTCCAGCTGTACACTATGTAAGATAAAATTTCTCATTGCAGGAGAATGACAGCACATAGAAAAAGCAAGGCAATTTCAAGCTTGCTATCATGACTCTGTTGTCGGGTGTCTCGGGACCAGGGGATCCTTCCCATTCCCTACCTCTAGGGGTGCCCTAGCTCAATCTGTTCAAGGATTACTTCTAATGGTGAAGACACCAGGACCATGTACCTTGCCTTAGTTCCTGAATCCACCCTCAGTCTGTACCCTTCCCCCACCCAGGGAAGAGGGGAGTAGTAGTGTGCCATAATACACCTAACAAGATAATATGAACAGGGCTAATGGAAAATACCAAACATACAAATATACTCACACATACAACAGAGGAATGCACCGGGGAGTGGAGGATGGGATTAAACCAAATAAGGAGAAGAAAGGGAATTATTAAATCAAAACCAAGCAACAGTCACAGATAAATCCACCAAACACCTTTCTCCAATAATAACCAACAACAACCTCCAGCCATGCAGGATAAGCTAGTTATGACAATGAGTGCTAGCCAGGTCCCAGATTATATAGGAGATGGGATTAGATTAAAGAAATTTATACCGTTTAATATGAAGGTGAAGTGCTTCTAATCAGTGCAGGAGTAGGAGAAATCAGACGCTGATGTCTTTTGGCTCCTCTCAGATGCGGTAAACCTGTGACAGTACCCCCCCTTCTATGAGGGACTTCCGGAACCTCAGAATCATCTTTATCAGGGTGTGCCACGTGAAAAGAACGGATCAGCCTGGCTGCATGGATGTCAGATGCTGGTACCCACATCCTCTCTTCAGGACTGTATCCCTTCCAGTGCAGGAGCAGGAGAAATCATACGCTGTGGTATTATGGTTCCTCTCTGCAGTGGTAACCCCATGACACTTGCTTAATTTTGTGCTTTTTAACTAACTATATCAATTTCAGAACATAAGAACACCCCTCTAAACCTAAGGTGCGCAGTTAAAATATCAAAAAGTTTACATATGGATTCGACTAATCAATCCTCCCGCTATGATATACAGAAGTAACATTTGTAATGCTGGACTTTACCATAGGTTTAACACTATGTGACGGATGTACTATATACTTCCATTGATTTCTCCAGTAGTTACTACTCCATCTTAAAAGAGACTTCACTCAGCTCCAGGAGGAAGCTCGTTGATGTGTCCTGTCAGTTATTACTTAATACTCTCCCTATAAACTTGAGAAAAAAGGCTGCCAGTGCACATCTTCACTAGGGAACCTCTCCTCAAAGAAGCTCAGCATAAGACAAGACAAGCTGTTTAGTATTCCTCCAAATTCTAGCCATTGACAAGACATGTCTGCTATCTCTTAGTTACGTCAAGTTTTCTCTCAGTGCAACGCATCGCCAGGCATCACGCAGCATGGTATCACACAATGCAGACTCCACAGACACAATCTGTATGATGTTGCTGCCAAAAGATAGAGGTCTGGACAGTACAACTGCGGACAGTGTAAAATGTACTTTTATAGTTACAAATTTGGTAAGCGTCACTACATGTTTTCTCTAATTAATGTGCAATGATTTAAGTTCAAATGCTAACTTCTATTTGGGGCCTTTGTTACAACTGTCTTTATACAATAAGTTCTGTTTAGCTTTTTAATTAGCTAAATGTCTATGCAAAAAAATGAAAACGTTGTATAGCTTTGGAGGGAGTCAAGGATAATTTCCCCAAATCTATATTCTCGCAGTGTCTCGCTGTTTTTTCATTATCTCTTTACATCTTCACATTACTCATTGGAATAATTTTGCATCACATTATTTTTAAGACATTTCAGTGTCATCTTCTATGTATTTGCTGATATTTTATAGTCAGATACTGTGCTTAATCCACATTATGCTTGTGATCATGTTGTATAACAATTTGACCTTGGACGAGTTGCCTAACATCTAATTTCATTAAACAAAAAGGCATTTAATTGTTTGTAGCAGTTAAAGTGAATGTCCACCAGATCCCCTTTGCATGATGGATCATGCACAACGCCATATTAGACCTGTTTCACGCGTCCTGATATTTCCGGTACCGTAAAAACAGTATCGGAGATATCTGTGTGTGTGTGTAATACTTGAGGCACACGTGTGCCGCATCAGTACCACACACTGGCACATGGGAAGCATTGGTACAGTAAGCACTGTTTTACGGCGCAAGATGCTGAAGGCTGCTAGCATCATTCTCCCCTGCAACCCTCAGCTGTCAGCTTCAGCAAGGCTGGTTATAAGAATAGAAGGGTCACCATCCTGTTTTTTAAATTATTTAAATCAATAATTTAAAGAAATGGCATGGGGTCCTCCCATTTGTGACAACCAGCCAAGCTAAAGCTGACAGCTGGGGCTGGTATTCTCAAGCTGGTTAGGGGCCATGGATATTGACCCCCCTCAGCCTAAAAATAGCAGCCTGCAGCCGCCCAGAAAAGACACATCTATTGGAAGCATCAATTCTGGCGCTTTTCCAGGCTCTTCCCACTTGCCCTGTAGCGGTAGCAAGTAAGGTTCATATTTGTGAGGTTGATGTCACCTTTGTATTGTCTGGTGACATCAAGCCTATGGCTTAGTAATGGAGAGGAGTCTATAAGACACCCATCAATTACTAATCCTATAGTTATATGGTAAATAAAGACAGCCAGAATAAAGTCTTTTATTTGAAATAAAGAAATTCTCACGGTGATCTGCGGTGAACTGAGTTGAACAGTATTTCCCTGTATGACATCAATATTATACAAGGAATTGGACACTGTGTGCGTAAATACGTTATTGAACTGTATTTGGTGTGTGTTTTCTTTTCTACGCTTCTACGATTAGCCTGAGAATTAATAAAATGCTGCTTCACATCTGCACAAAAAATTTATGAAATAGGTGAAACACAGAAAAAACACAGCAAAAACACAAAAGTCAAAAAGATTGCTATTGCGTATTTTGCATCACAAAAAAACAGCATTTACACTATGTGTGAATACGACCTTAAAATTAATGAGTCCTCAGAAAATAACCCATTGTTCAAGTCACATTTTTATGAGTAAAATTTTTTTTTATTTTTAAGAAAAAAATTAAGTTTACACTCACTTTAAAGATCTGCAGAAAAATAGAGCTCCTAAAGCTACTATATATATATATATATATATCATTAAAAAATGACTCAGCACACGCAGTTTTGGTGTTAACCCCTTTACTCCCAAAGGTGGTGTCACGCCGTTAACGGCGATAAAGGGGCAGGATGGCGTACTGGGACCCGCACCTGTCCCTGCCACTATAATGGGGCCCTGACTTTCCTTATCTCAGGGATACCTATGATGGTTAGGAGGTCTGAGCCGCCAGCGTATCCCTGTCTCCTGTGCAGGCCCTATCAATGGCCCCCTCACCCCCCAAAGGAGGTGGACTGCACCAGTGTATAAATTCAACAATAAACAGGGTATACAGACAAGGCAACTAAAAGTCTCAAACTCACCAAATGCTCACACAACCACAGAAGTAACACATAGAAGGAAAGAGAAGGAAAAAACTAGGAAGGAAAACAGGTTTAACACGCAACCAAAACAGCAGACACCAATCTCTGTAAATAAACCTCCAAGCTCCTAATACACCACGCTCCTTCAACCTCCAAGCCAGGCAGCTGAACTGATCACTGACAATAGCTGAAGTCAAGGCTGGGTCTATATAGAGGAGGAGATTACAAAATCACCTTCAGCTGAGAGACCCAGCTCACAGCAACTCAGCAACAAGATTAACTCCTGCACTGCTGGCACAAAGCAGCCAGGTCAGAATACAGGAGAAGAGCTTCTGTTCACTGTGTGTGAACGAGGCCCAGAGCGCTGCGGTTCTCTGGAACCTCTCTGTCGCGGTAGTCCCGTGACAGGTGGTTTGCACGTTAATGACCGGGCCAATTTTTACAATTCTGACCACTGTCCATTTATGAGGTTATGACTCTGGAATGCTTCAACGGATCCCAGTGATTCTGACATTGTTTTCTCATAACATATTGTACTTCATGATAGTGGTAAAATTTATTTGATATTACCTGCATTTATTTGTGAAAAAAACGAAAATTTTGAAAATTTTGCAATTTTCCAACTTTGAATTTTTATGCAATTAAATCACAGAGATATGTCACACAAAATACTTAATAAGTGACATTTCCCACATGTCTACTTTACATCAGTACGATTTTGGAACCAAAATATTTTTTGTTAGAAAGTTATAAGGGTTAAAAGTTGACCAGCAATTTCTCATTTTTACAACACCATTTTTTTTTAGGGACCACATCTCATTTGAAGTCATTTTGAGAGGTCTATATGATAGAAAATACCCAAGTTTGACACCATTCTAAAAACTGCACCCCTCAAGGTGCTCAAAACCACATTCAAGAAGTTTATTAACCCTTCAGGTGTTTCACAGGAATTTTTGGAATGTTTAAATAAAAATGAACATTTATCTTTTTTTTCACAAAAAATTTAATTCAGCTCCAATTTGTTTTATTTTACCAAGGGTAACAGGAGAAAATGGACCCCAAAAATTGTTGCACAATTTGTCCTGAGTACGCCGATACCCCATATGTGGGGGTAAACCACTGTTTCGGTGCATGGCAGAGCTCGGAAGCGAAGGAGCGCCATTTGACTTTTCAAGCAAAATTGACTGGAATTGAGATGGGATGCCATGTTGCGTTTGGAGAGCCCCTGATGTGCCTAAACATTGAAACCCCCCACAAGTGACACCATTTTGGAAAGTAGACCCCCTAAGCAACTTATATAGATGTGTTTTGAGCACTTTGACCCATTAAGTGATTCACAGTTTATAATGCAGTGTTAAGGACTGGCGGAACGCACCAAGTACAAGATGAAATGACACTAGGTGCGTTCGCAGTCCGAGGTCCACCGTGCAGGTAAAAACCCTGCTGCTAGTAAGACGGACTATATGGTGGTACTATAAGAATACACGCACGGGTTAATTTCACCCTGCGTGAAGGAAGCGATCCTGTTGCGTCACAGGACCGCGGTACCGCACATAGAGCGCGAGCAAAAAGTCAGCGAACTCAACCCCAACTAGGATTGAAGTCCGATTAGACACTTGCTGGCACAACACCGCAACTGGGTGTGTAAGGAAACTAAATAATAATATAAAGGCACAAGAGTGCGTGCGGTGCCGCACTGACGGACGCCACTAACCACCCAGGCTTGGGTCAGGAAAGTGCAGAGCAAGCGCACGGCGCCGTACAGGCGGACACAGCAACTGGTAGCTGTTATGTGTGTTACGTGCTGTTGGATAAGTCGGGCGCTAGATAGCAAACATACACCTTCCGCGAACAATCATTCAATAGGGAGGGTTATTTAAAGAGCGACTTTCACTCACAACACACATATTTACAAGACAATACTAGCGCATGGCCGTGCGGTCATGCGCAGTTTATATAGCTTCAGCACAGGAAACAGCTACAGAAGTTTTGCCCTTTCAGGACCTGCCAAAAGGACCAATGGGATGTGCTGCAGTACCTGAGCATGTGACCCTCGATCTCCAACGGGAGATCCTGCCCTGGGCATGCTCAGACAGAGAAAAGCAGGACTTAGATCCAGAAATGTCCACTCACCGCTGCCCAGCACTGGCTTCAATGGCAGAAGCAGGAAAAGCAGCAGTAACTCTTCGCACAGAGTCAGACTGAGCGAGACGCTGGGATCGACGTCCCTGCTGAGCAGACTCCACTGCAGCTGGAGAAGAATGGGAGACCGCAGCGGAGACGGATCGAGATTCCCCCTGTGCAGCAGAGGAAACTCAACTCCTAACATTACCCCCCTCCTAGGGCCCCCCTCCTTGGGCCTCGCTACGTTCGAAGGCAGCAATGAGCTGCGGGGCCCGAATGTGCTCAACAGGCTCCCAGGACCTGTCCTCGGGGCCATAACCCTTCCAGTCTACCAAATAAAATTTTTTGCCACGTACCACCTTGAACCCCAAAATAGCGTTCACCTCATAATCGTCTGTAGACGAACCCGATGTCCCAGCAGATGACTCGGAAAACCGGGACATATACACGGGTTTCAAGAGGGACACATGAAAGGTGTCGGTGATACCCAGGCGTGGCGGAAGGGCCAAACGATAGACCACAGGATTAACCTGCTCGAGGACCTTGAATGGACCCAAGTAGCGAGGAGCAAATTTAGTGGACTCAACTCGCAGCCTGATGTTACGGGCGGAGAGCCACACCAAGTCGCCAGGAGCAAAGGTCGGAGCGGGGCGCCGATGAGCATCGGCGGAGGACCTCATTCTCTCCTTAGAGGCCCGAATGGCATCCTGAGTGCGGTCCCAAATATCCCGTGCCTCCACAGCCCAGTCTGCCACCCTGGAGTCGGCGGAAGACACGGGCATAGGCACAGGTACCCGTGGATGCTGACCATAGTTGAGGAGGAATGGGGTTTGTCCAGTGGAGTCAGCTACGGCATTGTTCAGTGCAAACTCTGCCCATGATAGCAAGGATGCCCAGTCATCCTGCCTGGCTGAAACAAAATGTCGCAGGTATGTGACCAAGGTCTGGTTGGCCCTCTCTACCAACCCATTCGTCTCGGGATGATAAGCGGAAGAGAGATTCAACTCAATACTGAGAAGACGACAAAGCTCTCTCCAGAACCGAGACGCAAACTGGGGACCCCGGTCACTGACAATTTTGTCAGGCATACCATGTAGGTGGAAGATGTGTTTAATGAACAACGCTGCCAAGGCCCGTGCAGAAGGTAACCGTGGTAGCGGCACCAAATGCACCATTTTTGAGAAATGATCAGTGATGACCCAAATGATGGTACAGAAGCGAGACTTGGGTAAACCCACAACAAAGTTCATCCCGACCATCTCCCAGGGCCTATCTGCCACCGGCAAGGGATAGAGAAACCCAGCTGGCCTTTGACGCAGAGATTTATTTTTGGCGCAGGAAACACACGCCAGAATATAATCCCTGACATCTCGGACCATATGTGGCCACCAGTACGTCCTCGCCAGTAGCTCAGATGTCCTCTTTGTCCCAAAGTGTCCACCCACCCTGGACGAATGAGCCCAAGAGAGAACCTCCGATCGCAAATTAATGGGCACAAAAGTCTTGCCCGGAGGCACAGACTCTAGCGAAACCGGCGCTACGGTTCTCAGGCTCTCGGAAGGGACAATAAGCCGAGGCTCTTCTTCCTCCTCCTCAGTTGACATAAGGGAGCGAGAGAGAGCGTCAGCACGGATATTCTTCTCCCCGGCGAGATAATGAAGGTAAAAGTGGAACCGGGAGAAGAACAGGGACCATCTGGCCTGGCGAGAATTTAGCCGCTGGGCTGTTTGCAAATAGACCAAATTTTTGTGGTCCGTGTAAACTTGGAATGGAAACCGCGCACCTTCCAGAAGGTGTCTCCACTCCGAAAAGGCCAACTTCATTGCTAGCAACTCCCTGTCCCCGATGGAGTAGTTTCTCTCCGCTGGCGTGAAGGTCTTAGAGAAGAAGAAGCATGGATGCTTCCGACCTTGAGCATCCTTTTGATAGAGGACTGCTCCAGCACCAACGGACGAGGCATCCACCTCCATTAGGAATGGCTTATCCACATCGGGACGATGTAAGATGGGAGCGCTAGCAAAGTGGGACTTAATAGAAGTGAAGGCCTTGGAGACCTCTTCCGACCACAATTTGGGATTCGCTCCCTTCTTGGTGAGGGCTACCAAGGGAGCTACCAGAGTTGAGAAGTGGGGAATGAACTGGCGGTAATAGTTTATGAACCCCATAAAGCGCTGCACCGCTTTAAGAGAATGGGGCTCTTGCCAGTCCATCACAGCCTGTAGTTTGGCAGGATCCATAGCCAATCCCTGGGCGGAGATGATATAGCCCAGGAAAGGTAAGGACTCCTGCTCAAACACACACTTCTCCAACTTTGCATAAAGAGAGTTTGCCCGTAGGAGGTCGAAGACTCTGACAACATCTCTCCGGTGGGAGTCAATATCTGGAGAAAAGATGAGAATATCATCCAGATAGACTACAACCGAGGTGGAAAGCATATCCCGGAAGATGTCGTTGACAAAGTCTTGGAAAACGGCAGGTGCATTACAGAGCCCGAAGGGCATCACCAGATACTCATAGTGACCATCTCTGGTGTTAAATGCCGTTTTCCATTCGTCCCCCTCACGGATGCGAATCAGGTTATAAGCACCCCGCAGATCTAGTTTAGTAAACACTCTAGCTCCCCGAAGCCTATCGAAAAGCTCAGATATCAAAGGCAAAGGGTACTTGTTCTTAACTGTGATAGCATTAAGACCCCTGCAGTCTATGCATGGACGTAGTTCTCCGTTCTTCTTCTGCACGAAAAAGAACCCTGCCCCAGCAGGTGACACTGACTTCCTGATGAACCCTCTTGCCAGATTCTCTTGAATGTACTGAGACATTGCCTCCATTTCCGGGAGAGATAATGGATAGACTCGACCCCGGGGAGGCTCAGCACCAGGCAAGAGATCAATAGGACAGTCATAGGGGCGATGGGGCGGAAGGGTCTCCGCTGCCTTTTTGGAGAACACGTCTGCATAAGACCAATATTGCTTGGGGAGAGAGGAAAGATCTGCGGGTACCTCTGTAGTAGCAACCTGAACGCACTCTCGATGACACCTGTTCCCACAAGATTCACCCCATCCCAGAATTCTGCCTGAGGACCACTCGATGTGAGGAGAGTGGTACCGTAACCAAGGTATCCCCAAGAGAACCTCATCAATTCCCTCAGGAATGACGAGTAGAGATATAATCTCCTGATGAGATGGTGACATGGACAGAGTAAAAGGGATAGTTTGATGTGTAATCTGTGCGGGCAGTGTCGACCCATTCACCACTCGTACCGTTACTGGTTGAGATAGCATGACCAGAGGAATTGCGTGACGTTGGGCGAAGGCTGAAGACATAAAATTGCCCTCCGCCCCAGAATCCACGCAGAGTTCTACCGAGTGAGCGGATGAGCCCAATGTTATTGTCCCCTTAAAGGACAATTTGGAGGCAAACGTCGCCGTATCTAGTGCACCTCCACCAACTACCACTAGACGCTGACGTTTCCTCGACCGCTGGAGACATCTGGGGGCAAGATGTCCTGTCTGTTGGCAAAGATGACAAATCTGGAGTGCACGAGCGGTCCGGGACTTAGATCCCGCTCGTGACTCTACCACAGGCTCATGGGGCTCAGGAGCCTGGTCTGGAGATTCCAAAGGTTTGGCGAAGGTGGGAGCCAGCCGAAACCTCTGCCTACACTGGGCTCGCTCTAACCTCCGCTCGTGAAAACGGAGATCAATATGAGTGGATAGAGTTATTAATTCCTCCAGTGTGGCGGGAATCTCCCTATTGGCCAGGGCGTCCTTAACGTGGTCAGCCAGCCCCCCCCAAAATATTGGAATGAGGGCTTTATCCGACCACTCCAGCTCAGATGCTAAGGTGCGGAAGTGAACGGCAAAATGACTGACCAAGGACGAGCCCTGAGTCAATGCCAACAATTGGAGCGCCGTATCATGGGTGACACGAGGTCCTAAAAAGACCTGTTTCAGAGTGCTCAGAAACAACGGAGCACTCTGCACCACATGATCGCTACGCTTCCATAGCGGCGTAGCCCACTGCAACGCCCTGTCCGATAGAAGAGACACTATAAATCCCACCTTAGCCCGCTCTGTAGGGAAACGAGAGGCCAGAAGCTCGAGATGGATAGAGCACTGACTCACGAAACCCCTACAAGACTTACTGTCACCAGAGAATTTCTCTGGAAGCGGGAGGCGAGTTAGAGTCGGGACAGGAGCGGCAGTGGACAAGGTGGCTGCAGCAACACTAGCAGCCTGAGCAGTGACATCCACAGCTGAGGTTGAACGCTCAAGAGCCGCCAACCTTCCCTCCAGCTGCTGGATGTACCGCTGTGAACGCTGATCGTCCATCATTTACTAGCCAGACCTTTGCGCTAGTATTATGTTAAGGACTGGCGGAACGCACCAAGTACAAGATGAAATGGAACTAGGTGCGTTCGCAGTCCGAGGTCCACCGTGCAGGTAAAAACCCTGCTGCTAGTAAGACGGATTATATGGTGGTACTATAAGAATACACGCACGGGTTAACTTCACCCTGCGTGAAGGAAGCGATCCTGTTGCGTCACAGGACCGCGGTACCGCACATAGAGCGCGAGCAAAAAGTCAGCGAACTCAACCCCAACTAGGATTGAAGTCCGATTAGACACTTGCTGGCACAACACCGCAACTGGGTGTGTAAGGAAACTAAATAATAATATAAAGGCACAAGAGTGCGTGCGGTGCCGCACTGACGGATGCCACTAACCACCCAGGCTTGGGTCAGGAAAGCGCAGAGCAAGCGCACGGCGCCGTACAGGCGGACACAGCAACTGGTAGCTGTAATGTGTGTTACGTGCTGTTGGATAAGTCGGGCGCTAGATAGCAAACATACACCTTGCGCGAACAATCATTCAATAGGGAGGGTTATATAAAGAGCGACTTTCACTCACAACACACATATTTACAAGACAATACTAGAGCATGGCCGTGCGGTCATGCGCAGTTTATATAGCTGCAGCACAGGAAACAGCTACAGAAGTTTTGCCCTTTCAGGACCTGCCAAAAGGACCAATGGGATGTGCTGCAGTACCTGAGCATGTGACCCTCGATCTCCAACGGGAGATCCTGCCCTGGGCATGCTCAGACAGAGAAAAGCGGGACTTAGATCCAGAAACGTCCACTCACCGCTGCCCAGCACTGGCTTCAATGGCAGAAGCAGGAAAAGCAGCAGTAACTCTTCGCACAGAGTCAGACTGAGCGAGACGCTGGGTTCGACGTCCCTGCTGAGCAGACGCCACTGCGGCTGGAGAAGAATGGGAGACCGCAGCGGAGACGGATCGAGATTCCCCCTGTGCAGCAGAGGAAACTCGACTCCTAACATGCAGAGCCGTAAAAATAAAAAATCATATTTTTCACAAAAATGATCTTTTCGCCCCCAATTTTTTATTTTCCCAAGGGTAAGAGAATAAATTGGACCCCAAAAGTTGTTTTACAATTTGTCCTGAGTATGCTGATACCCCATATGTTGGGGTAAACCACTGTTTGGGCGCATGGGAGAGCTCGGAAGGGAAGGAGCGCCATTTCTGTTTTCAATGCAAAATTGACTGGAATTGAGATGGGATGCCATGTTGCGTTTAGAGAGCCACTGATGTGCTTAAACATTGAAACCCCCCACAAGTGACACCATTTTGGAAAGTAGACCCCCTAAGGAACTCATCTAGATGTGTTGTGAGAGCTTTAAACCCCCAAGTGTTTCACTACAGTTTATAACGCAGAGCCATGAAAATAAAAAAAAAAAAAATTTCCACAAAAATTATATTTTAGCCCCCTGTTTTGCATTTTCCCAAGGGTAACAGGAGAAATTGGACCCCAAAAGTTGTTGTCCAATTTGTCATGAGTATGCTGATACCCCATATGTGGGGGGGAACCACCATTTGAGCGCATGGCAGAGCTCGGAAGAGGAGGGTTATTTGGAATGCCGACTTAGATCGATTAGTCTGCAGGCGTCACATTGCGTTTGCAGAGCCCCTAATGTACCTAAACAGTAGAAACCCCCCACAAGTGGCCCCATATTGGAAACTAGAGCCCCCAAAGAACTTATCTAGATGTGTTGTGAGAACTTTGAACCCCCAAGTGTTTCACTACAGTTTATAACGCAGAGCCGTGAAAATAAAAAATATTTGTTTTTCCACAAAAATTATATTTAGCCCCCAGTTTTGTATTTTCTCAAGGGTAACAGGAGAAATTAGACCCCAAAAGTTGTTGTCCAATGTGTCCTGAGTACTCTGATACCCCATATGTGGGGGGAACCACCGTTTGAGCGCATGGCAGAGCTCGGAAGGGAAGGAGTGTCATTTGGAATGCAGACTTAGATGGATTGGTCTGCAGGTGTCACATTGCGTTTGCAGAGCCCCAGATGTAACTAAACAATAGAAACCTCTCACAAGTGACCGCATATTGGAAACTAGACCCCCCCAAGGAACTTATCTAGATGTTTTGCAAAAAAGAAAAAAAAGAGAGCATGAACCGCACATCCCAAAATCATACGTTGATCTAAAGCCGCTAGACAAAAATTAATATAACTGAATATGAGGTTTTCAGTTTAACATTCTGATCAGACTGTATGAAGCCCACTGCCACTTCACGGCAAACCTCGTAGTGGGTCCTATCGCCCTAATGGAGCGGAGCCGTGCGGCGCCCACCGCCACAGCGGCCATGCACCAGCAGGGCGGACGGCCTGTTGCCCCACAGCACCCATGCTGCAAGACTGAGTCCCCAAGACTCCAGACCGCGCCGCCCCACCAGCACAAAGCCACAGCAACAATGGCCGCCACACACCACCAACACCAAAATGAAAGGAGCACTTAAACTCACCTTCCTCCAGCTCTTCAGTGAGAGCCAAAATGGGCTAGACCCCTTACTTTGCAGTCTCCTGCTAATTAATATCACCTGTGCCAAATGGGAGGAGTGCTGGTCCAAGAAGAAGACTAGAACATGCTTTGCAACAAAGAAAAAAAAGAGCATGAACTGCACATCCCAAAATCATACGTTGATCTAAAGCCGCTAGACAAAAATTAATATAACTGAATATGAGGTTTTCAGTTTAACATTCTGTTAAACTGAAAACCTCATGTTCAGTATATAAGCTTCTGCCTAGCGGCTTTAGATCAACGTATGATTTTGGGATGTGAGGTTCATGCTCTTTTTTTTCCTTTTTGCAAAGCATGTTCTAGTCTTCTTCTTGGACCAGCACTCCTCCCATTTGGCACAGGTGATTTTAATTAGCAGGAGAATGCAAAATTAGGGGTCTAGCCCATTTTGGCTCTCACTGAAGAGCTGGAGGAAGGTGAGTTTCTATGCTCCTTTCATTTTAGTGCTGGTGCTGTGTGGCGGCCATTGTTGCTGTGGCTTTGTTCTGGTGGGGCGGCGCGGTCTGGAGTCATGGGGGCTCAGTCTCGCAGCATGGGTGCTGTGGGGCAACAGGCCGTCTGCCCTGCTGGTGTGTGGCCGCTGTGGCGGTGGTCACCGCAGGGCTCCGCTCCGTTAGGGCGATAGGACCCACTACAAGGTTTGCCGTGGAGTGGCAGTGGGCTTCATACAGTCTGATCAGTATGTTAAACTGAAAACCTCATGTTCAGTATATAAATTTCTGCCTAGCGGCTTTAGATCAACGTATGATTTTGGGATGTGCGGTTCATGCTCTTTTTTTTCCTTTTTGCAAAGCATGTTCTAGTCTTCTTCTTGGACCAGCACTCCTCCCATTTGGCACAGGTGATTTTAATTAGCAGGAGAATGCAAAGTTAGGGGTCTAGCCCATTTTGGCTCTCACTGAAGAGCTGGAGGAAGGTGAGTTTCTATGCTCCTTTCATTTTGGTGCTGGTGCTGTGTGGCGGCCATTGTTGCTGTGGCTTTGTGCTGGTGGGGCGGCGTGGTCTGGAATCATGGGGGCTCAGTCTCGCAGCATGGGTGCTGTGGGGCAACAGGCCGTCTGCCCTGCTGGTGTGTGGCCGCTGTGGCGGTGGTCGCCGAGGGGTTCGCTCCATTAGGGCGATAGGACCCACTACGAGGTTTGCCGTGAAGTGGCAGTGGGCTTCATACAGTCTGATCAGAATGTTAAACTGAAAACCTCATGTTCAGTATATAAATTTCTGCCTAGCGGCTTTGGATCAACGTATGATTTTGGGATGTGCAGTTCATGCTCTTTTTTTTCCTTTTTGCAAAGCATGTTCTAGTCTTCTTCTTGGACCAGCACTCCTCCCATTTGGCACAGGTGATTTTAATTAGCAGGAGAATGCAAAGTTAGGGGTCTAGCCCATTTTGGCTCTCACTGAAGAGCTGGAGGAAGGTGAGTTTCAATGCTCCTTTCATTTTGGTGCTGGTGCTGTGTGGCGGCCATTGTTGCTGTGGCTTTGTGCTGGTGGGGCGGCGCTGTCTGGAGTCATGGGGGCTCAGTCTCACAGCATGGGTGCTGTGGGGCAACAGGCCGTCTGCCCTGCTGGTGTGTGGCCGCTGTGGCGGTGGTCGCCGCAGGGCTCCGCTCCGTTAGGGCGATAGGACCCACTACAAGGTTCGCCGAGGAGTGGCAGTGGGCTTCATACAGTCTGATCAGTATGTTAAACTGAAAACCTCATGTTCAGTATATAAATTTCTGCCTAGCGGCTTTAGATCAACGTATGATTTTGGGATGTGCGGTTCATGCTCTTTTTTTTCCTTTTTGCAAAGCATGTTCTAGTCTTCTTCTTGGACCAGCACTCCTCCCATTTGGCACAGGTGATTTTAATTAGCAGGAGAATGCAAAGTTAGGGGTCTAGCCCATTTTGGCTCTCACTGAAGAGCTGGAGGAAGGTGAGTTTCTATGCTCCTTTCATTTTGGTGCTGGTGCTGTGTGGCGGCCATTGTTGCTGTGGCTTTGTGCTGGTGGGGCGGCGTGGTCTGGAGTCATGGGGGCTCAGTCTCGCAGCATGGGTGCTGTGGGGCAACAGGCCGTCTGCCCTGCTGGTGTGTGGCCGCTGTGGTGGTGGTCGCCGAGGGGTTCACTCCATTAGGGCGATAGGACCCACTACGAGGTTTGCCGTGAAGTGGCAGTGGGCTTCATACAGTCTGATCAGAATGTTAAACTGAAAACCTCATGTTCAGTATATAAATTTCTGCCTAGCGGCTTTAGATCAACGTATGATTTTGGGATGTGCAGTTCATGCTCTTTTTTTTCCTTTTTGCAAAGCATGTTGTAGTCTTCTTCTTGGACCAGCACTCCTCCCATTTGGCACAGGTGATTTTAATTAGCAGGAGAATGCAAAGTTAAGGGTCTAGCCCATCTTGGCTCTCACTGAAGAGCTGGAGGAAGGTGAGTTTCAATGCTCCTTTCATTTTGGTGCTGGTGCTGTGTGGCGGCCATTGTTGCTGTGGCTTTGTGCTGGTGGGGCGGCGCGGTCTGGAATCATGGGGGCTCAGTCTCGCAGCATGGGTGCTGTGGGGCAACAGGCCATCTGCCCTGCTGGTGTGTGGCCGCTGTGGCGGTGGTCGCCGCAGGGCTCCGCTCCGTTAGGGTGATAGGACCCACTACGAGGTTTGCCGTGAAGTGGCAGTGGGCTTCATACAGTCTAATCAGAATGTTAAACTGAAAACCTCATGTTCAGTATATAAATTTCTGCCTAGCGGCTTTAGATCAATGTATGATTTTGGGATGTGCGGTTCATGCTCTTTTTTTCCTTTTTGTAAAACTTATCTAGATGTGTTGTGAGAACTTTGAACCCCCAAGTGTTTCACTACAGTTTATAACGCATAGCCGTGAAATTAAAAAATCCTTTTTTTCCACAAAAATTATTTTTTAGCCCCCAGTTTTGTATTTTTCCAAGGGTATCAGGAGAAATTGGACCCCAAAAGTTGTTGTCCAATGTATCCTGAGTATGTTGATACCCCATATGTTGGGGTAAACCCCTGTTTATGTGCACGGGAGAGCTCGGAAGGGAAGGAGCACTGTTTTACTTTTTCAACGCAGAATTGGCTGGAATAGAGATCGGACGCCATGCCGCATTTGGAGAGCCCCTGATGTGCCTAAACAGTAAAACCCCCCCAATTTTAACTGAAACCCTAATCCAAACACATCCCTAACCCTAATCCCAACGGTAACCTTAACCACACCCTTAACCTTGACACACCCCTAACCCTAATCCCAACCCTATTCCCAACCGTAAATGTAATCGAAACTCTAACCCTAACTTTAGCCCCAACCCTAACCCTAACTTTAGCCCCAACCCTAACTGTAGCCTTAAACCTAGCCCCAACCCTAGCCCTAACCCTAACGTTAGCCTTAACCCTAGCCCTAACCCTAACCTTAGCCCTAACCCTAATGGGAAAATGGAAATAAATACATTTTTTTAATTTTTTAATATTTCCCTAACTAAGTGGGTGATGAAAGGGGGTTTGATTTACTTTTATAGCAGGCTTTTTAGCGGATTTTTATGATTGGCAGCCGTCACACACTGAAAGACGCTTTTTATTGCAAAAAATATTTTTTGTGTTACCACATTTTGAGAGCTATAATTTTTCCATATTTGAGTACACAGAGTCATGTTAGGTCTTGTTTTTTGCGGGACGAGTTGGCGTTTTTATTGGTAACAGTTTCGGGCAAGTGACATTTTTTGATCACTTTTTATTCCGATTTTTGTGAGGCAGAATGACCAAAAACCAGCTATTCATGAATGTCTTTTGGGGGAGGCGTTTATACCGTTCCTTGTTTGGGAAATGGATTAAGCAGTTTTATTCTTCAGGTCAGTACGATTACAGCGATACCTCATTTATACCATTTTTTTATGTTTTGGCGCTTTTATACGATAAAAACTATTTTATAGAAACAATAATTATTTTTGCATCGCTTTATTCTGAGGACTATAACTTTTTTATTTTTTTGCTGATGATGCTGTTTGGCAGCTTGTTTTTTGCGGGACAAGATGATGTTTTCAGTGGTACCATGGTTATTTATATCTGTCTTTTTGATCGCGTGTTATTCCACTTTTTGTTTGGCGGTATGATAATAAAGCGTTGTTTTTTGCCTTATTTTTTTTTTTTTTACGTTGTTCACTTTAGGGGTTAACTAGTGGGACAGTTTTATAGGTCGGGTTGTTACGGACGCGGCGATACTAAATATGTGTACTTTTATTGTTTTTTTTATTTAGATAAAGAAATGTATTTATAGGAACAATATATATTTTTTTTAGGAATTTTTTTTAAATTTTTTTACACATGGGAGGGCATCATGTTATAGTGTAACATTGCTGATCTGACACTTTGCTGTGCACTGTGTCAGATCAGCGATCTGACGTGCACTCCTGGAGGCTTCCCGTCGCCTGCTCTGAACAGGCGCTGTGAAGCCACCTCCTTGCAGGACCCGGATGCCGTGGCCATTTTGGATCCGGGCCTGCTGCAGGGAGGAAGGAGGTAGGAGACCCTCGGAGCAACGCGATCACACTGCGTTGCTCCGGGGGTCTCAGGGAAGCACACAGGGAGCCCCATCGGTCCATGACCGCTCCTGGCACATAGTGCCGGATGTCAGCTTCGATAGTCAGCTGACACCCGGCCACAATCGGCCGCGCTCCCCCATGAGCGCGGCCAATCGCATATGACGTACTATCCCATACGGGCCTACCCCACCTCGACGGGATAGTACGTCTAATGTCAGAAAGGGGTTAAAGGGTGAACATCCATTATAGGAAAATCAATACAACTTGGCAAAACAACTTAGCAAGGTCCTTGGTGTCCTGAACTGTCACTTGACTATCTTGTGCTAAACCACCAAGACTGCCAAGTCTCCAAATAATTTTATTACTAACTTAATAAGGTTCTAAATATGGCAGAAGTAACATGCAAATCGTGATTCAGCTACCAACAAAATAGAAGGTGGAATATGTTTATAAAACTGTAAGTAGTAATAGCGGTGTATTCCTACTCTATTATGTCAGCACTCAGTCAATGTGCATGTTATTATGTTATTATTATTTATTATTATGGCGCCATTTGTTTCATGGCGCTTTACATGTGAAAAGGGGTATAAATAACAAAAAAAAAGGTACAATAATCTTGAACAACACAAGTCCCCGACTGGTACAGCAGGAGAAGGGACCCTGCCCACGAGGGCTCACAGTCAAGGTGGGTGAGGATACCGTAGGTGAGAGGAGAGCTGGTCGTGCAGCGGTATGGTGTTACTGCAGGTTGCAGGCTTGTCAGAAGAGGTAGGTCTTCAGGGTCCTAGAATAACTGATGTGCTCCTAATGACTTACGTTACTATGTGAATGAGGAAATCTACATCTCCGATACCTAACGTGACTATCACATATTCATTCTGTGAATCCTTCCTAGACCTCGCTAATCCATGAGTCAACTTGATTAGTAACAGTTAATAATTCAAAGCCTGAGTAATCCCTTTTCAATTTCACTCTTAATTTACAGGACTTCCTATAATATTTCCTTATTAACTACTGAGGAGACATTGAGCGATCTATGTAGATTATAACACTGGATAGCAAAATGTGCTCATAAATTGAAGAAAACATTAATCACAGATCTGTTCCCAATTCAAGCAAATACATTGTTATGGGATTCCTAACATTACCTCACTTACAGTTACGTCCATATATACAGTTATATGAAAAAGTTTGGGCACCCCTATTAATCTTAAACTTAATGTTTTATAAAAATTGTTTTTTCGGCAACAGCTATTTCAGTTTCATATATCTAATAACTGATGGACACAGTAATGTTTCTGCCTTGAAATGAGGTTTATTGTACTAACAGAAAATGTGCAATCTGCATTCAAACAAAATTTGACAGGTGCATAAGTATGGGCAACCCACCAGAAAAGTGACATTAATATTTAGTAGATCCTCCTTTTGCAAAAATAACAGCCTCTAGTTGCTTCCTGTAGCTTTTAATGAGTTCCTGGATCCTGGATGAAGGTATTTTTGACCATTCCTCTTTACAAAACAATTCCAGTTGAGTTAAGTTTGATGGTCGCCTAGCATGGACAGCCCTCTTCAAATGATCCCACAGATGTTCAATGATATTCAGGTCTGGGGACTGGGATGGCAATTCCAGAACAGTGTAATTGTTCCTCTGCATGAATGCCTGTGTAGATTTGGAGCGGTGTTTTGGATCATTGTCTTGCTGAAAGATCCATCCCCTGAGTAACTTCAACTTTGTCACTGATTCATGAACATTATTGTCAAGAATCTGCTGATACTGAGAGGAATCCATGCGTCCCTCAACTTTAGCAAGATTCCCGGTGCCAACATTGGCCACACAGCCCCAAAGCATGATGGAACCTCCACCAAATTTTACTGTGGGTAGCAAGTGTTTTTCTTGGAATGCTGTGTTTTTTGGCCGCCATGCATAATGCCTTTTCGTATGACCAAACAACTCAATCTTGGTTTCATCAGTCCACAGGACATTCTTCCAAAAAGAAATTGGCTTCTCCAAATGTGCTTTTGCATACCTCAGCCGACTCGGTTTGTGGCGTGCTTGCAGAAAAGGCTTCTTTCGCATCACTCTCCCATACAGCTTCTCCTTGTGCAAAGTGCATTGTATAGTTGACTGATGCACAGTGACACCATCTGCAGCAAGTTGATGCTGCATCTCTCTGGAGGTGGTCTGAGGATTGTCCTTGACTGATCTCACCATTCTTCTTCTCTGCCTTTCTGATGTTTTTCTTGGCCTGCCACTTCTGGCCTTAATAAGAACTGTACCTGTGTTCTTCCATTTCCTTACTATGTTCCTCACAGTGGAAATTAACAGGTTAAATCTCTGAGACAGCTTTTTGTATCCTTCCCCTGAACAACTATGTTGAATAATCTTTGTTTTCAGATCATTAGACAGTTGTTTTGAGGAGCCCATGATGCCACTCTTCAGAGGAGATTCAAACAGGAGAACAACTTGCAAGTGGCCACGTGAAGTAGCTTTTCTCATGATTGCATACACCTGGCTATGAAGTTCAAAGCTCAATGAGGTTAGAAAACCAAAAACAGTGCTTTAGTAAGTCAGTAAAAAGTAGGTAGGAGTATTTAAAACAAGAAAATGATAAGGGTGCCCATACTTATGCACCTGTCAAATTTTGTTTGAAGGCAGATTGCACATTTTCTGTTAGTACAATAAACCTCATTTCAAGGCAGAAACATTACTGTGTCCAACAGTTATTAGATATATGAAACAGAAATAGCTGTTGCAAAAAAAACTATTTTTATAAAACATTAAGCTTAAGATTAATAGGGGTGCCCAAACTTTTTTATATAACTGTATTTGGACAGAGACAACATTTTTCAAATTTTGGTCATAGACATTACCACAATGAATTTTAAACAAAACAATTCAGATGCAGTTGAAGTTCAGACTTTCAGCTTTCATTTGAGGGTATCCACATTAAAATTGGATGAAGGGTTTAGGAGTTTCAGCTCCTTAACATGTGCCACCCTGTTTTTAAAGGGACCATAAGTAATTGGGCAGATTAAATAATTTTAAATAAACTGTTCATTTTTAGTACTTGGTTGAAAACCCTTTGTTGGCAATGACTGCCTGAAGTCTTGAACTCATGGACATCACCAAACGCTGTGTTTCCTCCTTTTTGATGCTCTGCCAGGCCTTCACTGTGGTGGTTTTCAGTCGCTGTTGGTTTGTGGGCCTTTCTGTCTGAAGTTTAGTCTTTAACAAGTGAAATGCATGCTCAATTGGGTTGAGATCAGGTAACTGACTTGGCCATTCAAGAATATTCCACTTCTTTGCTTTAATAAACTCCTGGGTTGCTTTGGCTTTATGTTTTGGGTCATTGTCCGTCTGTAGTATGAAACGACGACCAATCAGTTTGGCTGCATTTGGCTGGATCTGAGCACACAGTATGGCTCTGAATACCTCAGAATTCATTCGTCTGCTTCTGTCCTGTGTCACATCATCAATAAACACTAGTGACCCAGTGCCACTGGCAGCCATGCATGCCCAAGCCATCACACTGCCTGCGCCGTGTTTTACAGATGATGTGCTATGCTTTGGATCATGAGCTGTACCACGCCTTCGCCATACTTTTCTCTTTCCATCATTCTGGTAGACTTTGATCTTGGTTTCATCTGTCCAAAGAATGTTCTTCCAGAAAAGTGCTGGCTTTTTTAGATTTTTTTTTAGCAAAGTCCAGTCTAGCCTTCTTATTCTTGATGCTTATGAGTAGCTTGCACTGTGCAGTGAACCCTCTGTATTTACTTTCATGCAGCGTTCTCTTTATGGTAGATTTGGATATTGATACGCCGACCTCCTGGAGAGTGTTGTTCACTTGGTTGGCTGTTGTGAAGGGGTTTCTCTTCACCATGGAGATTATTCTGTTATCATCCACCACTGTTGTCTTCCGTGGGCGCCGAGGTCTTTTTGCATTGATGAGTTCACCAGTGCCTTCTATCTTTCTCAGGATGTACCAAACTGTAGATTTTGCCAATCTTAATATTGTAGCAATTTCTCGGATGGGTTTTTTCTGTTTTCGCAGCTTAAGGATGGCTTGTTTCACCTGCATGGAGAGCTCCTTTGACCGCATGTTTACTTCACAGCAAAACCTTACAAATGCAAGAACCACACCTCAAATCAACTCCAGGCCTTTTATCTGCTTAATTGAGAGTGACATAAAAAAGGGATTGCCCACACCTGTCCATGAAATAGCCTTGGAGTCAATTGTCCAATTACTTTTGGTCCCTTTAAAAACAGGGTGGCACATGTTAAGGAGCTGAAACTCCTAAACCCTTCATCCAATTTTTATGTGGATACCCTCAAATGAAAGCTGAAAGTCTGAACTTTAACTACATCTGAATTGTTTTGTTTAAAATTCATTGTGGTAATGTCTATAACCAAAATTAGAAAAATGTTGTCTCTGTCCAAATATATATGGACGTAACTGTAAGTTGTAACTGAGGATAAGGTGAGGGGTACTGCATCTGATACCAAAATTATTGTAGGTCCTCAGA
Organism: Ranitomeya imitator; assembly: GCF_032444005.1. Taxonomy (NCBI): domain Eukaryota; kingdom Metazoa; phylum Chordata; class Amphibia; order Anura; family Dendrobatidae; genus Ranitomeya; species Ranitomeya imitator. Next base: position 716,839,749 of record NC_091284.1, read on the forward strand.
ATTAGAAATATTGCTGAATCATCTGGACTTATCACCATACGTTCTGATTATCTACCATGCTGACAAAGGTCCTCATGTACTGTGGTGCCAGACAGACATATATAGTCTTAAATATAGATTTGGTATGATATGGTTGTCCCATATTAGACATTGGTTGTCCCCTTTCAAAAAACTTCTGCCTGCAGTCAGTATAAGCTTTACTTATCCTTCATCCACATCGACAAAGCCTCTGTCAACGTGATGTCCAAGTAGAGACAGGGGCGGCAGTGGAGACACAGTGATGGAACCAGGAGGGGGTAAGTGAAGCTCAGTTTGGGCACCGTCTCTATTATCTGTAAGAAAACCAGAGGTTTTTTGAAAGGGGACAACTCCTTTAAGTCTAATAGGGTCATATAAAACTGTGAGTAAAATCTGACTGCTCATCATGGACTTTAGCTACAAGAATATTCTGGGACTTTAATATTAATAATCTAACTTTAGTATAAGGCCTCATTATCAGATTGGTGGGTTCTGACTCTCACCATCTCCTCTGATCAGCTGATGACCTGTCACAGCACAGTACATTGAGCTGTGGCTGTGAATGCTACTGCAAGCTCTCTACCATACAAGTGAGGGTGCCATATCCTGTGACCTGTGGCACCTTCAATATTCTTATTGGTTATGCTGTGCAGAGTCAGAAGACCTATGAATCAGCTTTCAATAATAATAAAGTCCTAGAAAACCCTTTAGCAAACTATGTCATACTAGATGGTGGCCCGATTCTAACGCATCGGGTATTCTAGAATATGCATGGCCATGTAGTATATAGCACTGCCACGTAGTATATTGCCCAACCACGTAGTATATTGCCAAGCCATGTAGTATATTGCCCAGTCACGTAGTATATTGCCCAGTCACATAGTATATTGCCCAGTCACGTAGTATATTGCCCAGTGACGTACTATATTGCCAAGCTACGTAGTATATTGCCCAGCTACGTAGTATGTTGCCCAGTGACGTAGTATATTGCCCAGTGATGTAGTATATTGCCCAGCCACGTAGTATATTGCCCAGTCACGTAGTATATTGCCCAGCCACGTAGTATATTGCCCATTAACGTAGTATATTGCCCAGTCACATAGTATATTGCCCAGACACATAGTATATTGCCCAGTAACATAGTACAGTTAGGGCCAGAAATATTTGGACAGTGACACAAGTTTTGTTATTTTAGCTGTTTACAAAAACATGTTCAGAAATACAATTATATATATAATATGGGCTGAAAGTGCACACTCCCAGCTGCAATATGATAGTTTCCACATCCAAATCGGAGAAAGGGTTTAGGAATCATAGCTCTGTAATGCATAGCGTCCTCTTTTTCAAGGGACCAAAAGTAATTGGACAATGGACTCTAAGGGCTGCAATTAACTCTGAAGGCGTCTCCCTCGTTAACCTGTAATCAATGAAGTAGTTAAAAGGTCAGGGGTGGATTCCAGGTGTGTGGTTTTGCATTTGGAAGCTGTTGCTGTGAGCAGACAACATGCGGTCAAAGGAACTCTCAATTGAGGTGAAGCAGAACATCCTGAGGCTGAAAAAAAAGAAAAAATCCATCAGAGAGATAGCAGACATGCTTGGAGTAGCAAAATCAACAGTTGGGTACATTCTGAGAAAAAAGGAATTGACTGGTGAGCTTGGGAACTCAAAAAGGCCTGGGCGTCCACGGATGACAACAGTGGTGGATGATCGCCGCATACTTAATTTGGTGAAGAAGAACCCGTTCACAACATCAACTGAAGTCCAGAACACTCTCAGTGAAGTAGGTGTATCTGGGGGGGCGTGTCCTAGCTGGCCATGTGAGTGGAAGCAGGGAAGAGTGCTCCTGCTGCCATAAGGACAAAAATCCTGCTTTAACCCCGATTTTCGGGTAAACTCACCTAAATCCGGCTGGCTGAAGGTCCAGAGAGTGCAGCAGTGCGGAGCAGCAGGTCCGGAGTCGGCAGCGATGACCAGGAGGTGGCAGAAAGACGCTGGCACCAGCGATGCAGGAGCCAGCCAAGATGGCTCCGATGCTAGGGAGGACGCCGAGAAGGAGAACGCCGCATGTCAGCGACGCATGGAGGTGGCCGCAAAGCTGCAGCAGTATGCCAGAGTGGAGGCTGCTGAGGAGGCAGAACCAGGATCTGGAGCTGGAGCTGACCAGGAGGAGGAAGCAAGCACAGCCGAGCAGCATGAGGTACAGAGGGGGAAGGAGAGAGGCAGCATGGCTGGGGCTAGTGGGGGACCTGAAGCCATATCACAGGGAGAGGAGCCGACTCTTAGAGATGTTATCACACTGATCTCTTCATGTCAGCAATCCCTGAACTCCTTGGCCCAGCAGATGCAGGAAGTTAAAGGGGACACGGCACAGATTAATGCGGCTCTGCAGAAAATGGACAAACGTATAGGAGTGGTGGAGGAGAGGGTGAGCACGGCAGAAGATCACATAGTTAAGCTACAAAAAGCTGAAAAGAAGTTCGCCCAAGCAATAGCCGAGCTCGCTGCCAAAAATGAGGATCTGGAAAATAGATCCAGAAGATATAATATACGTATAGTGGGGCTGCCTGAAAAGACTGAGGGGAGAAATCCCACTGAGTTTGTGGAGAACTGGCTGCTGGAGAAGATTGGGAGCACAGTGTTGACAAAAGTCTTTGCTGTTGAACGGGCTCATAGGGTCCCGCCGCAGCCCCCTGCCCCAGGAGCAAATCCCCGTACCATGCTTGCTAAAATACTCAATTACAGAGACAGAGACATTATCCTCAGAAAGGCTAGAGAGATGGAGGATCTGACGGCTGGAGGTCAGAAAATCGCCATTTATCCGGATTATTCCGCTGCGGTTCAGAAGCAGCGGATGAAGTTTACTGGAGTCAAGCGGCGACTGAGGGAGCTGGGAGTGCAGTACTCAGTGATGTTTCCCGCCAAGCTGAGACTGGTGGCTTTTAATAAGACACATTTCTTCCTGACACCGGAGGACGCTACCCAGTGGCTTGATACTCATGAGAAAAAACTTAAGGGAATGGGCGACTGACATTTCGGCGAGATCCAGTTGGGATTTGTTTTCTCTGTCGATGGAGGAGAGTTCTGCGCTCGTTAGCAATGGTTAAAGAGTTGAGCAACTGTTGGGGGTTTTGCTGGGCCATATTGAAGGAATGGCCGGAGGGGACAGTACCAACTACTAAGTATTGGGGAGGAGGGTTATGCTGGGTACTGTGAACTGGTTTGGTACTTTTTCTATATGTTAATATAAGTTGAAATGTTAAGATACAATAAAGTGAAAGTTGGGGGGGAAATTGTGATTGCTATGGCAGCGGGACGCGAATGGAGAGGGTTAAGTAAGGGAGAGTATTCGCAGTGGGCAGTGGAGCCCCACTCTTGATGAGAGGAAGAATGCGTTATATTGGGGGGGTTAGAGGGGCAAGTTGGGAGGGGGCAGGGGGGGTGGGAGGGTTGGGGCAGCTCATACTTGGGAAATTGGATACTTTAAGAAATGATGAGCCACATGATGGGAGATTGTATTAAAATATTGAGTTGGAATGTGAGAGGTCTGGCAGATAAAACACGGCGGGCGGCAAGTCTGCAGTATGTCCGAGAACAGAAGGTCTCAATGATATGTCTGCTAGAGACACATTTAGTGCGGGAGAGGGTGGATGTATTGAATAGGCGCTGGATACAGAGGGCGTATCATTCTACTTTCTCGACGTATTCTAGGGGTGTGTCTGTGTTAATACCTGCGGGGGTGCAGTATGAGGAGGTAATGGTAAAAGAGGATGTCGATGGTCAGTATGTGGTGGTGAAATGTAAAATGAATGGAGTATTGATGTGTATAGTGGCAATGTATATTCCGCCCCCATACTCAAGCAAGAAGATAAGAGAGGTGCTGGAGAGGGTAGAGCGCTGGGGACCGTTACCATTACTAATTATCGGCGACCTTAATAATATATGTGATGACTTTTGGGATAAGAACAAAAACCCCCAGAATAGGACGGCGGGACATATCACTACGTTTGGGACTTATGTCGGGGAAGTGGGCATGGTTGATTTATGGAGAGTTAGGCATATCGGGGAAAGGGCGTATTCATGCTACTCACCAGCTCATGGTACGCTGTCTAGGATTGATCTGGCACTGGGTAACCGATTACTAGATACGATGGTAAGGGACGTGAGATATTTACCTAGGGCTCTCTCAGACCATAGTCCAGTTGAAGTGGAATTTCGATCAGTGGGGACACAGAACGGGAGCAGAAGGGAGTGGAAAATTCACCCTAATTGGCTACACAGTATAGACTTGGAGAAGATTAAGAAGGAATTGGTGGAATTTTTTGAGATAAATGAGGGTAGCGTAGATGTGCTTACTGTGTGGGAAGCCATGAAAGCGTACTTGAGAGGGCTGTTGTTTAGGGATATTAGCAGGTGTAAGCGGAAATCGAGAGAGGCAGAGAGGTTGGCGATAGATGGGCTGAGGGTGGCTGAAGATGAGATGGTAATAATGGGTACTTTGGAGGCTGGGAGGAGGTTAAAGGCAGCTCAAAGCCAGCTAGAGGCGGTCTTGCTGAGTAAGGCTGAAAGGAAGAGGGAATTCATGAATTTGGCCTATTACCAGGAGGGTGAATCAGTGGGTCATTTGCTGTCGCTGGTGGCATCTACCCAGAGAAATACTTCCTTTGTTCACTCGTTGGTGACTGGGAGTGGTGTTGCTGTTTCTGAGACTTCAGAGATTTTGGAGACTTTTGCAGATTTTTACGCAGACTTATACTCCTCTCGGGTAGATGGGTCAATGGAGGACACGGTGGCGTTCCTTGAGGAGTTGGAGCTCCCGAGGCTGAGTGACACAGCTAGGGAGGATTTGGAGGCTCCCATTACGGAGGAGGAACTGGGACAGGCATTGCAGTCGATGGCTAATGGGAAGGCGCCTGGCGTAGACGGATTTCCTGCCGAAATTTATAAAAGCTTGGGGGAAGTGTTGATCCCTAAATTGAAGGCGGTCTTGGAAGAGGCTACGAATGGTGGAGGGCTACCGGCATCTATGCGGGAGGCCACAATAGTGGTGATTCCAAAGGAGGGGAAAGACCCGACACAGCCGGATTCATATCGGCCAATTTCTTTGCTTACTATCGACGTTAAACTCCTGGCTAAGGTGTTGGCGATGAGGTTGACAAGTGTTATTTCTGGCCTGATACACTCAGACCAGTCTGGCTTTATGCCTGATAGATCAACTGCGATCAACTTACGAAGGCTGTATATGAACTTGCAACTCAAAGCCGATAACTGTGGCCAGAGAGTTATTGCATCTTTAGACGCTCACAAGGCGTTCGATAGTGTGGAGTGGGGGTATCTCTGGCAGGTGTTGCGAAGAATGGGGTTTGGACCGCAGTTCATATCATGGATTCAATTAATGTACTCGATGCCGATGGCCAGGGTTAGGGTAAACGGGGAGTTGTCACGGACCATACAATTGGCTAGAGGGACGAGACAGGGGTGTCCGCTTTCCCCCCTTTTGTTTGCTCTGGCGGTGGAACCACTGGCCGCTACGCTTCGACAGTCTGATGAGATGACGGGGTTTAAATATGGGGTGATTGAAGAAAGGGTGGCGTTGTATGCGGATGATATTTTGTTGTTTCTGGCTGACCCGGTTGCATCCTTGGAGGGAGCCATTGGGATTATTGAACGATTCGGATCAGTGTCGGGACTTAGGATAAATTGGAGTAAGTCTATCTTGTTTAAGGTGGACGATGTGGATGGGGAGCCATTGGAGGACAGGCGACTGGAGGTGACGAGTAAATTTAAGTACCTGGGAATATGGGTATCTATGCCGGTCACTGACTATATACATGAGAATCTGACTCCAATCTTGGGTGCCCTCAAGGCAAAAGCGGATGCATGGCTTAAGCTACATTTGTCTGTGGTAGGCAGGGTGAATCTTATCAAAATGATTCTGATGCCGAAAATACTGTATATTCTTCACAATGCGCCGGTTTGGATACCACGTGGGAAATTTAGACAGATCAACTCTCTGTTTAGGAATCTGATTTGGGGGAGGCAGCATCCGCGTATCAAACTGGAGACACTTCAGCGACCCAAGGATGATGGGGGTCTGGCATTGCCTAACCCTGAGTTGTACTTTCTTGCAGCCCAGAGTCAGCATTTAAGGGGCTGGGCGCATGAGGGGTCATCTGGGGCAGTACAGCGGTTGATGGAGGTGGTGACAAAAAGAAGGCCAGTGGTGCAATGTTTGGAGGATGGATCCTTCGAGAGTTTGGGGAAGCTATATCCGACTTTGCTGTTGATACGCAAGCTGTGGAGTAGATTGAGGCACATACGTGGGATCACGGACTTGACTAGATACTCGCCGCTATGGCATAATAACAATCTGAAAGAATTTGAGGCATTGGGGGTACTGATAGAGTGGTTGGGCAAAGGGATTCAGTATGTGTATCAAATAATTGAACAAGGTGAACTGAAATCATTTTCCCAATTGCAGGCGGAATTTGGTCTTGGGTCTGCAGGGGAGTATCAATATTTGCGGATGAGGCATGCCTTTGGAGCTCAGGGTAGGAACGGAGGTATTAGGATTCAAAAGGATATAGTACTGGAGTATGTGTGTAATGATGGGACGACTGGAGGAGTCATATCCACTCTGTACAGGGATCTGTTGCACACTTTTCTATTGGGGTTTCCAATAATGGCAAGAGCTAAATGGGAAAGGGATTTGGGCCCAATAGATAACGAGACTTGGGAGTCGGTGTTGGAATGGATCCCAAGACTGTCGCTGAGTGAACCGTATAGACTGTCACAGCTCTATGTGATACACAGAGTTTATAGGTCTCCGATGGTGCTATATAAGGCAGGATTGCGTAATGACTCTGAATGTCCGAGGTGTAAGTCTACGGATGCAGACATTTTCCATATGATATGGACATGTCCGAGGTTGGCTGCCTTCTGGGTGGTAGTTTTGAGTCGTATGGAAGGTGCGTATGGATGCACGGTGCCAAGGGATCCAGTTGTCTGTTTGTTGGGATGTGTGGATGAGATTGGAGTGGATAAACACCTAAAGATAGCTATAGCCAGATTGTTGTATATGGCTAGGAAGGTGATAGCTAGAAACTGGATTAGGGAAGAGCCGCCGTCAAGAGGAGAGTTCCTCCAGTATGTGAAACAGGGCCTGACACTAGAAAAAGGGATTTATAAGAAGAAAGGGAAAACTGAAACGTTCAATAAAATGTGGTCTCCATGGATTGCTATGGGATAGTAATGTGAAGTGTGGCTTATACGAATGGTTGAGGGATTAGATACTCTATTGTTTTAATGATGGTAGTAATTAACCAGATGAGCTGCTTTGTGGGGTGGGGGTGGGGGGCTTTGGGATCGAAGGGGGCTGTTTGAAGGGGGAGGGGGGGGAAATACTCTATATTGAAAATGTAAATGTAACATGTTAATTGCCTTGTTATTCTTAATAAAAATTTATTTGAATTAAAAAAAAAAAAAAGTAGGTGTATCTGTCTCTAAGTCAACAGTAAAGAGAAGACTCCATGACAGTAAATACAAAGGGTTCACATCTAGATGCAAACCATTCATCAATACCAAAAATAGACAGGCCAGAGTTAAATTTGCAGAAAAACACCTCAAGAAGCCAGCTCAGTTCTGGAAAAGTATTCTATGGACAGATGAGACAAAGATCAACCTGTACCAGAATGATGGGAAGAAAAAAGTTTGGAGAAGAAAGGGAACGGCACATGATCCAAGGCACACCACATCTTCTGTAAAACATGGTGGAGGCAACGTGATGGCATGGGCATGCATGGCTTTCAATGGCACTGGGTCACTTGTGTTTATTGATGACATAAGAGCAGACAAGAGTAGCCGGATGAATTCTGAAGTGTACCGGGATATACTTTCAGCCCAGATTCAGCCAAATGCTGCAAAGTTGATTGGACGGCGCTTCATAGTACAGATGGACAATGACCCCAAGCATACAGCCAAAGCTACCCAGGAGTTCATGAGTGCCAAAAAGTGGAACATTCTGCAATGGCCAAGTCAATCTCCAGATCTAAACCCAATTGAGCATGCATTTCACTTGCTCAAATCCAGACTTAAGACGGAAAGACCCACAAACAAGCAAGACCTGAAGGCTGCGGCTGTAAAGGCCTGGCAAAGCATTAAGAAGGAGGAAACCCAGCGTTTGGTGATGTCCATGGGTTCCAGACTTAAGGCAGTGATTGCCTCCAAAGGATTTGCAACAAAATATTGAAAATAAAAATATTTTGTTTGGGTTATGTTTATTTGTCCAATTACTTTTGACCTCCTAAAATGTGGAGTGTTTGTAAAGAAATGTGTACAATTCCTACATTTTCTATCAGATATTTTTGTTCAACCCTTCAAATTAAACGTTACAATCTGCACTTGAATTCTGTTGTAGAGGTTTCATTTCAAATCCAATGTGGTGGCATGCAGAGCCCAACTCGCGAAAATTGTGTCACTGTCCAAATATTTCTGGCCCTAACTGTATATTGCCCAGCCACGTAGTATATTGCCCAGCCACGTAGTATATTGCCCAGCCACATAGTATATTGCCCAGTCACGTAGTATATTGCACAGCCCACGTAGTATATTGCACAGCCCATGTAGTATATTGCCCAGCCCACGTAGTATATTGCCCAGCCCACGTAGTATATTGCCCAGCCCACGTAGTATATAGCAATGTGGGCATCATATCCCTGTTAAAAAAAAGAATTAAAATAAAAAATAGTTATATACTCACCTTCCGGAGCTCCCGGAACCAAGCGAAGCGGTAACCGACGCTGAGTCCGCGCGCGCTCCGGTCTGAAGAGTGCATTGCGGTCTCGCGAGATGATGACGTAGCGGTCTCGCGAGACCGCTACGTCATCATCTCGTGAGATCTCAGCATGGACCAGTTACCGGAGCATCGCGTGCGGGAAAGGCCTGTTGTGGATCCAAGGGGCCGACAGACGGTGAGTATATAACGATTTTTTATTTTTTTAATTATTTTTAACATTAGATCTTTTTACTATTGATGCCGCATAGGCAGCATCAATAGAAAGACCTTGGTCACGCAGGGTTAATAGCAGCGTTAACCGAGTGCGTTACACCGCGGCATAGCGAGGTCGGTTAACGCTGCCATTAACCCTGTGTGAGCGGTGACCGGAGGGGAGTATGGAGGGGGCACTGACTGCGGGGAGGAAGGAGCGGCCATGTTGCCGCCGGACTGTGCCCGTCGCTGATTGGTCGTGGCTGTTTTGCCACGACCAATCAGCAACTTGGATTTCCATGATAGACAGAGGCCGCGACCAATGACTATCTGTGACAGACAGACAGACAGACGGAAGTGACCCTTAGACAATTAATAGTAGATAGTTTCATAGTTTTCAAGGCTGCAGGTAGACTTAAAGGGGTATTCCCATCTCCAAGATCTTATCTCAATATGTAGTAGGTGTAGTACAAACACTTTTGTGTTTGAAACTGTTAAACTGTGAAGCGCTGCGGAATATGTTGGCGCTATATAAATAAAGATTATTATTAATAAAGATTATTAGTAATAATAATAATATTAGCAAATACCTCCAATTAGAAATATAGCATAGTTCTTCAGATTTGCTATGTCGATTACCCCATGTGCAGGGCATTACAGCAGATTAGGTATCCATGGTGATGACCACTGACAGTTAAATAACTGTCACTATATGAGTGGTCATAATCATGGATACCTAAGCTACAGCTATGCCCTGCACATGAGGTAAGTGACATAGTGAATCAGAAGAACTATACTACATTTCTAATTGGAGGCATTTGCTAATATTATTAATATCACACCTACTACATGTTGGGATAGGATCTTGGAGATGGGAATACCTCTTTGAGGCCATCGAATTCAACATGTTGCCATGTGGCCATATAGACCCATGCTAATTATTGATTGCAGTGGTGTTGACTGCTCTAGATTTGCACTGGGGCTGATAAATCAGAGACTATTAGGGTACCAGAGAAGTCCTGGCATGGGATTGTTTAGGGGAGGATTACTGGTTTGCTGATCTTATGCCATTGCCAGATGTTTGCAAAAGATTTCATGGGGCTAGAAGACCCTTTTAAAGAATATATATATATATATATTAGATATCTACATCAGTTTCCGTAACGTTTACAGACTTTAGTGGAAAGACACTTTCATTTTCTTCTCCAATTGGACGTGGCAGACAGGAACTTCGTCAGTGATGACGGTGATGACGGTGGTCTGGAAATCCCCATTCTCATTTTCGGCGGCATGCCAACCTATCAAAATATACTATGGATACACTATGAATGTCTGAGTGCAAGTAAGTCCACTTACTAGTGGCAGTACAGTGGGAGACTGAGTTTAGACATCCTAAGTACCATAAGTTGGACATTGAGCTTGATTTGGGCATATGCTTGAGTTTGGCCCAGAATACAATTACCTATAACCGTTCCTTATTTCCAATGAGATAATATATTATTTTATTTAAGAAACCTGACATCTAGACCTTGCTGATCTGCTCAATTATGGTTGTTATTTTTGCATGTAATTACTTAAGTGAATACAGAGAGAACATAATGATCATCCTGGCTTTACATTACATTAGTGGCTTTAATTGAGCTTGATGAATCTGGGCACTAAGTGGGCTGAGGTGCTCTCTACTCCATGCCAGTGGATATATAAGAACGCAATGCTCTCTTGTGGATGTACAAGAGATTACACAGTGGATAAAAAAAAGTATAAAGGGAAGGGGCCGGATATTGTAATGGAAAAGTGACAAATCTGTATCGAAGGTCTGTTCAGAAAAAGCTTTTGAAGAAACTTTGCAACCCCAGATGTCCTTACAGATGCCTTTACTGAAGGAGTTGTTGATTCATCCTATGCTGTCTTTCACACACAGATTTTGTGGCTTGTAAAACCAAAGATCGTGACATCTATTTTTTTTTTTTTACAAGGGTGTTTGGTTTGAACAGAGGTTCTTATTTATGTATTCTTGATAAATATATTTTAGGTATATTTTTTCTATAGAGAAGCTTCTGGGAAAAGCATACAATAAAAATTATTCCTAGTTCATGCTGTGCTCGTAGAACCATCATTGACTCCTAAAACTTGAGTAAAAACAGCAGAAAAGAAACACAGCTTGTGTTTCATTCTCATTTTACATCTATCACTAGCAAAAAAATGTAAAAAAATAGGAAAATGCAACTAGAAAAAAAATCTCAGTATTTTCCCGACAATCATTATGGCCCTGATTCTTCAACACTGACATTCTGTACGCCAATTTTAATGAAGAGCGTGCTGGAATAAAATGCACCACATTCATTGAGCGGCATCAACATCTTAGCGAATTTAGTTTAATTTCCATCTATCACAACAGAAATGGGAGTGGGGAACATTTCTGCCATAATTTACACCATTTTTGTGGTGTAAATTATGATGAATTTGTTGGCTATGGTTGGCCATGCCCTCTCTCGGTTAAGATTTACCCATTTTTTAAAAAGTTAGTTGCTCAAGTTGTTTGGAACTGGCATAAAAACACCATAAATTGCAACATTTCAAACACATTTACACTTGTGTTCTGGCAGAAAATGTTTGGTGCATCTGGTCCTTAATGTGAAACTAAGGCCGAAGCTAGACCTGTTGTGGATTCTGTTTTTGGGCTCCCTCTGGTGGTTACAGATGGTACTGGGTGACTTGTGTTCTCTGCGGTCTCTGGTGTCCACCTGTTCTATCAGGATATGGGAGTTTCCTATTTAACCTGGCTTTCTTGTCATTTCCTCGCCGGCGATCAATGTAATCAGTGTGTCTTGTTACCTCTGCTTTCCGCTTCAGTAATCTTCAGGACAAGCTAAGTTTTTGATTTTCCTGTTCCACGTTTTGCTTTATTTTTGTTTTAGTCCAGCTAGCAGTTATGTGATTCCTTGTTGCTGGTTGCTCTAGTGGGCTGATATTACTCCTCGTGTTCCATGAGTTGGCACATGAGTTCAGGTAATTTCAGGATGGTTTTTTGTAGGGTTTTTCGCTGACCGCGCAGTTCACTTTTGTATCCTCTGCTATCTAGTTTTAGCGGGCCTCATTTTGCTGAATCTGTTTTCATTACTACGTATGTGCTTTCCTCTCATTTCACCGTCATTACATGTGGGGGGCTGCTATTTCTGTGGGGTGTTTCTCTGGAGGCAAGAGAGGTCTTTGTTTCTTCTAATAGGGGAAGCTAGTCCTTCGGCTGGCGCGAGACGTCTAGAATCATCGTAGGCACGTTCCCCGGCTACTGCTAGTGTTGTGAATTAGGTTCAGGATCGCGGTCAGCTCAGTTTCCATCACCCTAGAGCTTGTTCTGTTTTTTGTGTGCTTGTCCTTTTGTGATCCCCTGCCATTGGGATCATGACATAGACCCAACTTTGGCCAAGGCATAGATTGATATTGGAGAGGGTACATCGCCGTACAGGTGAAAGGAGTCGCATTGCTGCCCAATCGTGACAAGCAAGTTGCAAAAAGTGGGAACCAGTTGAAATGTTTGCAACTTGCTTGCTGTTGTCGTGGTACTTTAGGAGTCAAATACACTCACCTACATTGTGCTGCAATGTAACAATGGCATAGAACAATTTAAGACTGAGTCGCAGCTAAGGTTGCCGTCTAGCACCGGCCTTAGTGTTGATATTTGTTTTAGCTGCTTATCTAGCTTCAGTTATTTTCCTGTTGCAGTGTACAGCTCATCAGTCAGATACCACGGTCATGAGATTTACTTACACACAGAGTTGTCCTTTTAAACTCCTGGGTCCTACTCCATATATTGCACTGGGCAGCTCATCTCATCCCAGTGCTCTGACATGTCAAGTTATAAAATGACTAAGTTGCAGAACGACTTCACTGTGAGATCTACTGTATATGAATAAAGCCATTATTTCTGTAATGTGATGGTTGACTGTCATGTCAAATATTAGTATACTCTTAAGATGAGATATCATTGCATATTCACAAGAACTGATGTTCTGCTGTACGGCAGAATGACTTATGCACCTCAAGTAGGCATTGGAGAACTTTGCAAAATGTTGCATTCATTCCCAAGGAGAGGAATGGTAACCTTAAACATTTCCAACAGTCGGCAGAGTAAGAGTAAGGCCCATGTAGTATGGATGATGCTGTCACTATCTTCTCGAATCAAGCAGATAAAATAGGGCATCATCTCCTCTATGCAGCTGTCTGTGGGATCTCACTGTTTCAGGATATATGCCATCAGCACAGACTTAGGCCTTGAATTCTGGTGTTAAACTGCTTGAAATGCCGCAAAATGTTGGTAAAAAATCAGAATTGCACAAACATGTTGCGACAGTTGAACCAGTTTTTCGCCAGTCCTGGCCAGCTCCACCAACTCTATATAAGTGGGCAGAAATAGCGTGCAATGAGCATGGTTAAGCATCGCCAAAAAATTCATCATAATGTACACCAGCCAGGCTGTCATACATTTCTGGTGGTGGGGCATGATAGTTGAAAGACGCACTAAAATCATTAAATAGGTGCACACCTCTTAATCAATTAGGCGAATCTTACTCCAGTGCCCCAATCATTAAAGAAGCACTTCTCCCATCAATATTTTTGTTCTCTTAACATATTGCCATCATACTATATAGCACTTTGTACTTACAATTGCTCATTTTGCCTTTCTACCCAGATAATTTTTCTCTTTTCCATTAGGTCTTTGACATCATGTGATTTAAAAAGTCTAGCTGAAGGCTTCTTAGCTTTACATAGAAACAGGAAGTCTCTATTCCCTTAATGAGTCATGAATCACTGCAAGCGTTCTTGACATTGGTGAGGAGGGTACAGCTAGGTCAGAAGAGGGGAATGATTCATGCACGGAAAAAACTTCCTGTTTATACATAGAGCAGAGAAAAGAGAAGAATTAGCTGGGTGGAAAGGCAAAATGAGCAACTGTAAGTACACAGTGCTATATAATATGATGACTGCAATATATTAAGAGGATAAAAAGGTTGATGGGAGGACTGCTTCTTTAAGACTGGTATATCAAACGCTAGTCTCAAAGAATCAGGAAAATATGAAGGCAAAAATGCTGGCACGGCACTGCTATCACAGCCACATCACAGAAAAACTTGGGACGTGGAATCAAACAATAACATTTGAGATAAACCAGATCTTGTGGTTCTCTGCTTGAAATACTTCTTGATATTGGTTGAATAGATGAAAGAAACTGTAGAAAGCGGCACTCACCAATGTCATATGGGTGAAAAGGCAACTTTATTTGGTCATCACATGAGGAACAGAGACATGAACAAAAGAGCAACAGCTGTTTCGCATGAATGCACGCTTCTTCTGGAAGAGCTGGGAGAAGCATATATTCACATGAAACAGATGTTACTTGTTTGTTCATTTGTTCATTACTCTGTTTCTCATGTGATACCTGAATAAAGTAGCCATTATTCTTTCATCTATTCCTTAATGAATCAAGACCACAGTCTGTAGATGTCTGCTAGCTGCTCGCCTGCGCTCCCTCCTCAACACTGAGCATTGGAAGGATAAGGATAAGCAGTACTGCTGTATATACAGTACAGACCAAAAGGAATATAAGACATCATTTCAGTTGTTTCACACTTTTTTGTTAAGTATATAATTCCACATGTGTTAATTCATAGTTTTGGTGCCTTCAGTGTGAATGTACAATTTTCATAGTCATGAAAATACAGAAAAATCTTTAAATGAGAAGGTGTGTCCAAACTTTTGGTCTATACTGTACATATATCAGTAAACCATGTGGAGTCATTGCTCCCTGTGTCACTCAGGGTCATCATTACACCAGTCCAATCTACAATGCCCATTCTGTCTTTAACATATTGGCCCATTTATTATACAACACACCTACATTTTATAACATAAAAATGCAATGCTACACACTTTTCAATACTATATAGCTAGGGGATTCCTTCACCACCTTACAAAACCACTATGGTTGTTCTAATCCAGTTGGGATGTACCCATTGCTTGGCGTATGCTTCTAAAGATGGCTTGGTCAGTCTCGCTTTTACTCTGCACTGTTTATCGCTCGTCCTTTAAAGCACAAGCTTTGAGTCGAGAATGGTTTTCGCCGTCAGTCATATAACTCTACAGCCAATTTTCAGGTACTCAGCCTCCTACTGCTCCTTCAGATCTCATCATTTTTCTCCTTGTCTTTTCACTGCTCCCTGTGACATAAATATATTAAAGCTGTTCACCATGGCTCAGCGACACAGACAATGTGCTAATCTCCCTACTCTCCTACTGTAAGAGTCGACGTTCCTTCTGCACATATGGCATGTTCCAATAACTAACGGCATTCAGCAAACATTAGAGGTCAAGTGCACATGTTTATGGCTCCGATATGTCACTGCTGGCTGCGGGCACAGAGCTCAGTATGGAAAACACATTTATGCAGCCCATTTGGAAGTACTGATTATGACAACAGCAGGTGGCTCAGTGCACAAAACTAAACTACAATCCCTTATTATGAATAAATAGCCTAGAAGAGGGGAGCGGCGTTGTAAGATAGTCTAATATGCATTTATGCACTGACCAGATTGTTACACGCATCAAAGTACAGCAGTTTTATTGCAAATGTTCTATTAAGCCTGACACTAGAGTAAATGCCTTTGATTCATGGCATAAATATTCTCATTTTATTACCGGGCAATCAATAGTGAACAGTGAATAATGAGAAAGTCAGTATTTATTGGTTAATTGGTCATCACCAGCCCAATTCTTCACAACAGCTGAGATTTTCAGGCAGAATTTTAATGAATGTTTCCCATAATTGTATATCATAGGACACATTGATTCTTGATGAACCTACGTCCCATTATTATTATTTTTTTTCAACAGAATATTCAGAGATATCATGCTCATTATGGTAGAATGCAGGCTGCTGGAAATAACAGTGTGGCAGACACTCATGTCTAAAAGCCACCATCGCCAGCCTCTCTGCTACATATTAAAGGGTCTGCTAGCCAGTGCAAAAGCAGGGGTGGATATATCATTAGTGCAACTGTAAGGGTGATCGACTGTACTGTCACGTTCCTGCCCCTGAAGACACCAATTCCGTCATGTGTATTGTGTCATGCATCTTTGTATATATTGTATCATGTGAATTGTACTGCATTGTGGTGTTTGACTGTGTATTGCAAAAAGTGTGATAAGTGTTGTTAGTATATTATGCATAACATATAGTGTAGGGAAGTTCTGCCCAGCAATAGACAGCAAGGTCAGAAGTAGTTACATTTTGAAACTAGCCCACAGGGGGAGGGCTTAGTGATAGGGACAGGACAGTGCTTCATTAATAGAGTTAGAGTGACAAGTATGCAGTGCTGCCATGGGTTGATCCACAACTAGAAGAGACTGAAGTGAGGAATTGCGAGATCCTAAAGAGAGTTACTGATGAGATTGAGAGACCTTGCAAAAGGCAATATCAGATAAGACGGTGAGTCATGAGATACCCGAGAGCTTGCTTTAGGTAACGGACCTAAAGAGGACTGAGAGCATGAGACTAGTCTGGGTCTCGAGCAGTAAATCCAGGGCGTCCATAGTGGAACTGCTGAGCGAGTGGAGAAAAATGCACTGATAAGGACTGTGGCCTACAATCTGGGTTGTGGCCACGGAAAGACGAAACAGATAAGATGCAGAGCCCTGGAGTAACCTACAGAGGAAGGCTATAGTGGGAATGAAAAGGCTTTTTACTGTGAAGGAAACATGCTTAAAGGAGTTGTTCAACTTGGACAACTTGTTCTCATTCCTCTCGCTTGGCCACGATAAAATAATAAAGCTTATACTCACCTCCTGTGCTGGTGTCATTACCTGCGGTGTCGGCACTAGTACTCTCTGGGCTTCCGTGCTGTTGTAGTGACATGTGACGCCGGTGCCCAATCAGTGATGGTGTCACTGTCCCCTCCTTTGGACAAATCAAACATGAAGAGCTAGTCCGAGCTGCATCTTATCTCTGGTTTTCTCTTCATATTCGATTTGTCCGAAGGCGGAGACAGTGATGCTAGCGATAATTGAGCGCTGGTGTCATGTGTCACAACACTGCACGGTAGAACAGGGAAAGCAAGCGCCTACACCGTGGGAACGGTGCTGGCACAGGATATGAGTATAGGCTTTATTATTTTAAGGGGGCCAAACATTTTGATCAAGAAGGGGTTGTCCTAGGAGTGGACAACCCCTCTAAGACAGTGTACCTGCTATCCCTTGTACATAACCCTTATCAAGTTCAGTAAAGTCTCCATGTTTGGATAGAAGTCTCCTTTATTAAACTGTGGAATTCGTGGTCCTGGCCAGCCAACATTATCAGCTAAAGGCAACCTGCACGTGCATAAGGCCCACACAACAATAACACCAACACCCAGCCATGACCCACTCTTTCATGTACCGTGCCAGGGCGTGACAGAAGAAGGCGAGTTTTCACTTGCAAAGGGCCCATAAATTGCTCCTGTACAGGCGCCCTTTTCGGCCTATGTACGCTCCTGGTGCTAAGCCTTTGGCAATTATTTAGACCTGTTGAGACTACATCTTGCCTAAGCAAAAAGAAGTTTTGCATCATACTGTCATGATCCCAATGGCAGGGGATCACAAAAGGACAAGCACACAAAAAACAGAACAAGCTCTAGGGCGATGGAAACTGAGCTGACCGCGATCCTGAACCTAATTCACAACACTAGCAGTAGCCGGGGAACGTGCCTACGATGATTCTCGCGCCAGCCGAAGGACTAGCTTCCCCTATTAGAAGAAACAAAGACCTCTCTTGCCTCCAGAGAAACACCCCACAGAAATAGCAGCCCCCCCACATGTAATGACGGTGAAATGAGAGGAAAGCACATACGTAGTAATGAAAACAGATTCAGCAAAATGAGGCCCGCTAAAACTAGATAGCAGAGGATACAAAAGTGAACTGCGCGGTCAGCGAAAAACCCTACAAAAAACCATCCTGAAATTACCTGAACTCATGTGCCAACTCATGGAACATGAGGAGTAATATCAGCCCACTAGAGCAACCAGCAACAAGGAATCACATAACTGCAAGCTGGACTAAAACAAAAATAAAGCAAAACGTGGAACAGGAAAATCAAAAACTTAGCTTGTCCTGAAGATTACTGAAGCGGATAGCAGAGGTAACAAGACACACTGATTACATTGATCGCCGGCGAGGAAATGACAAGAAAGCCAGGTTAAATAGGAAACTCCCATATCCTGATAGAACAGGTGGACACCAGAGACCGCAGAGAACACAAGTCACCCAGTACCATCTGTAACCACCAGAGGGAGCCCAAAAACAGAATCCACAACACATACTTGTTAAGAAGTTTACTTCACGGGGTCAGCCCTTCAATGGGTGAGCGGCAGCTGACAGCAAAAGGGGACAAGGCTTATATAAAGGGCATGTTTAAATATCTTTTCATATCCCTTACAATAATATTAGACCCAATAAATATATTCAGTGTCTCTAATGGTAACAAACCCCTAAAATGATTTCAAGCTTTAGAACCTGAAAACAGATCCTGTAATAAATTTAAACACCCCATAAAACTATGAAACTATAGAGCAGACACCACTATTAATATCAGAGCTTAGGCCTCTTAATTATACTTAGATGCCTGTTGCCTGATAGTAATACTGAACCCCAAACCACTCTCCTAAACTACAGTATTCCATCTTTCAGATTAGACTATAAAATATACTTACCCTTCTACCTCCCACTGCGTGCTATGACTTGTTGAATGGCAGCTTAGTAGTGAATAAAAGACAGTTATGAGGGGGTAAGTGTAAAAGCTTCTATCAGCATCATCCAACGTGATAATGGCTAATTTTTCACTATCAGTGTCCCTCCACAGAGCGACAGGGTGAGTATTAAATATCACTTAGTGATTAGGTCAGGTAAGCTAAAAATATGTTTGGTATGGTGAAGGCATTTGTTTTTTTACCAACTTGGATTTCACCTGCGCTGTGTCCTAGTGCTGTGCTCATGCAGACGGCCATATTTTCGGTCTAAGTTCAAACCGACAAAACATCAGTTCGCACAAGGACTAATATTATTCTGCGGGTGTAATAATAGGTGTATCAAAAAGTCTGGAAAAGAGAATAATTATTGTCCCTATAAATAGGCACAATGAAACAATTCTGATTAACGTATCAATTGACTTATAAAAGAGATATTGCACTTTGTTTCACTTTGATTACTGGGAATCGTGTCAGTAATCAATTTAATACACTTTGATACACTACAATATCCAGATGATATCTATTTAATACACTTTAATATCACTTTGATACACTTTGATATCACTTTGATATCAATTTGATAAGGGGCCGGGCAACTGTCAGATTTCTTTTTGACTAAACATCCCTCCCCCTTTCTACTTTAGACATATCTACAGTATATACCAGTATATTACTATTATTATGTATGAATTTAATTGTAGTAGGTTAAATGAGACGTGAGGTGTGGGAGATCGGCAATGAAATAGGAAAATGTATTTGTTAAATTGCTTGTTAAACTACAGAATATGTAACCATAGAAACTAAATGCTATGAAGTATGTGATAAATATGACTGAAGGCTGTCTGTCAACATAGCAATGTTTGGGTTAATGCAAAACCTCAACTTTATATGTGACTATTAGTGATGAGCGAGCGTGCTCGGATAAGTTGTGAGCTAACCGAGTGTCTTTGGCGTACGTGACTAATATGTTCGAGTCCTCGCGCCTGCATGTCTCTCGGTTCTTCAACAGCCGCAACACATGCAGGGATTGCTTGTTAGGCAATTGTTGCATCTGTCGTACAGCCACAAGACATGCAGGCACCGGGACTCGAACATATTATTCATGTACGCCAAAGACACTTGGTTAGCGCACAAGCGTGCTCGGATAATAACTTATCTGAACACGTTCGCTCATCACTAGTGACCATACAACTCTAATGTATAGTCACAATAACTAATAAGAAGAAAGTGTGACATTTATTTAATGTCAGGGGTGGAGCAGGTCACCTTAACTCATGCCTCCCAACTTTTTGGTAGAAGCTTCAATACAGGAATACACACTTTTCAGATGACGCCTCTTTGCATCTCTTCTACATCACTTCTAAGCCTTTTTGCACTTTGATAATTCCTTTTCCATTTACTCTAACTGAAGAAACCTCCTAGATACTCTGTTTTAAAGGGGTTTTCCACTACACAAAAACTTTTTTTTGCACTATACATTAATAATTAATTTGTTTAAGAAAGGGTTGTCTAAGTAGTGGATAGTCCTTTAACCCCTTAGTGACAGAGCCAATTTGGTACTTAATGACCAGGCCAATTTTTGCAATTCTGACCACTGTCACTTTATGAGGTTATAACTCTGGAACGCTTCAACTGATCCCGCTGATTCTGAGATTGTTTTTTCGTGACATATTGTACTTCATGTTAGTGGTAACACTTCTTCGATATTACTTGTGATTATTTATGAAAAAAACGGAAATATGGTGAAAATTTTTAAAATTTTGCAATTTTCAAACTTTGTATTTTTATG
This sequence comes from Ranitomeya imitator, assembly GCF_032444005.1. Lineage (NCBI taxonomy): Eukaryota > Metazoa > Chordata > Amphibia > Anura > Dendrobatidae > Ranitomeya > Ranitomeya imitator. Next base: position 716,860,313 of record NC_091284.1, read on the forward strand.
CCCTTAAATCAGAGAGATATGTCACAAAAAATAGTTAATAAATAACATTTCCCACATGTCTACTTTACATCAGCACAATTTTGGAAACAAAATTTTTTTTGTTAGGGAGTTATAAGGGTTAAAAGTTGACCAGCAATTTCTCATTTTTACAACACCATTTTTTTTTAGGGACCACATCACATTTGAAGTCATTTTGAGGGGTCTATATGATAGAAAATAATGAAGTGTGACACCATTCTAAAAACTACACCCCTCAAGGTTCTCAAAACCACATTCAAGAAGTTTATTAACCCTTTACGTGCTTCACAGGAACTGAAACAATGTGGAAGGAAAAAATGAACATTTAACTTTTTTTTGCAAACATCTTAATTCAGAACCATTTTTTTTATTTTCACATGTGTAAAAACAGAAATGTAACCATAAATTTTGTTATGCAATTTCTCCTGAATACGCCAATACCCCATATGTGGGGGTAAACCACTTTTTGGACGCACCGCAGAACTGAGAAGTGAAGGAGCGCCGTTTGACTTTTTCAATGCAGAATTGGCTGGAATTGAGATGGGACGCCATGTCACGTTTAGAGAGCCCCTGATGTGCCTAAACAGTGGAAACTCCCCACAAGTGACACCATTTTGGAAACTAGACCCCTTAAGGAACTTTTCTAGATGTGTGGTGAGCACTTTGAACCCCCAAGTGCTTCACAGAAGTTTATAACGTAGAGCCGTAAAAAAAAAATCGCTTTTGTTTACACAAAAATGATCTTTTCGCCCACAAATTCTTATTTTCACAAGGGTAACAGGAGAAATTAGACCACAAAAGTTGTTGTGCAATTTCTCCTGAGTACGTCGATACCCAATATGTGGGGGTAAACCACTGTTTGGGCACACCGCAGAGCTTGGAAGAGAAGGAGTGCCGTTTTACTTTTTCAATGCAGAATTGGCTGGAATTGAGATTGGACTCCATGTCGCGTTTGGAGAGCCCCTGATGTGCCTAAACAGTGGAAACCCCCCACAAGTGTCACCATTTTGGAAACTAGACCCCTTAAGGAACTTATCTAGATGTGTGGTGAGCACTTTGAACCCCCAGGTGCTTCACGGAAGTTTATAACGTAGAGCCCTGAAAAAAAAAAATCGAATTTTTTCTACAAAAATGATCTTTTTGCCCACAAATTTTAATTTTCACAAGGTTAACAGGAGAAATTAGACCACAAAAGTTGTTGCGCAATTTCTCCTGAGTATGTCGATACCCAATATGTGGGGGTAAACCACTGTTTGGGCGCACCGCAGAGCTTGGAAGAGAAGGAATGCCGTTTTACTTTTTCAATGTAGAATTGGCTGGAATTGAGATTAGACGCCATGTCGCGTTTGGAGAGCCCCTGATGTGCCTAAATAGTGGAAACCCCCCACAAGTGACACCATTTTGGAAACTAGACCCCTTAAGGAACTTATCTAGATGTGTGGTGAGAACTTTGAATGCCCAAGTGCTTCACAGAAGTTTATAATGCAGAGTCATAAAAAAAAAAAAATTCCACAAAAAAGATTTTGTAGCCCCCAAGTTTTTATTTTCACAAGGGTAACAAGAGAAATTGGACCTCATAAGTTGTTGTCCAATTTATCCCGAGTACGCTGATGCCCCATATGTGGAGGTAACCCACTGTTTGGGCGCACGGCAGAGCTCAGAAGGGAGGGAGCACCATTTGACTTTTTGAGCGCAAAATTGGCTGTCGTGTTTGGAGACCCCCTGATGTACCTAAACAGTGGAAACCCCCCAATTCTAGCTCCAACCCAACTCCAACACACCCCTAACCCTAATCCCAACCTGATCCATAATCCTAATCACTAACCCTAAACATAATCACAACCCTTACCCCAAAACAACCCTAATGTCAACCCTAACCATAACCCTAATCAAAACCCTAAATCCAACACACCCCTAATCCTAATCTCAACCCTGACCTCAAACCTAACCCTAATCCCAATACACCCCTAATCACAACCCTAACCTTAACCCTAATCCCAAACCTACCCCTAATCCCAAGCGTAACCCTAATGCCAACCCTAATCCTAATACCAACCCTAATCCAAACCCTAACCCTAATCCCAACTCTAACCCTAACTTTAGCCCCAACCCTAGCCCTAACTTTAGCCCCAACCCTAACCCTAGCCCTAAGGCTACTTTCACACTTGCGTCGTTTGGCATCCGTCGCAATCCGTAGTTTTGGACAAGAAACGGATCCTGCAAATGTGCCCACAGGATGCGTTTTTTGCCCATAGACTTGTATTGCCGATGGATCGTGATGGATGGCCACACGTCGCGTCCGTCGTGCACTGGATCAGTTGTGTTTTGGCGGACTGTTGGCACAAAAAAAGTCCAATGAAGCTTTTTTTGTACGTCGCATCCGCCATTTCTGACCGCACATGCGTGGCCGTAACTCCGCCCCTCCTCCCCAGGACATAGATTGGGCAGCGGCTGCGTTGAAAAACTACATTCGCTGCCCACGTTGTGCACAATTTTCACAACGTGCGTCGGTATGTCGGGCCGACGCATTGCGACGGCTCCGTACCGATGTAAGTGTGAAAGAAGCCTAACCCTAAATTTAGCCCCAACCCTAACCCTAAATTTAGCCCTAGCCCTAACCCTAACCCTAGCCCTAACCCTAACCCTACCCCTACCCCTACCCCTAACCCTACCCCTACCACTAACCCTAGCCCTAACCCTAACCCTACCCCTAACCCTAGCCTTAACCCTAGCCTTAACCCTAACCCTACCCCTACCCCTAACCCTAACCCTAGCCCTAACCCTACCCCTTACCCTACCCCTAACCCTAGCCCTAACCCTACTCCTAACCCTAGCCCTAACCCTAACCCTACCCCTAACCCTAGCCCTAACCCTACCCCTAATTTTAGCCCCAACTGCTGTTCTCCTGCCGGCCAGCAGATGGAGACAGATGGCGGGCGCACTGCGCATGCGCCCGCCATTTTCTTTTCCCCGGCAGCCAGGAGGAGCAGCAGGAGGATCCAGGGACACAGGTGAGTATGCTAGGGTCCCCGAATCCCCCTATTTCTCTGTCCTCTGATGTGCGATCACATCAGAGGACAGAGAATTACACTTTACTTTTTTTTTTTTTTAGCGGTCGCCGATAAACAGTTAATTACCGGCGATCGCAAAACAGGGGTCGGAAAAACCGACCCCGATCATGCTCTTTGGGGTCTCGGCTACCCCCGGCAGCCGAGACCCCAAAGATTCTAGCGGGGCCGGCCGGCGGGCGCACGCCATTTTCAAGATAGCGGCGCCCACCGGGAGCCACGAGGAGCACCGGGGGAGACAGGTAAGTATTGGGGGGCTACATGGGACCCCTTTTCTCTGTCCTCCGATGTGCGATCACATCGGAGGACAGAGAAATTAAAAAGAGATCGCGTTTTGGTTTTTTTTGCGATCGCCGGTAAACGGTTAATTACCGGCGATCGCAAATGCGGGGTCGGTTAAAAACCCCCCGAATCATGTTCTCTGGTGTCTCTGCTACCCCCGGCAGCCGAGACCCGGAGAAAATCCGACTCTGGGGGGCGCTATTCACTTTTTCCACAGCGCCGTTAATTAACGGCGCTGTGGTTTAAGTACCCTTAGCGGCCGCCGTTAAAAAGCGTATCGGCGGTCGCTAAGGGGTTAAGAAAGGTTTAGTCAGCCACTGGAAGATTTGACAATTCTTCTAGGAGGCTTTCCTTTTATCCTGGAGCCCCCTGGATGTTTGTGCAAAGTTGGCAAGTATGGGTTAACTTAAATTCGTAATTTAATATTGTACTCACCACAACATAATGATACAGCCATTATATGAATGGGGATACTGCATTTTTTGTGGAATGTTGTTCTTTAGGTCCAAAAATCTGTGATGATTCATTTCTTAACATATTCTTATAGCGGTTGGAGCTCTCATCCAGGGCCTCAAATGTGGTTTTCTCACAAAGTACATTTTAAGGAATAGATCTTGGAATGATAATCATTTGCACAATTGGATGTGTTAAAATTAAAAATGTTCCTGTGCCGAGATAATCACACCACATCTATTGGGCAGGGGGAGAATGCACAAGAGCGTATACAGACAGGACAGCAGGGGATCACCGCAATTTTTTCTGTGAGGTAAACATGTTTAAAAATGAGCAGCAAATGCTTTCCTCAGAGAAAAAAATCTGCTGGGATCCCATGCTATCCTATTTGTGTACTCTCTTGGGCGTCTTCCTCAGGCCAGGAGCTGTGGTATGATCAGACCATGTTCCTGTATGGTCAGACACGGCCATTACACAGTACACAGCAGGGACACATTTATAAGATTATCTCAGCACAGGAACATTTTATCAAAAACACATCCAATTGTGGAAGCTAAGGTACCTTCACACTGAGCAACTTTCCAACGAGAACGACAGCGATCCGCGATGTTGCAGCGTCCTGGATAGTGATCTTGTTGAGTTTCACACGCAGCAGCGATCAGGATCCTGCTGTGACATCGCTGGTCGTAGTTAGAAGTCCGGAACTTTATTTAGTCGTCAGGTCGGCGTGATTCGTTATGTTTGACAGCAAAAGCAATGATACCTGCAATGGTTTTTCATGGAGCGAACAACCAGCGAGAACGATAAGTACGTCACTGGGTCGCTCCTGCATTGTTCAGCTGTGGCCGGTGTTTGACATCTCCTAGCGACCTAAACAGCGACGCTCCAGCAAACGGCTCGTTGTCTATATCGCTGCAGCATCGCTTAATGTGACGGTACCTTTAGTGTTATTCCAGGATCTGCTGATTATTGCTCAATTTAGTATATTTACATAAAAAAAACAAGGAAATGTTCTAAGTTGTGGTAACATATTTACATGCCATTTATCAAGATATCTTCTGGTACTAAGTGTCATCGCAGTAAGAACCACATTAGGACTGTTAAGAAGGTTGGATGGCATGCGCCTAATATGCCTCTGGCCCCACAAGTGGGTTAGGCTGCCTATAGTCGAGTCTAGCCCTTTATCCAATTTTAGTACTAGGTTTTCAATATCTATGAGCAAGTTGATGGCTGTAATGCCGGTTTATTGCTATGTTCGCTTCAGCACCAGCATGTCCTGGACAGCTCCCTAATACCTGAATTGAAGAGCAGTATCTCAGAGCATAATTTAAAGGCACCATTTGTTCTTCATTGTTAAAATAAACAACCAGAGTAAATTCAGCATACCTGAATGTCAAGATCAGGAGTAACACAATCCTTGAGGAATTCAATTGGACCCATCATATAGGGGCAGTGGTTTGTGAAGACCTGCCATGATAGCACATGACAAAAAGTCATATTAAATTTTGTACAAAACAGTTAAGTAGGGCACTTACAAAAAGACAAATAATATAGCAATTCTACATCCATAATTTTTTTGTCAACTACAACAAGCCTGTAACATGAAAAATGTCAAAAACATTTACATTTCATTTATTCTTTAATTTGCAGTTCTGCAATAAAGGTCTGATTATATTTAATGTCAGCAGCTCGTTATCACCTTTTATCATGACTTTTGGATATGGGACAGACCCCACTCCCTCTTAAAACTACCATAACTACTGTAAACCTAGGCACTAAAATAAATACACAAAATACGTTATTTTGGTTGTCAAAATGGCCACAGGATTAAATAATCATGGTAGGAGTCGGGTGGAGTGCTAGTACATTAGGATTCACAAGTACTGTGATACCCCCAGCTGTCTGACATATAGCACCAGGACAGACAGCCATAAAGGGGTGGCACGTATTATCTTGTCATTCAAGCAGAGCCTGTAAACTTTCAGGGCACCAATGATCCTATTATCATCACTCCTGTGCTTAACCACTGTGCCCGCCCCGATTAACGTTACCATTACAACGTCCTTGAGGCAGGCCACCAAAGCCGAGCCTGCTCACCACCATGAGGTTTTACATCTTAACTTGTCTGCAACTTCCACTCAACTCCTAAACCGCAAAGCCGTGACAAGTTATAAATTCCAAGTCACATTTGACACTTTTTTTTTAATTAAATCATTTTTGTAAACTTAAAAAACAGAAGTCCCTGCAAAAGCATTAATGGGACTAAACTTGGCAAACCTCCAACTCACAAAGAATCATCCTATAGCACTCCGGAGAGGAAAAAACCCCTGTGGTGGAAACCGCTAGGGAACCATGGCTGAAGGATTGCCCTTCCCTTGGGCTTAGAAGGTTAATGCAAATCACAACTCTTTATAGCCAATATAAAATGTAACCTGGTTCAAGATATACAATGGTAACTTCAAAAATACAATAGAGCATTTATCATTATACAAGCAATAATTAAAAGGTTTTAGGACAGAGATTATAAACAGGGCGGGTAATGTTTCCTCTTGTCCATCCTGTGAGAGAAAGAGGGATAGCCAGAATTACCTCCCTTATATAAGCCCCACTCTCCTCACAGTAATACACCAGGCACAAACATACTAAGCTCCTTCCTCCTAAAGCAATATCACTCTTGTTTAAAATCTACACCGCAATGAAAACAAAAGCTGCAGGAGTTAAAGGTCCACCCATCCCCAAGTCATGTCTACCTCCGTCTAGTCTCCAGTGGTTTATTTGCTACAAAACACATGGGATAATTGGTGCAGTCTATTGGCTAGTTAACACTGCAGAATAAAAAATGGCTGGGGAAAAGAACAGGCACCTAAACCATTTACTAGATTACCTAATGGTTGAATAAAATGATGTGTCTATGTGAAATACTTCCCATGACATATCACATATGTTCTTATCGTTTTTGTTGTGATAGGCAATTCAGTAACACAATGTACATAGCGATCAGAGCACATACAGTGATCTGACAATAACCCAAAATAATAGAACGAGCTCTGAGACGTGGGAACTCTGCAGACCGCAATTCCTGATCCTCTCCAAACACAACTAGAGGCAGCTGTGGATTGCGCCTAACGCTCCCTATGCAACTCAGCACAGCCTGAGAAACTAACTAGCCTGAAGATAGAAAAATAAGCCTACCTTGCCTCAGAGAAATACCCCAAAGGAAAAGGCAGCCCCCCACATATAATGACTGTGAGTAAGATGAAAAGACAAACGTAGGGATGAAATAGATTCAGCAAAGTGAGGCCCGATATTCTAGACAGAACGAGGATAGGAAAGATAACTTTGCGGTCTACACAAAACCCTAAAGAAAACCACGCAAAGGGGGCAAAAAGACCCTCCGTACCGAACTAACGGCACGGAGGTACACCCCTTGCGTCCCAGAGCTTCCAGCAAAACAAATAGACAAGCTGGACAGAAAAAATAGCAACAAATAGCAAAGAAGCACTTAGCTATGCAGAGCAGCAGGCCACAGGAATGATCCAGAGATACACAAGTCCAACACTGGAACATTGACAGGAAGCATGGATCAAAGCATTAGGTGGAGTTAAGTAGAGAAGCAGCTAACGAGCTCACCAGATCACCTGAGGGAGGAAACTCAGAAGCTGCAGTACCACTTTCCTCCACAAACGGAAGCTCCCAGAGAGAATCAGCCGAAGTACCACTTGTGACCACAGGAGTGAACTCTGCCACAGAATTCACAACACGTTTTACTCCTGGGTTTGATTTTCACATGTATAGGCCTATGTTCTATTAATTTGGAAATTTGTTCATCTGCTGCCCCAGAAAACAACTTTATTGTACTATGCAAATGAAGGTGCTCAGTGCTCTCTTAGTGTGACTAAATGCCTTGGTGAGCGGTTCCACTCACATTTTTAGATTCCACTCCTATGTTGACTTATAGTGCTGACTTGTTCAGAGCCAGAGCTGTCTGAAGTTAAACCTGTATTATGTGTGCACTGTCTCTATGCAGAAGAGACATCACTTCCACCTCACTGATGACATTGTTTGACTCCTCTACTGTCAATTTAGTGTTCTAGTGAGCATACACATTACCTTCTCACTGCTGTCACAGGCTGTGTAGTGATGTCAGCTACAAGGATAGAGTGATTTCTGTGCTCTCTCCTGCACTGAAGTGATAGCGGAGGAGGCGACCAATATCAGAAATAAGGAACGTGATGTGTCTTCTCACTTCTGCATGGAGGTGTATATTCAGATATTCAGACAGTGCTGGTTTAAGGCAAGTCAACACTGTCAATTAACTGTGACAAAGTTACTGGTAAAGTGCTGGAGAGGAGATATGTTACACTATGCCTAATGGCGTCAGTGATATAAAACCCAGTGTTTTTCCTCCAGCACACTAAGTGTTGTGAGGGGTTAAACTAATTTTCATAATAAGCTGGCTTTTATGTGGACATCCATAGATGGGAGGTTGTCCACCTTATTTCCACCCCAGGGTGTGGTCTGGGGCTTAACTAGCTGGCCTTCAAAGGCAGCAGTGTTCAGTGTCTGGAGAGGAACACTCTAGAGAAGTGTTTTGTTTATGCCTGAACTGTGGGTCTTGCTAACCCTGAGAGGGCTGAACCCCGCTAATAAAATGACTGTGCTTAGTGCTACCGTTTTGTTTTTTTTTTGCTGTTTTTGCCCAGAGGGCTGTGTTTACTTTGTGCTACATTTTGGTTTATGCCGCCCCTGAATAAACCATGTACATTTCTAAAGCCGCGGCGTTCCCATGTCAACCTCCATGTACAGCTGAGTGAGCCGCTCTACCACATAACATAGAAGCCATAATCTAAACAAGAGGGTACAATGGAGCAGCAAGGCACTTAGCCACACCAAGAGTGCACTGAGCACATTGAATTGCATATTACAAAAAAGTTATTTTTGGGGGGAAACAGAAGATCAGATTTAAAAACTAAAATAAACATTTTCATTATTTCCCCATTTCCTGTAAAGTGATGGTGGTTATTTTGATGTGTAAATTTTTAGAGACAGACTCGTATTAAGTATTTTTTGTGAACTTATGAATTAATAAATATGATTTTTTTTTTGTATAATGAGGCATATTTCTTTTCTGGATGTGCTTTCATTTCTAAAATCTTGAAAAAATGTACTATGTCAGTGTTGCTTTCACCAGCTGATATTTGACCGAGAGGAACAACCACAATCCTGCATCAAACCCCAGGATTGGAGAATACCTGGAACCTATTCATCAAACCCTCTCTGCATTACAATCAGTACTAATCTTTGTACAAGGCAAAATACATCCCTTGGGAAAGTAATATGTATCATAAAAGTTTCTTCAGCCCATTGGTCTTTGTTTATAGGCTGCTGCAACAACAACATCATGACTAATGTGCTGATTGCGGCTGCACTTAGCTTAGTGGCTCCTACTGCCTACCTTGGCAGAGCTGCTGAGCTCTGTAATCAGCTGCAGCGGTCACATGTGCAGCCTGTAAGCAAAGATCAGTGCATCAGCAGAGAGACATCACTAGACCCGGGGAGGGTGAACACCAGCTCTTTTTATTATTTTAACCAAGCGGTGAAGAAACTTATTTCAGGAAAACTCCTTTAAGCATCTGCCAGCCCGAGTATTGTCATCACAGGGGTTAAAAAGATGTTCACATATAGCATTCTTCATACTAAATTTGCAAGAGTGGAGTAAATTTGAGGATAACCTTCAGATTCATGACATGAATTTGCAGTTTGATGTGACTACACATCTCAAATATGGGACCTATCATGGCTTTCCAGTAATAAGGCCTCAGTACGCTCTTACAGATGTCTGTGGATTTTCTAGGCAGAGGCAATAATTTAATATTGTGTAGAAACAAGACACGACTTTATAGTTAAAAGCAATATTACTGAAATGCTGCTATTTTTTATTTAAGAATTTATAGTATTTAATTAGTATTCTGAATATTTATATGCCCAATTACTACTCTGCATTTATACCACTGGAATTTCTGCTCACTAATATTCATTCTACACCTGAGCCGCAGTATTATACAACATGAATGTGTCCTGTGATGACTGCAGCAGATATACTGCCTTCATTTTATTAGATTACCTACATCTGCGTTCCGGTATTATATTGCGTGTATCCTTGTTCGAGTGATACAGTATTATTCTGCCTGCACTTCATGTATTTTGCACATGCTCATATTTATGTGCCGTTTTATCATCTGATATTCACTTGCAGTGTTGCTACGGTATGCCAATGTGGAGAAAAGCAGATGTACAGGTACAATAGTGTGTATAAATGTAAGAGACAGTTGATTCTTATGACCAGATGCATAGGACTGCGGAGGAAGTAGTCATTTAGTAAAAAAGAATGCAAAGGAAATTGAGGGGTTAATTTTGCCTATATTCTGCAGACTGAACACTTGGTTTTCTGTGGGGGGGTTTTATGCTCACCTCTCTGAGGCCTTCCAAAGCCAGAGAACGGAAGGACAAGATCACTCCAATAATGGTCATTCTTTTCAGCAAACTTTCTGGAGCTAAACAGGTAAGGGGGCAAATAGGAAGCAGAATGGTTACACCATGGGATAACAGAATGCGATGTTCAGCAGGTTGTGCACATTGTAAAGTCAACTTATAATCAGGTCAAAAATGGCCAGTTAGTGCTCTTATTTTAATTTTTCATATCCGCCATTTGGTTCCAGAGATATGGGCCATTTGAATGAGCGCTCATTTTTAAAATCTTTACTACGGATGCCTAGCTCACAGGATTTTTGGTGATGTGTCGTTAGAATGTTCTGCATTATTAGTTTGTTAGCAACGTCACCCTTGGTAAAGACCTAAAAGATTAGCCCTTATCAAAATCCCACCTCTAGTGTTTCAATCGCTGCCTTCATTCTGAAAAAACTGAAGATTAATCAAATATAAGAACTAGGATTCTTCACACGCCACTAGTTTTGCATGCCCCACCTCCATCTTTGGTGATTGACAGTGGCGGGTCGCCTGAGCCTTCCCTGCAGACAGCGCTCAACCCAGGCAAGTCAGCGCTGTCAATCGCCAGTTAAGGAAGTGGGGCACTCAAAACGGTGCACTGAGTTGTTTCCTTTCGGCAAGAGTGAACCAATCAGCCTCATTTGTTTTAACTTCATTTTCTTCAGAACAGAGGTAGAAATGAGGACACCAGAGAGACAGTTTTTATAGCTGCTACTACAGAGTTTGTGCTAAGTTTATTATGAAGTGAGTTTGGGCTGACAGACTCCTTTTAGCTTTGAAAAACATCAATTTTCATTCTAGAGAAAAACAGAAAATGGACTTCTCCTGTGTCGTTGGTTGCACACTTAGATAATACTAATTTAGAACCCATTTTGTTTTCAACTATTCAAATGCACATTTATAAATTTTCAAGTTGTAGGTTTCTTGTGAGAAAACAATAGAAGTGGGACCATGACGTTGAGTTTCTGTTAAGTGACACTTTTCCATAAAGTCCTGTGATCTCTCTCTTACTATATGTCACAAAATTGAGCAGCACAGCCTTCGATCTATGGGGCTGATCTGCTTGTATTAAGAAGGTTTGCTCAGTAATCTGTCTTATAAATTGGAGGAAGCCCCAGCATTTCTTGATTCTGGATTACAGACTCTGTGAATCTGTATGTTTGCTATAAAAATTATGATATTCAACACAAAAAACAATTCACCCTAGTGAATAATGTCCACCAAGCAATACAAAACCTATATCAAAGTGAACAAGAGACTAAAGCATCAAAGAGGATTTAAAAGCAAAATTTATTTTAAATAAGATATAAAACTGAAAAACTGACAACAGAACTGTACAATATCATATTACAAAAAATTATTACAAAAAATAATAAGTGTAGAGAACAGATCCAAATAATATAATAACAGATACCAGACAAAATATACTCCAAAAGAGAAAAACCACATATACAGCTATAATGAGCCGAAAATCCAGACTCAATAAAGTGCTTGTGCAAAATATAGTGAATGGTCCTTTAAGACCATGTGCATTAAAGTCTTTAGAGAAATACTAGTACCAGTGTAGAGGTGATCTGTAGATCACAGGGACTCCGACTCCAACGTACGTTTCGCCTCAGTTTTTCGGTTTTATATCTTATTTAAAATAAATGTTGCTTTTAAATCCGCTTTGATGCTTTAGTCTCTTGTTCACTTTGATATAGGTTTCATAAAAATTATGAGTTACGCTTAAATAACACATGTATGGTCATTTGAAAAATAATTTTTTTCTGTGAAAATAGTGCAAAAAACATTTATAATAGAGATGATATAATCTTTTGAAATTTGTATTCTCCAGGTTTTATGATCAAAAAATAAAACAGATATATAGTAAATCAATTTGTTGAGGATTGTAATACTGCAAAGTCTCCAATTGACCTAAAAAAAAGTGAATGTAACAACAACCCCTTGCAAGTCCTTTAAAATCAAAACTGCCTTGGTAATATCAAAGTGACCTCACCATAGAAACGGATAGTAATCCAGTAATAAGGAACGACCAATTTAATCATTCAAAAATGATCCCTTTCATTCATCTATGATCAGACAGAACGTTCTGTACAGATGGTTTCCTAAACTGATAGTGTCGCTATCAGAGTTAACATCATCTTGCTGTGATTGAACAAGCAATATTCCATGTATTCTATAACGCTCTCCACACTAATATGTTGCCGGAGACAAAGAAGGCCAATTGTGACCTGTGTTTGATAGTACTACCGCCCAGATGGCGGTGTCAGTGGTAGTAGTGATGATTCTGCTGCTAGTGACTCCCACATTCTTAGCCGTAATACGTTTTTATTTTACTTGGGGCCAATTCTCAATAAAGATATGAATCCTAGAGGTGGGACTCATATTTGCTATATATTTATGTCATATCCTGTACAAGAAGAGAATATCCCTTTAAAGGGTACCACACATTATAAAAATAATGTATACCTGTAGCCATAGTGATTATCTCCACGTAAATAGCATTTTAAACATGTGCAACCATCTGACAGGCTGAGGCTGACATAAATGTTGGTTTTCACAAAGTTTGCGGCTTCAATGTTTTTAGATCTTTTAGTGACATGTTTCTATGGTTACTTAAGTACAGTTCTAAGCATTGCATCATAATTTAAATTATTATTGACAAAGTATATACGAAAACTCATTAAATATAATTTGTATCGTAGGTACACTTCAACCCACATTGTATGATGTTTAAATAATTAGTTTGCATTTTATTGCATGAAATAAGTACGGTATTTGATACAATGGAAAAACAGAACTTATTATTTGGTACAGAAACCTGTGTTTGCAATTACAAAGGTCAGACGTTTCCTATAGTTCTTGACCAAGTTTGCACACACTGCAGCGGAGATTTTTGCCCATTCCTCCATACAGATCTTCTCCAGCAGGAGGACCTTGCATGCCCTGCAGGAGTTTAATCCATGACGGCGTAGTGTGTTACTAACGGTAATGTTTAAGACAGAGGTCTCAACTCTCTTCAGGTCATTGACCAGGTCCTCCTGTGTAGTTTTGGGCTGATTCCTGACCTTTCTCAGAATCATCGTTACCCCACGAGGAGTTATACTGCATGGAGCCCCAGACAGAGGAACATAGTAACATAGTAACATAGTTAGTAAGGCAGAAAAAAGACATTTGTCCATCCAGTTCAGCCTATATTCCATCATAATAAATACCCAGATCTACGTCCTTCTACAGAACCTAATAATTGTATGATACAATATTGTTCTGCTCCAGGAAGACATCCAGGCCTCTCTTGAACCCCTCGACTGAGTTCGCCATCACCACCTCCTCAGGCAAGCAATTCCAGATTCTCACTGCCCTAACAGTAAAGAATCCTCTTCTATGTTGGTGGAAAAACCTTCTCTCCTCCAGACGCAAAGAATGCCCCCTTGTGCCCGTCACCTTCCTTGGTATAAACAGATCCTCAGCGAGATATTTGTATTGTCCCCTTATATACTTATACATGGTTATTAGATCGCCCCTCAGTCGTCTTTTTTCTAGACTAAATAATCCTAATTTCGCTAATCTATCTGGGTATTGTAGTTCTCCCATCCCCTTTATTAATTTTGTTGCCCTCCTTTGTACTCTCTCTAGTTCCATTATATCCTTCCTGAGCACCGGTGCCCAAAACTGGACACAGTACTCCATGTGCGGTCTAACTAGGGATTTGTACAGAGGCAGTATAATGCTCTCATCATGTGTATCCAGACCTCTTTTAATGCACCCCATGATCCTGTTTGCCTTGGCAGCTGCTGCCTGGCACTGGCTGCTCCAGGTAAGTTTATCATTAACTAGGATCCCCAAGTCCTTCTCCCTGTCAGATTTACCCAGTGGTTTCCCGTTCAGTGTGTAATGGTGATATTGATTCCCTCTTCCCATGTGTATAACCTTACATTTATCATTGTTAAACCTCATCTGCCACCTTTCAGCCCAAGTTTCCAACTTATCCAGATCCATCTGTAGCAGAATACTATCTTCTCTTGTATTAACTGCTTTACATAGTTTTGTATCATCTGCAAATATCGATATTTTACTGTGTAAACCTTCTACCAGATCATTAATGAATATGTTGAAGAGAACAGGTCCCAATACTGACCCCTGCGGTACCCCACTGGTCACAGCGACCCAGTTAGAGACTATACCATTTATAACCACCCTCTGCTTTCTATCACTAAGCCAGTTACTAACCCATTTACACACATTTTCCCCCAGACCAAGCATTCTCATTTTGTGTACCAACCTCTTGTGCGGCACGGTATCAAACGCTTTGGAAAAATCGAGATATACCACGTCCAATGACTCACCGTGGTCCAGCCTATAGCTTACCTCTTCATAAAAACTGATTAGATTGGTTTGACAGGAGCGATTTCTCATAAACCCATGCTGATATGGAGTTAAACAGTTATTCTCATTGAGATAATCCAGAATAACATCCCTCAGAAACCCTTCAAATATTTTACCAACAATAGAGGTTAGACTTACTGGCCTATAATTTCCAGGTTCACTTTTAGAGCCCTTTTTGAATATTGGCACCACATTTGCTATGCGCCAATCCTGCGGAACAGACCCTGTCGCTATAGAGTCACTAAAAATAAGAAATAATGGTTTATCTATTACATTACTTAGTTCTCTTAGTACTCGTGGGTGTATGCCATCCGGACCCGGAGATTTATCTATTTTAATCTTATTTAGCCGGTTTCGCACCTCTTCTTGGGTTAGATTGGTGACCCTTAATATAGGGTTTTCATTGTTTCTTGGGATTTCACCTAGCATTTCATTTTCCACCGTGAATACCGTGGAGAAGAAGGTGTTTAATATGTTAGCTTTTTCCTCGTCATCTACAACCATTCTTTCCTCACTATTTTTTAAGGGGCCTACATTTTCAGTTTTTATTCTTTTACTATTGATATAGTTGAAGAACAGTTTGGGATTAGTTTTACTCTCCTTAGCAATGTGCTTCTCTGTTTCCTTTTTGGCAGCTTTAATTAGTTTTTTAGATAAAGTATTTTTCTCCCTATAGTTTTTTAGAGCTTCAATGGTGCCATCCTGCTTTAGTAGTGCAAATGCTTTCTTTTTACTGTTAATTAAGATTGACAATCATCTGGTGTTTCTTCCATTTTCTAATTATTGCGCCAACAATTGTTCCCTTCTCACCAAGCTGCTTGCCTATTGTCCTATAGCCCATCCCAGCCTTGTGCAGGTCTACAATTTTGTCTTTGGTTTCCTTAGACGGCTCTTTGGTCTTGGCCGTGGTGGAGAGGTTGGAGTGTGATTGATTCAGTGTGAGGACAGGTGTCTTTTATACAGGTAAAGAGTTCAAACAGGTGCACTTAATACAGGTAATGAGGGCAGAGGAGGAGGGATTTTTAAAGAAAAACTAACAGGTCTGTGATTGTCAGAATTCTTGCTGGTTGGTAGGTGATCAAATACCTATTTTATGCAATAAAATGCAATTTAATTATTTAAAAATCGTACAATGTGATTTTCTGTTTTTTTTTATTTTTAGATTCTGTGTCTCACAGTTGAAGTGTACCTACGTAAAAAATTTTTTAGACCTCTCCATTCTTTGTAGGTGGGAAAACTTGCAAAATTGGCAGAGTACCAAATACTTATTTTCCTCTCTTAATCCATAATGATCCAGCACATCTTGATAATAAAAAAAACTTTTACTTTATTCAAATCCTCTTAAAAACCTTTTTGGAGATCAAGACAGAATGGGATAGCTAGTTCCACATGATAATAAAACTTTACGCGTTTCGACCCTTGTGTGGGTCTTAATCATTAAGATGTGCTGGATCACTATGAATCAACTTTGCATTCGGGCTTGAACACTATTCCATGAACCTTCATAGATAGCTGCACCTGCTGTGGACAATTTCTTATATTTTATTTTCCTCATTGTATTCATAGAATACATATATGTATATATTATTACATAAATTTAACAATTTAATATCTCTGCAATGGAGAGAAATTGTGGCCACAAGTATGCGGTCCTGTGCTGACTAGCTTCTCATCTACGTCTTTCAATAGAATATGACGCAGGAAAAGTTGCTAGTCGGCAAGTGACTTACACTATGCAAACTATCTGCTGGCAGACATGTCCAGAAGGTTGGAGCTGGTAATAGAGGGGATTCTGACAGTGCGCATATTGCACATTGTCAAGATTCTTCAATCTGCAGTCACACAGAGTGGTTGGAGAAATGTATGTTTAGCCTGGAAAACCCTTTTAACTCCCTGTACTATGAATGGGTCGATTACCCCTTTAACAGTCTAGAAATTGGACAGTCAAATAATACCGACTGAGGAATTGATTGTGCACTAGCTGTAACTAAAACAACTAAGCCGATGGGAGCTTGTTTGTTGTGCATTCTGCAGGAGAAATATGTGATAATTACCTATTGATTACTGAGAATCTATCATGGTCTGCTCTTCCCTGGGCTAAAATATGAACTTTCATCATTGCATCACTAAACTAAAACAACATCTACTGCAGCACATCTCTGTTAAGTGTCAACAGATTACAAGGTTTTACAGATAAAAAAAATGGTTATGCCAGGAAAAGCTGCAATATATAGGGACATCTGTTGTGATAAGTCCCTTTTCACCAAGAACATCCAAGTACAATAGTGACTTACAGCTCAGCTTGGCTTGGAGAGATGGCATCAAGTCGGCATTACTGAAGTTGGATCGGATTTGTACCAGTGTGTCCATGTTCTCGAAAACAAGTTTCTGGAAGTGAAATAAGAGATTTACTCTGGAGACTTTCTTCATACATTTCTTACCAATCAGAGAAGTAAGGCTGCATACAATTCTAAGGGCAAGACAACACAACAAGAGTGTCTTCATTTGCCAGGTAGAAATGGATTTGTTAAATATATATTGATATCACGAACGAATAAAAGAGAAAAAAATAGCATATGGAGGGCACTGCCCCAACTAAATCCATAATCTTCAGGAAAGCCGGTACTAAAAAGCTATATCATGTCAGCAACAGCCATGGCAAAAAAGATATTGGGTGCAAAACCATGAAATAACATATGTGTCCCAGGTAGCAAAAGAAAAAAGCAGGATGCACTCATCAATCTTCAAAGTAGCAAATTTTATTGAGTCTTCACAATTAAAACTTCATGGCCGGGGGAGAAGAAAAGGAGCTCGTGCGAGCAGGGGAGACGACGGCCGTTTCGCGCGGTCCTTGCGCTTCAACGGGTCTGCATGAGTGAGGGCAGAGCTACCTGGGATATATATTGATATGTTGCTCATTTGTTGCCGAAACGCCTTTGACTGCTCCATTTATTCAAATGTGATTTACAGATATATGGATTTTATTTTCTTTCACAGAAACTTTCTCAATAAATCTGCAACATGTAAATGTCCATGGGTTGTGAGAAAAAAACCTATGTTTACAGGTAGAAAGAAGCAGTAAAAAAAAGCAAAAGAAATAGAGAAAATAGCGCTACATAGAGGGAGTATATTAATGGATGTTAAAGGAAAAAAATGGTGCTTTCCTGGCATGTTCATATGTTCATAATATAGGATTGATATGGAAAATACAGCTGATTTTTCCGGAGTCTTAGGTATTGGTAGCCTGGGATATGTGGATCCAAAATATAAAGGTAAAATAAAAAGGAAAAAGTAGAACAGCACAAATTAATGTACCGGTATTTTTCCTTAATTTGGAAAATAAATACGGTAGGTTTACTACAAATATATAGAAAAATGAAAATTTGCAGAATGATAAATATGAGGTAAAACAACAAAAATTATACTTCACACATTTTCATTAGTATGTACATTTGAAATAAGCCTACTTGTTTTGGACATTAAGGATCAATGGATTTCTTTGTACTGTTTAATTTTTTCCTTGGACCAGTTTTGCCTTTATATTTTGAATGTATCTGTACACGGTTGGACTAGACTAATTTGAACCTTTTTATTTCCAGCATTTACACTGCTAGACCTCATAGGCCTTTTTATGGTTATGGTTCATTATTACGTCAAAGCCAGGAGCCATCAGATCTCAGAATTTACCGTTGTTATGCAGGTTCTTACACTCATTAGATGCACAGATTTTTTTTTTTGAGAAGCCAACTACTACATAATTGAGAAATCACATATTGTATGGTTGTAAGCAATGTAAGAAACCAAAAAAGCATAGCTCTGTACATTGTGTAGTGGCCGATGCAGTTTATTTTCCATTTACTTGTAGGAGCCAATATCAGCTGATCGTGAAGGGGGGGCAACAACTGGCAATTATCCTACAGATAGTCCCAGATAACTCCTATAAAACCTTTGGATTTATTTTTTTGTTGAAGGCAATCTGTCAGTTGGATTAACATTCCTAAGCCATCTATATGGATATGTAAGTCATAGGAATAAAATGATACCTTGATATGTGTGATCCGATGTCTTATTTCAGAAAAATGCACGTTTTTCTTAATATGTAATTGAGCTGTTCCAAGCTATGAGTTGGTTTATGATCTGCATGAAAATCTGCATGCATAGCTTATTTGAAATGAAAGGAGGTGTTACCAATGTGACACATATAACGACTGACAGTCTGTTCTCCTGATCTCCCTCCAGATCTGTGTGTGATTACAACCAACACAGTGCAGCAGAGTTAACAGTACAGCAGAATTAAACTTTGTCTCATTACAAACATTTGCAGTAGGACTTGCCCTCTTATAGTGCTGTCAGCTCTACTCCACAGCTGTGGCCGATTATAACCAACACAATGCAGCAGAGTAGAACCTTGTCTCATTATAAACACATTTGCAGTTGTCCTTTCACAGTGCTGTCAGCTCTGTTGTACTGCCCCTCCACCTCATATTGACTGCATGTGAGATTGCAGCTGAAGCACTATGAGAGGACAACTGCAACTGCAAATGTGATTGTAATGAGACAAACTTCACCTTTGGTGTACTGTTAGCAAATAAATAAATATGGTATCTGGAAAACATCTTGTCTCGCAAAAAACAAGCCATCATAAAGTTCCATCAGCGGAAGAATAAAAAAAGTTATAGCTCTCAGAATAAATTTATGCAAAAATAATTATTTCTATAAAATAGTTTTTATTGTGTAAATGGTCCAAAACATAAAAAAATTGCATAAATGTGGTATCGCTGTAATCGTACTGCCCAGAAGAATAAAGCTGCCTGATCAATTTTACTACATGCGGAACTGCTTAAAAAAATTCATTTAGGCCACATTCACATGTTCCTTTTTGTCCCGCGGGTTCTCCTGCAGTGGATTTGATAAATCTGCAGGGCAAACCCGCTGCGGTTATCCCTGCAGATTTATCACGGTTTGTCCTGCGGGTTCCGCTGCGGGATTTACCCCTACTATTGATGCTGCATATGCAGCAATATGCAGCATCAATAGTAATGTTAAAAATAATAAAATCATGATGGTATACTCACCCTCTGACGTCCTGATCTCCTGGGCGCTGCAGGAGGCGGTCCGGTTCCAAAGATGCTGTGCGACCAGGACCTTCGGTGACGTCACGGTCATGTGACCGCGACGTCACCGAAGGTCCTGGTCGCATAGCAAATCTGAGACCGGACGGCCGCGTGCAGCGCTGAGACTTCAGAGGGGAGTATACATGATTTTTTATTTCAATTCTTTTTTTTTTAATACAAATATGGTTCCCGGGGCCTGGAGGAGAGTCTCCTCTCCTCCACCCCGGGTATAACCCGCACATTATCCGCATTACTTCCCGCATGGTGGGCACAGCCCCATGCGGGAAGTAAGCGGATCAATGCATTTCTATGGGTGCAGAATCGCTGCGATTCTGCACAAAGAAGTGACATGGTCCTTCTTTTTTTCCGCAGCAATTCTGCGCGTTTTTTTTCGGGTTTTTCCGCATCATGTGCACTGCGGTTTCTGTTTTCCATAGGGTAACATTGTACTGTACCCTGCATGGAAAACAGCTGCGGACCCGCAGTAAAAACCGCATAGTGTGAACATGGCCTTAACAATTCCTGAATTGCTGGTTTTTGTTCATTCTGCCTCTCAAAAAATGTTAGCTGAAATATGGAAAAGTTATAGCTCTCAATATATGGCAATGCCTAGTTTTTGCCCAAAACAAGCATTTTTTAGTGTGTGACAGCAGCCAAACAGGAAAAAATAATATTAATCTGATATTGCTAAAATCGCACCGACCCAAAGAATACAATTATCTAATCACTTATACAGCAGGAGAAAGAGCGTAAAAAATAAAACCAATTCTTCACCTGTTGCTAGTTTGTTCATTCTCCCTCCCAAAGATCACAGTAAGGCTTTACTCATATTTAACCTGCATTCTACGCTGAGCGCTTACACCATGATTTTCATGTAAATCTCTGAAATACATAATTCAGACAGAAACCCCAGGGAAGATTCTCTATTATGTGGCAGAAGGAGGCGCTGTAGATGCTGTCTGGCCTAAGATCTGGTGGTGTGCGTCTTTTTAAGCATGCATAAAAGTGCGGTTCGCCACAGTTTTGTGCACTTCTAAAAAACAGGACAAGACTGAACATAAGCCAGACGAAGTCCAGAGTAACTCTGTTGCCTCACTATAATGAGCGGCTACCTTGGTGGTTTCATTTGAATCACATCACTCGGAGATTTAGATGGAAACCCCAATATAAGTGGTCAGCGTAGAGTGTCAGATAAATGTGATCCAGAATGTTCCCAATAAAGGCTTCAATTCAGTCCACAAAAAAAGCAAGTCCGCTCTCAGGTCCGTCATCTGTTTAGTTAAATATAGGGAGCTTCCATTGTAGTACAAAGACTTTGGAAAAGAGAAATGGCTCCTCACCACCACAAAACAAATTCTGTGCTCTAAAATCCAAACGCCTCCCTCCCTTCTGAGCATCACAGTGTGCCTAAACAGCAGTTAGCATCCACATGTTTGGCATTTTTGTAGCCAAGAAAGACCGGCTAATTTACAGGTGCATGAGCTGGGCATAATGTATGGGCACTACAATGCAATGGTCACTACGATGGCAGTTTGCAATTTTCACTCGTCAACATCCACTGCTGCTTGTTTCTGGAAAAAAATGAATGGAGACAAAATTGTCACTACACCTGTAGATAAATTCCCAAAGGGGGTATAATTTGCAAAATGTGGTCACTTGAGAGGGGATTCTGCTACTCTAGCACTTAGGGCAAACTATTCTAGGAAAGTCGTCTTTGATCACAAGTGGGGTGTCGGCATACTCAAGAGACATTGCAAAACATATTTTAGGGTCCATTTTCTCTTATATTTGTGAAAATGAAGACATTTCAGGCTAAAACAACATTTTTGTGGGAAAAATATATTTTTTCCATTTTCACAGATCAACATTGTAAAATTCTGTGAAGAACCTGTGTGTTCAACGTGCTCCCCACACATCTACATAAATTCCTTGAGGGGTACAATTTCCATAATGGGATCTTTTCTGTAGAGTTTTCACTGTTTAGGCTCATCAGGGGCTCTCCAAACGTGAAATGACACCGCAGTCTATTCCATCAAAGACAGCATTCCAAAACATCACTCCTTCCATACTGAGCCCTGTTGTGCACTTAAACATTAGTTTTCTCCCAATATCCGGGATCTGCATACTCAGGACCATTTGTACAACAAATTTGTAGGTCCATTTTTTCCTGTTACGCTTGTGAAAATAAAAAATTGGGGCTAAAAGAACATTTTTGTTGGAAAAATGTGATTTTTTTATTTTCATGGCTCTGTGTTATAATCAAAGGAATCAAGTTGTTCACCACACATCTAGATAAGTTCCCTGAGGGGTCTAGCTTCCGAAAAGGTGTAATTTGTGGGGGATTTCCACTGTTTAGGCACATCATGGGCTCTGCACACACGACATGGCGTCCGTTAATTATTCCAGCAATTTTTTTATTCAAAAAGTCAAATGGCACTCCTTCTAAGCCTTGCTGTGCACACAAACAGTAATTTTACTCCACATATTGGGTATTGGTGTACTCAGGAAAAATTGCACAACAAATTGTATGGTGCAATTTCTCCTGTTACTCTTGTGAAAATGCTAAATCTGGAGCTAAAAAAACATTTTTGTTGGAAAAAATGTGATTTCTTTATTTGCATGGCTCAACTTTATAAACTTCTGTGAATCACCTAGGGGTTCAAGGTTTTCACAACACATCTAGATAAGTTCCCTGAGGGGGTCAAGTTTCCAAGATGGTGTCAGGTGTGGGAAGTTTTGACTGTTTAGGTACATTAGGAGCTCTCCAAATGCGGCATGGCGTCCGCTTATTATTTACGCAAATTTTACATTTAGAAAGTCAAATGGCACTACTTCCATTCTGAGCCCTGCCATGTTCCTAAACAGTGGCTTTCCCCCACATATGGGGTATCAGTGTGCTCAGGAGAAATTGCACAACAAATTTAATTTTGGGGTCCATTTTCTCCTGCTACCCTTGTGAAAATAAAAAAAAAATGGGCCTAAAGTTAAGTTTTGTGAAAAAAGTTAAATGTTAATTTTTTTTCACATGTCATTACCATATTTTTGGACTATAAGACACACTTTTTTTCCTCCATAAATGTGGAGGAAATGGGTGGTGTGTCTTATAGTCCAGATGTACTGGCTCTGGCTGTGGTGGGGAGGTGGGGGAGCGGCATCGGCGGAGCAGCGGGTCACAGAGACAGTAGCCGGCTACTGAGTCTAACTCCTGTGCCCGTTGGCAAAGAGAAATGAATGTTCACTGCATTCCATGCCCATGGGCGTGGAGGGCAATGAATATTAATTTCTCTTTAGCATCCTGGTATGATTAGCCCTCATCCCGGTCCTGGTATGCATGGCCCCATCCGTATCCTTGTATGATTGGCCCCCACCCCCATCCTGGTATGCATGGCCCCATCAGAAAACATTAAAAAAAACATTAAACTTACCTTCCCGGCCCTCCTTTGCATCATCCTGCTTCGTTGCCAGCAGCTGCTTTATGCTTGTAAGCAGTGCATGGCAGGGACGTCATGCACTGCTTGCAAGCCGAAGGGCAGCTGCCAGAATACTCACTGCTCTGCACACCAGGACTTTGTGCACAGAGAACAATGAGTATTCATTGCTCTTCAGTAGCACACACAGTGTCAGCCGGAGCCTTCCTGCAGCTGCCGGCAGTCAGGTGTCCCCACTGCTAAAGAGAAATGAATATTCACCTCGCTCCATGCCCATGGCAGTGGAGCGAAGTGAATATTCATTTCTCTTAAGCAGTGGCTCACGTGACCCATGGCAGCTGCAGGAAGGCTCCAGCTGACACTGTGTGTGCTACCAAAAAGCAATGAATACTCATTGCTCTCTGCGCACAGAGTCCCGGTGTGCAGAGCAGTGAGTATTCCAGAAGCTGCCCTTCAGCTTGCAAGCAGTGCATGACGTCCCTGCGATGCACTGCTTACAAACATAAAGCAGCTGCTGACAATGGAGCAAGACGCTGTGAGGGAGCGCCAGGAAGGTAAGTGTAATTTTTTTTTTATGTTTTCTGATGGGGCCATGCATACCAGGATGGGGGTGAGAGAAAATCATACCAGGATAAGGATGGGGACATGCATACCAGGAACGAAATAGGGGTCAATCATACTAGGTTAAGGATGAAGCCCTGCATACTAGGATAGGGATGGAGCCATGCATACTAAGACGAGATGGGGCCATGCATACCAGGATAGGGATGATGAGGCATGTATACCAGGATGGAGATGAGGGGGACCATTCCTACCAGGATAGGGATAAGGGGGCCATGCCCAAAAGGCTAGAGGTAAGGTGGTATACATACAGGGCTAGGAATGAGGGAGCCATGCATTCCAGGATAGGGATAAGGGGGGTATGCATACCAGGCTAGGGATGAGGTGGCCATGCATACCAGGATAGGGATGAGGAGCCATGCATACCACAATAGGGATGAGGAGCTATGCATACCAGGATAGGCATAAGGGGGCCATGTATACCATGATAGGGATGAGGGGGCCATGCATACCAGGCTAGGGATGAGCTTGCCATGCATACGAGGATAGGAATAAGTGGGCCATGTGTATCAGGATGGGGATGAGGACACCAAATATACCAGGATAGGGGATATTAAGTAAAGAATTGACCACATTTGTTACTTCAATTTTTTTTCCTTATTTCCTCCTGTAAAACCTAGGTGCATCTTATGGTCCGGTACGTATTAAAGTCCAAAAAATACGGTAGTTTTGTACATGGGGATCCTGGCAGTCGGTGATCCCAGAAATATGTCCTCCACCTTCTAGCACTGACATTTTTATTGTCACAGGGTTTTTTCAGCAAAATGTTCTAACCTTTACACAAAATCTTGTACCTAAAAAGGGTTGCTTTGTTAAATCAATATGCATACTAATACCTGGTAACCTAACAAAATTGTCTTTAATGCTTTGAATAGCTACTGGCTAGGCTTTACAAGCCGATGCTGTTCTTTAAGTAAGACTTCTAAACAAACTGGAGGAACATTTACCTGCAGAGCTGAAATTTTATGTTCAGCAAAGTGTGTAACAAGCTCAATTCACCAATGTGTTTGTACTTTTATGTGGTTGAATTGAAGCTTCACACTGATTAAAACTGAGTGGGAAGTCTTTCATGAAGCTGCAATTACTTCTGCATATTTATCCAAACCTACACATTCTAAACATCCAGTTGTGTTCAACTCTGTATTATGAAGCTGAAACTTCACTCTGTAGATTATCAGGTGACTGCTTACTGCCTGTTAAGAAAAGGCATTTTGTAGAAAACAATATATAAATAAGAGATCTGCACATCACAGAAACACATGGTAAGGTGCAATCATCACTACTAGGAATTGATGCACCCAGCAGTATGAGAAATAAGGTCAATAAAATCCACATTTCTTTTTGAAATTATTTTAAAAAGTACTAGCAAAGTGGTCATAAAGGAAAAAAAAAATCACCTTTCAGCAGTTCTTTCTTGCCTTAATTAAATCTCTTATTGTCTACACATCACCCCATGTAGACATATGTGTCTACATAGTTACAGACTACAAATAAACCCTATGCAATCTTACACTTTGGTCATTATCAACACCTCCCCTACTTCTTACTCAACTACTAAATGTGTGCCAGCAAGCAGGAGGCAGGAGAAAAGAAGTATAATTACAGACTGAGCACTTGACTGATGGTCCTAAATGTAACCTAATGAAGGAAGATATGTACCTCGGTATCTGGTCATGTGATGCAATGAAACTACTGGAAATCTGTCATGCAAGCCATAAAGTCTATATGTAGGTAGGATCTACAATGGGCTTGACAATCTAGAGTGGTGCTTGAAAGTTTGTGAACTCTCTAGAATTTTATATATAAAAAAAACTTCCTTCTCACCCCCAATGGAAGTGGTCTTTATTTTTTGTGATTTCTCATTCTCGGGTCCTCTACCAGAGGCCTGGGAGTTTGAGGATTCTGCGCAGCATGTTAATTGATCCCAGCATTGTGCTTTCCTGGACAGAGAGTTCAGATTTTGCGCCTGGGATCTGTTATAGCCATTTTTCCAACTCAGGGGTCACTGCTCCAAGTGCTCCTATCACCACTGGAATCACTGTTGCCTTCACCTTACCCATCTTCTCCAGTTCTCCTTTGAGGCCATGGTATTTCTCCAGCTTCTCATATTCCTTTTTTCTGATGTTGCTGTTACTTGGCACTGCCACATCTATTATAATTGCTGTCTTCTGATCCTTGTCTACTATCACAATGTCTGGTTGGTTAGCCAACACCTGATTATCCGTCTGGATCTTGAAGTCCCACAGAATTTTAGCCCTTCCTTTCTCCATCTCTTTCTCTGGGGTCTCCCACCTGGACTTAGGTGGACTTAGCCTATGTGCTGTGCAGATGTTCCTGTATACAATTCCCGCTACTTGGTTGTGGGATTCGGTATACACTGTTCCTGCTTGCATTTTGTATCCTGCCACTATGTGTTGGACTGTATCTGAGGTTTCTTTGCATAGTCTGCACCTTGGGTCTTGTCTTGTGTGGTAGATCCCTGCTCCTACGGATCTGGTACTTAGTACTTGCTCTTGTGCTGCTATGATTAGTGCCTCTGTGCTGTTTCGGTGTCCAGCTTTCTCCAGCCATTGGTAGGATTTCTCAGTGTCTGCCACATCCATTATCTGTTAATGGTACATCCCATGCAGCAGCTTGTCTTGCCACGGTGCTTCATGTTCCTGTTCTTCCTTCCAGATCTGTTGCTGTTGCTAACTTAGGCTTTCTCTCAGCATCTCATCTTTTGGTGCCATTTTTCTGTTGTGTTCCTGGATACTCCTTCTTTCATCTGTGATGGTAGCTTGATTGTTTATCAAGCCTCAACCACCCTCCTTTCTGTTGGTATACAATCTTTTGGTGCTCGACTTAGGGTGAAGACCTCCATGCATTGTGAGGAGCTTTCGTGTTTTCACATCTGCAGCTTCCATTTCTTCTTTTGGCCAGCGCACTATGCCAGCACGGTATCTGATAACAGGCAGGGCATATGTATTGATGGCGCAGATATTATTCTTCCCATTAAGCAGGCTCTTCAGGACCTGTCTTACCCTTTGATGGTATTTGGATGTTGCTTTTCTTGCCTCCTCATCATAGTTACTGTATCCCTGTGGGATGCCGAGGGACTTGTAGTATGTCTGTACATCTACTATGTGTCCTGCTGGTAATTCCACTCCAGATACCTTGCCTATCTTTATTACTAACTGGCAGCACTTCTCCAGTCCGAAGGACATCCCGCTGTCTTCGCTGTAGATCCTGGTCAGGTGGATCAGTGAATTGATGTCTTGTTTGTTTTTCGCATACAGCTTGATGTCATTCATGTAGAAGAGGTGGCTGATGGTGCTTCCACTCTTGAACTTGTATCCATAGCCAGACTCTAATTATCTGACTGAGGGGATTCAAACCTATGCAGAACAGCAATGGGGACAGTGCATCACCTTGGTATATGATGGTCACTTGTGCTAGTTGTCTTGAGTTGATTTCCACTGTTTTTCTCTATAGCCCCATTGATTTTCTGAGGAAGGTTCTTAATTTCCTGTTGACATTGTAGCGAGCCAAGCACTCACAGATCCATGTGTGTGGCATTGAGTCATAGGCTTTCCTGTAGTCAATCCAGGCTGTGCCGAGATTGGGCTGTCTAGATCTTGTGTCTTTAGCGACTGCTCTATCTACTAGGAGCTGGTGATTACTGGTCCCAATGCCTTTCTGAGCTGGATTCATATATTGGTTCATATGTTTCTGTAGCTTGGTGGCTATGATGCCTGACAGGAGTTTCCATGTTGCTGTAATGCAGGTTATTGGGCGGTAGTTGGATGGACCTGTTCCTTTGTGAGGATCCTTCATGATCAGCACTGTTCTTCCTTGTGTTACCCAAGCTGGGTGGTGGCCTGCTTTTAGCAGTTGTTTCATCTGCTTTGCCATGCGATCATGTACCTCTGTTACTTTTTTAGCCAGTAGATGTGGATCATATCTGGGGCCAGATGCTGTCCAGCTCTTCATGTTTTTGACTCGTGGTGGATGTTTGCTTCTGTAATGGTGACTGGTTCTTGCTCTAAGTGGTTGCTGTGTTTCATTCTCAGATCTTGCAGCCACATTGCACTGGTGTTGTGTGTTTTTTCCTTCTGCCATATGTTCCTCCAGTATTGTTCAGTCTCTGCTAATGGTGGAGTTGCTGCCTTTGCGTTGTGACTCTGTAGTTGGGAGTACACCTTGGATGGTTCTTTGGAGAACAGGGAGTTTATCTTCTTGGCCTCAGCTTCTCTAGTGTATCTCCCTAGTCTTGCAGCGAGTTATGTGAGCCTTTTTTTAGCAGTCTCTAGGGCTCCAGTTGGTTTCAAGCCTTTGTACTTGTCCAGCTTGGTCTTATTCTTGATCTTTACAACCTTCTCTGTTTCTGTTAGTTGGCTGACTTCCTTTTGTGCCACATTGATTTTTGTCTCCAGTCTTCTCTCCAAGGGGGCACGTACTTCTGTTGTTCTTGCTGGTTGTATCGCTAAGCATTTCTATGATTGCTGAGGCAGTAGCATAGATCAATTTGCATTATGGTATTGGTAGGCATTGATGCAAGTGCTCTATAGGCATCTTTTGGCATGCTGTCTGGTGGTGTTTCTATGCTGAGTCTTGGCAATCTCTGGCATTGAAGGTATTTAGTTTATCTAAGAACTTCTGTTTCAGATCAGCTGCAGTGCCGTCTAGTTGCAGGATTGAATCAGGAATTTCAGGGGGTTGCACATGTGGTTATTCCAGATCTTCATGTGGGGTGGATCTGCAGTGCAGTTGATCCATCTCAAGTTGTGACAAAAGCTTTCTCTTTATGACATTGAAACGTTGAGTAGCTAGCTGTTTCTCAGTCAGTGGATATGCAGGTCTTGTATCCATCCAGAGTTTCCGTATACGCTGCATATATCCTCACTCATTTGGTCTGCTGTTATAGTAGCATTTCATCAGATCCAAGTTCTCTTGCCTTGTCCATATATAGTTTGTTCCAGTAGCCCATTTATCATCAGATTTGTCATGATTCCAATGGCAGGGAATCACAAAAGGACAAGCACCAACGAGCTCTAGGGTGATGGAACCTGAGCTGACCGCGACCCTAAACCTGAACACACAAATAACAATAGCCGGGGAACGTGCCTACGTTGATCCTAGACGTCTCGCACCAGCCGAAGATCTAACTTCCCCTATTAGAAGAAACACAGACCTCTCTTGCCTCCAGAGAAACTCCCCACAGAAATAGCAGCCCCCCACATATAATGACGGTGAAATGAGAGGAAGGCACATACACAGTATGAAAACAGATTCAGCAAAATGAGGCCCGCTAAAGCTAGATAGCAGAGGATACAAAAGTAAACTGTGCGGTCAGCAAAAAACCCTTCAAAAATCCATCCTGTAATTACTTGAACTCATGTTCCAACTCATGGAACATGAGGAGCAATTAAAGCCCGCTAGAGCAACCAGCAGCAAAGAAACACGTCAATGCAAGCTGGACAAGACAAAAATAAAGCAAACGTGGAACAAGAAAATCAAAAACTTAGCTTGTCCTGAAGATTACTGAGGCCAGAAGCTGAGGTAACAAAACACTCTGATAACCTTGATAGCCGGCCAGGAAATGACAAGAAGGCCCGTTTAAATAGGAAACTCCCAAATCCTAATAGAACAGGTGGACACCAGAGACAGCAAAACACAAATCACCCAGTACCATCAGTAACCACCAGAGGGAGCCCAAAAACAGAACTCACAACAGTACCCCCCCTTGAGGAGGGGTCACCGAACCCTCACGAGAACCACCAGGGCGACCAGGATGAGCCCTATGAAAAGCGCGGACCAAATCATCAGCATGAACATCAGAGGCAACCACCCAAGAATTATCCTCCTGACCATAACCCTTCCACTTGACCAAATATTGGAGTTTCCGTCTGGAAACACGAGAATCCAAGATCTTCTCCACAACATACTCCAATTCTCCCTCCACCAGCACCGGAGCAGGAGGCTCAAGCGAAGGAACAACAGGTACCTCATACCTCCGCAACAACGACCGATGGAACACATTATGAATAGCAAACGATGCCGGGAGATCCAAACGAAACGACACAGGGTTAAGAATTTCCAAGATCCTATAAGGACCGATGAACCGAGGCTTGAACTTAGGAGAAGAGACCTTCATAGGAACAAAACGAGAAGACAACCACACCAAGTCCCCAACACGAAGTCGAGGACCCACGCGGCGACGGCGATTAGCAAACTGCTGAGCCTTCTCCTGGGACAACTTCAAATTGTCCACCACATGACTCCAAATCTGATGCAACCTATCCACCACCATGTCCACTCCAGGACAATCAGAAGGCTCCACCTGACCAGAGGAAAAACGAGGATGAAACCCCGAATTACAAAAGAAAGGAGAAACCTAATAGCAGAACTAGCCCGATTGTTAAGGGCAAACTCGGCCAGCGGCAAAAAGGTAACCCAGTCATCCTGATCAGCAGAAACAAAACACCTCAAATAAGTTTCCAAGGTCTGATTAGTTCGCTCCGTCTGGCCATTCGTCTGAGGGTGGAATGCAGACGAAAAGGACAAATCAATGCCCATCTTAGCACAGAACGTCCGCCAAAATCTAGACACAAACTGGGATCCCCTGTCAGAAACGATGTTCTCCGGAATCCCATGCAAACGAACCACGTTCTGAAAAAACAGAGGGACCAACTCAGAGGAGGAAGGCAACTTAGGCAAGGGTACAAGATGAACCATTTTAGAAAAGCGGTCACACACAACCCAGATGACGGACATTTTTTGAGAGACAGGGAGATACGAAATAAAGTCCATGGAAATGTGCGTCCAAGGCCTCTTCGGGATAGGCAAAGGTGACAACAATCCACTGGCTCGAGAACAGCAAGGCTTAGCCCGAGCACAAACCTCACAAGACTGCACAAAAGAACGCACATCCCTCGACAAGGAAGGCCACCAAAAAGACCTGGCCACCAAGTCTCTAGTACCAAATATTCCAGGATGACCTGCCAACGCAGAAGAATGGACCTCGGAGATGACTCTACTGGTCCAATTATCCGGAACAAACAGTCTCTCAGGCGGACAACGATCAGGTTTACCCGCCTGAAACTCCTGCAAAGCACGTCGCAAGTCTGGGAAGACAGCCGACAAAATCACCCCATCCCTAAGGATACCAGTGGGCTCAGAATTTCCAGGGGAGTCAGGCACAAAACTCCTAGAAAGAGCATCCGCCTTCACATTATTTGAACCTGGCAGGTATGAAACCACAAAATTGAAACGAGAGAAAAACAGTGACCAACGAGCCTGTCTAGGATTCAGACGCCTGGCAGACTCAAGGTAAATCAGATTTTTGTGATCAGTCAAGACCACCACACGATGTCTAGCACCCTCCAGCCAATGACGCCACTCCTCAAATGCCCCCTTCATGGCCAAAAGTTCCCGATTACCCACATCATAATTCCGCTCAGCGGGCGAAAATTTTCTAGAGAAGAACGCACATGGCTTCATCACCGAGCAATCGGAGCTTCTCTGTGACAAAACCGCCCCCGCTCCAATCTCGGAAGCATCAACCTCAACTTGGAAAGGAAGCGAAACATCAGGCTGACGCAATACAGAAGCAGAAGAAAACCGGCGTTTAAGTTCCTGAAAGGCCTCCACAGCCGCAGGAGACCAATCAGCAACATCAGCACCCTTCTTAGTCAAATCCGTCAAAGGCTTAACAACACTAGAAAAATTAGTTATAAAACGACGATAGAAATTAGCAAAGCCCAAGAACTTCTGTAGACTCTTAAGAGATGTAGGCTGCGTCCAGTCACAAATAGCCTGAACCTTGACGGGATCCATCTCAATAGTAGAAGGGGAAAAAATATACCCCAAGAAAGAAATCTTCTGGACTCCAAAGAGACACTTTGAGCCCTTTACAAACAAGGAATTAGCCCGCAGGACCTGAAACACCTTCCTGACCTGCTGAACATGAGACTCCCAGTCATCAGAAAAAAACAAAATATCATCCAAATACACAATCATAAATTTATCAAGATATTCACGGAAAATATCGTGCATAAAGGACTGGAAGACTGAAGGAGCATTAGAAAGTCCGAAAGGCATTACCAAATACTCAAAATGGCCCTCAGGCGTATTAAATGCGGTTTTCCACTCATCACCTTGCTTTATTCGTATAAGATTATACGCACCCCGAAGATCAATCTTAGTGAACCATTTAGCCCCCTTAATGCGAGCAAACAAATCAGTCAACAAAGGCAAAGGATACTGATATTTTACGGTAATCTTATTCAAAAGACGATAATCTATACAAGGCCTCAAGGACCCATCTTTTTTGGCCACGAAAAAAAAACCTGCTCCCAAAGGGGACGAAGATGGACGGATATGTCCCTTTTCCAAGGACTCCTTAACATAATCCCGCATAGCAGTATGCTCTGGCACTGACAGATTGAACAAACGACCTTTAGGAAATTTACTACCAGGAATTAAATCTATAGCACAATCGCAATCCCTGTGAGGAGGAAGCGAACTGAGTTTAGGCTCCTCAAAAACATCCTGATAATCAAACAAAAATACAGGAACCTCAGAAGGAGTAGATGAAGCGATAGAAATCGGAGGTGCATCATCATGAACCCCCTGACATCCCCAGCTTAACACAGACATTGTTTTCCAGTCAAGGACTGGATTATGAGTTTGTAACCATGGCAGACCAAGTACTAGAACATCATGTAAATTATACAATACCAGGAAGCGAATCACCTCCTGATGAACGGGAGTCATACGCATGGTCACTTGTGTCCAGTACTGAGGTTTATTCATAGCTAAAGGTGTAGAGTCAATTCCCTTCAAAGGAATAGGAACTTCCAGAGGTTCCAGACTAAACCCACAGCGATTGGCAAATGACCAATCCATAAGACTCAGGGCAGCGCCTGAATCTACATAGGCATCGACGGAAATGGATGATAATGAACAAATCAGAGTCACAGACAGAATGAACTTAGACTGTAACGTACTAATGGCAACAGACTTATCAACCTTTTTTGTGCGTTTAGAGCATGCTGATATAACATGAGCTGAATCACCACAATAAAAGCACAACCCATTTTTCCGCCTATAGTTTTGCCGTTCACTTCTAGACTGAACTCTATCACATTGCATTGTCTCAAGTGCCTGTTCAGAAGACACCACCAAATGGTGCACAGGTTTGCGCTCCCGTAAACGCCGATCAATCTGAATAGCCACAGTCATAGACTCATTCAGACCTGTAGGCGCAGGGAACCCCACCATAACATCTTTAATGGCCTCAGAAAGGCCATCTCTAAACTTTGCAGCCAGGGCGCACTCATTCCACTGAGTAAGCACTGACCATTTCCGAAATTTTTGACAATATATTTCTGCTTCATCTTGCCCCTGAGAGAGAGCTAATAAAGCTTTTTCAGCCTGAATCTCTTGGTTAGGTTCCTCATAGAGCAAACCCAATGCCAGAAAAAACGCATCCACATTAAGCAACGCAGGATCCCCTGGTGCCAATGCAAATGCCCAATTTTGAGGGTCACCCCGCAGGAAAGATATAATAATCTTAACCTGCTGAGCAGGGTCTCCAGAAGAGCGAGATTTCAAAGAAAGGAACAACTTGCAATTATTCCTAAAATTCAGAAAACTAGATCTATCTCCAGCAAAGAACTCTGGAATAGGAATTCTAGGTTCAGACATAGGAGCATGTACAACAAAATCTTGTATATTTTGAACCTTATCAGCAAGATTATTCAGGCTGGAAGCTAAACTCTGGACGTCCATGACAAACAGCTAAGGTCAGAGCCATTCAAGGATTAAGAGGAGGAAAAAAAAAATCAGCCAGGCTGCAATTAAGGCTAGGCAGCAACCTCAGAGGAGAAAAAAAAAAAAAAAAAAACTTCCTCAGACTACTTTTCCTCCTACTTCAGCCCAAACTTTGTGGCTGGCTATACTGTCATGATTCCAATGGCAGGGAATCACAAAAGGACAAGCACCAACGAGCTCTAGGGTGATGGAACCTGAGCTGACCGCGACTCTAAACCTGAACACACAAATAACAATAGCCGGGGAACGTGCCTACGTTGATCCTAGACGTCTCGCACCAGCCGAAGATCTAACTTCCCCTATTAAAAGAAACACAGACGTCTCTTGCCTCCAGAGAAACTCCCCACAGGAATAGCAGCCCCCCACATATAATGACGGTGAAATGAGAGGAAGGCACATACACAGTATGAAAACAGATTCAGCAAAATGAGGCCCGCTAAAACTAGATAGCAGAGGATACAAAAGTAAACTGTGCGGTCAGCAAAAAACCCTTCAAAAAACCATCCTGTAATTACTTGAACTCATGTTCCAACTCATGGAACATGAGGAGCAATTACAGCCCGCTAGAGCAACCAGCAGCAAAGAAACACGTCAATGCAAGCTGGACAAGACAAAAATAAAGCAAACGTGGAACAAGAAAATCAAAAACTTAGCTTGTCCTGAAGATTACTGAGGCCAGAAGCTGAGGTAACAAAACACTCTGATAACCTTGATAGCCGGCCAGGAAATGACAAGAAGGCCCGGTTAAATAGGAAACTCCCAAATCCTAATAGAACAGGTGGACACCAGAGACAGCAAAACACAAATCACCCAGTACCATCAGTAACCACCAGAGGGAGCCCAAAAACAGAACTCACAACACAGATTGTCCTGGTTCCTCGACATCTGATGCGGATCTTGTTAATCTGGGCAACATCTAATAATCTTTATTTTTATATAGCGCTAACATATTCCACAGCGCTTTACAATACACATTATTATTGCTGTCCCCATTGGGGCTCACAATCTAAATTCCCTATCAGTATGTCTTTGGAATGTGGGAGGAAACCGGAGTGCCCGGAGGAAACCCACGCAAACACGGAGAGAACATACAAACTCTTTGCAGATGTTGTCCTTAGTGGGGCTTGAACCCAGGACTCCAGCGCTGCAAGGCTGCTGTGCTATCAACTGCGCCACCGTGCTGCCCACATCTGAACTGGCATGACTCTCTTTGTCTGTGACACTCTCCTGATTATTGAGGTAGGCACTATAATGTTAGTAGTCTTGCCCAAGGACGACTGCTGCTGGTATATTAGTAATCATTTTTCCAAAAATCTCTATTTCGAGCTCATCAGTTCACAAAACCTTACTCCAATACTTTTTGGCTTGCCCAGGTGACCTTTAGCAAGCTGGAAATGGATTACAATGTTGTTTTTTGATACATTCTTGCATGCACACTAGTGTTGTCCTGTGCTATTCTGATCATGATTATTAACATTAACTAATGTTTAAGATGCCTTTAGTTGCTTGAAGGTTGCCTTGGGCTGTTTTGTGACCTTGGAGACCAATATATGCCTTGCTCGTGGAGGAACCTTTGTTAGTTGGACACTACTTGGAAGGGTAATAATCGTTTTGGATTCCTAGAGTCCAAACTCTCTAGAGATCTTTTTGTAACCTTTTCCAGTCTTAAAAGCATTATTAACTACCGTATTCTGAGGTAGGAATATCTTTAGTTCCTCACACAACTTATTTCAACAAAAAATGAAAAAGTTACGGGTGTCAGAAAATGGTGACACAAGCAAAAAAATGTATTAATTTCGGAATTTGTTTTCATTACTTAAAAAAAAAACTTATACAAATTTGGTATTGTTGTAATCATACTGAACTGGAGGATCATGTATGTTCACAAGTTATTTTTAACAAACATTGAAAACCGTAAAAACAAAAAAATGCAATATTGTGAGGGCTTTACTTTTATTTCACCAAACTTGGATTTATTTTCTCTCTCTCCAGTATATTGAATAACAAAAATAATGGTAACAATTATAATTACTAGAGTTGAGCGACCTTGACCTTTTTAGAGTCGAGCCGGGTTTCGCGAAACCCGACTATCTCAAAAGTCGGGTCGAGTGAAATCGGCCGATTATGACGTAAAGTCGGGATCGACCGAAACACGAAACCCAATGCAAGTCAATGGGGCAGCATAGTCGGCAGTGAGTGGGGGCCAGGAAAACACCTAGAGTGCCCATTTTAATGTCAAAACCATCCATTCTTCTTAATGAAGCTTGTCAAGCGTAATTTACCTTATAATAATTGGAAGGCATTTGAAATTGGGGGTCATTTGGCTAAAGTTGTGGTGGGTAGGGCTGGTTCAAGTAATTAGTGGGCCCAGGAAATCTGGACCACGTCACGGCAGTGGAGCAGGGAGAGGTAAGTATTTCAACTTTGCAAGTGCTGTGAACCTGAGCAAGCAGGGGGGGCCCACTCGTTGGCATTGGCACTGGCACAGGGCCCCTCAAAGTACAGCGGTGTGTTTGCACGGCGGGGGCGCCTCCCACCGGC
The DNA here is from genome assembly GCF_032444005.1 of Ranitomeya imitator. Taxonomy (NCBI): domain Eukaryota; kingdom Metazoa; phylum Chordata; class Amphibia; order Anura; family Dendrobatidae; genus Ranitomeya; species Ranitomeya imitator. The sequence goes on from NC_091284.1 coordinate 716,896,550, forward strand.
AGCAACACTTTTGCGTACCATGAGAGGCCCTGTGCCAGTGACGTCGCCAACTAGTATTCCTCCCCCCACCTGATGAAGGAACCTGCACTTTCATCTGCACCTTCCTGTTTGTCCCCGTGTAAGGTGGTATGGTATGCGGGAAGGGGGACCTGACTTTCAGCAGGGTCACAATCTTGCAGTGTAGCGTGCACGGGAAATGTTGCGTTATGGGTCAATGTACCAGCAGACTCATCTATCACTGGCTGGGCAATGGGCAGGATGAGGAGGAAACACAGATATAGGCCCAAAGAATAAAGTGGGCTAAATGCAGTTCAAAATAGGTAACACAGGACTAATCAGGGGGCATTGCAGTGGAGGACAACTGGAATGAGAGGCTGACACAGAGAGTAGGCCCAAATCAGTAAGTAGTCGAAATGCAGTTCAAAATTGGCAACAGTAGTAAACAGGCGGCACAGCTTTGTTCAGTGGAGGAGAACAGCAAGGAGTGGCAGACACCGATAGTAGGCCCCAACCCAACTAGTAGGCCAAATGCAGTCTAACATTAACAACTACTTAACGAGCGCCTGAAAATGGAATTTCAGGACAGGAAACCAGGAGAACAGCAAGGAGCGGCAGACACCGATAGTAGGCCCCAAACCAACTAGTACGCCAAATGCAGTTGTTCCGTTTAACCACAATTTAATGAGAGCCTGAAGATAGAAGTTCAGGAAAGGCAACCTGGAGAACACCTTGGAGTGGAACACACCATCTCTCTACACCCCATACCCAATTTGTAGGTCTAATGCAGGGTAGTTTCCAACAACTACTAAACGAGAGCATGATGATCGAAGCATTGGCGAGGAAACCTGGGGAACACCTTGGAGTGGAACACACCATCTCTCTACACCCCATACCCAATTTGTAGGCCTAATGCAGCGTAGTTTCCAACAACTACTAAACGAGAGCATGATGATCGAAGCATTGGTGAGGAAACCTGGGGAACACCTTGGAGTGGAACACACCATCTCTCTACAGTGGAACACACCATCTCTCTACACCCCATACCCAATTTGTAGGCCTAATGCAGCGTAGTTTCCAACAACTACTAAACGAGAGCCGGAAGATCGAAGCTCAGGAAAGGCAACCTGGGGAACACCTTGGAGTGGAACACACCATCTCTCTACACCCCATACCCAATTTGTAGGCCTAATGCAGCGTAGTTTCCAACAACTACTAAACGAGAGCCGGAAGATCGAAGCAATGGAGAGGAAACCTGGGGAACACCTTGGAGTGTAACACACCATCTCTCTACACCCCATACCCAATTTGTAGGCCTAATGCAGCGTAGTTTCCAACAACTACTAAACGAGAGCCGGAAGATCGAAGCAATGGAGAGGAAACCTGGGGAACACCTTGGAGTGTAACACACCATCTCTCTACACCCCATACCCAATTTGTAGGCCTAATGCAGCGTAGTTTCCAACAACTACTAAACGAGAGCCGGAAGATCGAAGCAATGGAGAGGAAACCTGGGGAACACCTTGGAGTGTAACACACCATCTCTCTACACCCCATACCCAATTTGTAGGCCTAATGCAGCGTAGTTTCCAACAACTACTAAACGAGAGCCGGAAGATCGAAGCAATGGAGAGGAAACCTGGGGAACACCTTGGAGTGTAACACACCATCTCTCTACACCCCATACCCAATTTGTAGGCCTAATGCAGCGTAGTTTCCAACAACTACTAAACGAGAGCATGAAGATCGAAGCAATGGAGAGGAAACCTGGGGAACACCTTGGAGTGGAACACACCATCTCTCTACACCCCATACCCAATTTGTAGGCCTAATGCAGCGTAGTTTCCAACAACTACTAAACGAGAGCATGATGATCGAAGCATTGGCGAGGAAACCTGGGGAACACCTTGGAGTGGAACACACCATCTCTCTACAGTGGAACACACCATCTCTCTACACCCCATACCCAATATGTAGGCCTAATGCAGCGTAGTTTCCAACAACTACTAAACGAGAGCCGGAAGATCGAAGCTCAGGAAAGGCAACCTGGGGAACACCTTGGAGTGGAACACACCATCTCTCTACACCCCATACCCAATTTGTAGGCCCAATGCAGCGTAGTTTCCAACAACTACTAAACGAGAGCCGGAAGATCGAAGCTCAGGAAAGGCAACCTGGGGAACACCTTGGAGTGTAACAAACCCTCTCTCTACACCACGGAAGGGCTGATTCTTAGGAAGGAAGGCTGTCGGAAAGAAGCAGGGCGCGTCCGAGGGTGATTATATTCTTATTAGGTATATACTCACCCTCGGACGCGCCCTGCTTCTTTATTTGTAATGAATGTTTATTTGCAATGTGGTTTTGACTTACTCTATTTTTTTGGAAATAATGATTTTATTATTTTCATTGTTTTGCATCTTCTTGGCAATAATATAAAGAAGACGCGACAGGACAACACTCGGTGGATGCCATATCTGTGTTTAAAATTGAAAAAACCTTTCAGTTAACTACTTGCAGGAGAAAGTTATTGTAGCTGGTGGCCATTTTTAGTACTGTACCAGATTTTTGTTGTATGTGTTTGTTTTTAATGTTAAAATGTCTGCATTTGATATCTCTCCAGTATTTTCTTTTTTATAAGCAAAATACTTATTTTTATATTTTCTGATGCTGGTTCCAGGGGTACACGGGCAGCAGTGGTGTGGTCAGTGGAGGCCTAGTGGAAGGAGTGACCGCAGACAGGCATCGAAGGCCTAAAATAATAACACATGGCTGTAGGCAATTTTAAATTGGTTCCAGGGGTACACGGGCAGCAGTGGTGTGGTCAGTGGAGGCCTAGTGGAAGGAGTGACCGCAGACAGGCATCGAAGGCCTAAAATAATAACACATGGCTGTAGGCAATTTTAAATTGGTTCCAGGGGTACACGGGCAGCAGTGGTGTGGTCAGTGGAGGCCTAGTGGAAGGAGTGACCGCAGACAGGCATCGAAGGCCTAAAATAATAACACATGGCTGTAGGCAATTTTAAATTGGTTCCAGGGGTACACGGGCAGCAGTGATGTGGTCAGTGGAGGCCTAGTGGAAGGAGTGACCGCAGACAGGCATCGAAGGCCTAAAATAATAACACATGGCTGTAGGCAATTTTAAATTGGTTCCAGGGGTACACGGGCAGCAGTGGTGTGGTCAGTGGAGGCCTAGTGGAAGGAGTGACCGCAGACAGGCATCGAAGGCCTAAAATAATAACACATGGCTGTAGGCAATTTTAAATTGGTTCCAGGGGTACACGGGCAGCAGTGGTGTGGTCAGTGGAGGCCTAGTGGAAGGAGTGACCGCAGACAGGCATCGAAGGCCTAAAATAATAACACATGGCTGTAGGCAATTTTAAATTGGTTCCAGGGGTACACGGGCAGCAGTGGTGTGGTCAGTGGAGGCCTAGTGGAAGGAGTCACCGCAGACAGGCATCGAAGGCCTAAAATAATAACACATGGCTGTAGGCAATTTTAAATTGGTTACAGGGGTACACGGGCAGCAGTGGTGTGGTCAGTGGAGGCCTAGTGGAAGGAGTGACCGCAGACAGGCATCGAAGGCCTAAAATAATAACACATGGCTGTAGGCAATTTTAAATTGGTTCCAGGGGTACACGGGCAGCAGTGGTGTGGTCAGTGGAGGCCTAGTGGAAGGAGTGACCGCAGACAGGCATCGAAGGCCTAAAATAATAACACATGGCTGTAGGCAATTTTAAATTGGTTACAGGGGTACACGGGCAGCAGTGGTGTGGTCAGTGGAGGCCTAGTGGAAGGAGTCACCGCAGACAGGCATCGAAGGCCTAAAATAATAACACATGGCTGTAGGCAATTTTAAATTGGTTACAGGGGTACACGGGCAGCAGTGGTGTGGTCAGTGGAGGCCTAGTGGAAGGAGTGACCGCAGACAGGCATCGAAGGCCTAAAATAATAACACATGGCTGTAGGCAATTTTAAATTGGTTACAGGGGTACATGGGCAGCAGTGGTGTGGTCAGTGGAGGCCTAGTGGAAGGAGTGACCACAGACAGGCATCGAAGGCCTAACATAACAAAAATGTCAATACAATGGTATTGTCAGTGGCAGGCATTGAAGGATGTCAGCGCATAGACTAAACATTGGTGGAGCTGTGAGATAATTTTGCAAGTGGTAGAGCACTGTTTGAGCTGGGGTGGGGGGAAACTGTCTTGTGGCCGGCGGTACAGGCCCAGGGCCCCTCATATTACAACGGTGTGTCTGACGTTGGGTGCGCACCACCACCGCCAGAGACACTTTATTGTACTAGGAGGGACCCAGTGGCAGTGCCGTCGACCAAAAGCGGGCTCACCCACCTCTTCAGACAAACTGCACTCTCACGGGTGCTGTCGCCAAGTGTCGATACCACGGCCCCGTGTGGGGAGTTTGGCCATTTAGTGAGGTGTAAACATGTCGTATGCTGGACAATCAGGTGCAGAAAATTACGAGATTGGAAAAGGCATTCAGAATAGTCCACAGGCAAGACCTTTTCATAGGAAAGCTAGGTGTCAGCCGGGCAAGGTGGGGCAAAAGATTTCGAAATCCAGTTGTGGTTCATTTTAATGAAGGTTAGATCATCTACATTTTGGGTAGCCAGACGAGTCCTTTTTTCTGTTAGTATTGAACCTGCAGCACTGAATACTCTTTCTGATAGGACACTAGCTGCCGGGCAAGCAAGCTCCTGCAATGCATATTCTGCCAATTCTGGCCAGGTGTCTAATTTTGATGCCCAGTAATCAAATGGGAATGACGGTTGAGGGAGAACATCAATAAGGGATGAAAAATAGTTTGTAACCATACTGGACAAATGTTGTCTCCTGTCACTTTGAATTGATGCTGCAGTACCTGTCCTGTCTGCGGTCATAGCAAAATCACTCCACAACCTGGTCAGAAAACCCCTCTGGCCAACGCCACTTCTGAGTTCTGCCCCTCTAACTCCTCTGGTCTGCTGGCCCCTGCAGCTCGTGTGAGAACGATCACGGGCGCTGTGTGCAGGGAATGCCAGAAGCAAATGGTCAACAAGAGTTGATTGTTTGGTTGCTAATATTAGTTCCAAGTTCTCATGTGGCATTATATTTTGCAATTTGCCTTTATAGCGAGGATCAAGGAGGCAGGCCAACCAGTAATCGTCATCATTCATCATTTTAGTTATGCGTGTGTCCCTTTTGAGGATACGTAAGGCATAATCCGCCATGTGGGCCAAAGTTCCAGTTCTCAAATCTGCGGTTGTGCTTGGTTGAGGGGCAGTTTCAGGCAAATCCACGTCACTTGTGTCCCTCAAAAAAACAGAACCCGGCCTTGCCGCGCCACCAATTTCCAGTGGCCCCGGAAAAGCTTCCTCATTAAAAATATAATCATCCCCATCATCCTCCTCGTCCTCCTCCTCCTCTTCGCCCGCTACCTCGTCCTGTACACTGCCCTGGCCAGACAATGGCTGACTGTCATCAAGGCTTTCCTCTTCCTCAGCTGCAGACGCCTGATCCTTTATGTGCGTCAAACTTTGCATCAGCAGACACATTAGGGGGATGCTCATGCTTATTATGGTATTGTCTGCACTAACCAGCCGTGTGCATTCCTCAAAACACTGAAGGACTTGACACATGTCTTGAATCTTCGACCACTGCACACCTGACAACTCCATGTCTGCCATCCTACTGCCTGCCCGTGTATGTGTATCCTCCCACAAAAACATAACAGCCCGCCTCTGTTCACACAGTCTCTGAAGCATGTGCAGTGTTGAGTTCCACCTTGTTGCAACGTCTATGATTAGGTGATGCTGGGGAAGGTTCAAAGAACGCTGATAGGTCTGCATACGGCTGGAGTGTACGGGCGAACGGCGGATATGTGAGCAAAGTCCACGCACTTTGAGGAGCAGGTCGGATAACCCCGGATAACTTTTCAGGAAGCACTGCACCACCAGGTTTAAGGTGTGAGCCAGGCAAGGAATGTGTTTCAGTTGGGAAAGGGAGATGGCAGCCATGAAATTCCTTCCGTTATCACTCACTACCTTGCCTGCCTCAAGATCTACAGTGCCCAGCCACGACTGCGTTTCTTTCTGCAAGAACTCGGACAGAACTTCCGCGGTGTGTCTGTTGTCGCCCAAACACTTCATAGCCAATACAGCCTGCTGATGTTTGCCAGTAGCTGCCCCATAATGGGAGACCTGGTGTGCAACAGTGGCAGCTGCGGATGGAGTGGTTGTGCGACTGCGGTCTGTGGACGAGCTCTCGCTTCTGCAGGAGGACGAAGAGGAGGAGGAGGGGGTGCGAACGGCTACAGCCAATTGTTTCCTAGACCGTGGGCTAGGCAGAACTGTCCCAAACTTGCTGTCCCCTGTGGACCCTGCATCCACCACATTTACCCAGTGTGCCGTGATGGACACGTAACGTCCCTGGCCATGCCTACTGGTCCATGCATCTGTTGTCAGGTGCACCTTTGTGCTCACAGATTGCCTGAGTGCATGGACGATGCGCTCTTTAACATGCTGGTGGAGGGCTGGGATGGCTTTTCTGGAAAAAAAGTGTCGACTGGGTAGCTCGTAGCGTGGTACAGCGTAGTCCATCAGGGCTTTGAAAGCTTTGCTTTCAACTAACCGGTAGGGCATCATCTCTAACGAGATTAGTCTAGCTATGTGTGCGTTCAAACCCTGTGTACGCGGATGCGAGGCTAAGTACTTCCTTTTTCTAACCATAGTCTCATGTAGGGTGAGCTGGACTGGAGAGCTGGAGATCGTGGAACTAGCGGGGGTGCCGGTGGACATGGCAGACTGAGAGACGGTGGGAGATGGTATTGTTGCCACCGGTGCCCTAGATGCAGTGTTTCCTACTACGAAACTGGTGATTCCCTGACCCTGACTGCTTTGGCCTGGCAAAGAAACCTGCACAGATACTGCAGGTGGTGCGGAAAATGGTGGCCCTACACTGCCGGAAGGGATGTTGCGTTGCTGACTAGCTTCATTGGCCGAGGGTGCTACAACCTTAAGGGACGTTTGGTAGTTAGTCCAGGCTTGCAAATGCATGGTGGTTAAATGTCTATGCATGCAACTTGTATTGAGACTTTTCAGATTCTGTCCTCTGCTTAAGGTAGTTGAACATTCTTGACAGATGACTTTGCGCTGATCAATTGGATGTTGTTTAAAAAAAATGCCAGACTGCACTCTTTCTAGCATCGGATACCTTTTCAGGCATTGCAGACTGAGCTTTAACCGGATGGCCACGCTGTCCTCCAACAGGTTTTGGCTTTGCCACGCGTTTTGGGCAAGATACGGGCCCGGCAGATGGAACCTGTTGCGATGTTGATGCCTGCTGCGGCCCCTCCTCCTCCGCTTCAGAACTGCTGCCGCCTGCACCCTGTTCCCCCAATGGCTGCCAATCGGGGTCAAGAACTGGGTCATCTATTACCTCTTCTTGTAGCTCGTGTGCAACTTCGTCTGTGTCACCGTGTCGGTCGGTGGTATAGCGTTCGTGATGGGGCAACATAGTCTCATCAGGGTCTGATTCTTGATCAGCACCCTGCGAGGGCAATGTTGTGGTCTGAGTCAAAGGACCAGCATAGTAGTCTGGCTGTGGCTGTGCATCAGTGCACTCCATGTCAGATTCAACTTGTAATGGGCATGGACTGTTAACTGCTTCACTTTCTAAGCCAGGGACGGTATGTGTAAAGAGCTCCATGGAGTAACCCGTTGTGTCGCCTGCTGCATTCTTCTCTGTTGTTGTTTTTGCTGAAGAGGACAAGGAAGCGACTTGTCCCTGACCGTGAACATCCACTAACGACGCGCTGCTTTGACATTTACCAGTTTCACGAGAGGAGGCAAAAGAGCTAGAGGCTGAGTCAGCAAGATAAGCCAAAACTTGCTCTTGCTGCTCCGGCTTTAAAAGCGGTTTTCCTACTCCCAGAAAAGGGAGCGTTCGAGGCCTTGTGTAGCCAGACGACGAACCTGGCTCCACAGCTCCAGACTTAGGTGCAATATTTTTTTTCCCACGACCAGCTGATGCTCCACCACTACCACTACCCTCATTACCAGCTGACAATGAACGCCCCCGGCCACGACCTCTTCCACCATACTTCCTCATTGTTTTAAAAACGTAAACAAACTAACGGTATTTGTTGCTGTCACACAAATTACACGGTGAGCTATAACTTCAGTATGATTTAGCTACCCCTTTACAGGTGAGTGAGACCACAACGAAAATCAGGCACAATGTTACACACTCTGTTGTTGGTGGCAACAAATGAGAGAGATGCCACACACGCAGAACTGTCACTGAAGCACAAATGTAAATATTAATCTCCCACTGATTTGATTTTTTTTTTTTTAAGGGAGACTTTAGGAAAAAAAAATAATAGAATAAAATGATTTTTTCAGGAAGAATTTAGAAACCAAATAAAATAAAATGATTTTTTCAGGGAGAATTTAGAAAGCAAATAAAACAAAAAAAGGCTTTCTATGGCCCACTGAGTGAGAGATGACGCACACAGGAGTCAGGAGTGGCACACAAGCCCAGAGGCCAATATTTATCTCCCACTGATTGATGTAGTGATTTTTTCAGGTAGATTTTGGAACCCAAATCAAGCTAAAAAAAATAATAGGCTTTCTATGGCCCACAATTGGAGAGAGAGAGAGAGATGGCACACCCAGGAGTCAAGACTGGCACACAAGCAGAAAGGGCAATATTAATCTCCCACTGATTTGTTTTTTTTTGTTTTTTTTTTCAGGGAGACTTTAGGAAAAAAAAAAAATAGAATAAAATGATTTTTTCAGGAAGAATTTAGAAACCAAAGAAAATAAAATGATTTTTTCAGGGAGAATTTAGAAAACAAATAAAACAAAAAAAGGCTTTCTATGGCCCACTGAGTGAGAGATGACGCACACAGGAGTCAGGAGTGGCACACAAGCCCAGAGGCCAATATTTATCTCCCACTGATTGATGTAGTGATTTTTTCAGGTAGATTTTGGAACCCAAATCAAGCTAAAAAAATAATAGGCTTTCTATGGCCCACAATTGGAGAGAGAGAGAGAGATGGCACACCCAGGAGTCAAGACTGGCACACAAGCAGAAAGGGCAATATTAATCTCCCACTGATTTGTTTTTTTTTGTTTTTTTTTTCAGGGAGACTTTAGGAAAAAAAAAAATAGAATAAAATGATTTTTTCAGGAAGAATTTAGAAACCAAAGAAAATAAAATGATTTTTTCAGGGATAATTTAGAAAACAAATAAAACAAAAAAAGGCTTTCTATGGCCCACTGAGTGAGAGATGACGCACACAGGAGTCAGGAGTGGCACACAAGCCCAGAGGCCAATATTTATCTCCCACTTTTTTTTTTTTGTTCCAGGGAAAATTTATAAACCCAATAAAAAAAATAATAAATAGGCTTTCTATGGCCCACTATCTGAGAGACAGAGAGAGATGGCACGCTTAGGACTGGCACACAAGCCCAAAGGCCAATATTAATCTCCCTTTTTTTTTAAGGGAGAATTTATAAAACCAAAAAAAAATAAATAAATAGGCTTTCTATGGCCCACTATTTGTGAGAGAGATGGCACGCTCAGGACTGGCACACAAGCCCAGAGGCCAATATTAATCTCCCACTTTTTTTTTTTTTTCCAGGGAAAATTTATAAACCCAATAAAAAAAAATAAAATAAATAGGCTTTCTATGGCCCACTATCTGAGAGAGAGAGATGGCACGCTTAGGACTGGCACACAAGCCCAAAGGCCAATATTAATCTCCCACTGATTGATTTATTGATTTTTTCAGGTAGAATTTAGCACCCAAATAAAGCAAAAAAAAAAAAAAAAAGGGCTTTCTATGGCCCACTGAGTGAGTGATGATGCACACAGGAGTCAGGAGTGGCACACAAGCCCTGAGGCCAATATTTTTCTCCCACTGATTGATGTAGTGATTTTTTCAGGTAGATTTTAGAACCAAAATCAAGCAAAAAAATAAATAGGCTTTCTATGGCCCACTGAGTGAGTGATGATGCACACAGGAGTCAAGAGTGGCACACAAGCCCTGAGGCCAATATTTTTCTCCCACTGATTGATGTAGTGATTTTTTCAGGTAGATTTTATAACCCAAATCAAGCAAAAAAATAAATAGGCTTTCTATGGCCCACTGAGTGAGAGATGACACAGACAGGGATGGCACTCTAGCAGAAATGTCAATCTTAATCTCCCACAAAAAAAAAAAAAAAAAAAAAACAGGGAGTGTCCTTCAATTACTATCTCCCTGCAGTAATCTCAGCCAGGTATGGCAGGCAGCAATAAGGAGTGGACTGATGCACAAATTAAATAAAAAGTGTGTACAAACCAAAAAGATAGCTGTGCAGAAAGGAAGGAACAAGAGGATTTGTGCTTTGAAAAAAGCAGTTGGTTTGCACAGCGGCGTACACACAGCAATGCAGCTATCAGGGAGCCTTCTAGGGCAGCCCAATGAGCTACAGCGCTGAGGGGGAAAAAAAAAAAATGTAGCTTCCACTGTCCCTGCACGCCGAAGGTGGTGTTGGACAGTGGAAATCGCTACAGCACAAGCGGTTTGGTGGTTAATGGACCCTGCCTAACGCTATCCCTGCTTCTGACGAAGCGGCAGCAACCTCTCCCTAAGCTCAGATCAGCAGCAGTAACATGGCGGTCGGCGGGAACTCCCCTTTACAGCCCCTGTGACGCCGCAGACAGCAAGCCAATCACTGCAATGCCCTTCTCTAAGATGGTAGGGACCAGGAACTATGTCATCACGCTGCCCACACTCTGCGTTTACCTTCATTGGCTGAGAAATGGCGCTTTTCGCGTCATTGAAACGCGACTTTGGCGCGAAAGTCGCGTACCGCATGGCCGACCCCGCACAGGGGTCGGATCGGGTTTCATGAAACCCGACTTTGCCAAAAGTCGGCGACTTTTGAAAATGAACGACCCGTTTCGCTCAACCCTAATAATTACAACTTGTCCTACAAAAAATAAGCCTTCCTACTGCTGAGTAGAAAGAAAAATGAAAACATTATGGCACTTGAAAGAAAGCGAGGAAAAAGCAAAAGTGCAAAAAAAGGAAAATCGCCCAATCAGTACAGGGTTAAAATAGTTATAATTAACAGAGTACAAAGGGGGAAGGGCTTTGTAGAGTGGTATTGTATATGTTTCCTTGTTATTTATAACAATAATGTATCATGTTTTAACTTTATTTTGGATCGTCCATGCTGTATCTATATACAGTTAGGTCCATATATATTTGGACAGAGACAACATTTTTCTAATTTTGGTTATAGACATTACCACAATGAATTTTAAACAAAACAATTCAGATGCAGTTGAAGTTCAGACTTTCAGCTTTCATTTGAGGGTATCCACATTAAAATTGGATGAAGGGTTTAGGAGTTTCAGCTCCTTAACACGTGCCACCCTGTTTTTAAAGGGACCAAAAGTAATTGGACAATTGACTCCAAGGCTATTTCATGGAAAGGTGTGGCCAATCCCTTTGTTATGTCATTCTCAATTAAGCAGATAAAAGGCCTGGGGTTGATTTGAGGTGTGGTGCTTGCATTTGGAAGGTTTTGCTGTGAAGTAAACATGAGGTCAAAGGAGCTCTCCATGCAGGTGAAACAAGTCATCCTTAAGCTGTGAAAACAGAAAAAAACCCATCCGAGAAATTGCTACAATATTAGGAGTGGCAAAATCTACAGTTTGGTACATCCTGAGAGAGAAAGCAAGCACTGGTGAACTCATCAATGCAAAAAGACCTGGGCGCCCACGGAATATAACAGTGGTGGATGATCGCAGAATAATCTCCATGGTGAAGAGAAACCCCTTCACAACAGCCAACCAAGTGAGCAACACTCTCCAGGAGGTCGGCGTATCAATATCCAAATCTACTATAAAGAGAAGACTGCATGAAAGTAAATACAGAGGGTTCACTGCAGGGTGCAAACCACTCATAAGAATCAAGAATAAAAAGGCTAGACTGGACATTGCTAAAAACCATCTAAAAAAGCCAGCACAGTTCTGGAAGAACATTCTTTGGACAGATGAAACCAAGATCAACCTCTACCAGAATGATGGAAAGAGAAAAGTATGGTGAAGGCGTGGTACAGCTCAAGATCCAAAGCATACCACATCAACTGTAAAACACGGCGGAGGCAGTGTGATGGCTTGGACATCCATGGCTGCCAGTGGCACTGGGTCACTAGTGTTTATTGATGATGTGACACAGGACAGAAGCAGCCGAATGAATTCTGAGGTATTCAGAGACATAATGTGTGCTCAGATCCAGCCAAATGCAGCAAAACTGATTGGTCGTCGTTTCATACTACAGATGGACAATGACCCAAAACTGAAAGCCAAAGCAACCCAGGAGTTTATTAAAGCAAAGAAGTGGAATATTCTTGAATGGCCAAGTCAGTCACCTGATCTCAACCCAATTGAGCATGCATTTCACTTGTTAAAGACTAAACTTCAGACAGAAAGGCCCACAAATAAACAGCAACTGAAAACCACCGCAGTGAAGGCCTGGCAGAGCATCAAAAAGGAGGAAACACAGCGTCTGGTGATGTCCATGAGTTCAAGACTTCAGGCAGTTATTGCCAACAAAGGGTTTTCAACCAAGTACTAAAAATGAACATTTTATTTAAAATTATTGAATCTGTCCAATTACTTTTGGCCCCTTTAAAAACAGGTTGGCACATGTTAAGGAGCTGAAACTTCTAAACCTTTCATCTAATTTTAATGTGGATACCCTCAAATGAAAGCTGAAAGTCTGAACTTCAACTGCATCTGAATTGTTTTGCTTAAAATTTATTGTGGTAAGGATTATAACCAAAATTAGAAAAATGATGTCTCTGTCCAAATATATATGGACCTAACTGTATATATAATTGTCTAAGGGTCACTTTCGTCTGTCTGTCTGTCCTTCTGTCACAGTTATTCGTTCGCTGATTGGTCTCGGCTAGGGTTGAGCGAAACGGGTCGGCCATTTTCAGAAGTCAACGACTTTTGGCAAAGTCGGGTTTCATGAAACCCGACCCGACCCCTGTGTGGGGTCGGCCATGAGGTTGGCGATCTTCTGAATCTGGTATCGGAATTCCGATACCGAGTTCCGATATGTTTGTAATCGGAATCCATATTTAAGGGTAAAATAAAGAATTAAAATAAAAAATATTGCTATACTCACCCTCTGACGCGCCCTGGTACTAACCGGCAGCCTTTCTTCCTTAGAATCAGCGCGTGAAAAACCTTAGATGACGTCGCGGCTTGTGATTGGTCGCGCGACCGCCCATGTGACCGCTCGCGCGACCAATCACAAGCCGCGACGTCACCGAAGGTCCTTCAAGCGCTGATTCTTAGGAAGGAAGGCTGCCGGAAAGAAGCAGGGCGCGTCCGAGGGTGAGTATATACCTAATAGAAATATACTCACCCTCGGACGCGCCCTGCTTCTTTCCGGCAGCCTTCCTTCCTAAGAATCAGCGCTTGAAGGACCTTCGGTGACGTCGCGGCTTGTGATTGGTCGCACGAGCGGTCACATGGGCCGTCGTGCGACCAATCACAAGCCGCGACGTCATCTAAGGCCCTTCACGCGCTGATTCTAAGGAAGGAAGGCTGCCAGTTAATACCAGGGCGCGTCAGAGGGTGAGTATAGCAATATTTTTATTTTAATTCTTTATTTTACACTTAAATATGGATCTCAGGGCCTGAAGGAGAGTTTCCTCTCCTTCAGACCCTGGGAACCATTGGAAACCCAATGCACTGCATTGGGTTTCGTGTTTCGGCCGACCCGGACCCCGCCTTTTTTATAGGATCGGACGATTTCACTCGACCCGACTTTTGAAAAAGTCGGGTTTCGTGAAACCCGACCCGATCCTATAAAAGTAAAAGTCGCTCAACCCTAGTCTCGGCAGCTGCCTTTCATGGCTGCCGCGACCAATCAGGGACGGGCACAGTCCGATTAGTCCCTCCCCTACTCCCCTGCACTTACTACCCGGCGCCCGCTCCGTTATCCCCTCCACTCACCGCTCACACAGGGTTAATGGCAGCGGTAACGGCCCGCGGTGTAACGCACTCCGTTACCGCTGCTATTAACCCTGTGTGTCCCCAACTATTTACTATTGATGCTGCCAATGCAGCATCAATAGTAAAAATAGGTCATGTTAAAAATAATAAAAAAAAAAAACCTGCTATACTCACCCTCCGCCGCCTTTGCCACTCCTCGCCACGCTCCCAGGACCGCTCCATTGCAAGCGGCAGCTTCCGGTCCCAGGGCTGGTGTGCGACAAGGACCTGCCGTGACGTCACAGTCATGTGAACGCGATGTCATCATAGGTCCTGCTCACACCAGCCCTGGGTCCACCGGAAGCTGAGTATAGCAGGACTTCCAACGGGACTTCGGAAGGTGAGTATATGTTTATTTTTGTAGTCTCTATACTACGTGGCTCTGTGCTGGGCAATATACTACGTGGCTCTGCTATATACTATGTGGCTGGACAATATACTCCGTGGCTCTGCTATATTCTACGTGGCTCTGCTATATACTATGTGGCTGGGCAATATACTACGTGACTGGGCAATATACTACATGGCTCTGCTATATACTAGGTGGCTGGGCAATATACTACGTCACTGGGCAATATACCGTACTACGTGGCTCTGCTATATACTACGTGGCTGGGCAATATACTACGTCACTGGCCAATATACTACGTGGCTGGGCAATATACTACGTGGTTGGGCAATATACTACGTGACTGGGCAATATACTACTTGACTGGGCAATATAGAATATCGCTAGGCAATATACTATGTGACTGGGCAATATACTATGTGGCTGGGCAATATACTACGTCACTGGGCAATATACTACGTGACTGGGCAATATAGTACATCGCTAGGCAATATACTATGTGACTGGGCAATATAATACGTGGCTGGGCAATATACTACGTCTCTGGCCAACATACTACGTAGCTGGGCAATATACTACGTAGCTGGGCAATATACTACGTGACTGGGCAATATACTATGTCGCTAGGCAATATACTACGTCACTGGCCAATATACTACGTAGCTGGGCAACATACTACGTGGCTGGGCAATATACTACGTGACTGGGCAATATACTATGTGACTGGGCAATATACTACGTGGCTGGGCAATATACTACGTGGCTGGGCAATATACTACGTGACTGGGCAATATACTACATGACTGGGCAATATACTACGTGACTGGGCAATATACTATGTGACTGGGCAATATACTATGTGACTGGGCAATATACTATGTGGCTGGGCAATATACTACGTGACTGGGCAATATACTATGTGACTGGACAATATACTACGTGACTGGGCAATATACTACGTGGTTGGGCAATATACTACGTGACTGGGCAATATACTATGTGACTGGGCAATATAGTACATCGCTAGGCAATATACTATGTGACTGGGCAATATACTACGTGGCTAGGCAATATACTACGTGACTGGGCAATATACTATGTGACTGGGCAATATAGTACATCGCTAGGCAATATACTATGTGACTGGGCAATATACTACGTGGCTGGGCAATATACTACGTCGCTAGGCAATATACTACGTCTCTGGCCAACATACTACGTAGCTGGTCAATATACTACGTAGCTGGGCAATATACTACGTGACTGGGCAATATACTACGTCGCTAGGCAATATACTACGTGGCTGGGCAATATACTACGTGACTGGGCAATATACTACGTGACTGGGCAATATACTACGTGGCTGGGCAATATACTACGTGGCTGGGCAATATACTACGTCACTGGGCAATATACTACGTGACTGGGCAATATACTACGTGGCTGGGCAATATACTACGTGACTGGGCAATATACTACGTGACTGGGCAATATACTACGTGACTGGGCAATATACTACGTGACTGTGCAACATACTACGTGACTGGGCAATATACTATGTGGCTGGGCAATATACTACGTGACTGGGCAATATACTATGTGACTGGGCAATATACTACGTGACTGGGCAATATACTACGTGACTGTGCAATATACTACGTCACTCGGCAATATACTACGAGGACATGCATATTCTAGAATACCCGATGCGTTAGAATCGGGCCACCATCTAGTTAATAATAACATTTGTAAAATTAAAACTCACTATTTAACCCCATTACCCCCAAGGGTGGTTTGCACGTTAATGACCAGGCCAATTTTTACAATCCGTGACCGCTCCTGGCACATAGTGCCGGATGTCAGCTGTGATAGGCAGCTGACACCCGGCCGTGATCGGCCGCGCTCCCCCCGTGAGCGCGGCCGATCACGTATGACGTACTATCACATCGGTGGGCATACGGGCCCACCCCACCTCGATGGGATAGTACGTCATATGTCAGAAAGGGGTTAAAAAGCAGACCCTAGGATAAAAACAAAATGAGCAAATACCCAGTAATTAAATAAATTATTAGCAATAGTACAGGGGCTTACAAAAGTCACCCCGCTCAACCACTTGGCTTTTAAAATTATAATTTTCATACATTACAACCTGTGTTTAAATATTTTTAGAATCCGTTTTGTGTGTGATGCATCAGCACTAAATAGTCTAAGTTGCTGAAGTGAAGTGAGAAAAATATGGGCATAAATTAAATTTATGGGATCAAGTAACTAAAAATTGGCATGTATTCTTAGCGAAAGGAAGTCCACCTGTATGCAATCTAAGAAGACAAAGGAGATCTATAAACATGTCAGGGACAATGTTGTTGAGAAATACAACTCTGAGTTGGGTTATTATAAAAAAATATCCCAATCTCTGATGATCCCCTGGAGCACCATGTAATCCATTATCAAGTAGAAAGGACATGGTTCCAAAACAAACCTGCCAAGAGAGGGCCGTCCACCAAAACTCTTAAGGTACCGTCACACATAGCGACACTGCAGCGATACCGACAACGATCCGGATCGCTGCAGCGTCGCTGTTTGGTCGCTGGAGAGCTGTCACACAGACAGCTCTCCAGCGACCAACGATCCCGAGGTCCCCGGTAACCAGGGTAAACATCGGGTAACTAAGCGCAGGGCCGCGCTTAGTAACCCGATGTTTACCCTGGTTACCATCCTAAAAAGTAAAAAAACAAACGCTACATACTTACCTACCGCTGTCTGTCCTCGGCGCTCTGCTTCTCTGGTCTGGCTGTGAGCGCCGGGCAGCCAGAAAGCAGAGCGGTGACGTCACCGCTCTGCTTTCCGGCTGACCGACGCTCACAGCCAGAGCAGGAGGAGTGCAGAGCACAGCGCTGGAGGACAGAGAGCGGTAGGTAAGTATGTAGTGTTTGTTTTTTTACTTTTAGGATGGTAACCAGGGTAAACATCGGGTTACTAAGCGCGGCCCTGCGCTTAGTTACCCGATGTTTACCCTGGTTACCAGCGAAGACATCGCTGAATCGGTGTCACACACGCCGATTCAGCGATGTCTACGGGGAGTCCAGCGACGAAATAAAGTTCTGGACTTTCTTCCCCGACCAGCGATATCACAGCAGGGGCCTGATCGCTGCTGCCTGTCACACTGGACGATATCGCTAGCCAGGACGCTGCAACGTCACGGATCGCTAGTGATATCGTCTAGTGTGACAGTACCTTTAGCCTGGCCAAGGAGGACATTAATTAGAGAGGCAGCGCAGAGACAAAAGGTAGCCCTGAAGGAGCTGCATAGTTCCCAGAGACTGGAGTATCTGTCCATACGACCACAATAAGCTGTACATTTTATAAAGGTGGCCTTGATGGAAGAGTGGGAAGAAAAAAGTTTTTAATTACACACAAAAATAGTAAGGCTTGTTTTGAATTTGCCAAAAGACATGTGCGAGACTCCCCAAATGTATGGAGGAAGATGCCGGCCAGCAGATTCATTACAGGTACATTTTGATCACTGTGTGTAACCTATCACAGTGATCAAAATAAAAAAAATAGTAAATAAAGCCCCCCCCTTATCACAACCATAGGTAGGGAAAATAATGAAATAAATAAAATATATTTATTTTTATTTTTCCACTAGGGTTAGAACTAGGGTTAGGATTAGAACTAGGGTTAGGGTTACGGCTAGGGTTGCAATTAGGGTTAGAATTAGGTTATGTGCACACGGTGCGGATTTGGCCGCTGTGGATTTGTGGCAGTTTTCCATCACATTTATAGTACCATGTAAGCCTATGGAAAACCAAATCCGCTGTGCCCATGGTGCAGAAAATACCGTGCGGAAGCGCTGCGTTGTATTTTCCGCAACATGTCAATTCTTTGTGCAGATTCCGCAGCGTTTTACACCTGTTTCTCAATAGTAATCCGCAGGTGAAATCCGCACAAAAAACACTGGAAATCTGCAGTAAATCCGCAAGTAAAACACAGTGCGTTTTACCTGTGGATTTTTGAAAAACAGTGCGGAAAAATCTGCATACGAATCTGCACCGTGGGCACATAGCCTTAGGGTTAGTGCTGGAACTAGAGTTAGGGTTTGAATTAGGGTTAAGGTTGGAATTATGGTTAATATTAGGGTTAGGGGTGTATTGAGGTTAGGGTTAGGCTTGTGGTTAGGGTTGGGATTAGGGTTGGTTGTGTGTTGGGGTTAGGGTTGGGATTAGGGTTAGGGTTGGGATTAGGGTTAGGGGTGTGTTGGGGTTAGGGTTGTGGTTCGGGGTGTGTTGAGGTTAGGGTTGTGATTATGGTTATGGTTAGAGTTGGGATTAGAGTTAGGGGTGTGTTGGGGTTAGCATTGGAGTTAGAATTGAGGGGTTTCCATTGTTTAGGCACATCAGGGGGTCTTTAATCACGACATGGTGCCACCATTGATTCCAGCCAATCTTGCATTCAAAAAGTCAAATGGTGCTCCTTACCTTCCAAGCCACGACGGGTGCCCAAACAGTGGTTTACCCAAACATATGGGGCATAAGTGTACTCAGGAAAAATTGTACAACAATTTTGGGGGTCTAATTTCTCCTGTTACCCTTGGAAAAATAAAAAATGGGGGCTAAAAAATTATTTTTGTGGGAAAAAAAAGATTTTTTATTTTCACGGCTCTGCGTTATAAAATTCTGCGAAGCACTTGGCGGTTCAAAGTGCTCACCACACATCTAGATAAGTTCCTTGGGGGGTCTAGTTTCCAAAATGGGGTCACTTGTGGGTGGTTTCTACTGTTTAGGCACATCAGGGGCTCTGCAAATGTAACATGACGCCTGCAGACCATTCCATCAGATGCTGCATTCCAAAACATCACTACTTCCCTTTCGAGCTCTGCCATGCGCCCAAATAGTGGTTTATCCCCACATATGGGGTATAATCGTACTCAGGACAAACTGGACAACAACTTTTGGGGTCCAATTTCTCCTGTTACCCTTGTGAAAATCAAAAATTGTGGGCTAAAAAATAAATTTTTGAGGAAAGAAAAATGATTTTTTTATTTTCATGGCTCTGCGTTATAAACTTCTGTGAAGCACTTGGGGGTTCAACGTGCTCATCACACATCTAGATGAGTTCCTTGGGGGGTCTAGTTTCCAAAATGGTGTCACTTGTGGGGAGTTCAAATGTTTAGGCACACAGGGGCTCTCCAAACGCGACATGGTGACCGCTAACGATTGGAGCTAATTTTTCATTCAAAAAGTCAAATGGCGCTCCTTCCCTTCCGAGCCTTGCCGTGTGCCCAAACAGTTGTTTACACCCACATATGAGGTATCGGTGTACTCAGGAGAAATTGCCAAACAAACTTTATGATCCATTTTATCCTGCTACCCATGTAAAAACAAAAAAAATGAGGCTAAAAGAATTTTTTTGTGAAAAAAAGTACTTTTTCTTTTTTACGGATCAATTTGTAAAGCACCTGGGGGTTGAAAGTGCTCACTATACATCTAGATAAGTTCCTTGTGGGGTCTAGTTTCCGAAATGGGGTCACTTGTGGGGGAGCTCCAATACTTAGGCATACAGGGGCCCTCCAAACGTGACATGGTGTCCGCTAAAGATTGGAGCCAATTTTTCATTCAAAAAGAAAATGGCGCTCCTTCCCTTCCGAGCCCTGTTGTGCGCCCAAACAGTGATTCCCCCCACATCTGGAGTATCGGCGTACTCAGGACAAATTGTACAACAACTTTCGGGGTCCAGTTTATCCTTTTACCCTTGGGAAAATTAAAAAAATTGTTGGTAAAAGTTCATTTTTGTGACTAAAAAGTTAAATGTTAATTTTTTCCTTCCATGTTGCTTCTGCTGCTGTGAAGCACCTGAATGGTTAATAAACTTCTTGAATGTGGTTTTGTGCACCTTGAGGGGTGCAGTTTTTAGAATGGTGTTACTTTTGGGTATTTTCAGCCATATAGACCCCTCAAAGTGACTTCAAATGGTCGGTGGCTTAGGCACCATCAAGAGAGGAAGCTACTTCCAGGAGCTCCTGGTCTTCAGCCTGGAAATCAACATCCATCGGCCACACTGCTGCTGTAAATCATCTTGTCTTACCATCTAAGCCTCCATGAGAGTGTGCTGCATCTGGTGGACCACAATAAAATAGCTTTTACAGAGTGTGAAGGGATCTCTGGAGCCTGAGCCTCGAGGCCTGGTGAGTGTAACAGGCCAGTGCTTCTCCTGTGGGGGAGGGCCTGTGATTTGCTCTCTGCACCTCTCGCTTCCCAAACATCTAACAGCAGAAACACCAGCACTTTTATCATCTTCCAGAGGTTTCCTTAATCCTTCTCTGCCCACAGTCAGATCTGTTAGGAGATTCCCCCTGAGCAGAGCAGTGATTACAGCCTGCACATGCTTGCAATAGCCCTGTTCTCATAGTGGGGGGGCCGGGACAGATCCTCCTCTGCTGGGCAAACACACTCCAGTGTGAGAGATAAGGGAGGCTGACAATATCCCTTCTAGTCAACAGAAGCTGATCGTCTACCACTGTCACTCTCCTCCATAAGAGAAGATAAACTATTTCTTTGGAATCCCATCCCTTTTCCTGCAGCAGCACCCAGGAGAACAATAAGACATATATCAGAGACAGTGTGCTTCCTGTATGTGTTTTCTCTGCTTCTACAACATCATCACTGAGTTGTACCCTCAAGTACACTGTCCTGGGCTTGTCCCACACCTAACCTTATCATGCTGGACCTAAAATGAGGTGACGAGCTTTGGCATCACCAGACATAACGCGGCTCACACCGGCTTTCACTGACTCTCCTGACCACTGAGGCGCTTACCGCTAGAACCGCAGTACGACTGGGCACATGATGACCCGAGGCAGATCTCAGAAGAAGGCCTCTCCTCCTCGCCTGCCAGACTTCTTTCCGCGGTCTCAAACCGCACATGCCGCAGGGAAAATGGCGGCGGCTTCTCCCTTCAGATCATCACACTCCTCCCGCGGCTCCCAGGATTCAGAAAGAGGTGAGACCTCAGCGGGAGCACAATATAGCAGCTCTGCACCTATGACCAGGGGGGATATGAAAGAATTCCTCACATCTATACGCGCCTCATTAAAAGAGGATATGCAGGACATGTTGAAGGAGATAAGAGGAGACATTAACTCCTTAGGGGCCCGCACGGATCATTTGGAAAACAAAATGTCCGAATATGTCTCTGTAATTAACGCTCTGGTGGATGAAAACCAAGTTATAAAAGGCAAGTTAGCAGGGGCATTTAATAAATTGCACGACTTAGAGGACAGATCCAGGAGGAACAATATTCGTGTGAGAGGAATCCCTGAGAATGTTGCAGATAAAGATTTAGCTGCTTTCCTCCAGAATTTTATGCAGGCTGCCCTGCTCTCACTTTCCTCGAGAGATCTACTGGCGGACAGGGTACATAGAACACCCAAGCCCAAGCATCTAGACCCATCTCTTCCTAGAGACATCCTTGCACGGATTCATTTGTACACTACTAAAGAGACATTCCTGCGGCAGATAAGGAGCCCCCCTGACCTTCCCCCTGAATTCCGGGATCTCCAGGTCTTCCCGGATTTGTCAGCTGCTACCCTGGCCAAAAGGAGGGACATCAACATACGTTACCGATGGGGGTTTAATCCTGTGCGCTTGATTATCACTTATGAAGGACACACGGTCGCCTGCCCCTCGCCTAAACAGGCAGAGGAGAGGCTTACGGCCTGGAAAATACCCTTTGCTCCCAGACCTGCGGATACAGGAAAGAAAATAGCCTCAGACTGGTCTACGGTTTGACAGTGCCACACGGACGGTGTCTGGATTGCTGAGCTCTCCTACTGCACCCCTCAGTGGGCCTTTGGATTGTGAACCTCTCACTTCCACCCCTCCACGCAGGTTCTGTTCTGCGGACTGTCTGGACTGTTCCGGACGTTCCTACGAGGATTCCTCGTATATTGACCTATGTTTTGTTTTGTTTTCCTTTGTTTTTACTTTTTATTTTTTGGTTCTTTTTACTACATACTTGCCCTTCCCCTTTCTTCCCTCCAGGTTTTTTCTCTCCAAATCCCCGGGCATTCTCTGTCTATATTGATTTTTGATTGTTATTATGGAACTGGCAGTTATTTGAATATAAGTTTTGGTACACCGCCAGTGGGGTCACTGGGTAATACCAGCAGTATAGACTTTAGTATAATGGTACCATGACTTTACAAATTCTTTATTTGAATGTCAGGGGTTTAAACTCCCCTGACAAGAGATCTATGATGTGGAGGGAGGTGAAGCGGTCGAGGGCAGATATTATCTGCTTGCAGGAGACCCATTTGTTGGTCGAGGATAATTTTAGGCTTCGTCATCCCCTCTTCCCACACATTCTATTTGCTAATGGCCCATCCAAAAAGGCTGGTGTGTGCATCATGGTGAAAAATACAATCGCTTTTAAATTGATAGCGCAAAATAATGACCCCACGGGTAGGTGCTTAACTATCACGTGCTTATTGAATGGTGAGTTACACACGTTGACAAATCTTTATGCTCCCAATGAGGGACAACATAAATTCCTGAGAACAACCCTTCATGAGGTCTCTGAGAATGTGAAGGGCAGCAATATAATATGTGGTGACTTTAATCTCCCCATGCATGTGGACCTTGATTGCTCTTCTGGTAGCAGACGACCTAGAGGGGACTTGACTCTCCTCACAGGCGAGTTTCACCTGCATGATTATTGGAGATATTCACATGCATCTGAGAGGGATTATACCTTTTACTCTTCCAGGCATTCCACATACTCCCGTATTGATTATTTTCTAACAGACAGTGCAACCTTGTCCAGATGTAGATCCGCAACTATAGGCTTAATAACGTGGTCTGATCAAGCTCCCATCACTCTAACTCTTACTTTAGCACACCAAGCTAACCCAGCCTTTAGGTGGCGATTAGACGACGCATTGCTGTTGAATGGGGAGGTGTTAGATAGAATCTCTTCGGAGTTGGAACACTACTTTCAGATAAATGATAATGGAGAGGTTTCTGATGAGTCCTTATGGTTGGCGCATAAAGTAGTGATTAGAGGTGTGCTTCTCCAACAAGCTTCGTACCTGAAAAGGAAGAGGGAGAGTGGCAGAGAGGCTTTACTTTCCCACCTGCAATATTTAGACAATATCAACAAGTCTGCTCCCACGCCTTCTATCTCTGAGGAGATCTATCAGATTAGGTTTAAATTGAGAGAAAATCTCTTGGCCAGATATGCACATAACATGAAGAAATTCAAGACTAATCTATATGCCGCAGGTGATAGGGCAGGTGCACTCCTGGCGCGCAGAGTACGTAAGAGGGAAGCTAAATCAAGAGTGGACCATATCTTAGATAAAAATGGGAAGGTCCTCAGGAACCCTCAGGACATAGTCCAAGCTTTTGCAGAATATTATACCGGCTTGTATAATTTAAAAGATGACCCTTCTACTCCCCAGCCGGATCACCAATCTATTTATAAATATCTAGACTCTATAAAATTACCCCGTATTACATCTGAGCAGCTAAACTACCTTAATTCTCCCTTCACAGATGTAGAAATTAACTCGACGATTAAACAAACTAAATCTCATAAGGCCCCAGGCCCAGACGGGTTGACGAATGACTATTATAAATCCTTTTATCTGTTGCTGACTCCATATTTGCAGAGATTATTCTCGGTGTGGAGAGACTCAGGTACTGTGACGGCTCCTGGTTTGGAAGCTACCATATCTACCATACCCAAGCCTGGGAAACCCCTCACACACCCTGGTGACTTTAGACCCATTGCTCTGCTCAATTCAGATGTCAAAATATTCACTAAAATTATAGCGTCCAGACTAAAGCTTATTATCCCAACTATAATTTCACCAGACCAAGTGGGTTTTGTGGCCGGACGGGAGACGAAAGATGGGGTGCGGCGCATGCTGAATCTGATTAAAATAGCCGAGCTGTCCGGCCTACCCAGTGCATTCCTGTCGCTTGATGCTGAGAAGGCTTTTGACAGGGTGCACTGGGGGTATCTTCGGGCAGTATTAAAAAGGTTTGGACTGTTGGGCCCAATATTCTCAGCAATCTGTGCTATGTATTCTACTCCTTGTGCCAGGGTCTTGACATCCGGTTTTTTATCTGGTCCGTTTCAGATCACAAATGGCACTCGTCAGGGTTGCCCACTCTCTCCTATTATTTTCGCACTGTGCATGGAGCCGCTTGCTGAACGCATTAGAACCTCTATTAATATCACCGGCATCAAGGTTGGACAGATGGAGCACAGAATTGGCTTGTATGCTGATGATGTTATTCTATCCTGTATCAACTTGGAGACATCCTTGACAGCTATTACCTTGGAACTCAGGGAATTCAGTAATGTGTCATACTACAGGTTGAATCCCACAAAGTCCTTGTTGTTTCCGGTGGCGGTTCCGTGTGCGGCCAAGTCGAAAATGGAGGCTGAGTTTCCATTTAAATGGATGACAGAGGGTATCCCGTACTTGGGAGTTATATTGACGGGCTCTGAACAGATTGTCGAGAAGAATTTCTCTAAATTGATCACACAGGTTAGGGCACAACTTGACCATTTTCACAAAGTTATGACATCCTGGATTGCCAGGATTAATGTTTTCAAAATGATGATCCTGCCTAAAATACTGTATCTCCTTAGGTGTATCCCATTAAAAATCCCCAAACGTTTGATTTTGAAATTACAAACTATGACATACGATTATATTTGGTCACACAAAAAATCCAGAATCTCTAGGACTTTGATGTACTATCCGTACAAACGGGGAGGGCTGGGAATGCCGAACCTCATGCTGTACCATAGAGCGGCCATACTAACTGGACTTAGAGACTGGTGGCAGGCAGACAAAGACCACAGATGGCTCCAAATAGAAAACTATTATGCCAAAACTAGATCTACCCGCACAATTCTTGAGGCTGAATCTATTGCAATCACTGATTATTTCCCTCCTTTACCAACCATGAAAATCGCGCTCCACTATTGGAGGACACTGGTCACTTCCTTGATTAAATTATCTCATGACTCCCTATCCTTAAAAGCCCTTGAGACACACATCCCATTTATTAACCCCTTCCCGACCTTTGACGCCACGTAGGCGTCATGAAAGTCGGTGCCATTCCGACCCATGACGCCTATGCGGCGTCATGGAAAGATCGCGTCCCTGCAGATCGGGTGAAAGGGTTAACTCCCATTTCACCCGATCTGCAGGGACAGGGGGAGTGGTAGTTTAGCCCAGGGGGGGTGGCTTCACCCCCTCGTGGCTACGATCGCTCTGATTGGCTGTTGAAAGTGAAACTGCCAATCAGAGCGATTTGTAATATTTCACCCATTATAACGGGTGAAATATTACAATCCAGCCATGGCCGATGCTGAAATATCATCGGCCATGGCTGGAAATACTAGTGTGCCCCCACCCCACCCCTCCGATCGCCCCCCCACCCCCCCGATCTGGCCGGTACACTGTTCCGGCTCCCCTCCGTCCAGTGCTCCGCTCCCCCCCGTGCTCGTGTCCGCTCCCCCCGTGCTCCAATCACCCCCCCGTGCTCCAATCACCCCCCCTGCACTCCGATCCACCCCCCCCCGTGCTCCGTTCCACCCCCCGTGCTCCATTCCAGCCCCCCCGTGCTCCGTTCCACGCCCCCCGCGCTCCGTTCCACCCCTCCCGCGCTCCGATTCCCCCCCCCGTGCTCCGATCCCCCCCCCGTGGTCCACCCCCCACCCTATCATACTTACCGATCCAGCCGTGGTCCCGTCCGTCTTCTCCCGGGCGCCGCCATCTTCCAAAATGGCGGGCGCATGCGCAGTGCGCCCGCCGAATCTGCCGGCCGGCAGATTCGTTCCAAAGTGCATTTTGATCACTGAGATATAATCTATCTCAGTGATCAAAATAAAAAAAATAATAAATGACCCCCCCCCTTTGTCACCCCCATAGGTAGGGACAATAAAAAAATAAAGAAATTTTTTTTTTCCACTAATGTTAGAATAGGGTTAGGGTTAGGGGTAGGGTTAGGGGTAGGGTTAGGGTTAGGGTTAGGGCTAGGGGTAGGGGTAGGGTTAGGGTTAGGGGTAGGGGTAGGGTTAGGGTTAGGGGTAGGGTTAGGGGTAGGGTTAGGGGTAGGGTTAGGGCTAGGGTTAGGGTTAGGAATGTGCACACGTATTCTGGTCCTCTGCGGATTTTTCCGCTGCGGATTTGATAAATCCGCAGTGCTAAACCGCTGCGGATTTATGGCGGATTTACCGCGTTTTTTTCTGCGCATTTCACTGCGGTTTTACAATTGCGATTTTCTATTAGAGCAGTTGTAAAACCGCTGCGGAATCCGCACAAAGAAGTGACATGCTGCGGAATGTAAACCGCTGCGTTTCCGTGCAGTTTTTCCGCAGCATGTGTACAGCGATTTTTGTTTCCCATAGGTTTACATTGAACTGTACACTCATGGGAAACTGCTGCGGATCCGCAGCGTGTGCACATACCTTTAGAATTAGGCTATGTGCACACGGTGCGGATTTGGCTGCGGATCCGCAGCAGTGTTCCATCAGGTTTACAGTACCATGTAAACATATGAAAAACCAAATCCGCTGTGCCCATGGTGCGGAAAATACCGCGCGGGAACGCTGCGTTGTATTTTCCGCAGCATGTCAATTCTTTGTGCGGATTCCGCAGCGTTTTACACCTGTTCCTCAATAGGAATCCGCAGGTGAAATCCGCACAAAAAACACTGGAAATCCGCGGAAAATCCGCAGGTAAAACACAGTGCCTTTTACCCGCCGATTTTTCAAAAATGGTGCGGAAATATCTCACACGAATCCGCAACGTGGGCACATAGCCTTAGGGTTAGGGTTGGAATTAGGGTTGTGGTTAGGGTTAGGGGTGTGTTGGGGTTAGTGTTGTGGTTAGGGGTGTGTTGGGGTTAGGGTTGTGATTAGGATTATGGCTACAGTTGGGATTAGGGTTAGGGGTGTGTTGGGGTTAGTGTTGTGATTAGGGTTATGGCTACAGTTGGGATTAGGGTTAGGGGTGTGTTGGGGTTAGTGTTGGAGTTAGAATTGAGGGGTTACCACTGTTTAGGCACATCAGGGGTCTCCAAACGCAACATGGCGCCACCATTGATTCCAGCCAATCTCGTATTCAAAAAGTCAAATGGTGCTCCCTCACTTCCGAGCCCTGACGTGTGCCCAAACAGTGGTTTACCCCCACATATGGGGTACCAGCATACTCAGGACAAACTGCGCAACAATTACTGGGGTCCAATTTCTCCTGTTACCCTTGTGAATCTAAAAAAATGCTTGCTAAAACATAATTTTTGAGGAAAGAAAAATGATTTTTTATTTTCACGGCTCTGCGTTGTAAACGTCTGTGAAGCACTTGGGGGTTCAAAGTGCTCACCACATATCTAGATAAGTTCCTTGGGGGGTCTAGTTTCTAAAATGGGGTCACTTGTGGGGGGTCTCTACTGTTTAGGCACACCAGGGGCTCTGCAAACGCAACGTGACACCCGCAGACCATTCCATCAAAGTCTGCATTTCAAAAGTCACTACTTCCCTTCTGAGCCCCGACGTGTGCCCAAACAGTGGTTTACCCCCACATATGGGGTATCAGCGTACTCAGGAGAAACTGGAGAACAACTTTTGGGGTCCAATTTCTCCTGTAACCCTTGGGAAAATAAAAAATTCTGGGCTAAATAATTATTTTTGAGGAAAGAAAACGTATTTATTATTTTCACGGCTCTGCATTATAAACTTCTATGAAGCACTTGGGGGTTCAAAGTGCTCACCACACATCTAGATAAGTTCCTTTCAGGGTCTAGTTTCCAAAATGGGGTCACTTGTGGGGGGTTTCTACTGTTTAGGCACATCAGGGGCTCTGCAAACGCAACGTGACGCCCGCAGAGCATTCCATCAAAGTCTGCATTTCAAAACGTCACTACTTCAATTCCAAGCCCCGGCATGTGCCCAAACAGTAGTTTACCCCCACATATGGGGTATCACCGTACTCAGGAGAAACTGGACAACAACTTTTGGGGTCAAATTTCTCCTGTTACCCTTGGGAAAATAAAAAATTGCAGGCTAAAAGATCATTTTTGAGAAAATAATTTTTTTTTTTATTTTCATGGCTCTGCGTTATAAACTTCTGTGAAGCACCTGGGGGTTTAAAGTGCTCAATATGCATCTAGATAAGTTCCTTGGGGGGTCTAGTTTCCAAAATGGGGTCACTTGTGGGGGAGCTCCAATGTTTAGGCACACAGGGGGCTCTCCAAACGCGACATGGTGTCCGCTAACAATTGGAGCTAATTTTCCATTCAAAAAGTCAAATGGCGCGCCTTCCCTTCCGAGCCCTGCCGTGTGCCCAAACAGTGGTTTACCCCCACATATGAGGTATCGGCGTACTCGGGAGAAATTGCCCAACAAATTTTATGATCCATTTTATCCTACTGCCCATGTGAAAATGAAAAAATTGAGGCGAAAATAATTTTTTTGTGAAAAAAAAGTACTTTTTCATTTTTACAGATCAATTTGTGAAGCACCTGAGGGTTTAAAGTGCTCACTAGGCATCTAAATAAGTTCCTTGGGGGGTCTAGTTTCCAAAATGGGGTCACTTGTGGGGGAGCGCCAATGTTTAGGCACACAGGAGCTATCCAAACGCGACATGGTGTCCGCTAACGATGGAAATAATTTTTCATTCAAAAAGTCAAATGGCGCTCCTTCCCTTCCGAGCCTTACCATGTGCCCAAACAGTGGTTTACCCCCACATGTGAGGTATTGGTGTACTCAGGAGAAATTGCCCAACACATTTTAGGATCCATTTTATCCTGTTGCCCATGTGAAAATGAAAAAATTGAGGCTAAAAGAATTTTTTTGTGAAAAAAAAGTACTTTTTCATTTTTACGGATCAATTTGTGAAGCACCTGGGGGTTCAAAGTGCTCACTATGCATCTAGATAAGTTCCTTGGGGCGTCTAGTTTCCAAAATGGGGTCATTTGTGGGGGAGCTCCAATTTTTAGGCACACGGGGGCTCTCCAAACGTGACATGGTGTCCGCTAAAGAGTGGAGCCAATTTTTGATTCAAAAAGTCAAATGGCGCTCCTTCCCTTCCAAGCCCTGCCGTGCGCCCAAACAGTGGTTTACCCCCACATATGAGGTATCAGCGTACTCAGGACAAATTGGACAACAACTTTCGTGGTTCAGTTTCTCCTTTTACCATTGGGAAAATAAAAAAATTGTTGCTAAAAGATAATTTTTGTGACTAAAAAGTTAAATGTTCATTTTTTCCTTCCATGTTGCTTCTGCTGCTGTGAAGCACCTGAAGGGTTAATAAACTTCTTGAATGTGGTTTTGAGTACCTTGAGGGGTGCAGTTTTTAGAATGGTGTCACTTTTGGGTATTTTCAGCCATATAGACCCCTCAAACTGACTTCAAATGTGAGGTGGTCCCTAAAAAAAATGGTTTTGTAAATTTCGTTGTAAAAATGACAAATCGCTGGTCAAATTTTAACCCTTATAACTTCCTAACAAAAAAAAATTTTGTTTCCAAAATTGTGCTGATGTAAAGTAAACATGTGGGAAATGTTATTTATTAACTATTTTGTGTCACATATCTCTCTGGTTTAACAGAATAAAAATTCAAAATGTGAAAATTGCGAAATTTTCAAAATTTTCGCCAAATTTCCGTGTTTATCACAAATAAATGCAGAATTTATTGACCTAAATTTACCACTAACATGAAGCCCAATATGTCACGAAAAAACAATCTCAGAACCGCTAGGATCCGTTGAAGCGTTCCTGAGTTATTACCTCATAAAGGGACACTGGTCAGAATTGCAAAAAACGGCAAGGTCTTTAAGGTCAAAATAGGCTGGGTCTTGAAGGGGTTAATCTCCAGCCTTGGGTTGATGCTGGAATCGTAACATTACGGCAGATATTGGATGCCTCTGGCCTTGTCCCCTTTGACCGTTTGGCCTCCAGCTTCCTGAATGTCCGGAGATATTTCTATCAATATTTGCAGATACGTCATCTACTTCATAATTCCCCAAACTCGCCTTTCTTCAACTCCCATTTAAATAATAGGGTTAATGGTTATTTCTTGTTGCCTGACTCTGGCCCGAAGGGAATTTCAATATTATATAAAGCCTTAAACGACCCAGCAGAAGATGTTAAACTGCCATATATGATCAAGTGGGAACAGGATCTGGACTTCCTATCGGACCCGATAGATTGGGAGGAGGGACTGGGTGAAGTATTACGGGTATCAGCCTGTGTCAATCATCTCGAACAATTTAAAAAAGTACACCTTAGATGGTATCAATATCCGGTTCAGGTGGCTCACTATGACCCTACCGGGTCGGACAAATGCTGGAGGGGGTGCGGTCACAGGGGAACTCTGGAACACACCTGGTGGTCGTGTCCAATTCTTCAGCCCTGGTGGAGAGATATGGACCTTTTAATTGCAGAGGTCTTGTGGATCCAGCTGACTATGTCACCTAGGCAGGCCATTCTTCACATCGGCCTGGAGGACATTCCACACATACTTCGAGGTACACTATCACATATTCTAATAGCTGGCAGGTTATTAGTCGCCTCAAGATGGAAAGACACTAATCTTCCCAATATTAGTGAATTAATTAATAAACTTAATGTCCACTGCCAATGTGAACTCGCTTTGGCTCACTCCATGACTGCCAAAACCAAAAGACAAAATATTTGGCACCCATGGTTACATAGTGGTCATTCCTCTATTGACCCGAACCACCTTGTTTGATTGTTTACTTGAGTGGGAATAAGTAAGCATAATTGACATGTCTGTTTTTGTGTTTGTAATATTCTTATTCTGCCATAGTTTGCCAGGACCCCTTGTCTATAACTGAATTGCTAGATAATGTCTTGTGAATGCCTATACTCCTTTCCTCCTCCCCCCCTATTCCCCCTACTGTACCTATCCCTCCCCCCGCCTTTCTCCCCTACTTCTTCCTTTCTGATTGGTTTGTTTTTTCTCCTTACTTATTTCTGGTCATTTTTAGTTGACCTCTGTTACTGTTATTACTGTTTGATTGCACTGTATTGTTTTGGAAATCTTCAATAAACACTAATTGATAAAAAAAAAAAAGTGACTTCAAATGTGAGGTGGTCCCTAAAAAAATGGTTTTGTAAATTTTGTTGTAAAAATGAGAAATCGCTGGTCAAATTTTAACCCTTATAACTTCCTAGCAAAAAAAAAATGTTTGTTTCCAAAATTATGCTGATGTAAAGTAGACATGTGGGAAATGATATTTATTAACTATTTTGTGTCACATAACTCTCTGGTTTAACAGAATATAAATTCAAAATGTGAAAATTGCAAAATTTTCGCCAAATTTCAGTTTTTTTCTCAAATAAAGGCAAAAATTATCGACCTAAATTTATCACTAACATAAAGTTCAATATGTCATGAAAAAAAAATCTCAGAATTGCTAGGAGCAGTTGAAGCGTTCTTGAGTTATTACCTCATAAAGGGACACTGGTCAGAATTGCAAAAAACGGCCAGGTCATTAAGGTCAAAATAGGCTGGGTCATGCAGGGGTTAATAGGCCCTGGGGGGGTGACAGGATCCCTTTAAAGCAAAATGTGTAAATGTTTCAGAGGGGCCAAGTGAAAGCCTAGACCTTAATCTAATTTAGAATCTGTAGTCAGACTTGTAGATTGCTGTTCACCAGAGGAAAACTTCTAAGGCCGGTTTCACACGTCAGTGGCTCCGGTACATGAGGTGACAGTTTCCTCACGTACCGGACACTGACACACGTAGACACATAAAAATCAATGCATCTGTTCAGATGTCATTGATTTTTTGTGGACCGTGTCTCCGTGTGCCAAACACGGAGACATGTCAGTGTTCGTGGGAGTGCACGTATTACACAAACCCATTAAAGTCAATGGGTCCGTGTAAAACACGTACCGCACACGGACGTTGTCCGTGTGCAGTACGTGTGCCGTGCAGGAGACAGCGCTACATTAAGCGCTGTCCCCCCCACTGGTGCTGAAGCCACGATTCATATCTTCCCTGCAGCAGCGTTTGCTGCAGAGAAGATATGAATGAGTGTGTTTAAAATAAAGATCTATGTGCCCATCGCCCTCTCACCCCCGTGCGCCCCCCCTCCCTCCCCGCTGTTCTGAAAATACTCACCCGGTTCGCTCCCTCGGCGGCGCTGCTTCCTCTCCTGGCCGCACCTTCTCCTGTATGCGGTCACGTGGGGCCGCTCATTTACAGTAATGAATATGCGGCTCCACCTCCCATAGGGGTGAAGCCGCATATTCATGACTAATCGGCGGCCCCACGTGACTGCATACAGGAGAAGCTGCGGCCTGAACAGGAAGAAGCGACAGCCAACGAGGGAGCCGGGTGAGAATTTTCAGAACAGCGGGGAAGGGGGGGGGGGGGGGGGGCGCACAGGGGGTGGGGGAGCACAGGGGGTGGGAGGGCGGGGGGAAGATAGATCTTTATTTTAAACACTATTATTCATATCTTCTCTGCAGCAAACGCTGCTGAAGGGAAGATATGAATGGGGCTTCAGCACCAGATGCTGGTATGTGTGGTACCCAGCACGGTACGTGTGGTACCCAGTGGGCACACTGATGTGCCACAAAAACGTAGGGGCACACGGACACGGATAATTCCGGTACCGATTTTTTCCGGTACTGGAATTATCTGGACATGTGAGACTGGCCTAACTTGAAGGAGACCTCAAGAAAAGGGCAAAAATCCCGGTAGCAAGATATGGAAAGCTCTTAGAGATGCATGCAAATGCACTTGTAACTGTAATTGCTGCAAAAGAAGCTCTACAAAGTACTGACGTTTCGGGGGTTGAATTGTTATGCACACTGACGTTTTCAGTTATTTTGTCCTATCTGTTGTCTGCTTCACAATAAGAAAAGAAAACCAAATGTACAAAATTGCAGGCATGTTCCTTACATGAACTTCTGTAATACCCTAAAAAATTGAAATTCCAGGTTGTGAATTAGTAGCAAAACACAAAAACATGCCAATGGGGGGGAATCATTTTAACCCCTTACCAATATCGGGAGTAACAGTACGCCAATGTCGGTATCCCTCCATTTGATGTGGGCTCCGTCGGTGAGCCCACATCTTTCCAGGGACATGTCAGCTGTTTTCAACAGCTAACATGTGTCCGCAATAGCCGTGGGTGGAATCGCGATCCACCCGCGGCTATTAATCAGTTAAATAGCGCTGTCATACTCTGACAGTGGCATTTAAATCGCGCTTCTGGCCATCGGGCCAGATATATGTACACCGGTGACCCGCATCACATGATCGCAGGTCACCAGTGTGTTGGCATGACAACCTGAGGTCCCCTGGAGACCTCTATGGCTGTCAGTGCTGGCTTGCTGTGAGCACCACCCAGTGGTCGGCGCTCGTAGCAAGTCATTATATCTGCTATATGGAGACGATCTGAACAATGCCTCTATGTAGCAGAGCCGATCGGGTTGTGGCAGCTTTTAGTCTCCTATGGAGACTTTTGAAGCATGTCAAAAGTAAAAAAAAAATATTTTTAAAAATATAAAAGTTCAAATCACCTACTTTCGCCCCATTCAAAATAAAACAATAAAAATAAAATCAAACAAACATATTTGGTATCACCGCGTTCAGAATCACCCAATCTATGAAGATAAAAAAAAGATTTACCTGATCACTAAACGGCATAGCGAGAAAAAAGAAAAAAGTCAAAACGCCAAAATTAAGGTTTTTTTGGTTGCCGCAACATTGCATTAAAATGCAATAAGAGGCAATCAAAAAATCGTATCTGCACCAAAACGGTATCTTTAAAAACATCAGCTCGGCACGCAAAAAGTGAGCCCTCACCCAACCTTAGATCACAGAATATGCAGACGCTAAGGGTATCGGAAAATGGCACAATTTTTTTTTCTTTTAACAAAGTTTGGAATTATTTTTTACCACTTAGATAAAAAAGAACCTAGATATATTTGGGGTCTATGAACTCGTAATAACCTGCCATGGCATTTATATGGTACAGCTAGATTCTCTGTTTTTCGAGAATATAGAGAATAATTGCATGAGGCCAAAAGTCACTGCTTTGTTATTATTGCTCAAATTGTAAGAGTCTACTAGTTGAGAGACTAAGACTTGGGAATTCATTTGAGTAATTCTTCTGATACGCTCATAAAAGGTGAATATGTAATTTCGGGTGTATATTGCTATCTGTACTGTTTGTAATTAGTGTTCGTTCTGTTGTTCTTGTCCAAATTGGTTTTAATTACTAATATTAAAAGTTAAATTTTATTTAATTTAGTACAATGTCTACCCTGCTGCATTAATTAATTTGGGATTGATAGATTTTTTCTTGATTAAAAGAACAGTGACTATTAAAATAAAAAATAAAGGAAAACCATGTAGATTCAATATTCTTTCATTAGGAACCATATCTGCACCAATGTACATAATATTAGAGATTATGTACATTTTACAAACATTGATCTTGCTCTAACTCATCTAGTATACAAAAGATGCAACTTTGCAAATGTTCTTTTCTAAGTCCACGTATACACCCCACATGCAGTCCTTTGTGTCTTCAATATTGCATAAATCAAAGAAGCCATGTGTTTACTCTGCTGCATTCAGTATCTATGGGACTGATCTATGGGACTGGTCAACACTATGTCAGTCTTAGGCTGCCGTCACACTAGCAGTATTTGGTCAGTATTTTACATCAGTATTTGTAAGCCAAAACCAGGAGTGGAACAATTAGAGGAAAAGTATAATAGAAACACGTCACCACTTCTGTATTTATCACCCACTCCAGGTTTTGGCTTACAAATACTGATGTAAAATACTGACCAAATACTGCTAGTGTGATGGCAGCCTTATAGACAATGAATGGAGCCGCAGCATGGATGTGCAGCTGTCGCTTCTTTTAAATGGGTATCTTGGATTCTCGTTCTTGTTATCAGTGGAAGTTCCCGTGGTGAGACCACTATAAATGACCAAGTATAATGTTTGGACATTATCGGTTGAGTGAGTGTGCTACAGTGGTATTGAGAATCTACCCAAATTTAGAAAAAAATAACGACACTTCAAGACATGAAATCAGAAAATCAAATTTAGGCTTTATTGGAATGTCAGCATAAAGCTCCAATATGTATAATGGCCAAAGTTTGGTCATCTGTGGACTTTGGTCACGGCCTGTATTCATCAGGGACCATATCCTGCAGTGCTAAACATATTGTAGGGATTTCACTCACTCAGGTGCGACGGCTGACACTCAGGAGGCACGTTCCTTTAAAAGTTCACAGGGTTTATTGCTTCATAAACCACATGGCAAAATAACAGAAAACAAATAGCCTTTGGCTCAGGTAAGAAAAACAAGTGTCCAGTCCTTCAGGCTCAGTCCTGGAGCCTTAAAGGGACACTGTCACCTGAATTTGGAGGGAACAATCTTCAGCCATGGAGGCGGGGTTTTGGGGTTTTTGATTCACCCTTTCCTTACCCGCTGGCTGCATGCTGGCTGCAATATTGGATTGAAGTTCATTCTCTGTCCTCCATAGTACACGCCTGCGCAAGGCAATCTTGCGCAGGCGTGTACTATGGAGGACAGAGAATGAACTTCAATTTTTGCTACCAATCACAGTGCTGGAAAGCTTCAATTTGCTTGTAAATTACACTATCAACTTTTGTATGGAAGGAGAGATGCTCCAACATTGTGGGGAATGGTGCTGGCTGGGCAAGTTTTGTTTTTTTGGCGATCACCGCAAATCGTATTTCAAAGTGTACAAATTCGTATAAAACCATGAATTTCAAGAATTTCAACTCAAACTCGATCCTCCGCAGATCGATCTGCACATCTTTACCCTTAATGCTTTATTCCAAAAATTAGACACATTCAGAAACATTATATTTTACCTTTAACTCTGAAATCTGAGATGTCACATGCCACATAAGATTTTCACTCAGAAACTTCATCCCATATGGACCAATCATTTCAGCTAAAGCCTTTATCTCTACAAAACAATGAAATAAAATCAATGGTAGGAAATATATATTATAAAACTGTGAAAGGTATGAATGACATTGTACCACTCACATAGGCCATGCTGATTGGTGTATGTAAAGGGGATTGATGGAATATTGGTGGACATAGGTTGGATCTGGCTCCTATGTTCCAACTAAGGATGCAGCATCTACGCTGTTCTTTCTGTCTAGAGGTCTGTCTGCTGACACCTGGATATGTGATAATGGTTAAACTGATGTGGTTCAGGATCCCCATCTTTTGCCACAATACTGATACTAAGAGGAGTTGAATGGTGCAGCTGGTCGCTTAGGGGCCCTGAAGCTCCGCTCTATGTCTATGGCACTGAAAATGATAGCTGAGAGTAGCACTGTGATTTGCTTTTTAAGTGCCATAGAAGAGCGAATGTGTGATCGGCCTCTCCTTTCAACTAATCCTGGCAACAGTTCTGCTGCTAAAGAAAAATGCTAGAGAATGGTGGACACAAGTCCTAATGCCGAGAAACAATGAAAACCCTATATTAAGGGTCACCAATCTAACCCAAGAAGAGGTGCGAAACCAACTAAATAAGATTAAAATAGATAAATCTCCAGGTCCTGGTGGCATACACCCACGAGTACTAAGAGAACTAAGTAATGTAATAGTCAAACCATTATTTCTTATATTTAGGGACTCTATAGCGACGGGGTCTGTTCCACAGGACTGGCGCATAACAAGTGTGGTACCAATATTCAAAGAGGGCTCTAAAAGGGAACCTGGAAATTATAGGCCAGTAAGTCTAACCTCTATTGTTGGTAAAATATTTGAAGGGTTTCTGAGTGATGTTATTCTGGATTATCTCAATGAGAATAACTGTTTAACTCCATATTAGTATGGGTTTATGAGGAATCGCTCCTGTCAAACCAATCTAATCAGTTTTTATGAAGAGGTACGCTATAGACTGGACCACGGTGAGTCATTGGACGCGGTATATCTTGATTTTTCCAAAGCGTTTGATACTGTGCCGCACAAGAGGTTGGTACACAAAATGAGAATGCTTGGTCTGGGGGAAAATGTGTGTAAATGGGTTAGTAACTGGCTTAGTGATAGAAAGCAGAGGGTGGTTATAAATGGTATAGTCTCTAACTGGGTTGCTGTGACCAGTGGGGTACCGCAGGGGTCGGTGTTGGGACCTATTCTCTTCAACATATTTATTAACAATCTGGCAGAAGGTTTACACAGTAAAATATCAACATTTGCAGATGATACAAAACTATGTAAAGCAGGCAATACAAGAGAAGATAGTATTCTGCTACAGATGGATCTGGATAAGTTGGAAACATGGGCTGAAAGGTGGCAGGCGTGGTTTAACAATGATAAATGTAAGGTTATACACATGGGAAGAAAGAATCAATATCACCATTATACACTG
This sequence comes from Ranitomeya imitator, assembly GCF_032444005.1. NCBI lineage: Eukaryota > Metazoa > Chordata > Amphibia > Anura > Dendrobatidae > Ranitomeya > Ranitomeya imitator. The sequence goes on from NC_091284.1 coordinate 716,934,396, forward strand.
AACAGGAAATCACTTGGTAAATCTGACAGGGAGAAGGACTTGGGGATCCTAGTTAATGATAAACTTACCTGGAGCAGCCAGTGCCAGGCAGCAGCTGCCAAGGCAAACAGGATCATGGGGTGCATTAAAAGAGGTCTGGATACACATGATGAGAGCATTATACTGCCTCTGTACAAATCCCTGGTTAGACCACACATACTGTACTGTGTACAGCTTTGGGCACTGGTGCTCAGGAAGGATATAATGGGACTGAAGCTCTAAAAAACTATAGGGAGAAAAATACTTTGTCTAAAAAACTAATTAAAGCTGCCAAAAAGGAAACAGAGAAGCACATTGCTAAGGAGAGTAAAACTAATCACCGGTCACCGGTGCTCAGGAAGGATATAATGGAACTAGAGAGAGTACAAAGGAGGGCAACAAAATTAATAAAGGGGATGGGAGAACTACAATACCCAGATAGATTAGCGAAATTAGGATTATTTAGTCTAGAAAAAAGACGACTGAGGGGCGATCTAATAACCATGTATAAGTATATAAGGGGACAATACAAATATCTCGCTGAGGATCTGTTTATACCAAGGAAGGTGACGGGCACAAGGGGGCATTCTTTGCGTCTGGAGGAGAGAAGGTTTTTCCACCAACATAGAAGAGGATTCTTTACTGTTAGGGCAGTGAGAATCTGGAATTGCTTGCCTGAGGAGGTGGTGATGGCGAACTCAGTCGAGGGGTTCAAGAGAGGCCTGGATGTCTTCCTGGAGCAGAACAATATTGTATCATACAATTATTAGGTTCTGTAGAAGGACGTAGATCTGGGTATTTATTATGATGGAATATAGGCTGAACTGGATGGACAAATGTCTTTTTTCGGCCTTACTAACTATGTTACTATGTTACTATGTAATCCCAAACTGTTCTTCAACTATATCAATAGTAAAAGAATAAAAACTGAAAATGTAGGCCCCTTAAAAAATAGTGAGGAAAGAATGGTTGTAGATGACGAGGAAAAAGCTAACATATTAAACACCTTCTTCTCCACGGTATTCACGGTGGAAAATGAAATGCTAGGTGAAATCCCAAGAAACAATGAAAACCCTATATTAAGGGTCACCAATCTAACCCAAGAAGAGGTGCGAAACCGGCTAAATAAGATTAAAATAGATAAATCTCCGGGTCCGGATGGCATACACCCACGAGTACTAAGAGAACTAAGTAATGTAATAGATAAATGTCATGATCTTAATGGCAGGGGATCACTAAAGGACAAGCACAGATACAAACAAGCTCTAGGGCGATGGAACCTGAGCTGACCGCGACCCTGAACCTAACACACAAATAAAAGTAGCCGGGGAACGTGCCTACGATGATCCTAGACGTCTCGCTCCAGCCGAAGATCTAACTTCCCCTATTAGAAGAAACACAGACCTCTCTTGCCTCCAGAGAAATACCCCACAGAAATAGCAGCCCCCCACATATAATGACGGTGAAATGAGAGGAAAGCACATACGCAGTATGAAAACAGTTTCAGCAAAATGAGGCCCGCTAAAGCTAGATAGCAGAGGATACAAAAGTGAACTGCGCGGTCAGCGAAAAACCCTTCAAAAAACCATCCTGAAATTACTTGAACTCATGTGCCAACTCATGGTACATGAGGAGCAATTTCAGCCCACTAGAGCAACCAGCAGCAATAATCACATATCTGCAGGCTGGACTAAAAAACCAAATAAAGCAAAACACCAAAACAGGAAAATCCAAACTTAGCTTGACCAGAAGGTTCTAGGAGCAGGGAGCAGAGGTAACAAGACACACTGGATACATTGATAACCGGCGAGGAAATGCCAGCAAAGCCAGGTTAAATAGGAAACTCCCATATCCTGATGGAACAGGTGGAACCCAGAGACCCAGGAAAGACAAGTCACCCAGTACCATCAGTAACCACCAGAGGGAGCCCAAAAACAGAACTCACAACAGTACCCCCCCCTTGAGGAGGGGTCACCGAACCCTCACGAGAACCACCAGGGCGACCAGGATGAGCCCTATGAAACGCGCGAACCAAATCATCAGCATGAACATCCGAGGCAACCACCCAAGAATTATCCTCCTGACCATAACCCTTCCACTTGACCAAATACTGGAGTTTCCATCTGGAAACACGAGAATCCAAGATCTTCTCCACAACATACTCCAATTCTCCCTCCACCAGCACTGGAGCAGGAGGCTCAAGCGAAGGAATAACAGGTACCTCATACTTCCGCAACAACGACCGATGAAACACATTATGAATAGCAAACGATGCCGGGAGATCCAAACGAAACGACACAGGGTTAAGAATTTCCAAGATCCTATAGGGACCGATGAACCGAGGCTTGAACTTAGGAGAAGAGACCTTCATAGGAACAAAACGAGAAGACAACCACACCAAGTCCCCAACAAGAAGTCGAGGACCCACGCGGCGACGGCGATTAGCAAACTGCTGAGCCTTCTCCTGGGACAACTTCAAATTGTCCACCACATGACTCCAAATCCGATGCAACCTATCCACCACCATGTCCACTCCAGGACAATCAGAAGGTTCCACCTGACCAGAGGAAAAACGAGGATGAAACCCCGAATTACAAAAGAAAGGAGAAACCAAGGTAGCAGAACTAGCCCGATTATTAAGGGCAAATTCGGCCAGCGGCAAAAAGGTAACCCAGTCATCCTGATCAGCAGAAACAAAACACCTTAAATAAGTTTCCAAGGTCTGATTAGTTCGTTCAGTCTGGCCATTCGTCTGAGGATGGAATGCAGACGAAAAGGACAAATCAATGCCCATCTTAGCACAGAACGTCCGCCAAAATCTAGACACAAACTGGGATCCCCTGTCAGAAACGATGTTCTCAGGAATCCCATGCAAACGAACCACATTCTGAAAAAACAGAGGGACCAACTCAGAGGAGGAAGGTAACTTAGGCAAGGGTACCAGATGAACCATTTTAGAAAAGCGATCACACACAACCCAGATGACGGACATTTTTTGAGAGACAGAGAGATCCGAAATAAAGTCCATGGAAATGTGCGTCCAAGGCCTCTTCGGGATAGGCAAAGGTGACAACAATCCACTGGCCCGAGAACAGCAAGGCTTAGCCCGAGCACAAACCTCACAAGACTGCACAAAAGAACGCACATCCCTCGACAAGGAAGGCCACCAAAAAGACCTGGCCACCAAGTCTCTAGTACCAAATATTCCAGGATGACCTGCCAACGCAGAAGAATGGACCTCGGAGATGACTCTACTGGTCCAATTATCCGGAACAAACAGTCTCTCAGGCGGACAACGATCAGGTTTACCCGCCTGAAACTCCTGCAAAGCACGTCGCAAGTCTGGGGAGACAGCAGACAAAATCACCCCATCCCTAAGGATACCAGAGGGCTCAGAATTTCCAAGGGAGTCAGGCACAAAACTCCTAGAAAGAGCATCCGCCTTCACATTCTTTGAACCTGGCAGGTATGAAACCACAAAATTGAAACGAGAGAAAAACAGTGACCAACGCGCCTGTCTAGGATTCAGACGCCTGGCAGACTCAAGGTAAATCAAATTTTTGTGATCAGTCAAGACCACCACACGATGTCTAGCACCCTCTAGCCAATGACGCCACTCCTCAAATGCCCACTTCATGGCCAAAAGTTCCCGATTACCAACATCATAATTCCGCTCAGCCGGCGAAAACTTTCTAGAAAAAAACGCGCATGGCTTCATCACTGAGCCATCGGAGCTTCTCTGCGACAAAACCGCCCCTGCTCCAATCTCGGAAGCATCAACCTCAACCTGAAAAGGGAGCGAAACATCTGGCTGACGCAACACAGGAGCAGAAGAAAACCGGCGCTTAAGTTCCTGAAAGGCCTCCACAGCCGCAGGAGACCAATTAGCAACATCAGCACCCTTCTTAGTCAAATCCGTCAAAGGCTTAACAACACTGGAAAAATTAGTTATAAAACGACGATAGAAATTAGCAAAGCCCAAGAACTTCTGTAGACTCTTAAGAGATGTAGGCTGCGTCCAGTCACAAATAGCCTGAACCTTGATGGGATCCATCTCAATAGTAGAAGGGGAAAAAATATACCCCAAGAAAGAAATCTTCTGGACTCCAAAGAGACACTTTGAGCCTTTTACAAACAAGGAATTGGCCCGCAGGACCTGAAACACCTTCCTGACCTGCTGAACATGAGACTCCCAGTCATCAGAAAAAACCAAAATATCATCCAAATACACAATCATAAATTTATCCAGATATTCACGGAAAATATCGTGCATAAAGGACTGGAAGACTGAAGGAGCATTAGAAAGTCCGAAAGGCATTACCAAATACTCAAAATGGCCCTCAGGCGTATTAAATGCGGTTTTCCACTCATCACCTTGCTTTATTCGTATAAGATTATACGCACCCCGAAGATCAATCTTAGTGAACCATTTAGCCCCCTTAATGCGAGCAAACAAATCAGTCAACAATGGCAAAGGATACTGATATTTTACGGTAATCTTATTCAAAAGACGATAATCTATACAAGGCCTCAAGGAACCATCTTTTTTGGCCACGAAAAAAAAACCTGCTCCCAAAGGGGACAAAGATGGACGGATATGTCCCTTTTCCAAGGACTCCTTAACATAATCCCGCATAGCAGTATGCTCTGGCACTGACAGATTGAACAAACGACCTTTAGGAAATTTACTGCCTGGAATTAAATTTATAGCACAATCGCAATCCCTGTGAGGAGGAAGCGAACTGAGCTTAGGCTCCTCAAAAACATCCCGATAGTCAGACAAAAACACAGGAATCTCAGAAGGAGTAGATGAAGCGATAGAAATCGGAGGTGCATCATCATGAACCCCCTGACAACCCCAGCTTAACACAGACATCGATTTCCAGTCAAGGACTGGATTATGAGTTTGTAACCATGGCAGACCAAGCACTAGGACATCATGCAAATTATACAGTACCGGGAAGCGAATCACCTCCTGATGAACAGGAGTCATACGCATGGTCACTTGTGTCCAGTACTGAGGTTTATTCATAGCCAAAGGTGTAGAGTCAATTCCCTTCAAAGGAATAGGGACTTCCAGAGGCTCCAGACTAAACCCACAGCGATTGGCAAATGACCAATCCATAAGACTCAGGGCAGCGCCTGAATCCACATAGGCATCGACGGAAATGGATGATAATGAACAAATCAGAGTCACAGACAGAATGAACTTAGACTGTAAAGTACTAATGGCAACAGACTTATCAACCTTTTTTGTGCGTTTAGAGCATGCTGATATAACATGAGCTGAATCACCACAATAAAAGCACAACCTTTTTTTCCGCCTATAATTTTGCCGTTCACTTCTGGACTGAATTTTATCACATTGCATTATCTCAGGTGACGGTTCAGACGACACCGCCAAATGGTGCACAGGTTTGCGCTCCCGTAAACGCCGATCAATCTGAATAACCATAGTCATAGACTCATTCAGACCAGTAGGCGCAGGGAACCCCACCATAACATCTTTAATGGCCTCAGAAAGGCCATCTCTGAACCTTGCAGCCAGGGCGCACTCATTCCACTGAGTAAGCACCGACCACTTCCGAAATTTTTGACAATAAATTTCTGCTTCATCTTGCCCCTGAGAGAGGGCCAACAAAGCTTTTTCAGCCTGAATCTCTTGATTAGGTTCCTCATAGAGCAAACCCAATGCCAGAAAAAACGCATCAGCATTAAGCAATGCAGGGTCCCCTGGTGCCAATGCAAATGCCCAATCCTGAGGGTCACCCCGCAGGAAAGATATAATAATCTTGACTTGCTGAGCAGGGTCTCCAGAGGAGCGAGATTTCAAAGAAAGAAACAACTTGCAATTGTTCCTAAAATTCAGAAAACGAGATCTATCTCCAGAAAAAAACTCTGGGACAGGAATTCTAGGTTCAGACATAGGAGCATGTACAACAAAATCCTGTATATTTTGAACCTTAGCGGCAAGATTATTCAGGCTGGAAGCCAAACTCTGGACGTCCATGATAAACAGCTGGGATCAGAGCCATTCAAAGATTAAGAGGAGGAGGAAGTAGCCAGGCTGCAATAAGGCTAGGCAGCAAACTCTGAGGGAAAAAAAAAAAAAAAAAAAAAAAAACTTCCTCAGACTACTTATCCTTCTACTTCAGCCAATACAATTAACACTTTGTGGGCCGGTTATACTGTCATGATCCCAATGGCAGGGGATCACTAAAGGACAAGCACAGATACAAACAAGCTCTAGGGCGATGGAACCTGAGCTGACCGCGACCCTGAACCTAACACACAAATAAAAGTAGCAGGGGAACGTGCCTACGATGATCCTAGACGTCTCGCTCCAGCCGAAGATCTAACTTCCCCTATTAGAAGAAACACAGACCTCTCTTGCCTCCAGAGAAATACCCCACAGAAATAGCAGCCCCCCACATATAATGACGGTGAAATGAGAGGAAAGCACATACGCAGTATGAAAACAGTTTCAGCAAAATGAGGCCCGCTAAAGCTAGATAGCAGAGGATACAAAAGTGAACTGCGCGGTCAGCGAAAAACCCTTCAAAAAACCATCCTGAAATTACTTGAACTCATGTGCCAACTCATGGTACATGAGGAGCAATTTCAGCCCACTAGAGCAACCAGCAGCAATAATCACATATCTGCAGGCTGGACTAAAAAACCAAATAAAGCAAAACACCAAAACAGGAAAATCCAAACTTAGCTTGACCAGAAGGTTCTAGGAGCAGGGAGCAGAGGTAACAAGACACACTGGATACATTGATAACCGGCGAGGAAATGCCAGCAAAGCCAGGTTAAATAGGAAACTCCCATATCCTGATGGAACAGGTGGAACCCAGAGACCCAGGAAAGACAAGTCACCCAGTACCATCAGTAACCACCAGAGGGAGCCCAAAAACAGAACTCACAACAGATAAACCATTATTTCTTATTTTTAGGGACTCTATAGCGACAGGGTCTGTTCCGCAGGATTGGCGCATAGCAAATGTGGTGCCAATATTCAAAAAGGGCTATAAAAGTGAACCTGGAAATTATAGGCCAGTAAGTCTAACCTCTATTGTTGGTAAAATATTTGAAGGGTTTCTGAGGGATGTTATTCTGGATTATCTCAATGAGAATAACTGTTTAACTCCATATCAGCATGGGTTTATGAGAAATCGCTCCTGTCAAACCAATCTAATCAGTTTTTATGAAGAGGTAAGCTATAGGCTGGACCACGGTGAGTCATTGGACGTGGTATATCTCGATTTTTCCAAAGCGTTTGATACCGTGCCGCACAAGAGGTTGGTACACAAAATGAGAATGCTTGGTCTGGGGGAAAATGTGTGTAAATGGGTTAGTAACTGGCTTAGTGATAGAAAGCAGAGGGTGGTTATAAATGGTATAGTCTCTAACTGGGTCGCTGTGACCAGTGGGGTACCGCAGGGGTCAGTATTGGGACCTGTTCTCTTCAACATATTCATTAATGATCTGGAAGAAGGTTTACACAGTAAAATATCGATATTTGCAGATGATACAAAACTATGTAAAGCAGTTAATACAAGAGAAGATCGTATTCTGCTACAGATGGATCTGGATAAGTTGGAAACTTGGGCTGAAAGGTGGCAGATGAGGTTTAACAATGATAAATGTAAGGTTATACACATGGGAAGAAGGAATCAATATCACCATTACACACTGAATGGGAAACCACTGGGTAAATCTGACAGGGAGAAGGACTTGGGGATCCTAGTTAATGATAAACTTACCTGGAGCAGCCAGTGCCAGGCAGCAGCTGCCAAGGCAAACAGGATCATGGGGTGCATTAAAAGAGGTCTGGATACACATGATGAGAGCATTATACTGCCTCTGTACAAATCCCTAGTTAGACCGCACATGGAGTACTGTGTCCAGTTTTGGGCACCGGTGCTCAGGAAGGATATAATGGAACTAGAGAGAGTACAAAGGAGGGCAACAAAATTAATAAAGGGGATGGGAGAACTACAATACCCAGATAGATTAGCGAAATTAGGATTATTTAGTCTAGAAAAAAGACGACTGAGGGGCGATCTAATAACCATGTATAAGTATATAAGGGGACAATACAAATATCTCGCTGAGGATCTGTTTATACCAAGGAAGGTGACGGGCACAAGGGGGCATTCTTTGCGTCTGGAGGAGAGAAGGTTTTTCCATCAACATAGAAGAGGATTCTTTACTGTTAGGGCAGTGAGAATCTGGAATTGCTTGCCTGAGGAGGTGGTGATGGCGAACTCAGTCGAGGGGTTCAAGAGAGGCCTGGATGTCTTCCAGGAGCAGAACAATATTGTATCATACAATTAGGTTCTGTAGAAGGACGTAGATCTGGGGATTTATTATGATGGAATATAGGCTGAACTGGATGGACAAATGTCTTTTTTCGGCCTTACTAACTATGTTACTATGTTACTATGTTACTAGAGCGAGTACAAAGGAGGGAAACAAAATTAATAAAGGTGATGGTGGAACTACAATACCCAGAGAGATTAGCAAAATTAGGATTATTTAGTCTAGAAAAAAAGACGACCGAGGGGCGATATAATAACCATGTATAAGTATAAAAGGGGACAATGCAAATATCTCCCCAAAGATCTGTTATATCAAGGAAGGTGATGGTCACAAGGGGGCATTCTCTGCGTCTGGAGGAGAGAAGGTTTTTCCACCATCATAGAAGAGGATTCTTTGCTGTTAGGGAAGTGAGAATCTGGAATTCCTTGCCTGAGGAGGTGGTGATGGCGAACTCAATTGAGGGGTTCAAGAGAGGCCTGGATGTCTTCCTGGAGCATAACAATATTGTATCATACAATTATTAGGTTCTGTAGAAGGGGGATTTATTATGATGGAATATAGGCTGAATATAGGCTGAACTGGATGGACAAATGTCTTTTTTTGGCCTTGCTAACTATGTTACTATGTTACTATGTAAGTCCCCGCCTTGGAGATTAACAGGACCCAAACCAATCTAACAAATTGCACATATCTAGTGGGTAGGTGACAATTTCTGAATCCCAGAATACCCCTTTTAGTGATAGCCATGACTTGTACACACAAATTTACACTTTTAAGGTACCTTCACACATAACGATATCGTTAACGATATCGTTGCTATTTGTGACGTAGCAACGATATCGTTAATGAAATCGTTCTGTGTGACAGCGACCAATGATCAGGCCCCTGCTGGGAGATCGTTGGTCGCTGAATAAAGTCCAGAACTTTATTTCGTCGCTGGACTCCCTGGAGACATCGCTGGATCGGCGTGTGTGACACCGATCCAGCGATGTCTTCACTGGTAACCAGGGTAAACATTCGGTAACTAAGCGCAGGGCCGCGCTTAGTAACCCGATGTTTACCCTGGTTACCATGCTAAAAGTAAAAAAAAACAAACACTAGATACTTACCTAACGCTGTCTGTCCTCCAGCGCTGTGCTCTGCACTCCTCCTGTACTGTCTGTGAGCCGGAAAGCAGAGCGGTGACGTCACCGCTCTGCTTTCCGGCTCACAGACAGTACAGGAGGAGAGCAGAGAAGCAGAGCGCAGCGCTGGAGGACAGACAGCGGTAGGTAAGTATCTAGTGTTTGTTTTTTTTAACTTTTAGCATGGTATCCAGGGTAAACATCGGGTTACTAAGCGCGGCCCTGCGCTTAGTTACCCGATGTTTACCCTGGTTACCGGCATCGTTGGTTGCTGGAGAGCTGTCTGTGTGACAGCTCTCCAGCGACCAAACAGCGACGCTGCAGCGATCCGGATCGTTGTCGGTATCGCTGCAGCGTCGCTTAATGTGAAGGGGCCTTTACACTCCTTCAGGACAAATCTGAGTGACAAGTGGATTACAGGTGCAGGTTTAAACATGTAATCTACGGTACTTGTAATTACTTGTCACTATGGTTTGTCCTGAAGAAAAAGTGTGAAACTTTGAAACGTGTTGACAAATAAACCTGCATGGATCTACATTAGTCTCAGGCTTCAATGACTCCTTTGTCCAGGCAGAACATGATTATCCCATTCTTCCCCACTATTGTAATCTTGGCCTGAACCTTGTTATGCTTGCCATATGACAGTGGCAATACAAAAAATGCTGTATCCCTTTATATTTTTAACATAGCTCCGGTAGTTGTAGCCGACATTTTTAAACCTAGTTTTAAATATTGCTACCATTGCATGATAATAGTGGCCTTGATCCAAGAACAACATTTTGTCAACATTTTTCTTTGTCTGGACTCGTTACAATATATTATACTGAATGAGGTCCGTGGATTACAGTATATTGTAAGGTTTAGAAAAATTGCAGCCGATCAGATCTATCTGTCTGCACTAAATCAGCATTAGGTTCTGCTATTCCCAGCGCAAGGCCAAATAGTTTATTCTGGTCCTGTGCTCTGAATAATGGCTTATACAGAGGATTTAGATTAGAACAGAGGGACACAGCACAAAAGACAATTAAATCAAAGCAAATGCATTTCCCATCCGGACTGGGTATATACATGTGGTTACAATGTGACAGCTGTAATGAGTATTTGTACGCAAGGTCAATATTGAGCCGCACCAAGGAGGAGGCCACGATATTTCAGCAGCAAAGACATTAAAGGGCATCGCTGGAAGGTTCTGTCTGACTTTGTACGGTCAGAAAGCTGAGATGCTTCTTCACAATTTAATGGCATATATGACGGCAAGAGCCACACAAAATATGGGTTTGATGAACCAAAAATTATTGGACGTTATTTTATGAACAACACATGCAGAGATGACAGAGCAGAGTTGTCATATTCAAGGGTAACTGCATACATACTGTATATCGAAAGATGGAAAGACTGAATTATTGTGAAGATGCCACAATAATCCTTCTGCGCATATTTGATGTCCTTCGTTATTGTGTATAGCGTTTTCTACTTATAGGCTGTGTTCTGTTGTGATGATGTCATATGATATGATGTGTGTATTTAGAGACTGGTCTGTATCATGATGATATTGCAACAGTTTTTACATATTTATTATAGGTTTTGTTCTAATGTGATGTTACACAAGTCTTTAAAGGGAATCTGTCACCCCAAATTTCGCTCATAAGATGCGGCCACCGCCATCAGGGGCTTATCTACAGCAAAGTACTGCAGTGCGCAGGTGCTAGGACTCTCTGACCTTTCCTGGCGCCTGCGCACTGCAGTACTTTGTTCTGCCCTCAACAGCTCAGATAAAGTACGCCTGCGCAGGAGCCGCGGCAGGAAGCAAAGAAGAGGACGACATCGCATGAAGATGGGAGGCGCTGGACCCGGACCGCGACGCCCATCGGACCGGACCGCCCCTGGGTGAGTATAATATAACCTGTTTTTCTTATCTTGCAGGTTACATCGGGGGCTTATCTACAGCATTACAGAGTGCTGTAGATAAGCCCCTGATGGCGGTGACCGCATCTTATAGGCGAAAATTGGGGCGACAGATTCCCTTTAAATTTTTCTCACACTTCTTCAAGATTGCTGATCTTCAACAGCAGGATTCAGCACCTATACTATGAGGCTGATCCAAGCATCAATAATAATAAGGGACTTGGTAGAACAGATAGGCAGTTAGCAATGATCTACCTGTTAGTTAGGCCTATAGTAAGAATAGAAATTAGTCCAGGAAAATCCCTAACAGCACGCAGAGATTAATCTGAGAGGCCCAGCGTCAGTCTTCTCCCATGAACCAGCGGCCGCCCCTTTTAAAACAGTTGTGCCAAGTTTTGTATTTATCCTCTAATAATCGGATAGGGGATAGCTTCCTGATGTATGGGAGAATGACCACTGGACCCCCACCAATCCTGAGAACTGTGCGCCAAGGGTACGCCAAGGGCTCAACCTGAGTGCCAAGGGTAGCAATGCACTTTTTCTAAATTATCTATTTTAAGGGGTGATAATGTATGTGGGCTGTTGTGGGTTTGTATGCTAGGGCAGCTTCTTAGTCCCAGTCTGACCCTGAATTGTTTCCATACTGTATGTGTTTGTAGCTGTGCGTCTGTGTACGTGTAACAGTGTATTGTGGTGTGATGATATGTGTGGTTAGAATAGTTGTAGTGTAAAATTATATTCAGACGTTTGGGACATATTTACTGACTCTGTAAAGATATTTGCGTAAGGCATCATTCAGACGTCCGTGTTGAACCCATTTTTATCACGAATACAACATGTGCCCATAATCATTTATGTTGCTATTCACATGTCCGTTTTTTTCCACAGACCACGTGTCCATTCAAATCTCACGGAGACATGTTTGTACTTCTCAGATCAAAAGTGCTAATACAAATCTATGGGTCCGTGAAAAACACACAGCACATGTATGGCAGCAGTGTACAGTCCATGAGCTGCACGTATTTAACATTCTAAAGTATAGGAGATGCTTTGTAATTTATCCATAAATGAAAAACACTGATGACTCACTGAAGGTAAAAAAAAACGGACGCAAGGACCACAAACTGATGACACACTGATCAAAAACACTGCTGACACCGGTACCATATTTTCACATATGGGTTTACCCAGGGACGTGTGAATGAGGCCTTGGGGAATTCCATTTGTTTTTACTTTTTTAGGAACAGACAAGTGGAATTCATGCACAAAACCAATGCTTTGTATAACTGGTGCAAATGGAAGCTGTGGAGTTTTCCTTTTTGCACATTAATTCCACCGGTCTGTTCCTAAAATACAAAATACATTATGCTCTCGCTTTGGCTGAACATGTATATTTCAAACCTTCAACTGAGGTATTCAGAGGCAGAGCTATATTTCAGACAGGTTATATAGTCAACGCGTTTCGAGGTCATGCAGAACCTCTTCCTCAGGACAAAACCTGCACCCCATGTTTTAAGACCCTATTTGCGCTTTTATTGCTCTCCATATTTTCCACTTCCATATTGGCTGTGATAGTCAGGCATAGTGCACACATGCTTATGTTTGACTCTCCTTACGCCAGGATAGAGGCGTATCATGGGGGGGGAGTGGGGCATCTGCCCCGGGCGAAGTGCTCCAGTGGTAAGTGCACCTGAGGAGCTGAAGACACAGAAGATGTATTGTAATGGGGTGGAGGGAGAACAAGAAATAGAATTTGAGGACACAGTTTGGGAGGGCACAATATAGAGACTAGGCCCTATAGGGGGGACACAGAGTGAGAGTACAGTGGGTAGAGGGGGTCCAGTATGGAAAGGAGAGAGCTGTGAGGAGAGCATGTACTATAAGAGGGGCAGTGTGGGGGTCATATTTTGTGCAGGGAAAATAGTGAGGGGCAAATATTTATTCAGGGGCTCAGCGTAGGGAGATATTTTTATTCATGAGCACTGTAGTACGGCGGTGTTCACACTGTGCGGCAATGAGGCAGTGACCCAGTAAAGTTCAAAGCAAATGTCTTTAATGTCCAAAAAAAACTCACAAATGAAAAACAAACAGTATCCCCCAGATCGCAGCCTGGGCAACAAGTCAGTTTGTATCTGAGACCGGTTGCCCACCACCATGTCATGCCGATGGGCGCCAGGTATTCTGCTTTCCTTGGCTCTGTATTCACTTCACACAAGCCAGATGTTGCTCTGCAGCTTGGAAACTCAAACACTGACATACCCAAAGCAAAGCTGATAGATGTAAATGGAATCGTGGCCATAGAGCCCCACTACCTACTGGAAATCCCTCTAAAAATAAAAGCCCTTAATGGATTTTCCTAACAAACTGACTGAGTCTTTTATTTTGTCTTGTGACTCACAGGTGTCCTGCTGTGAACATAAGGCACTCCAGCAGGCTTAATAGGACCCTTCCTGGGGTACACATATCGATCCTCGTATATGATCCCCCTCACTGCCTCACAAATGTCACTGCTATCTTTAAGGGCATCGTGTGAGGATTTGTAAGGAGGTGACCGAGGTCGTCACATGCCTTCCCCTCTATGGACACTGTTCACATGTATCATGTGCGGTACCTTGTCGTTTATTAATGTTAGTGTATTCGTGTAATGTTGCTGTATTGTTTACGTAACGTAATACGTATATATGTGTTTTGTATAGAAGTAGGGATAGAATAGAAGATAACATAGAACCATAGTGGGATTAGATTAGTGGGACACATTAGTGATAGAGAATCAGAGTTTAGAGTAAGTAAGGTGAGCTGTTGTGAATTCTGTGGCAGAGCTCCCTCCTGTGGTCACAAGTGGTACTTCGGCTGGTTCTCTCTGTGAGCTTCCGTTGGTGGAGGAAAGTGGTACTGCGGCTTCTGAGTTTCCTTCCTCCTTTGGGGTATTTCTCTGAGGCAAGGTAGGCTTATTTTCTATCTTCAGGCTAGCTAGTTTCTCAGGCCGTGCCGAGTTGCATAGGGAGCGTTAGGCGCAATCCACGGCTGCCTTTAGTGTGGTTTGAGAGGATTAGGGATTGCGGTCAACAGAGTTCCCACGTCTCAGAGCTCGTTCTTGTTTTTTGGGTTATTGCCAGGTCACTGTATGTGCGCTGACCTCTATGTCCATTGTGGTACTGAATTACCTTTCACAACAGTACTGGAGGCCTAAAGTACTAATGATTCCCAATAGAGGGAAAAAAGAAGTTCTGAGACCATTTTTTTTTCTATGCACGGTGTTTTGCCTTTTTTCCCCTAGACATTTGGGTGGTTCAGGACACAGGTGTAGCAATGGACATTAAAGGTCTGTCTTCATGTGTGGATCAGCTCACGGCAAGAGTACAAAGTATTCAAGACTTTGTGGTTCAGAATTCTATGTTAGAACCGAGAATTCCTATTCCTGATTTGTTTTTTGGAGATAGAACTAAATTTCTGAGTTTCAAAAATAATTGTAAACTATTTCTGGCTTTGAAACCTCGCTCCTCTGATGACCCAGTTCAACAAGTTAGGATCGTTATTTCTTTTTTGCGTGGCGACCCTCAGGACTGGGCATTTTCTCTTGCGTCAGGAGATCCTGCATTAAGTAATATCGATGCGTTTTTCCTGGCACTCGGATTGCTGTACGATGAGCCTAATTCTGTGGATCAGGCAGAGAAGAATTTGCTGGCTCTGTGTCAGGGTCAGGATGAAATAGAGGTATATTGTCAGAAATTTAGAAAGTGGTCCGTACTCACTCAGTGGAATGAAGGTGCGCTCGCAGCTATTTTCAGAAAAGGTCTCTCTGAAGCCCTTAAGGATGTCATGGTGGGATTTCCTATGCCTGCTGGTCTGAATGAGTCTATGTCTTTGGCCATTCAGATCGGTCGACGCTTGCGCGAGCGTAAATCTGTGCACCATTTGGCGGTATTACCTGAGCTTAAACCTGAGCCTATGCAGTGCGATAGGACTTTGACCAGAGTTGAACAGCAAGAACACAGACGTCTCAATGGGCTGTGTTTCTACTGTGGTGATTCCACTCATGCTATCTCTGATTGTCCTAAGCGCACTAAGCGGTTCGCTAGGTCTGCCACCATTGGTACGGTACAGTCAAAATTTCTTTTGTCTGTTACCTTGATCTGCTCTTTGTCATCGTATTCTGTCATGGCATTTGTGGACTCAGGCGCTGCTCTAAATTTGATGGACTTGGAGTATGCTATGCGTTGTGGGTTTTTCTTGGAGCCCTTGCAGTGTCCTATTCCATTGAGAGTAATTGATGCTACGCCTTTGGCCAAGAATAAGCCTCAGTACTGGACCCAGCTGACCATGTGCATGGCTCCTGCACATCAGGAGGTTATTCGCTTTCTGGTGTTGCATAATCTGCATGATGTGGTCGTGTTGGGGTTGCCATGGCTACAAGTCCATAATCCAGTATTAGATTGGAAATCCATGTCTGTGTCCAGCTGGGGTTGTCAGGGGGTACATGGTGATGTCCCATTTCTGACTATTTCGTCATCCACCCCTTCTGAGGTTCCTGAGTTCTTGTCTGATTACCGGGATTTATTTGATGAGCCCAAGTCCGATACCCTACCTCCGCATAGGGATTGTGATTGTGCTATCAATTTGATTCCTGGTAGTAAATTCCCAAAAGGTCGACTGTTTAATTTATCTGTGCCTGAGCACGCCGCTATGCGGAGTTATGTGAAGGAGTCTTTGGAGAAGGGGCATATTCGCCCGTCATCGTCGCCATTAGGAGCAGGGTTCTTTTTTGTAGCCAAGAAGGATGGTTCACTGAGACCTTGTATAGATTACCGCCTTCTAAATAAGATCACGGTTAAATTTCAGTACCCCTTGCCATTGTTATCTGATTTGTTTGCTCGGATTAAGGGGGCTAGTTGGTTCACCAAGATAGATCTTCGTGGTGTGTATAATCTTGTGCGTATTAAGCGAGGCGATGAGTGGAAAACTGCATTTAATACGCCCGAGGGCCATTTTGAGTATCTAGTAATGCCATTCGGACTTGCCAATGCTCCATCAGTGTTTCAGTCCTTTATGCATGACATCTTCCGAGAGTACCTGGATAAATTCCTGATTGTGTACTTAGATGACATTTTGATCTTCTCGGATGATTGGGAGTCTCATGTGAAGCAGGTCAGAACGGTGTTTCAGGTCCTGCGTGCTAATTCTTTGTTTGTGAAGGGATCAAAGTGTCTCTTTGGTGTTCAGAAGGTTTCATTTTTGGCGTTCATCTTTTCCCCTTCTACTATCGAGATGGACCCTGTTAAGGTCCAAGCCATCCATAATTGGACTCAGCCAACATCTCTGAAAAGTTTGCAAAAGTTCCTGGGCTTTGCTAATTTTTATCGTCGCTTCATCTGCAATTTTTCTAGTATTGCTAAACCATTGACCGATTTGACCAAGAAAGGTGCTGATTTGGTCAATTGGTCTTCTGCTGCAGTGGAAGCTTTTCAAGAGTTGAAGCGTCGTTTTTCTTCTGCCCCTGTGTTGTGTCAACCAGATGTTTCGCTTCCGTTCCAGGTCGAGGTTGATGCTTCTGAGAATGGAGCAGGGGCTGTTTTGTCGCAGAGAAGTTTTGATTGCTCGGTGATGAAACCATGCGCCTTCTTTTCCAGGAAGTTTTCGCCTGCTGAGCGAAATTATGATGTGGGCAATCGAGAGTTGCTGGCCATGAAGTGGGCATTTGAGGAGTGGCGTCATTGGCTTGAAGGAGCTAAGCATCGCATGGTGGTCTTGACTGATCATAAGAACTTGACTTATCTCGAGTCCGCCAAGCGGTTAAATCCTAGACAAGCTCGTTGGTCATTGTTTTTTGCCCGTTTTGACTTTGTGATTTCATACCTTCCGGGCTCTAAAAATGTGAAGGCGGATGCTCTGTCTAGGAGTTTTGTGCCCGACTCTCCGGGTGTATCTGAGCCGGCGGGTATCCTCAAAGAGGGAGTAATTGTGTCTGCCATCTCCCCTGACTTGCGGTGGGTGCTGCAAAAATTTCATGCTAATAAACCTGATCGTTGCCCAGCGGAGAAACTGTTTGTCCCTGATAGGTGGACGAATAAAGTTATCTCTGAGGTTCATTGTTCGGTGTTGGCTGGTCATCCTGGAATCTTTGGTACCAGAGAGTTAGTGGCTAGATCCTTTTGGTGGCCATCTCTGTCGCGGGATGTGCGTACTTTTGTGCAGTCCTGTGGGATTTGTGCTCGGGCTAAGCCCTGCTGTTCTCGTGCCAGTGGGTTGCTTTTGCCCTTGCCAGTCCCGAAAAGGCCTTGGACACATATCTCTATGGATTTTATTTCAGATCTTCCCGTCTCTCAAAAGATGTCAGTCATTTGGGTGGTCTGTGATCGCTTCTCTAAGATGGTCCATTTGGTACCCTTGTCTAAATTGCCTTCCTCCTCTGATTTGGTGCCATTGTTTTTCCAGCATGTGGTTCGTTTACATGGCATTCCAGAGAATATCGTTTCTGACAGAGGTTCCCAGTTTGTTTCGAGGTTTTGGCGAGCCTTTTGTGGTAGGATGGGCATTGACTTGTCTTTTTCCTCGGCTTTCCATCCTCAGACTAATGGCCAGACCGAACGAACCAATCAGACCTTGGAAACATATCTGAGATGCTTTGTTTCTGCTGATCAGGATGACTGGGTGTCCTTTTTGCCTTTGGCTGAGTTCGCCCTTAATAATCGGGCCAGCTCGGCTACCTTGGTTTCACCGTTTTTCTGCAACTCTGGGTTCCATCCTCGTTTCTCTTCAGGGCAGGTTGAGTCTTCGGACTGTCCTGGTGTGGATACTGTGGTGGACAGGTTGCAGCAGATTTGGACTCATGTAGTGGACAATTTGACTTTGTCCCAGGAGAAGGCTCAACGTTTCGCTAATCGCAGACGCTGTGTGGGTCCCCGACTTCGGGTTGGGGACTTGGTTTGGTTATCTTCTCGTCATATTCCTATGAAGGTTTCCTCTCCTAAGTTTAAACCTCGTTTTATTGGTCCGTATAGGATTTCTGAGGTTCTTAATCCTGTGTCTTTTCGTCTGACCCTTCCAGATTCTTTTTCCATACATAACGTATTCCATAGGTCATTGTTGCGGAGATACGTGGCACCTATGGTTCCATCTGTAGATCCTCCTGCCCCGGTTTTGGTGGAGGGGGAGTTGGAGTATATTGTGGAGAAGATTTTGGATTCTCGTGTTTCAAGGCGGAAACTCCAGTATCTGGTTAAGTGGAAGGGTTATGCTCAGGAAGATAATTCCTGGGTCTTTGCCTCTGATGTCCATGCTGCCGATCTTGTTCGTGCCTTTCATATGGCTCATCCTGGTCGTCCTGGGAGCTCTGGTGAGGGTTCGGTGACCCCTCCTCAAGGGGGGGTACTGTTGTGAATTCTGTGGCAGAGCTCCCTCCTGTGGTCACAAGTGGTACTTCGGCTGGTTCTCTCTGTGAGCTTCCGTTGGTGGAGGAAAGTGGTACTGCGGCTTCTGAGTTTCTTTCCTCCTTTGGGGTATTTCTCTGAGGCAAGGTAGGCTTATTTTCTATCTTCAGGCTAGCTAGTTTCTCAGGCCGTGCCGAGTTGCATAGGGAGCGTTAGGCGCAATCCACGGCTGCCTTTAGTGTGGTTTGAGAGGATTAGGGATTGCGGTCAACAGAGTTCCCACGTCTCAGAGCTCGTTCTTGTTTTTTGGGTTATTGCCAGGTCACTGTATGTGCGCTGACCTCTATGTCCATTGTGGTACTGAATTACCTTTCACAACAGTGAGCATTAGGGGTTTGCCAGTTGGGAGGAGCTACAGGGTAGTGCAGCATAGAGCAGTGGCATTTCCTGGTTGGGAGTCAGTCAGGATGCAGCAGTGAAGAGAGACAGACTGATAGACGTGGGGATAAGCCTCCTATGGCAGGAAGGGGCCCCAGGCTGAGTGGCGTGCAGGTGGTCACCAGTTTGAATATAAACCAACTCGAAGAGGATTCGGGATCTATGACTGGGCCAGGTGAAGCCAAGACTGTGAGCCTGGCACCTTTTCCTTTTTGAAGCCAGACAAGGGAATGGTAGGAAGCTGGTGGGTCTAAAGGTATGGACAGGACAGAGATGGTCCAGAAGCGAGGCAGGGATTGCCAGACGTGAGGCAGGGACTCTCAGAAGGAACAAAAGGTTGGCAGGAAGGCAGGGAAAGCTGGAGAGATGCCACTCTGTGTATACTGTACTGCATATATGATTGATGCCCTACTGTTCAGTAAAGTTGAACTGTTGGAAAAAGACATTGTCTCTGAAAGGGTTTGTGGAGTTGGGGATGTGGAGCCGGAGTGGCAGAAGCCAAGGGGACTCTGAGGCTGCCGTCACACTAGCAGTATTTGGTCAGTATTTTACATCAGTATTTGTAGCCAAAACCAGGAGTGGAACAAACAGAGGAAAAGTATAATAGAAACATATGCACCACTTCTGTATTTATCACCCACTCGTGGTTTTGGCTTGCAAATACTGATGTAAAATACTGACCAAATACTGCTAGTGTGACCGCAGCCTAACAGTGAATGTGAGAGTACTGTTGGGCACGCTGCATATGCAGCCAAAAGGACATTGTCATTCATCTGTGGGGCACCATGGTGTGGAAACACTACAGCTCATTGCCACAACTACCGAATGGCCGTCTTACAGATGTGCTGCAGAAGACTGGAGAAGATGGAAATCTGCAGAGATGGGTTGTTGATGAGAAAAGTCATCATGGAGTCTGGACAAGATGAAGAAAAGAAAGAGAATGACTACAATCAGACAGCGTCATCTATCAGGTACCTGGATGCAATTTTTTTGTGATACTGACTGATTCTCATATTTTTATTTATGTTAGGAGCATTAAAGGGGTTGTCCAAGTTTGTGATGAGTCTGCAGTCATTCTATGTGACTGCAGACTTCTGAATTTTCACAGCACGCATTACACGCATTTAGGATTCTCTGGTGTCGGTGATTTGTATACATGCAGTCACGTGCCAACTAGATGTGCATAGCCTCACTCATTGAAAATGAACTGAGCGAGGCCGGACACATCTAGTTGTAATGTGGCCAGAAGTATGCAAATCACATACTTATGCTCACATGACCATCTAGTCTCCAGCAAGGGAGAATCCTAACAGTGTGCAGTGCATGCACTGTGAGAATGACTGAAGGCTTTCATCTCAAATATGGACGAGTCCTTTAATTATAAAATGAAGCCCTGTAGCCATTCCTAACAGTGTGTAATATACTCACTGTCAGGATTCAGCTCTGCTTGCTGGTTCCACAGTCATCACATGACCACTTCACTTATATGCGATTTTCACACTTAGGCCCCTTTCACACATCAGTTTTTTGCCATCAGTCACAATCCGTTGGCTCGACGGATCGCAGATTGAGAAAAACTGATGTGACGGATCCGTATTTTGGATGGATCCAACTAGCTGATCTGGCTAATTGGATCGGAGCATGCTCAGTTAAAAAAAACGGAATCCGTCGCCGGATTCCATCATTTGATGGATCCGGCGCCATAGGCTTCCATTCTAGCAAACGACGGACGGCGACAATGTTACTTTTACATTGTCTCTGGCCGCCGGACAAATAATTTTCGACCAATCCGGCAAACGACGGATGAAACGTGAGGCCATCCGTCACAATCCGTCCCTAATACAAGTCTATGAGAAAAAAACGGATCCAGTGGCATCAGTCACCAGAACCGTTTTTTTTTTCAAAATTTGACGGATTGTGACTGATGGCAAAAAACTGATGTGTGAAAGGGGCCTTACGGTCACATGACAACTAGCTTCTCTTCCTGCTTCTCTCAGTTTTTCACTGAACATTGAGAGAATTGGGGAGGCCAGCTCATCGGCACAGAAAAGAGACTTCCTGTTTCTACATTAAGAAGGTTTCAGCTAGCTTATGGAAAAGAGAAGAATTAACTGGGTTGAAAGGCAAAATGAACAATTGTAAGTACACTGGACCAGGTGTTCACTGGAGCTCCTGATGGTGGAAACATACTGGGCTGCAAGTAGCCACCAGGTACCACTCCTAGGCAGATCCCAGTACTGCAGCTGCGGACCCCAGGGGTCAGGTTGGCTGACACTGATTAAGGATTAGGGCTCCGTTCAGAATAGTAAGTTCTAGCACCTCTACAGAATTGTTACTGACACAGACTCGGGCTATGGTCAGACTTGGATTCGGAGACTGGTTAGAAACGAAGCGGGAGACGAGGTTTCAGGCAATGGCCACACATGAGCCAGGGGAGCAGGTTCAGGATACTGGCCACGCACAGACCAGGAGTTGAGGTTCAGCACACTGGCCACACCAGGACGAGGGGACCTCACAATTCACTAGTAGGAGAAATTTCACACTAATGAATATTGATGCTTTAGTGACTCCAAAAGGGGAAGAGAGTATTTTGTACTTAATGTAAACTCAAGTGTTATCCAAGTTCTGAGTTTCTGAATGGGTTGGCAATTATTATTTTTCTTCATTTTAAAAGCTTTGAAATTGTAAATTGATTTTGGAAAACCCATTTAGCTATATTATTTGAAAAAAAAAAACACATGGTTATTGCTGATAACCTGACAGTATTAAGGAAACATAAACTTCTACTATAGTTTAATAATTTCATATAAAAGCATCCATAAATCAATAATTAAAATGAGTGCTGGGGGAACTCAGTGGTTGGCAATCCCTGAAACGCAATTCCCAGCTCTGTAATAGATTAGCAGGAATTACTGCTCCTCCATCACATGTAAGAGTCTAATAGCATTTGACAAGAATTAAAACTCAGAAAAAGATGGGATGGCCAAGACATTGCTATGGCAACAAGCTTCGGGGGGGAAGTTTTTCACATACACGACTGCAGCATCCCAAGTTTTGCCTTCTACGGTTGTTTATCAAAAGTGGGGGTAGGGAGATGTCTGAGAGCGTTACGTTCTGCAGTACTGTGTTACACACTGTCCCAGACGCTAATGGGCTAACAAAGTCTTAAGACAACACTACATTCTCTATCTTAATGATTTCACTGGCAATTGTGTGCCGTTGACATTGACTGACCCATTGTTTATCAGAAGTATCACTGAAGAAATATAAAAAGTCAGTTTTAAGAAGGATGGTACAGAGAAAATATGTCTGTTGTGGCACTCCAGGAGACCGGTTACCTCACAAGGGGGTGATGACATGCCTGGAAGCAAGGAGGGTTTCTCTGACCAGATAACACTTACATTCAACATCTTTCCTACTCCAGACCAGAAGGGGGAGCCCTAACACCTGATTACAGGGGAGCTTCCCAATAAGTTCTGGCCTGGAGGAGAAGTCATTCAGTCATTGTCTGGAAGAGAGAGAGAGAGAGACCGAGTCTGAGAACAGAGGAGAGAAGTAAAAAAGAATCTGGGGAGCGGAACTGTGACCAAGCTCACCACAGAGTACAGTGCTAGAAGCCGGAAGCCGGAGTCCATGGCTGACAGGTACAATAGTCCCAGCAGCTAAATCCGGAGGGCAGGGGATTGCAGGTCTCCTGGCCCAACAGACACCCAAAGGCATAGCAGCAGACCAGAGCCCAGAGCTGTCATAAAGGAGCGACACCTGAAATTGGCTCAAGCTGCCTACCATACGGGCAAGTACATCAGAACAATAAGGAACAGAGGACTGAGCTGTTGTGAATTCTGCTCTTGGGCTCCCTCCGGTGGTTGTTGATGGTAATGCAGTTATTCCTGAGCAGCAGTCTTGGACAGGTGTTTCTGCTAATTGCAATTCTGACTGGGGTATTTAGCTGTGCAGGACTCATTAGTCCTTGCCAGTAGTCAATGTTCCTTTGGAAGTGTTGGTCCTCGGCCTGGCCTCTCCTGCTTGCTGCCAATTAAGCTAAGATAAGTGTTTGCTTCTTTTTTTTAGACACACTGCTGTGTGTTTATTTTCTGTGCTTATCTTGTTTCTATTTTGTTCCTGCTAGACTGTGCCTGATGTTTTTCTCAGTCTAGTTGGACTCGCTGGAGTCGCAGATATACTCTCCACATCTTTAGTTAGGTGGTGGAGCTTTTGTATTTTTCTGCTGTGGATATTTTGTAGTTTTTTATGCTGACCGCATAGTATCCTGTACTATCCTTTCCTATCTAGGTAGAAGTGGCCTCCTTTGCTTATCCCTGTTTTCTGTCTGCGTGTGTCTTTTCCTCTCCTTCTCACAGTCATTATTTGTGGGGGGCTACCTATCCTTTGGGGATCTACTCTGAGGCAAGAGAGTTTTCCTATTTCCATCTTTAGGGATATTTAGTCCTTAGGCTGTGTCGAGGTGTCTAGGTCTGGTTAGGCACACCCCACGGCTACTTCTAGTTGCGGTGATAGGATCAGGGTTTGCAGTCAGTAAAGTTACCACTGCTCCAGCGAAGGTCATTTCATGCTGCTCCAAGGCCACCTGATCATAACACTGAGCATAGCTTTAGGCAGCAAGGACCTCAGAGGACAGTGCAGTAAGGAGGCCTCAAAACCCATCTGGCTAAGTGAATCCTAAGTTGCTTCCAGGCTCCCCGGACCTCCATTGTCACTTGTAACTAGTGACCCGGCCTGCACTCCAAACCGTGAGTAAAAGTGTGGAAACTGAACCCTGCTGTGTCCTCGAAGTTATTTACTGTGCCATTCACCCTGCACTATATCCATCATCACCATTTTTAACAATATGAATGCGCTGGGACTAAGCTCTACCTGTGGAGAGATGTAACAACTCTGCTGTATCACCATCAGTCCCAGCGGTTTCTTTAAGTAGTGTCGGACATCCCTAGCCATGTACCACAGGTGGAGTCACAAACAATTCCCCTATAAACTTTATTTCCCCTTTAGTGATCATTTTTCATTGGACAATAAATACTATCAATAATGTATAAAATATGCGAAATACATGTGCAGATACAACACAGATCAAGAATACAGACATAGATAGATAGATAGACAGATAGATAGATAGATAGATAGATAGATAGATAGATAGATAGATAGATAGATAGATAGATAGATAGATAGATACAAAGATGGTCTTTGTTTATAAAATAATCCCTGTCTTTCTATGTAGGGTTGTCCCATCTGGGAGATGTATGGTTTACTATATCCACAGGATATGCCATGAATGTCAAATATATTTGGAGCCAATCTATCTTGAGGCTTGGGCACTTTCTTGCATTGATCTCAGTGAAGAGATGGCCATGTTTTCGTGTTTCTCTCCATTCATTTGTATGGGAATTCCAACCACGGCTGCCAATCATCCAGAATTGCCATAAAAGTAAGGCTTTAGTTTCCACTATCCGTAAATAAAATTTGATGTGTTCATGATTTTTAGAAACCCAAGAAACTTCAGCAGATTATAATGGTTTTAATTATCATTTTGCAATTCTCAGTGAATGCTATTAATGTATTTGCAGCAGTATTATGGGATGGAGGCAAATATCTTTGAACATCAAATCTTAAAGGGAATCTGTCAGTGGGATCAATCCTCCTTAGCAATAGATATGGTCATAAGAAGCTGAATAGAATGATACCTTGATATCTGCCATCTGATGTCTTATTTTAGAGAAATCCAAGTTTTTGTTATATTTAAATGGGATGTTCAGGCCTATGGGCCGGACACTGATCTGCATGAGAATCTGCCTCCTGAGATTATTTTAAATAAAAGGGCGAGTTACCAGTGTGATGTGTAATGGCCGCTCTCTGCTCTCTTGATTTCACTGCAGAGCTGTGTGTGATTATACCTGACACATCTGCGGGTTCCTCTCAGCTTCCATATCACAGGCAGTCAGGGTTACAATACAGCAGAGTTGTGAGAGCTGCAGCAAGTGTGTTTGTAAAGAGATAAAGTTCAGTTCTACTGTTCTGTGTTAGGGGGCATTACCAGTGTGAGATATTTTACTTTTGTTAAAAATAAGCACTGGTGGCAGATTCTCATGCAGATCAGTGTCAAGTCCATAGTGTTTAACAGCTCATTAACATAAAAGAAAAACATGGATGTCTCTGGAACAAGACTAATATATCAAGGTATAATTTTATTAAGCTAACCATGACCTACATGCCCATATAGACGGTTTAGAAAGGTTAATCCTATTGACAGATCCCCTTTAATATTTCACTATTATTTTCCAACATGTCCATAAAAATGTTGACACTCTATGATTTTTTTTTTATTCCAAAACCTGGCCATCATGCTTGCTCAGCAATTTTGTATATTCAAGTTGAACTGAGGTAGACCGTGCAACACAGCCATTCCATCTGCAGGATGATAGAATCCTTTTTCTCAATAAAGTAGTGTGTCCCATAAGTGAGACTTGCATATACGAGGCATGCAGCATATTCTAAGACCGTGGAGAGTGCAAGGCAAAACACCTAACAGTCTGTTATGTTAGAGGTAAACTTTAAGTTTGGAAAAACACAGTGTGGATTTGATATAGTCATGAAATGGTCATCACCAGTTGAGTATGTGGCTGGTCAGCAGCCTTGTTCAAAAAGTACAGATTTAATTAGTATTTTTTTGTTGCATGGATTTTTGCATACACAAGGCGTGTATTGTGTCGTAAACTGTCACAGAATTTGCACTGAAAATTTGTGACAAATCTGTCATGTAGAAATATGAGCTAAGATAACTATGAAATATTCTGTGATTTATCCTAAGGAGAGACATCAATGTAAATACTTATAAATCTTCATAAACCTGACAAGTGAGCAATATGGCATGAAATTAATAAAACACATAGAGAACACGGCCATTAGATGCATTCTACATCCACGCACCTAAGGAATCCGTGTATTCATCAGCATTGAGCCCTTGTTCTCCACTCATCTCTGTGGGTATATCGATGAAGCATTTCATTGATGGAGAATACAATACTAACCCCGCACTCGCCTGACGAAGCAGACATTCCAAGTACCTTGACACAAGATAAAAAATATATAAATATAAGTGCATATGAAGGCTTCATTGAATCTGATACATTTCCTTGAACGGCGCTGATCAGCAGATATCTGTTTTTCAATTGAATCTTTACTTTAAGGCAGGAGTCACACTTGCGAGTGTGATGCAAGAAACTCGTGTTAGTCTCTCGCATCCCGGCACTTGGGACCGGAGTGTGCAGATGCTTAGAAATACGTGTAGCCGCACACTCCGGTCCCAAGTGCCGACGGCAGCGCCGGGTATTGATGCGCGAGTTTCTCGCATCACACTCGCAAGTGTAACCCCGGCCTAACAGCAATTATGGCTTCAATTTGACAGTGTAAAGTGCATGTAGGAGAGGAAGAAAATAATCTGCACCCACACACATGCACTTTCAGTCAACCAAAACTCACTGATCTCGGCGGGTTAGTGATTGTCGAGATCATTGTCAAGGTTTCTAACCACCTACAAATTTTGGGACAGTCAGTAAAAATAAGACACTTTCTCAATTTGTCTGTAAAAAAATAAAATTATGAGTCTGTGATTTTGATTTTTTTTTAAGCTGGATAAGCCTCTATGGCTTTATACAACTATAATTATCATTACATTAGAATTTACACCGAAAACTGTTAGTCTGTTCATAGCACTATTTATTATAGTTCTACAATGTATCTGTAAAACATATTTCATCTATGATTTTTGCATAAATTGTTCAGAAAATGTTTGCCATTTTCTTGCCAGTTTGACTTCTCTCCACCAAAATGGGCTGAGCTGAGAAGGGATGGGGGCCTGGAGCCACAGCTCGTCTAATTCATGATAAGCTACGGTGTTCCTTGACCCAGAAATCTTACTTCAGTACCTGACTGGAGGTAGATTTTTGGCAAGGCGCATAGAGGAGCATTCAACTCTTAATGAGTCAGGAGTGTCTGACTTGATGAATCGGGACCCAAGTCTTAGTCAACAAACCAACTGACTATGTCAGGAGTGGCCAAATATCTAATGTGTTCTTACTGTCAGTATTTCAGCATGCTTGATGCTTTGTTTCAGTGAGAAATAAGTTTCTGCCTTATGGGCCTGACAGTAGGCTCATGCACCGGGGCTTGGAGGCTTCGGGGGGCCCTTGGCCATATTGCCCTCATGTGCAGCGGGAAGGGAGCAATCCCTGAAGCCTGCAAGAGAAAATGGCAGTGGAGCAGAGCTGCAGGGAATGGATCCATCCTACTTCCTGCCCACACTTCCTGTCTCACACGGCAGCGGCTGAATGACATCATCATTCAGTGCCACAGCTGTGCGAAACAGGAAGTTGCCGGCAATAGTGTGGCTTCAGGATACCGTGCGCAGAGGTGAGGTGTGTGTGTGTGTGTGTGTATGTGTGTATGCAGAGAAGTGAATGGTGCTGTGTGTGTCTGTGTGTGTGTGGGTAGAGGAGAGGGCATTGATGGGGGTGATGGGCCTGAAGGAAATGATTGGGTTGACGGAGAGGGCAATGATAGGGGTGGTGGGGGAGAAAGTAATGTTGGGGTGGTGGGGAAGGAGGAATGATGGAGGCGATGTAATGGGCAATGATGGGGTGGTGGAGGAGGAGGAAATGATGGAGGTTGTGGAATGGATAATGAAGACTGAGAAGACAATGATGATGCCAGATGGCAGTGGAAAGGACAATGATGGGGCGGTGGGGAGGAGGCAATGATGGAGGTGGTGGAATGGGTAATGATGGGGGTGGTGGGGAGGAGGAAATGATGGGGGTCATGGAATAGGTAGTGATGGGGTGGTGGGGCAGAAGACAATGATGATACGGCAGAAAGGACAATGGTGGGGAGGAGGAAATGATGGAGGTGGTGGAATGGGTAATGATGGGGGAGAAGACAATGATAATGGCAGTGGAAATGACAATGATGGGGTGGTGGGGAGGAGGCAATGATGGAGGTGGTGGAATGGGTAATGATGGGGTGGTGGGAAGGAGGAAATGATTGAGGTCATGGAATGGATAATGATGGGGTGGTGGGGAGAAGGCAATATTGGAGGTGGTGGAATGGGCAATAATGGGGTGGTGAGGAGAAAACAATGATGGAGGTGGTGAAGAGGGCAATCATGGGGCTGGGGAGAGAGCAATAATGGGATGCGGGGGGAGGAGGATAATGAGGGGTGTGGGGGATTGGGATGGGAGGAAGGGGGATTTATAATGGATTTAGGAACAGGGAGAGGTGGAGGAAGATGTTATTATCTATTATTATGTCTAACATAGTCCCTTAGTATAAAATGTACTCACTTATTATATATAGCACAGTCCCTTAGTATATAGTTTACTCACTTATGTATAGCACAGTCCCTTATTGTATAGTCTACTCACTTATTATGTATAACACCATCCTTAGTTACATAGTTTCCTCTTTTGCTATGTATAACACAGTCCCTTATTACGTACCAGCTTCTCTAGTTATATATGATGCCCTCCCTTATTATATAGCTTCCTCTGCTGTTATGTACAGTGCTGTCTCTTACATAGTGTATTCTTGTTATTTTTGTTATTCACAGCGCCCTTTTTTATTGCATAGTCCCCTCTCTTGCTAGATATACAGTGGGGCAAAAAAGTATTTAGTCAGTCAGCAATAGTGCAAGTTCCACCACTTAAAAAGATGAGAGGCGTCTGTAATTTACATCATAGGTAGACCTCAACTATGGGAGACAAACTGAGAAAAAAAAAATCCAGAAAATCACATTGTCTGTTTTTTTATCATTTTATTTGCATATTATGGTGGAAAATAAGTATTTGGTCAGAAACAAAATTTCATCTCAATACTTTGTAATATATCCTTTGTTGGCAATGACAGAGGTCAAACGTTTTCTGTAAGTCTTCACAAGGTTGCCACACACTGTTGTTGGTATGTTGGCCCATTCCTCCATGCAGATCTCCTCTAGAGCAGTGATGTTTTTGGCTTTTTGCTTGGCAACACGGACTTTCAACTCCCTCCAAAGGTTTTCTATAGGGTTGAGATCTGGAGACTGGCTAGGCCACTCCAGGACCTTGAAATGCTTCTTACGAAGCCACTCCTTCGTTGCCCTGGCGGTGTGCTTTGGATCATTGTCATGTTGAAAGACCCAGCCACGTTTCATCTTTAATGCCCTTGCTGATGGAAGGAGGTTTGCACTCAAAATCTCACGATACATGGCCCCATTCATTCTTTCATGTACCCGGATCAGTCGTCCTGGCCCCTTTGCAGAGAAACAGCCCCAAAGCATGATGTTTCCACCACCATGCTTTACAGTAGGTATGGTGTTTGATGGATGCAACTCAGTATTCTTTTTCCTCCAAACACGACAAGTTGTGTTTCTACCAAACAGTTCCAGTTTGGTTTCATCAGACCATAGGACATTCTCCCAAAACTCCTCTGGATCATCCAAATGCTCTCTAGCAAACTTCAGACGGGCCCGGACATGTACTGGCTTAAGCAGTGGGACACGTCTGGCACTGCAGGATCTGAGTCGATGGTGGCGTAGTGTGTTACTTATGGTAGGCCTTGTTACATTGGTCCCAGCTCTCTGCAGTTCATTCACTAGGTCCCCCCGCGTGGTTCTGGGATTTTTGCTCACCGTTCTTGTGATCATTCTGACCCCACGGGGTGGGATTTTGCGTGGAGCCCCGGATCGAGGGAGATTATCAGTGGTCTTGTATGTCTTCCATTTTCTAATTATTGCTCCCACTGTTGATTTCTTCACTCCAAGCTGGTTGGCTATTGCAGATTCCGTCTTCCCAGCCTGGTGCAGGGCTACAATTTTGTTTTTGGTGTCCTTTGACAGCTCTTTGGTCTTCACCATAGTGGAGTTTGGAGTCAGACTGTTTGAGGGTGTGCACAGGTGTCTTTTTATACTGATAACAAGTTTAAACAGGTGCCATTACTACAGGTAATGAGTGGAGGAAAGAGGAGACTCTTAAAGAAGAAGTTACAGGTCTGTGAGAGCCAGAAATCTTGATTGTTTGTTTCTGACCAAATACTTATTTTCCACCATAATATGCAAATAAAATGATAAAAAAACAGACAATGTGATTTTCTGGATTTTTTTTTCTCAGTTTGTCTCCCATAGTTGAGGTCTACCTATGATGTAAATTTGTAAATTACAGACGCCTCTCATCTTTTTAAGTGGTGGAACTTGCACTATTGCTGACTGACTAAATACTTTTTTGCCCCACTGTAAAATGACTACTGATTGAGGAGCCGGTGACCAGACTATCAGTCCATCAGCTCCTACTTTAGAAAAGAAGCTTTCCCGTGCTCCATCAGCCATCATTGCATTATACAGCTAAGAAGACAGGACAGTATGTAATAAAAAACAGGGCTCTATAAAATCCAATATGTAAGGGACGGTGCTGTACATAACAAGAGAGGTCACTGTATAATAAGGGATGGCAATATACATAATAAAGGAGACTGTAATATATACATGTATATGCGTGTGGCGCTATAAATATATATATGTGTAGCTTTGTCGCCTTAAAAAGAGGGGGACCCAGACACACTTTCTGCACAGGTGCCCCAAGCTGTCTGTGTCCACCCCTGAGTAGGCTAGTCCCCTTTCCAACCTAAAACACATGCTTGACCAAGCAAAGCATGTACGATAATTAGATGAAAATGTCTAAGATGGACACATTTAGTTTAGGGAACTGCACTAAACAATCTGGCTTCATCTATCACAGCTCAAGAAGAGAACATTACTGTACAGCTCTTGTAAATCTCCTTTGAGTGTCCGATAAAATGCCACTTACCAGTTGGTATAAAGTGCAGTAATGGTTTGCTCTCCATTTGCGTCCACTGCCTGTGTTTGTTGCAGGAGGGTATTCCGGATAGCCCGGGTGATATCAATATTAACGACGTGGGCAATGGACTGTAAGGTGTTGAGAAAAGATCGCATCGCACTCAGAACTTCGGAAGGACGCTGGATCTCCCGAGTATTTGGTTTCCAATTCACCAATGAAACTAAGGCTCTAAAACATACATTAGTTAAATGTTTTAATGTATACTTCTGTGTAATGTTTCAGGCATAAATCTGTAACACGATCAAGTATCTGAAACTTTGCAGTATAATTTATTAAGGAAAAGTGGCATTTCCTCAGATATTGGCAGTTTTCCGTTTCATTTTTTCTTGCCTGTAGCATGCTTAGAAATATTCAGAAACCTGCTTAAAAGGTTTGTCCATTTCTCAGACAACCCTTTCTTAATTTCTATATTCCGCCATGATAAATAAAAACAGTCTACCCTCACCTCCGATGCCGGAGCCTTTCCAGCGACGTTAACACCGGATCTGTCAGGGTTTGCATGACACTGTTATGTCACGTGCACCCTGTGGCCAATCAGCAGCTGCTAGTGAGCTGCTTCACTCTCATTTCCTTCCGTTGAAACGGACATCCATAGCAAGTCAGAACAGCTGCAGTTCCGTCACTTCCTCCAGATCTCAGTTTCATTCGAAGGAAGTTAGAGGGAGACCTGGTGGCAGTGTCACCAGAACGTCACCAGCATTGGAAATGGCAGAATATGGTTGGCAACACATCGAATTGCTACTGGCCACTATGTGTTCATAAGTGAATTTGTCAGGTGATACATGCTGCCCAATCAAAGACTAGGATTGTCTCAATGGGTACACCTTGTGGTGGTGGGATGGCTTGCATGCTTTTTTTTAGCAAAATAGTGTACACTAAGTACCCTTTGTTATTTACATGTACATGTACTATCACTATTTATTTATTTATTTACTTGCTATAGGGTATATGTTCATTTTGAGGTTTTTTTTGTTTTGATTTTCTTGGGTTTTGTCAGTGTCTAACACTTGCTGCCGATTGCTGAATTGTGCAGCATGTATCAGGTGTTAGGTTCACTAGCGCTGTGTTTCTTTTAGGCTGGTTTCATACTTGCGTACGGGAGGGCTGCGGATGGCAGTGTACTTCCTCCCTTCTTCCTCCATGAAACCGTGCCTACGCTCCGCCTACTTCTTGGGTATGCAGGGATGTATGCTGTATGCGGATGCCTCCACATGCGCCGTTTGGAAGCTGCGCTGAACGCAACATGTAGCATTTTGCTGCAGTCGGCGCAGCGTCCAAACGGTACCCATTATGGGCTCACTCACACAACCTTATAAATCATATGAGTACTACCTGATGTTTAGCGGACAGTACTTGGACTAAATGTTATTTTATGGGGCAGTGCTGATCAGAGTTTTTTTTCATGCCAATTTGGAATGAGAAATGAATCGCAGCATGCTGCGAGTTGCTACTCAAATTGGATCGTACGCAACCATTCAGGGCTATGGTGAAAGGCAAACATTGGGCTGCACTCACATTTGAGTGCAGTATGATTTCAGCAGACTCACACAATGGAAAAAAATGGAGAAATGTTGTTCTCCATCTTCTCCTCATTTGTGCTAATTTCGCTCATTCGAGGGAATGGGATCACACTAAGCTGACATGACACTCTGAATAAACTCTGATCATTTACATAATCTGCCCAATTTTCTCATAAGAGAGAATCAAGGCTCCTGTGACCCCCGCCAATATGTGTCATTTGTCTACAGTACATGTTTTAAAAAAGTTACCGTAGTTTAATTCACAAAAAACCCCAGCAAAAATACATGATTTTTTTGCACTCTCATTGCTTACTATAGTGAAAAAATTCTGCAAAAACACTTAAAGAAGTGACATGCTGCATTTTTCAAAAGAGTAGTAGTTTTTCAATTCAGTCAGGGAAAAAAAGCAAGAGTTGTCATGAGATTACTGAAACTTGTGCTGATACTGTGAAAAGCAGCTTTTTATTTGCAAGGTGTGAACTTACCCTTAAGCAAATGTATTAATGTAGCAATGTCATAATCACTAATACATACCGGCTAAATTTCTTCTCTATGTTGGAGCTCAGGTACTCCGCTGGAGTCACCACATGGTCAAATATTATGATTTTCTGCATATGACTTAAAGACATGCAGAGTTCACAAAGTGATAGGTGAAGTTTGTCCATGCTGAAGAAAGAAGAAAAAATTACACTGATAAACCAAACTTATTTATAAATCAAATAACGAAGCTCCATCCCGAACGGAGAATCAATAATAAGACACGTATGCATTATGTAGTTACATAGTTACAGGGAATCTGTGACCACATTTGAGCAGTCTAAGGCTACTTTCACACATCAGGCTTTTTGTTTCAGGCTAAATCCGGCTAATTTTAAAAAAAAAACGGATCCAACGTAAATTGCGAAAAACTGATGCGCCGGATCTGTTTTTTTTCTTTGAAATTCTTTATTTAAGTTTTCAAGTAACAAGACAAATATCAAAAAACATAAACTCACAAACAAATCTCAAATGTGTACTGAATTCAGTAGATAGAGACTAAAATGTACTTGAGAACAAATGTTATCAATACAAGCTTAGCTGAAAGAAAACGAGTGAGTATAATAACGTTAACAACTTATTCAGGTCTAGAGAAAATAGCCTTAAATTCAAGCAACTACCAAAGAAAGAAAAGAAAGGCTAGGAGATGTGACGGTAGGGCTTCAAGTAGGCAATTTTTTGTTGCTGAGGGTTGAGGAAGGATATGAGGCTCATATAGGTGGCTAATCAGGCCAAACGGCTGGACAGCAAGGTGATGGGTATGGCCACGGCATCGCACTCATGGGGTCTGCGGGGGAGAGGGGGGAAGCAGAAGTCAAGCAAGTACTCCGACAGAGGCGAAGATGTGTGTCAGAGGGAAGATCATCCAAGCCCAGTAGGAGGGGATGAAAATTTAATCCAGGGAAGCCAAGAGGTTTGAAATTTTTCATGGGTGCGTGTTTCCCAACTAGAGAGTTCTTCTAAGCGGTACAGGTAATAAACCTTAAGAGTCCATTCTTTCAGCGTGGGCGGAGTTGGTTGCCTCCAATGTGTAGAAATCAGGTGTTTAGCGGCTGCCAATAAGATGGGGAGCAACTCGTGTTTCCCTGG
Organism: Ranitomeya imitator; assembly: GCF_032444005.1. NCBI lineage: Eukaryota > Metazoa > Chordata > Amphibia > Anura > Dendrobatidae > Ranitomeya > Ranitomeya imitator. The sequence goes on from NC_091284.1 coordinate 716,968,616, forward strand.
ATTAAAAGTAGGTGAGGGAAGGGAAAGTAATACATCTTGGGGAGTAAGATCTTGCATCATTAGACCTATACTATGTGAAGATTTTTTTATGTCAGTCCAGAATTGTAATAATCCTGGGCAAAGTCAAAAAATATGTAATAAGGTACCTATGGATTGTGAGCATCTCCAACACAGTGGGAAATCCATTAGCCCTAAGTGGAACAATCGCTCAGGGGTTCTGTACCCCCTAGAGAGAATTTTGAACGCGTTTTCTTGTAGTAAGATACATCTAGAAAACCCGTGAGAGTTAGCAAGTACCTGTTGAGATTCTTGGGGGGATAATGTAATCTTTAACTCCAACTCCCAAGAAGAAAGATACAGAGGTTTAAATTGGTTTGGGGTTTTGAGGAGGTTTGCATATAATTTAGAGACCAGTCTAGTAATTGGCGATTTCAGTCTAACCAAAAATTCAAGCCAGAGCCAATCAGGGGATTGTCTCTCAACTGATTTGAATTTTGACATGATGTGGTGTATATGGCTCTTCTGAAGGAAGTTAGAGGGTTGTTTTGCAGCATTGGTCGGCCAATTGTCGATGCAAGGAATCTGTTTGGACAGAAATTGAGAGATTGTGACATTAGGCAGGGATTCCCAAAGTCCAAAAGCGTCTTGATAGTTAGGGTCCGTTAGCCAGGGGATGACTTTGAGTGGAATATTATCAAGAAAAAAGCAGCATGGATGACAGTTTGGGATAAGGGCACGTCTAATAGATAACGTGTTATGGGTTATGTCGTATAGTTTTTGTTTTGGGGGGTAGCAGGTGTCCAGAGGTAAAGGTCGGCCTCTTTCCCCATCAGAGATAGTTCAAGTTGTGTGTTTAGATTATCCGGGTTAGGTTTTAATAAGTTTATCCATCTGGCAAGGTGGATTGCTTTGTGATAAGTGCAAAAGTCAGGCAGGCCGAGACCACCCCTGCCTCTGGGCAGAGAGAGAATTTTTAGAGGAAGTCTAGCTTTTTTGTGTTTCCACACAAATTGAAAAACCAATTGGTTAACCGAGAGGAAAAAAGAGTTAGGGAGAGTTATAGGAACCATGTTCATGATGTAAAAAATCTTTGGAAAAAAATAAGATTTTATGACGTTGAACCTTCCTATCCAGGATAAATATGGTAGGTCGTACTTCTTTAAATCCATTTGTAGGTTAGCTAAGAGGGGGGGTGTAATTATATTTGTAAAGGGAGGAAGGGTCTGCCGTTAAATAGATTCTGAGATATTTCAATTTTTCCAAGGGCCGTTTTTTAGGTGGATCCGGTCTTCTTTAATGCGCATGGATATTTTTGACTTCCTGGTTTCAGGGATGAGAGAGACAGAGAGAGACAGAGAGAGAGAGACCCCAGAACGGAATGGAAAATCTCCATGATTTGCATGGAAAATGCTGTGAAAACCTGATCCAGACGCCAGATTATTGTTTCACACCTCCGTTTCATGTGTTTTTGGCCGATTCTGTCACAGTGCGGTTTATTGCGCCGGACAAAAAAAGTTGCAGAGGACGTTTTCTCCGTCCGCTGGAAACGACTATTTGAACGAATCAAGGCAGAAAATCAATGAAACATCTGGCCATCAGGCACAATCCGGCGCTAATAGAACTCTATGGAAAAAAAAAAAAACGGATCCGGCGTAAAAAAAAAAAAAGATCATTTTTTTTCAAAAATTGCCAGATTGTGCCTGAAACAAAAAGCCTGATGTGTGAAAGTAGCCTAAACTCTTAATATGGGCGCTCAGGCTATAGACTGCTGAAAACAGTCCTCCCTGTGTGCCTCATATCAGATGCCTGGTTGCTGAGAAATCACCTTTTATCACGTTATATAAATTACCTCTTCCAGGCTCTGGGGTGGAGGATGCCTGGAGATAACTCTGCCTCCAGAGATTATTTTACACTAGAAATAGGCCTGATGCTATACAATCGGGAATGCGGTGAAATTAATATTTGTATATTAGAGCGTGCAATTGTGGCTGTTACTGCGCCTGCGAGGAAATAGCAGAGACGTGTATGTCACTTGCACAGGCGCAGTTCGTGGCCTTGCGGCCACGAACTGTGCCTGCATAAGTGATACTGTCGCGGTGCCTTATATGATTCGGGGACAGCGGCTGGAAGTCCAACTGGCGATTATATACAGTATGTAGATGAAGGGTAGTTTTCCTAGATAGGTCAAATGTGTTGACACATATCCATTAAGTTTCCAAATTTCACATACAAAAATGTTCCAGTTTGTGTAAATGAAAATTAACCCCTTCCTCCTGCATATATTTGTTAATCAGAACATTTTCTATGACTTTATTTATCTTTACTCTATACCCTGCCTCTAACCCGAAACATAAAGGGAATCTGTCACCAGAAATAACGCTATTTACCTTCAGATATAGGGTTAATCTGCAGGCTAATAGCGTTATTAACCTGCCCAGCGCCTGCAATTAGCCAAATGCAGCAGGGAGAAAATTACCTTTATTCTCCCCGGCAGTATTCAGTTTCTGTCATGGGGGCGGCGCCAGCGTTGGTTCTATCACCGCTGAGTATACAGAGCTGCAGCTGTAACTGCTCCTCCGGCACTGACTGACACTGGTTCTGCATTAGGGCCGCTGTCAGTCAGGGCAAGGAGCGTGGTTACAGCCGTCAAACCAGTGCTGCCGATGCCCCCATGATGGAACAAAATGCTACCGGGGTGAATGAAGTTTATTTTCTCCCCATTGCATTTGGCTACAGTCATGGTCAAAAGTATTGACACCCCTGCAATTCTGTCAGATAATACTCATTTTCTTCCTGAAAATGATTACAAACACAAATTATTTCGTATTATTATCTTCATTTAATTTGTCTTAAATGAAAAAGCACAAAAGAGAATGAAGCAAAAAGCAAAACATTGATCATTTCACACAAAACTCCAAAAATGGGACAGACAAAAGTATTGGCACCTTCAGCCTAATACTTGGTTGCACGACCTTTAGCCATAATAACTGCGACCAACCGCTTCCGGTAACCATCAATGAGTTTCTTACAATGCTCTGCTGGAATTTTAGACCATTCTTCTTTGGCAATCTGCTCCAGGTCCCTGATATTTGAAGTGTGCCTTCTGCAAACTGCCATTTTTAGATCTCTCCACAGGTGTTCTATGGGATTCAGGTCTGGACTCATTGCTGGCCACCTTAGAAGTCTCTAGTGCTTTCTCTCAAACCATTTTCTAGTGCTTTTTGAATTGTGTTTTGGGTCATTGTCCTGCTGGAAGACCCATGACCTCTGAGGGAGACCCAGCTTTCTCACACTGGGCCCTACATTATGCTGCAAAATTTGTTGGTAGTCTTCAGACTTCATAATGCCATGCACACGGTCAAGCAGTACAGTGCCAGAGGCAGCAAAGCAACCCCAAAACATCAGGGAACCTCCGCCATGTTTGACTGTAGGGACCGTGTTCTTTTCTTTTAATGCCTCTTTTTTTCTCCTGTAAACTCTATGTTGGTGCCTTTGCCCAAAAAGCTCTACTTTTGTCTCATCTGCCAAGAGAATCTTCTTCCAAAACGTTTTAGGCTTTTTTAGGTAAGTTTTGGCAAACACCAGCCTGGCTTTTTTATGTCTTGGGGTAAGAAGTGGGGTCTTCCTGGGTCTCCTACCATACAGTCCCTTTTCATTCAGACGCCGACGGATAGTACGGGTTGACACTGTTGTACCCTCGGACTGCAGGGCAGCTTGAACTTGTTTGGATGTTAGTTGAGGTTCTTTATCCAACATCCGCACAATCTTGCGTTGAAATCTCTTGTCAATTTTTCATTTCTGTCCACATCTAGGGAGGTTAGCCACAGTGCCATGGGCTTTAAACTTCTTGATGACACTGCGCACGGTAGACACAGGAACATTCAGGTCTTTGGAGATGGACTTGTAGCCTTGAGATTGCTCATGCTTCCTCACAATTTGGTTTCTCAAGTCCTCAGACAGTTCTTTGGTCTTCTTTCTTTTCTCCATGCTCAATGTGGTACACACAAGGACACAGGACAGAGGTTGAGTCAACTTTAATCCATGTCAACTGGCTGCAAGTGTGATTTAGTTATTGCCAACACCTGTTAGGTGCCACAGGTAAGTTACAGGTGCTGTTAATTACTCAAATTAGAGAAGCATCACATGATTTTTCGAACAGTGTCAATACTTTTGTCCAACCCTGTTTTTATGCTTGGTGTGGAATTGTATCCAATTTGGCTTTAGGACAATTCTTTTTGTGTTTTTTTCATTTAAGACAAATTAAATGAAGATAATAAAACCAAATAATTTGTGTTTGCAATCATTTTCAGGAAGAAAATGAGCATTTTCTGACTGAATTGCAGGGGTGTCAATACTTTTGGCCATGACTGCATGTGCATGCGTCAGGCTGCATAATAACGCTATTAACCCACATCTGCAGGTTAATAGTATTTCTGGTAACACGTCCCCTTTAAACCTTTAGTTAGAGTCAGAAAAAGTATAGAAATATGAAATTTATTATAATGTGTATTTTCTTTTTACAGGGGACAGTTTCTTATACTTGGGAGTGGGACATCTCTCAGAACTTCCCTATATCCCATTCCTCATTCACACCTGATTGCCCTTAGCTGGGGATATATTCAGACCCAGGAGTTTGATCAAGACTTTAGTCTGATCCATGTATCTTTCAAATTCCATCTTTCAAATTACAGATTTCTAATTACTATACTTTGAATTAGACTTGAATTGTAGAATGCATTTAGCCACTCATCACTGCTATAATATTATCATCATCATCGTCATCATCTGTGCCATCTAATCGAGCTGTTCTCCTCTTCCCACAGGTAAGCATTGATGTTCCCCAACTCTCCCTGGATCCTGAATGTCTCTGTATATTGCATTTATTTTCTATGGTATGCACTGACTTTCCCCAACTCTCCCTGGATCTTGAATGTCTCTGTATATTGCATTGCTTTTCTATGGTATGCACTGACTTTCCCCAACTCTCCCTGGATCTTGAATGTCTCTGTATATGGCATTGCTTTTCTATGGTATGCACTGACTTTCCCCAACTCTCCCTGGATCCTGAATGTCTCTGTATATTGCTTTGATTTTCTATGGTATGCACTGACATTCCCCAATTCTCCCTGGATCCTGAATGTCTCTGTATATTGCATTGATTTTCTATGGTATGCACTGACTTTCCCCAACTTTCCCTGGATCCTTAATGTCTCTGTATATTGCATTGATTTTCTATGATATACACTGACTTTCCCAAACTCTCCCTGGATCTTGAATGTCTCTGTATATTGCATTGATTTTCTATGGTATGCACTGCTGACTTTCCCCAACTCTACCTGGATCCTGAATGTCTCTGTATATTGCATTGATTTTCTATGCTTTCCCTGGCATCTGAGTGTCTATGTGCAGTGCATATAATCATTTTCTGTTATGCTTCTTACCTATTATCTTGCTTCCACGACCTGTTTCATGTCTCTCATTATGTTATTCTGGCATATCTTTGAGCGGTCACTCCAACCCCTCCCTCTCTTTATGACCTTTGCTTAACTCTCTACATCTGGTCTCGCCATACCCACCCACCTCCTCATTTATCTGATTGCCCTTAGCTAGGGATACATTCAGACCCAGGAGTCTGATTAAGACTTTAGTCTGATTCATGTATCTTTCAAATTACAGATTTCTAATTACTATACTTTACCATACTTTGAATTAGACTTGAATTGGAATTTGACTGTAAGGTAATGGAATATCAAACCACTGCAATGTTTTGATTTCTTTTCTCTTTCACACCTATACTACTCTATTTTTCCCTACCTCCTGTAATCCCCCCACCTAGTAAGGAACTAGTAATTTCACCCTCCATCCTCCCCAGCCATCTCAATTTCTCCTCACAGCTGTTCATCCACATACAATCCTCTTTCTCCAGACACACACGGCCGCATCATGTCCTATCCTGCTCCCACCATCTAATGCGCTGTCTGCTACTCCTCATTACTGGCGATGTATCCCCTAATCCTGGCCCTCCACAACAGATTCCCACACGCATTTCTAATCCCCTGCCACGATCCTCTACACATTTTCTCAATCATGATAACCTCATACTCATTCATCCATCCCCCACTACCCGGTCCCCCTACCTGGAGCCCTATGGAACGCATGCTCCGTGTGCAACAAACTGCCATTTATTTATGACCTCCTCATCACCAACTAACTCTCCTTCCTCGGCATCACTGAAACCTGGCTCACCCCTCTCACTCAGCCTCTCCGGCTGCACTTTCCTATGGCGGATTCCACCTCTCTCACACCCCTCGCCTTACCACCAAATGTGGTGGAGGAGTTGGCTTGCTCCTGTCCACCACCTGCTCCTTTACTCCAATCCCACTACCACCCTCCGCTACTCTTCCTTCGTTTGAGGTGCACTCCGTTCACATCTATTCCTCCTCCAGCTGGCTGTCATCTACCGGCCCCGAGAACTAGCCATCTCCGCCTTTCTCGACCACTTTGCCATCTGGATACTTCATTTCCTCTCTGCTAACATCTCCACTATCATCATGGGTGACTTCAATATCCCCATTGACACTTCCACCTCAGCTGCCTCTAAACTTTTATCGCTTACTGCCTCCTTCTGCAGTCACTCAGAAAGATGGTGACACGCTAGATCTTATCTTTACCTGCTTCTGTTCCCTTACTAATCTCACTAACTCACCCCTCCCCCTGTCTGACCACAACCTACTGACATTCTCTTCACTGTCCTCTCCTAGTGTGCAACCCCCACTCCACAAACTCACTTACCCTCTCAGAAATCTCATACACCTCAATTTACATTCACTCTCTGAGTCCCTTCTCCCTCTTACAGACATACAGTAGCTTCCCTTCATGACACAGATTCTGCTGTCACTTTTTATAACACCATAATAACAGCAACACTCAATTTGGCCACCTCCCTCATGCATAGCAAAACTCAAACAATCGACAGACAGCCCTGGCTGACAAGCCTGAGCAAAGAACTGAGACGGGTTTCCAGGGTCACTGAGCGGAGATGGAAGAGATCCCACTCTGCCGAGCACTTCATCGCATACAAGAAGTCCCTTGCCAGCTTCAAGTCCATGCTCACTGCTGCAAAACAAACTTATTTCTCATCTCTCATATCCTCCCTGTCTCACAACCCTTAACAGCTTTTCAACACTTTCCATTCTCTACTCCGTCCCCCAGAACCTCTTTCCCTTCCCTCTCATTTCTGCTGAAGACTTTGCCTCTTTCTTTAAACAGAAGATTGATATGATCAGAGAAAGCTTTGGCCTGCAGCGCCCAATGCCCCTCTTAGTTGCTTAACCCTGTTCCTCCAAAACCAGCTTCTCCACCATGGCAGAAGATCAGCTCTCCACCCTCCTGCCAAGATCACATCTCACCACTTGCACGCTTGATCTGCTCCTGTCCCACCTCATCCCTAACCTCACCACAGTCTTCATCCCAACCCTAACACACCTCCTCAACCTCTCACTCACAACTGGTGTCTTCCCCTCATCCTTTAAACATGCCAAGATCACACCCATCCTCAAAAAGCCCTCCCTTGACCCATCCTCTGTGTCTAGCTATTGCCCAATATCTCTTCTCCCTTATCCCTCAAAACTACTTGAACAGCATGTCCATCTTGAACTGTCCAACCACCTCTCCTCCTGCTCCTTTTGGGACAGTTATAATCTGGCTTCCGACCCCATCACTCAACTGAAACTGCCCTAACGAAAGTCACCAATGACCTACCATCTGCCAAGAACAAGCGACACTACTCTGTCCTCCTGGACCTGTCTTCTGCCTTTGACACTGTGGACCATTCCCTCCTGCTACAGATTCTATCATCTCTTGGCATCACAGACTTGGCCCTATCCTGGATCTCCTCATGTCTAACAGAGCAAACTTTCAGTGTCTCCCTCTCCCACACCACCTCCTCACCTCGCTCCTTGTCTATCGGTGTCCCTCAAGGCTCAGTTCTAGAACCTACACTTTTCTATCTACACCCTTGGCCTGGGGCAGCTCATAGAATCCCACGGTTTGCAGTATCATCTCTACGTCGATGACATGCAGATCTACCTATCCGGATCTGACCTCACCTCCTTACTCAACAAAATCCCACACTGTCTGTCTGCTATCTCAGCCTTCTTTTCTGCTCGCTTTCTAAAACTGAACATGGACAAAACAGAAATCATCTTTCCCCATCTCACTCTACCCCTCCACTAGACCTATCTATGAAGGTCAATGGCAGCTCACTTTCCCCAGTCCTGCATGCTCGGTGCCTCGGGGTGATCCTCAACTCTGCCCTCTCTCTGTCAAGCCACATAACCAAGCCCTTGCCTCCTCCTGTCATCTCAAACTCAAAAATATTTCCCAGATCCGCACTCTCCTTGACCATGAAACCACAAAAACACTAGTGCATGCCCTTATCATCTCCCGCCTTGACTACTGCAACCTCCTACTCTCTGACCTCCCCTCTAGCACTCTGGCACCACTCCAATCCATCCTACACTCTGCTGTCTGACTAATTTACCTGTTCTCCCACTACTCCCCAGCCTCTCCCCTATGCCAAGCCCTTCACTGGCTTCCTATCGTCCAGAGACTCCAGTTCAAAATCCTTACTATGACATACAAAGCCATCCACATCCAGTCTCCTCCATACATCTGTGACATGGTCTCCCAGTACTTCTCTACACGCAACCTTCGATCCTCACAAGATCTCCTTCTCTACTCCCCTCTTAACTCTTCTTCCCACAACCGCATCCAAGACTTCTCCCGTGTTTCCCCCATACTCTGGAACTCTCTACCTCAACACATCCGACTCTCGCCTACCATAGAAACCTTCAAAAAGAACCTGAAGACTCACATCTTCTGACAAGCCTACAGCCTGCAGTGAACCTCAACCTACTGAACTGCCACACAACTAGCTCTACCTTCTCCGAGTGAATCCTCACCCATCCCCTGCAGACTGTGAGCCCTCGCGGGCAGAGTCCTCCCTCTTTCTGTACCTGTTAGTGCCTTCTTTTTCACCCATATTTATTGTATTTGTCTATATTTGCCCCTTTTCACATGTAAAGCACCATGGAATAAATGGCGCTTTAAAAATGTATAATAATAATATCTACTGTAACAAAATTCCAAGTTAGAGTAACCAAGCTTCATAGAATGCTTTAATATATACAGATATCTGACCAATTTTTGTCCAGTCAGAACCAAATTGGGGTACATAAATGCCCATTTCATCTGATTGAAATCTGTCTCATTTGCATTTGACTTGTTGATCGGCAGCGAACAAGCTCCCCAAGGAACACTCCTTCCCAATAATCGTGCAGTGTAAATGCACCTTAACTCAGACAAACATTAGATCTCTGACAAATCAGACCAATGTTTCAGATTATGTGGGTGTAAACTCAGCCTATTACTGTCAGCCTGGCTGTGAACACTGTGATAGGGCTATGACGGTGATGACAGCGGTGATAAGCACATCTTTCCTCCATGCTCCGCTATCTTATTCTGAAGTGCCACTGTAATAAGGTTGTCAAGTAGTTAAACGAGCATTGTGATTATACCAAATTCAATGTTATTCTCTGTACAATGAAAAGTTAACGCAACAATATTTGTTGGGGGCTTTTCCCGCAAAGGACCGAAAGAGCAGAACCTGATCTAAGCTTTGCAACTTCGCTAGGAATATTAACCAGGTACTAACAGATGTTATCTCCTGTCTCAAGCACAGACACAGTCTCATTATTTGCAGTCATTCAGAAGTTGCCTACTTTGCTTATTTTTACGGGCTTTGCAAATTAGCTCTATTCTATAAAAAAAAGCTAAATCACTAGTGCCTTCCAGTAATGGTACCTATCCTATAAGTCACTGCCTAGTTTTTTAATGATCATTGTTTCACGACTAAGGGTTCATGTATAATGGTTGACTGCCGGCATAAAAATGAACGCTGATCAGCTACATGTTTGCTGATTAACGGTTATTTAATAGCCTGTTAACACAAGCTGACCCGGCGTCAGAGGCACACTGATTATGTGCAATAGATCTTTCAGTGCACATAGGCCGCCATTGTTCTCGGCAATGTGAGCCTTGTTTACACAGGACGATGCGCTGCCAAGAATGATGATTTTGTTGTACGGCCCAAAAGATCATTTCACCCAACGCACAAGCATTTTTCTCATTTTTCAGGTGATCGGCAGCCTGTTTACACTGCAAGATTTTTATGAAACCAGCCCCGGAACCCTCACTTATGATGATCTTGCAGTTTAAATGGATTTTAAAGGTATTCACCTAAAGAGACACGTGGTTACAGAAAGCTAAGAAAAAAGCAGGTCTGGCAGCAACCATTATGTCCTTTTTTTTAGTTTTGCAGGAGGGCTGACTTTCCTTTTAGGGGTCTGGTCATATAATATTGATAACTTATAACTGGGATGGGTCATCAATCTGAGATTGCCGGGGGTCTGACACCCATGATTTGCACCAATTAGCTGTTTCTAGCTCCAGCAGAGGCCAGATGTAAGCATGGAAGGAAGCAGCACTGCGTGGCACTATTCATTGTGCAGCGGTCAATGTTGAGCACTGCACAACAGTTCCTATTTAGTAGAGCTTATACAGCTGATCAGTTGAGGGTGCTGGGTGTCGAACGACCACTGATCTGATAACAATATCAAATGCCTTTTGAACCCAAACATAGCAGCTGTGTATGAGATCTTTTCTGCAATGTTTCAAGTATGTAAATTAGATCTCTCACTAAGAGATTAAACTATCTTTAGTGCTTTTAGAGGATATCCAGTTTTCCCCTTTAAATTACATCAGTGGCATCTTATTCAGTCAGCCAAACTCGGCTTGACACTGATGGTAGGTCAGTTACCCAGCTGTCTGTCGATGGGTGTCTGGTTTGGCATAAATACCTAGTTGTGTTGCAAGGTTCATTAAAAGGCTGAATATCAACTTATAGGGTAGCTACTGACCAAAAGGTGACATTAACGCAATTGTTTCCTCTCTGTGTGTCACCCACATGACCTGGACAGATTTATAAAAAGGAAAAAAAAAGAGAAAGGGCTGACAGCACTCACTCAATGGGGTGCCCGTTCCATGTCCAGGGAACCATCCCGGATACTCCAAACAGTCCGCAAATAGACTTGAAATGCTTGAAAAAGACCATATTTTGGTCGAAACGTTGCTGTACCATGACTAAATAAATAGTCTGTTTTGATACTACTACACCTGGTTGGAGCGCTGTTCATCTATTTGCAGACTGGACAGATTTATATCGACTTGATGTAAATGATGACGGTCAGTAGTCATTACAGCAACCAGAGATTTTGAAAACTATGGGGGATACACCGAGGTACTCTTATGAAAGCTGACTGAAACAAAACAAACTGAATTTGCTACCAATAGCAACCAATGAGAGCTCAGCTTTTACTTCTTAAACTGCTGTATTTAAAGGAGTTGTCCACTTTCTCTTGTTAGTGCAACTTTCCTCACAAACTGACCCGCACTTCTGTCCAAACAATGGCTGCTGGTGGAGAAGGTTGTGACCAGACTTGTCCATCAGCCTCCTCCAATTGTCATCCCACATATGAAAGCTGCTTTTCTGTTGGAGTAGGTTGATTGACAGATCTGGTCACATGCTCCTCCATCAGTAGCCATTTTGTGGACATAACTTCTGGTCAGTTTGTGAGGAAAGGTGCACTAACAAGATAAAGTCAATATAGATTATCTGGAGCGCACACAATGAAGTAGAATTGGAGGTTCAGGCAGATGAGGGGGCTCCCTGAATAGCAGATAGATCATATCCCCACATACTCCTGTTGGATGCTGATATAAGGTTTTAATCCGTTCTCTTTGCACTTATGCGGACTGCGATCACAATCACTGAATATAGTACTGTATAAACGCCTGTATTCTCAATAACGATGAGAGCAGGATACAACCACACTACAAGTCACAATAAGGTGACTTTGCTCTCAGAAAGCTATTGTATAATTGATATTGCAATGCCCTGTTATTTGAATTTGTGTATTATTATTTCCTATGTTCTTTAGCACTTCAGTAGTAGACCACATTCTGATTTCTATCCCTATCTGTAATCCTAACCCCATATTCCTGTAAAACCCTAAAATGGTCGATAATTTTCCTGACCACATCTTATATAGCGTGCTTATGAAAATATTTTGGAAAATTAAAATGAATAAAGTGTCATGAAAATTTCTGCAACTTCCTATTATACTTTTAGCTAGTAGTCGATGTAAAAAAAGTTGTAATGAGCGAATGTGCTTGGATGTTATCTGACTCATGCTAGTGTGCTAACCGAGAGTCTTTGGCGTGCTCGAAAAATATGTTCGAGTCCTCGTGCTTGCATGAATTGCTGCAACAATCGCATGGATTGCGTGTTTGTTAGCCGTGGAAGACACTTGGTTAGCACATGCATGCTCAGATAACACATTATTCAAGCACGTTCGCTCAACACTAGTTGACACAGATACAGTCACATCTTGGATGCTATGTGCTACAGTCACATATTGGATGCCCTTAGGCTGGTGTGAGCTCAGCCTAAGGGTTTCTTCACAAGTTAATCAATTACAGTTGCAATTTTTTCCATAGTTTTTCAGTTAAACATGTCAACAGCTGCAACTCATGTTCATTGAAGCAGATTTTCAACTACCTTAGGGCTCGTGCACATGACCATATTTTCAGTTCGAGTGCAATCCGAGAAAACATTAGATCGCACTCGTGCCCAATTGTTTCCTCGGACCAAGCTGGTCCCAGAAAAAAGTTGCAGTGTGCCCAAGTTGGAATCAATTATCGGATCCACTCGCTATTCAAGTCAATGAGTCCATGGAAAAAAATTGGACTGTACACTAATGACATCTGAATGCAGTCGAATTTTCAGGGACTGACAGAATGGAGAAGATGGAGAAATTTTTTTTCCTTTTTCTCCTCATCCAAGAAAATTGGATGACACTATGATCATACTCTGATCAAACTCTGATCAGAGTGTGATCAGAGTGTGATTTCTATTCTGACCAGATTCTCTCGAATGAGAGAATATACGCTCTTGTGAATCTAGCCGTAGGGCTCATTTCCACTTGTGATAGACAAATCGGTCAGTAATCTGGACCGAAAAAAGGGATGAAAAGTATGCGTTTGTCATGCGTTTGTGATGCGAGTTCAATGCGATTTTGTAATCGCACCATCCGTTTTACATCCGTATGCAATCCGTTTTTTTTCTCTGCAACTATTTTTATACAGTCATTTACAGGACTATTTACAGTGTTCTATGACACAGAATGGTAAGGTATCCGTAAAAAACGGATGGAATATGGATGTTCCGTATGCCATGCTTTTTTTTTTTATCGCACCCATTGACTTGCATTGGCGAGTCTCGTCTGAGACTCGCAGCAAATCGCAGCATGCTGCGATTTTTTTCTCAGTCCGATTTCGGCTGAGAAAAAAATCGCAAATGAAAAGACACCTATTGAATAACATTGGTTCGAGTGCAATCCGATTTTTTATCGGATTGCACTCGTCCGTTTTACTCGCAAGTGGAAATGAGCCCTTAGGCTGCATTCACACGGTCAGCATTTGGCCAGATCGCATCTTCAAGCAACAAGATCACTAAAAAGAAAAAAAAAACTTTAAAAAATATTAAAAAAATAAAAAACTAAAAGTGCAAATCAACCCCTATTTTCCCCTATTGAAAATAAAGATATTAAAAAGATTTAAAAAATACACGTGGTATTACCGTGTTCAGAAAAGTTCGACCTATATAATTATAAAAACAATAAAGCTGTTAACGGAAAATATTCAAGATCGCACAAATTAAGGTTTTTTTTTGTCACAGCAATTCCAAAAAAAATACTGTAAGGCCTACATTGCAGAACAATGTAAGTGCCTACATTGCAGAATAGAAGCAGAATTTTTCAATTCTGCATACCCTTGGCAGAAAAAATGCATGCGGATTTAGACGCGGTTTATACACGTTTTTACCGTGTATTTACCGTGTTTTCCATGCTTTTTTCAAGCATTTTGTAAGCGGATTTCTAATGCATGTCTGAGTGTGCAGAATTGCCGCGATTCCGCAAAAATAATGGACATGCTGCGTTTTTTACCGCGATGCGCTTCCACCGCAGAAAAAGCACATCATGGGCACAACAATTGCGGAATGCATTAGAAATGAATGGGATGCTGTTTGTAAGTGTTTTTTAAGCGTTTCCACTGCGGAAAATCGTCGCAAAAAAGGTTTAAAAAATGCAACGTGGGCACTTAGCCTTACAAGCGATCAAAAAGGAACATCTATCCCAAAATAGAACTAAGGTAATAAAAAAGCTGTCTCGCCCCGCAAAAAATAATCTATTAAAGAGCTACATTGCACAAAAAGAAACGCAAAAATGGAAATTGGCTGCGAGGTGAAAGGGTTAAAAGGCTTTGGGAGAGGAAGTCACTGTAGATTGCTGGACCACTTGTAAAACCCACTGTGGAGCACAGCAAGGCAGGATGGCTATGGCTAGTTGAATTTGGCACATTTTTCAGCAGTGGTGCACCAGTCAGGGACTAGAGTACATTTCTGTTGGAATTTTTTTATGTAAATTATAATGGATTTACTGACTGTGCGCGGCCATGCTTCCTTCCAGAGAAGATTACCTACTTTGATAAAAACCGAACTGGCTGTGACTTGCATAAAAACCATCAAAAGTTGCCAAACTATTGTGCAACTACAAGTAGCAAATTGTGACTTTTCAATAAGTTTTATGTCATGATTATGGCAAAAACTGATGAATTTGGGCCATAGTTGCTAAACTTTGTATTATGCAATAAATAAAGGTTATTGGCATAAAATGAAGCTCCCTCATTAAATTGGTATATAAAGTGATGTAAGTAGATTGCTCGGTAAAGATAATGAATACACACTTTGTGGTTACACTGCGGTCTTTACGTTGACTTTCGGCTCCTGGCTTTTCTCTTTCGGGTTCTGTTTTCTTAGGATGTGCTTTTTTCAGTCTCTTGTTTCTGGCTTTGGTGATTGTTGCTGCACTATGCTTTGGTAGCAACTGGAAAATAAAACATCTGGTATTATTCCTCATCATTTCACTAATATTCACAAGATATTACCTGAGACCCTTGACGCATCGATAATAGAAAACAACAACTAATTACATTTATAAAGATAAAATTTTAGAGGAGTTTCCATAAATTAGAAATAAGGACTTGTTCCTTTCCAGATATAGAATTACCTCTGTCTGTGAGCCCCATCTCTTATCGAAATTCGGCCCCAATCATCTGGGTATAGCTGTACTTTAAAACCTGACTTAGCCTTTGAACAGAAGTGTCACTGTTTCTAAAAAAAACTCGAACCTTTTTTTCAACCACAGGGACAACCCATTTAACTACAATATGTGGCAATCCCTAGAATTTTCTCAGTCTTAAAGAATTTAGATGAATTGGATTTGTTGGCTTATTTGACTAATAAGGTCTAACTTAAAGAGGCATTTTAATGCAGTCCACTTTAAGGTAGTTACATATAATACAGATGTTTCATCATCATCATCCGTTGTGTGCAAAGTGTATTCAATACTATATTATGGTTTGGGAACCTAATTGTGCACCGATCTCAGTAGTGCTAACGGTTTAAACTCAAATAACTTAAAGAGGCATTCTCAAGCTGTCTCTTGAGCAGCTCAAAGCTATGCAGTCTACTTACTTCCTGATTGTTTGAGAGGTGGATGCTCCTCCTTAAGTGACAGTTCTGGTGAGCAGTTTCATTGAACTATTGGCTTACTCCCACGGGCATATAAATTGGACGAGTGCAATGCGAGAAAACATCAAATTGCACTTTGACCAATCTTAGTAAATGAGTCAGTGTTCATCTGTGAGTTTTTTCTCAGCTCGGATTAGCCTGGGAATAAAATCTCAGCATGAAGCGATTGTCTGTTAGAATCAGATCACACTCGCCAATGCAAGTCAATGGATGCAATAAGAAATTATACACCACCCATCTCAAGGGTAACCCGCCATTTCATCAGCTAGGTACAGTAAATTCACAGCCTGAACCATCAGAAAAGAATAGATGGAATAGATATATAGATAGAATAGATAGAAATATGTTCGTGAGATATATCAAAAGTGCAGTGCATGTGTAGTTTACTGTAAATGTATTTTGCTAATAAATATAAAAATACATTAAAAACATTACATGGGTTTCCCCTTATTTTTAATAACCAGCTGAGGGAAAACAGACAGCTGGGGGCTGGTGTTATAATTCTGGGAAGGAGGCAATAAACATGTAGCTTCCCAGGCTATTAAGTTAATCTCACAGCTGTCTGTTTTGCCTTTACTGGTTATTAAAAAGGGGAACCCAAAAAAATGACATGAGGTCCCCCATTTTTAATGACCAGCAAAGGCTAAGCAGACAACTGACAGCTGATATTAAAAGGCTGGAAAGGGGCCATGGATATTGGCCCTCTCCCAGACTAATAACACCAGCCCTCAGCCACCCCAGAAATGGCACCTCCATTAGATGCACCAATTCTGGCACTTAGCCTCAGCTCTTTCTAATTGCCCTGGTGTTTTGGCAATCAGAGTAATTTGTTTAGGGATGATGTCAGTTGTGTAATGTCCACTGACATCAATCCCAGGGGTTAGTAATGAAGAGGCACCTATAAGACACCCCCATTACTAATCCCATAGTCAAAAGAAATAAACCCACATACAGAGAAAAGTCCTTTAATTGTAAAAAGCACTTTAATTTTAAAAAGCACTCCCTTTACTGATATCAATGCTCGCAGTGTGAACACCGACAGTAAGGCTACTTTCACACTGGCGTTTTTTGCCAGACGTCGCAATGCGTCGTTTATGGCAAAAAACGCATCCTGCAAAGTTGTTTGCAGGATGCGTTTTTGCCCCATAGATTAACATTAGCGATGCATTGCGACGCTTTGCCACACGTCGCAACCGTAGTGCGACGGTTGCGCCGTGTTGTGGCGGACCGCCGGGAGCAAAAAACGTTAAATGTAACGTTTTTTGCTCCTGACGGACCGCTTTTTCTGACCGCGCATGCGCGGCCGGAACTCCGCCCCACCTCCCCGCACCTCACAATGGGGCAGCGGATGCGCCGGAGAATGCATGCGCTGCACCCGTTGTGCGGCGCTAACAATGCTAGCGTTGGAATCTCGGCCCGACGCAATGCGACGGGCCGAATTCCAATGCTAGTGTGAAAGTAGCCTAAGTTCACATGCTGCGAGCTATAACGTCAGTAAGGTTACCACAGTTCAGTGGCACTCATCACAGCAGCCTGATTCACACGCTACTCTCAGTGTGTTCAGGTGGCCATGCTGAGTGGTCGCATTACTGATGTCACCGCTCAGCATATCCTGCGGATCTAATAGAGTCGGGGATCGTCATGGGACCTCCTTTTTATGGATTTACGGTGGACCCCTTTGGATTAATTTATTTTCAAAGATTTTATTTGGGTAAAAGAGTCGGGGAGTCCATTTTACAATTAAATAACTTTTTTCTGTGTGTGTTTAATTATTTTGAATATGTGGTTAGTAATGGGGGTGTCTTATAGACGCCTCTCCAATACTAACCTCTGGGCTTGATGTCAGTGGACATCAACCCCAAAACCATTACCCTGCTTACCAATGCAACAGAACAATCGGGAAGAGCCGAGAGTAAGCACCAGAATTGGAGCATCTAATAGATGTGCCATTTCTGGGGTGGCTGAGGGCTGGTGTTGTTAGCCCCTTACCAGCCTATTAATATCAGCCCTCAGCTGTCTGCTTAACCTTTGCTAGTTATTAAAAGTAGGACAAAAACCCACATAATTTTTTGGGGGTAGGATCCCCATTTTTAATAACTAGTAAAGGCTACGCTGACAGCTATGAGCTGATATTATTAGGCAGGGAAGATCTATGGATAGTTGCCCCCTCCCAGAATAATAACGCCAGTCCCCAACTGTCTGCTTTCCCTTAGCTGGTTGTTAAAAATAGGGGTGATTCCACACCATTTATTCCAACTAATTTTTTTTTAATAGGTTTAATAAAGCTAAGCACCCCTTAGTGCCACGTGAAAGACACTAAAGGGTGATAGGTTAATATATGTAGGGGGATGGTGATCTATATATGTAATTGTCTAAGGGGTACTTCCATCTGTTTGTCTGTAAAGGAATGTAATCCCGGGTCGCTGAGTGGTCATGGCCGGCTGGCCATGGCCAATCAGCGACAGGCACAGTCCGGCGCGAATTGGCCCCTCCCTACTTCTGTCCAGTCAGTGCCCCCTCCATACTCCCCTCCAGTCAGCGCCCACATAGCATTTTAGAACTGAGTTATGCCACGGCATAACGCCGCCATTAAACGTGTAAGTGTGCCCAACTTTTTACTATTGATGCTGCCTATGCAGCCGGAAGGTGAGTATATAACTATTTTTTTTTTCAATTCTTTTTTTAACAGGGATATGGTGCCCATATTGCTATATACTACGTGGGCTGTGTTATATACTACGTGGGCTGTGTTATATACTACGTGGGCTGTGTTATATACTGCGTGGGCTGTGTTATATAGTACATGGCTGTGCAATATACTAAGTGGCTGTGTTATATACTACATGGGCTGTGTTATATACTGCATGGGCTGTGCTATATATTACGTGGCTGTGCAATATAGTACATGGGCTGTGCTATATACTACATACATATTCTAGATTACGCGATGCTTTAGAATCGGGCCACCATCTAGTACTAAATATCTACACTGAAGAAAAATCATGGCACTCCTGAATTGGTGCTCAAGTAGGAACCAAAACCAATTAAATATGTCAAAAACTAGGCAGTGTGTACTACGAAATAAATAAAAGGATATTTTTCAATAATCATATCAGATAAATAACATACTGTATGTCAACAATGTCATATGGAAATAAGCTTATACATCCCCTCCAAAAAAAAATTAGAATATCATCTGTAGAATAAAATACAACATATATCATATGAAACACAATGAACCTACTCGACTGCATAGGTAAAGGGAAAGAAAAAGTGGGCACTTTAGATCTCCTTATGACGTGCACAGAACAAGTGATGGATACCGTATTCACCACGCTGCCTTCAATCCTGACCTTTTCCAGTAAGCTAGGTATGTTGTTTCACCATGATCTGGGCTTTGCTTTGTCTAGCTATATACACCTCCAGTGAACTATATTCTAATTCCTACCCATTCATCTTACAGAATACCTACTCTGTGGGACACTGTGCCCACTTTTTCTTTCCCTTTACCTATGCAGCCCATTTGTCTTTCATATGCTATATGCTGTATTTTATTATTCCACAGATGATATTGTATTTTTTTGGGGGGAGGGATGTATATGCATATTTCCATATGAAATTATTGACCTATGTTATTTATCTGATATGTTTATTAAAAAATATCGTTTTATTTATTTATTTTGTAGTACACTGATGAAGGTCGTTTGACACAGAATCGTCTGTGCTTATTTATGGACTGCAATTAAAATCAAGAAATGTGTTCCAAAATTCCTCTGCGTGCCTAGTTCGTGATATATTAAATATGTACAGGACATCTATCCTATTCTATCTGTCTATCTATCTCTGTTTAAAAAATTGCTTTATTATTTTGTAAACTACCATTAAATGACATGGAGAATTACTCTATGTAAAAGTTGATGTTAAAAACGAATTGCATACAGATGTCTTATGGATTTCATAAGGATGCTAGGTGAGAAAAATTGCATTGTACTCGCATGTGCTGTATAGAAATCAATGGACTAGAGAAAGCTGGCTGGGATGTTAGGAGTCAACCCCTCTCCTGGAATGTAACTATTGTGCATACTGGAATGGGGACTGAGCAGGCACCAATATGTGAGCACCATGGAAAACAACCTGCACATGTAAAATAAAAGCTATCATTGTAAGAGGGTGACAGCAGATAGCAAAAGCAAGTCAATGGCAAACTTGCTTGTTTTCATGCTGTCTAACAAACTAAACAAATTTAATAAGGTTTTTTTTCTAACAATAAAAGGCAACTAACTGAATGTAAAGACATGGATCTGAAGGGTTGAAATATATTTTCAAATGAGATACCTTTTCACTGAGGTTAGACTGCTCAGCACAGATGTCCATAATATAGCTACTGGCTTGCTTGCTGATTTCATCCAGAAAGTTGTTACACAGCCCGAGGCTGCAATTCAGCAGATGAGGAACCTGCAATTAATTAATAAAATACATTAATTTATAACATAACACATAACTGAGATTATTTACAGTATAACTTGAAGTTCTTGACCCCTGGACAAAATCCGCGGCTCCCAACTTCACATAAAATTTACTATACTTGCACATGATATGCACCTCAGGCAGAATGAAAAAAAAATAAAAATTATATATACAGTACAGACCAAAAGTTTGGACACACCTTCTCATTTAAAGATTTTTCTGTACTTTCATGACTATGAAAATTGTACATTCACACTGAAGGCATCAAAACTATGAATTAACACATGTGGAATTATATACTTAACAAAAGAGTGTGAATCAACTGAAATTATGTCTTATATTCCAGGTTCTTCAAAGTAGCCATCTTTTGCTTTGACGACTGCTTTGCACACTCTTGGCATTTTGTTGATGAGCTTCAAGAGGTAGTCACCGGGAATGGTTGTCACTTCACAGGTGTGCCCTGTCAGGTTTAATAAGTGGGATTTCTTGCCTTATAAATGGGGTTGGGACCACCAGTTGTGTTGTGCAGAAGTCTGGTGGATACACAGCTGATAGTCCTACTGAATAGCCTGTTAGAATTTGTGTTCAGCCTGCACCTTTTTTCCATGCGGAGTGCACCACATCTCTTGTACTGCCAGAATTTGTATTATGGCAAGAAAAAAGCAGCTAAGTAAAGAAAAACAAGTGGCTATCATTACTTTAAGAAATGAAGGTCAGTCAGTCCGAAAAATTGGGAAAACTTTGAAAGTGTCCCCAAGTGCAGTGGCAAAAACCATCAAGCGCTACAAAAAAACTGGCTCACATGAGGACAGTCCCAGAAAAGGAAGACCAAGAGTCACCTCTGCTTCTGAGGATAAGTTTATCCGAGTCACCAGTCTCAGAAATCGCAGGTTAACAGCAGCTCAGATTAGAGACCAGGTCAATGCCACACAGAGTTCTAGCAGCAGACACATCTCTACAACTGTTAAAAGGAGACTTTGTGCAGCAGGGCTTCATGCTAAAACAGCTGCTAGGAAACCAATGCTAAGGACAGGCAACAAGCAGAAGAGACTTGTTGGGGCTAAAGAACACAAGGAATGGACATTAGACCAGTGGAAATCTGTGTTGGTCTGATGAGTCCAAATTTGAGATCTTTGGTTCCAACCACCATGTCTTTGTGCGACGCAGAAAGGTGAACGGATGGACTCTACATGCCTGGTTCCCACCATGAAGCATGGAGGAGGAGGTGTGATGGTGTGGGGGTGCTTTGCTGGTGACACTGTTGGGTATTTATTCAAAATTGAAGGCATACTGAACCAGCATGGCTACCACAGTATCTTGCAGCAGCATGCTATTCCATTCGGTTTACGTTTAGTTGGACCATCATTTATTTTTCAACAGGACAATGACCCCAAACACACTTCCAGGCTGTGTAAGGGCTATTTGACCAAGAACAAGAGTGATGGGGTGCTACGCCAGATGACCTGGCCTCTATAGATGGTTGGGGTGAGCTGGACCGCAGAGTGAAGGCAATAGGGCCAACAAGGGCTAAGCATCTCTGAGAACTCCTTCAAGATTGTTGGAAGACCATTCCTGGTGACTACCTCTTGAAGCTCATCAAGAGAATGCCAAGAGTGTGCAAAGCAGTCATCAAAGAAAAAGGTGGCTACTTTGAAGAACCTAGAATGTAAGACATAATTTCAGTTGTTTCACACTTTTTTGCTAAGTATATAATTCCACATGTGTTAATTCACAGTTTTGATGCCTTCAGTGTGAATGTACAATTTTCATAGTCATGAAAATACAGAAAAATCTTTAAATGAGAAGGTGTGTCCAAACTTTTGGTCTGTACTGTATATATATATATATATATATATATATATATATATATATATATATAGTGCCTAGCGAAAGTATTCGGCTCCCTGGAAATTTTGAACCTTTTCCCACATATCATGCTTCAAACATAAAGATACCACATGTAAATTTTTGGTGAAGAATCAACAACAAGTGGAACACAATTGTGAAGTTGAATGAAACTTATGTGGAAATTCAAAAACTGAAAAGTGGGGCGTGCAATATCATTCCGTCCCTTTAACTTAATATTTTGTTGTGCCACATTTTGCTGCAATTACAGCTGCAAGTCGCTTGGGGTATGTCTATCAGTTTTGTACATCGAGAGACTGAAATTTTTGCCAATTCTTCCTTGGCAAACAGCTCGAGCTCAGTGAGGTTTGATGTACAGTAGATCGTTTGTGAACAGCAGTTTTCAGGTCTTTCCACAGATTCTCGATTGGATTGAGGTCTGGACTTTGACTTGGCCATTCTAACACCTGGATATGTTTATTTGTGAACCATTCCATTGTAGATTTTGCTTTATGTTTGGGATCACTGTCTTGTTGGAAGACAAATCTCCCTCCCAGTCTCAGGTCCTTTGCAGACTCAAACAGGTTTTCTTCAAGAATGGTCCTGTATTTGACTCCATTGATCTTCTCATCAATTTTAACCATCTTCCCTGTCCCTGCTGAAGAAAACCATGATGCTGCCACCACCATGTTTGACAGTGGGGATGGTGTGTTCAGGGTAATGAGCTGTGTTGCCTTTACACTAAACATACTGTATGGTTTGACATTGTTGCCAAAAAGTTCGATTTTGGTTTCATCTGACCAGAGCACCTTCTTCCACATGTTTGGTGTGTCTCCCAGGTGGCTTGTTGCAAACTTTACATGACAC
The DNA here is from genome assembly GCF_032444005.1 of Ranitomeya imitator. NCBI lineage: Eukaryota > Metazoa > Chordata > Amphibia > Anura > Dendrobatidae > Ranitomeya > Ranitomeya imitator. Next base: position 716,991,567 of record NC_091284.1, read on the forward strand.
TTTTTATGGATATCTTTGAGAAATGGCTTTCTTCTTGCCACTCTTCCATAGAGGCCAGATTTGTGCAGTGTACGACTGATTGTTGTCCTATGGACAGACTGTCCCACCTCAGCTGTAGATCTCTGCAGTTCATCCAGAGTGATCATGGGTCTCTTGGCTGCATCTCTGATCAGTCTTCTCCTTGTTTGAGATGAAAGTTTAGAGGGACGGCCGGGTCTTGGTAGATTTGCAGTGGTATGATACTCCTTCCATTTCAATATGATCGCTTGCACAGTGCTCCTTGGGATGTTTAAAGTTTTGGAAATCATTTTGTATCCAAATCTGGCTTTAAACTTCTCCACAACAGTATCACGGACCTGCCTGTTGTCTTCCTTGGTCTTCATGATGCTCTCTGTGCTGACCCTGAGACTATCACAGAGCAGGTGCATTTATACGGAGACTTGATTATACACAGGTGGATTATATTTATCATCATTAGGCATTTAGAACAATATTGGATCATTCAGAGATCCACAATGAACTTCTGGAGTGAGTTTGCTGCACTGAAAGTAAAGGAGCTGAATAATATTGCACGCCCCACTTTTCAGTTTTTGAATTTCCACGAAAATTTTAAATAACCAATAAATTTCATTCAACTTCACAATTGTTTTCCACTTGTTGATTTTTCACCAAAAATGTACGCTTGGTATCTTTATGTTTGAAGCATGATATGTGGGAAGAGGTTGAAAAGTTCCAGGGAGCTGAATACTTTCACAAGGCACTGTATATCTACTATATAATTGTCTAAGGGTCACTTCCGTCTTTCTGTCCTTCTGTCTTTCTGTCTGTCACGGATATTCATTGGTCGCGGCCTCTGTCTGTCATGGAATCCAAGTCGCTGATTGGTCGCGGCAGCCATGACAGGTAGCTGGCGAGACCAATCAGCGACGGCCACAGCCCGATTAGTCACTCCCTACTCCCCTGCAGTCGGCACCCGCTCCATACTCCCCGCAGTCACCGCTCACACAGGGTTGATGCCAGCGGTAACGGACCGCGTTATGCCACGGGTAACTCACTCCGTTACCACCGCTATTAACCCTGTGTGACCAAGTTTTTACTATTGATGCTGCCTATGCAGCGTCAATAGTAAAAACATCTAATGTTAAAAATAATTTAAAAAAATAACAAATCATTATATACTCACCTTTCGCGACGCTCTGGTGACCTCCGGCAGGTTCTGGTGCCAAGGATGGTATGGGAGAAGGACCTGCCATGACGTCATGGTCATGTGACCGCGACGTCATCACAGGCCCTGCGTGCCTGGTGAGAAGGACCTGCCATGACGCCACGGTCATGTGACCGCGACGTCATCACAAGGCCTGCGTGCCTGTGTGAGAACGACCTGCCGTGACATCATGTCATGTGACCGCGATGTCATGGCAGGTCCTGCGCGCCTGCGCGAGAAGGACCTGCCATGACGTCATGGTCATGTGACCGCAACGTCATCACACTGCCCTGCGCGCCTGCGCGAGAAGGACCTGCCATGACGTCACGGTCATGTGACCACGACATCATCACGGCGCCTGCGCGAGAACGACCTGCCGTGACGTCACGGTCATGTGACCACGACATCATCACAGGTCCTGCGCGCCTACGCGAGAATGACCTGCCTGACGTCACGGTCATGTGACAGAACTATAAGGGGCCCTCGGAAGGTGAGTATATGTTTATTTTTAATTTTTTAACCTGTGACATACATGGCTGGGCAATATACTACGTAGCTGGGCAATATACTACGTAGCTGGGCAATATACTACGTGACTGGCCAATATACTACGTGGCTGGGCAATATACTACGTGGCTCTGTGCTGTATACTACGTCGCTGTGCAATATACTACGTGGCTCTGTGCTGTATGCTACGTCACTGGGCAATATAATACGTAACTGGGCAATGTACTACGTGGCTGGGCGATATACTATGTCACTGGGCAATTTACTACGTCAATGGGCAATATACTACATCACTGGGCAATATACTACGTGGTTGGGCAATATACTACGTGGCTGGGCAATGTACTACGTGGCTGGGCAATATACTACGTGGCTGGGCAATATACTACCTGACTGGGCAATATACTACGTGGCTGGGCAATATACTACATGGCTGGGCAATATACTACGTGGCTGGGCAATATACTACGTGGCGGGGCAATATACTACGTGGCTCTGTGCTGTATACTACGTCACTGTGCAATATACTACGTGGCTCTGTGCTGTATGCTACGTCACTGGGCAATATAATACGTAACTGGGCAATGTACTACGTGGCTGGGCGATATACTATGTCACTGGGCAATTTACTACGTCAATGGGCAATATACTACATCACTGGGCAATATACTACATGGTTGGGCAATATAATACGTGGCTGGGCAATATACTACGTGGCTGGGCAATATACTACGTGACTGGGCAATATACTACCTGACTGGGCAATATACTACGTGGCTGGGCAATATACTACGTGGCTGGGCAATATACTACGTGGCGGGGCAATATACTATGTGACTGGGCAATATACTACGTGGCTGGGCAATATACTACGTGGCTGGGCAATATACTACGTGACTGGCCAATATACTACGTGGCTGGGCAATATACTACGTGGCTCTGTGCTGTATACTACGTCGCTGTGCAATATACTACGTGGCTCTGGGCTGTATACTACGTCACTGGGCAATATAGTACGTAACTGGGCAATGTACTACGTGGCTGGGCGATATACTACGTCACTGGGCAATTTACTACGTCAATGGGCAATATACTACGTCACTGGGCAATATACTATGTGGTTGGGCAATATAATACGTGGCTGGGCAATATACTACGTGGCTGGGCAATATACTACGTGGCTGGGCAATATACTACGTGACTGGGCAATATACTACCTGACTGGGCAATATACTACGTGGCTGGGCAATATACTATGTGGCTGGGCAATATACTACGTGGCTGGGCAATATACTATGTGACTGGGCAATATACTACGTGACTGGGCAATATACTACGTGGGCTGTACAATATACTACGTGGCTGGGCAATATAATACGTGGACATGCATATTCTAGAATACCCGATTCTTTAGAATCAGGCCACCATCTAGTATATATATAAAAGAGTAGAAAAAACAGCACAGTTAGATATAGGGTGCAAACGCCTCACAGGTACATACCAGTCCTTGTGAATAGTTTCCAAAAAAAGTTGAGACAGCGCACTATGTCCAAAGTTACAAAGTGCTCTTTAATAGCCACATGGGAAAATTAAAGAGCACTTTGTAACTTTGGACATGGTGTGCTGTCTCAACTTTTTTTGAAACTATATATATATATATATATATATATATATCTTTATGAAAGTGGCCTCTTCATAAGAGAAAGAGGACTGGAACTCTATTGCCACATATTGGAAATAGCAGTCCTAAATTGCAGTGTAAGATTTTGGATAAGAAGCCAAACCAGACAGTGTGGAGGGTGGTGCATTACAGCAGAGGTGACAGTGCTATGAGAAGAGGAAAGCTGATAGAAGGGTTTGTAATGTGGCGCAGCTAATCTCAGCTGCACTAGCCATCCTTCCCACACTGGGAGGTATTAGTCATCTGTGCTCTACTTTCTAATAAGTGGCAAGGATATACCAGGAGATCAGGGCTATGTGTCATTACATCTCACACACTATGAAACCTGCTGTAACTTATGTTGGAGGTTTGTTCTTTTTCTGCAGTGTGTTGCTGCCTGTTTATTAGTGGGCAGTGTCAATCAAGAGGAAAAATTACATTTCCCCAGTGAAAACCATCGAACAGGCTTAGCACAGATTAACTCATTATGTGAGTTGATTGCTAATAAGTCTGCAAAGAGAGGAATGGAAAAAAATTTTTTAATCCGCTCTGCAGTCACTATCACATTGTTTGTCCAGTTCAACATGAAAAATGTAAGGAAATTACCTCTTTAAATATAACATGTCATTGTACAAGACAATTATTGGCTCAATTAACATGCAGAGTTTATAATTTTAACATTTGCTATTTCACATGGGTGAATTCAATTGCACAGTAAAGTAATATTCCTTCCCTTTCTTGGTTCCTTATTACCCCCTACTGAACTTCATTATTAAATAAAAAAATCCAAACAGCTAATTTTTTGGGTTTCATCATAGGTCCACAAGCAGCATTGTTACGGGTTATCAGCGAACTGAACAGACTCTTTTAAAAGAACTGAAATCCAATTCAGCCTACAGCCATCAGAAACCAAAGGGGTTTATCTATAATTAATAAGATAACTGGGCTTGAACAAGAACATGTGGGGCTGAACACAGTGTGGTCTCTAAATAACAGAAGACAATGCGGAGTTCAATAGAGCTATTTTGTTACTTTCAGTGTTATGTTCTTTCTTACCTCCTCTGGGCACATTTCATGAGTGCTATTTAAGAAGTGAGCACAGGCCAATGGAAAGGAAATGGAGTAGCGCATAGCTGAGTGCTCATCCAATGTTAGCAGGAACATCTTCTCAAAAGTGCGAACGTGAAAACTACAACAAAAGCAAGATAATATGTAAAGAATAGATGCATGAATGGCATAATAACAATATACTATGTATATAATATACTATAGCAAAATACCCATGGCAGGTATATATGTGTCTGTATAATAATGTGGAAATTAACTGAAATATAGATATAGGCCCTGATTCATCAAGACTGGAGTTGGAGCGTCTAAAAAGTGGACTTGGTGCTCTTTGCAATAAATCTGGAGTGGAGTAAGATATATGGTGTAGGGTACGCCGCAGTGTGTCACTAATTAAACGATCGAGTGTTGTCACGCTCCCTTTCTCCCCAGCTCTGCCCATTTTGGTGGTGCTGTCCAAAACTGGCAGAAAATGGCAAGAGTTGAACATTTTTTTTCGCAGCCTTCTGCTGTGCAAAAATATTGTGACTTTTCAAAGCAACTACTGTATATAACACTGTAGCGTCCAATTATACTTGATTTATGTTTCTTTACGCAGCATACAGCTGAAGGATCTCTAAGGGCAGCTATTGGGTGCCTCTGAGTAGCACATAATTGCCAAATTTTCAGTTTAGCTTCTCAGAGATAAGAGATTATGAAGCATCAGATGCCACAACATTTGTATTTCTATAACCCTGATGGTTCTGTGGAGGTTCTAGGCATCCAAGAGGTCTGCCTTTTTTTGTAGGTGCTTGAGGATGTTCGGGAAGGACTAGAAAGTATGGTGTAGCATCATACTGACCCTTTAAACAGCAAGTATGTTTCTCACAGAATCTGTATGGATCTTAGTATGGTTCTTTATTAAATCATAGGCACCCGGAGAGAGATGCACGAGGCCCTCACTGGATAGATACTACAAGGGAATGTGCACACGTTGCGGATTTGCTCTTGTAAAAATCTGCTCGGATTCTTCCTCTTTTGGCAGAAAACGCAGTTGAAAATCCACGTGGACTTGATGCGGATTTCATGTGGATTTTTATGCGGATTTGCAAGCTAAATAAAGATATATAATTTAACAAAAAAAAATAATAATTGTGATGTCATTTCCGTGCCCAACCCCTTCTTTTACATTCTCCATTGAAGACCATACTATCATTAACCCCTTCACCCCGAAGCCTGTTTTCAACTTCCTGACCAGGCCATTTTTTTCAATTCTGACCACTGTCATTTTATGAGGTCATAACTCTGAAACGCTTCAATGGATCCTGGTGATTCTGAGATTGTTTTCTCGTGACATATTGTACTTTATGATAGTGGTAAAATTTCTTCGATTTGACTTGCGTTTATTTGTGAAAAAAATGGAAATTTGGCAAAAATTTTGCAATTTTTGCAATTTTTAGACTTTTAGATTTTATGCCCTCAAATTAGAGAGTCATATCATTCAAAATAGTTAAAAATAACATTACCAACATGTCTGCTTTACATTAGCACAATTTTAGAAACATAATTTTTTTGTTAGGAAGTTATAAGGGTTAAAAATTGACCAGCGATTTCTCATTTTTACAACAAAATTTGCAAAACTATTTTTTTAGGGACCATCTCACGCTTGAAGTCATTTTGAGGGGTCTATATGACAGAAAATGCCCAAAAGTGACACCATTCTAAAAACTGCACCCCTCAAGGTACTCTCAAAACCACATTCAAAAAGTTTATTAACCCTTCAGGTTTTTCACAGGAATTTTCGGAATGTTTAAAAAAAATTGAACATTTAACTTTTTTTCACAAAATTTTTACTTCAGATTCAATTTGTTTTATTTTACCAAGGGTAACAGGAGAAATTGGACCACAAAAGCTAGCGCCGATCGTGGGCATTGCTGCGGGGTGTCAGCTGTCATATACAGCTGACACCCGCACGCGATCGCCACTGCGCTCACTGTGAGGCTGCGCGATCGTGCCGCCATTCTAGTACTGGGGTTTGCGGGAACTCATGTCAGGAAGGGGTTAAATACCATGTTCAAATGTAATGCTTACACACAAAACAAATATAAGTGAATATTATAGTATAATATAAATATATATATATATTTATATATACCGTATTTTCCGGCGTATAAGATGACTGGGCATATAAGACGACCTCCCAACTTTTCCAGTTAAAATATAACATCTTCTTAAAAGCCGGGGGTATTCTTATACGCCGTGTGTCATCTTACAGGGTGGGTGCGGACCAATCTGCATATGGTGGGGGGGAGTGGTCCCGATGACGAAGGGAGGGGCGTCTCACAGGGAAGGTGTAAGTGGAGTATCCTCCTATTACCTCATTGTGGCAGCTATACTCTCTGCCGGTCCCTGTGCTGTGGGGCGGCGGCGGCTCCTCTTTCAGCAGTGTGGGGGCTCTGTGCTGGGGGGCGGCAGTCGCTCTTTGTGCAGTGTCGGGGCTCCGCCGGCATTTCCTCAAAGCCCAGAGGCCCCGGCAGCTCCATTTTTGCGATGCGGTGGCCTCCAGGAAAATGGCCACTGGGGGCGGTGCATGCTCAGTTTCAGATCTTGTCTCCCGAGATCTCTAGACGAGATCTGAATCTGAGCATGCAGGAATAGCATTGCTGCAGCAAGGCATGTCCTCTGAAAGCCGGAGGAGTGTTTGCTCCAGTAAGGGGGGAAATACTCCTACTATACAAATCGTGACTTGTATTGTTTAAGATTATTGTACTTATTTTTATTAAGTATACCCCTCATATGTAAAGCACCATGGAATAAATGGCGCTATAATAATAAATAATAATAATAAATAGGAGAGCAGTGCAGGCCAGACAGGTGCTGGTAGTGGGGGACTCAGTTATTAGGGGAACAGATAAGGCAATCTGACACAAAGACAGGGATCGTTGAACAGTGTGCTGCCTACCTGGTGCTGGAGTCCGACACATCACTGATCGGGCTGACAGATTACTGGGGGGGCTGGTGAGGACCCAGTGGTCATGGTGCCCATTGGCATAAATGACAAAGTTAGAGGTAGTTGGAAGGTCCTTAAAGATGATTTCTGGGAATTAGGCTGAAAGCTTAAAGCAAGGACCTCAAAGGTGGTATTTTCTGAAATACTGCCTGTACCACGTGCCACGCCAGAGAGGCAACGGGAGATTAAGGAGATAAATAAGTGGCTCAAGAATTGGTGTAAGAAGGAGGGGTTTGGGTTCCTGGAGAACTGGGCTGACTTCTCAGTTGGCTATAGGCTCTACGCTAGGGACGGGCTGCATCTCAATGGGGAGGTGCAGCTGTGCTGGGGGAGAAAATGGCTAGAAGGTTGGAGGAGTGTTTAAACTAGGGAATGGGGGCAGGGTATTCATTTTATAGGAGGGGAAGAGCGTGCAGATAGTGACCTGGCCACAAATAAAGAAGATGGGAGTGGCGGTGGCATGGGGGGTGGGGTTAGAACAGTTAATAATTTAAGAAAGAATAAAGATACAGAGAGATACATAAAGTGCATGTATACTAATGCCAGAAGCCTCACCAACAAAATGGAGGAACTAGAATTAATGTTGTTGAAGCATAATTATGACATGGTGAGAATATCTGAAACATGGCTGGATGAGAGCCATGACTGGGCTGTTAACTTGCAGGGCTATAGTCTGTTCAGAAATGACCGAACGGATAAGCGATGGGGAGGGGTGTGTCTATATGTAAAATCGTCCTTAAAACCCATCCTGCATGATAATATAGGTGAATCTAATGAAAATGTAGAGTCCCTGTGGGTGGAGATAAGGGGAGGGGGAAAAATAATAAATTACTGATAGGGATTTATTATAAGTCCCCCAAAATAATGGAAACAAAAGAGAATATTCTCGTAAAGCAAATAGCTGAAGCTGCGACTGAAGGAGAAGTCATTATTATGGGGGACTTCCTGAAATAGATTGGGGAACAGAAACCTTCAGTTCCAGCAAAGGTAATCGGTTTTTGACAACTATGAGAGACAATTACCTTTCACAACTGGTTCAGGACCCAACAGGAAGGGGGGCACTGCTAGACCTAATATTAACCAACAGGCCAGACCGCATATCAAATATAAGGGTTGGGGGTCACTTGGGGAATAGTGATCACAAAATAACAAGTTTTCATGTATCTTTTACTAAGATGTGTAGTAGAGGGGTTACAAGGACACTAAACTTCAGGAGGGCAAATTTCCAGCGGATGAGAGATGATCCTGGTGCAACTAACTGGGACAATATCCTGAGACATAAAAATACACAAAAGAAAATGGGAGACGGATAGGACCTGTGCACAGTATATACCGTATGGGAATAAACATGCTAGAGATAGAAGGAAACCAATATGGCTAAATAGAGCAGTAAGGGGCGCAATAGTGACAAAAAGAAAGCATTTAGAGAATTAAAGCAAGTAGGTAGTGATGAGGCATTAAATAAATATAGAAAATTAAATAAATTCTGTAAAAAGCAAATCAAGGCAGCAAAGATTGAGACAGAGAGACTCCTTGCCAGAGAGAGTAAAAATAATCCCAAAATATTCTTTAACTACATAAATAGTAAGAAGCTAAAAAATGATAGTGTTGGCCCCCTTAAAAATAGTCTGGGTGAAATGGTGAATGAGGATGAGGAAAAAGCCAATATGCTAAATGACTTTTTTTCAATCAGCATTTACACAAGAAAATCCCATGGCAGACAATATGATCAGTGAACAAAAATTCCCCATTAAATGTCACCTGCTTAACCCAGCAGGAAGTACATCGGCGTCTAAAAGTCACTAAAATTGACAAATCTCAGGGCCCGGATGGGATACACCCCCGAGTACTGCAGGAACTAAGTACAGTCATTGATAGACCATTATTTTTAATCTTTAAAGACTCCATAATAACAGGGTCTGTACCACAGGACTGGCGTATAGCAAATGTGGTGCCAATATTCATAAAGAGGACAGAAACTGAACTCGGTAATTATAGGCCAGTAAGCTTAACCTCTACTGTGGGTAAAATCCTAGAGGGTTTTCTAAGAGATGCTATACTGAAGTATCTGAAGAGGAATAACCTCATGACCCAGTATCAGCACGGGTTTACTAGGGACCGTTCCTTTCAGACTAATTTGATCAATTTCTATGAAGAGGTAAGTTATTTCTCTCGCATATCACCCCTACTCTGGAACCCTCTACCACAACACATCAGACTCTCGCCTACCATCGAAACCTTCAAAAAGAACCTGAAGACCCACCTCTTCAGACAAACCTACAACCTGCAATAACCACCGATCGACGAAACCGCTGCATGACCAGCTCTATCCTCACCTACTGTATTCTCACCCATCCCTTGTAGATTGTGAGCCTTCGCGGGCAGGGTCCTCACTCCTCCTGTACCAGTTATGACTTGTATTGTTTAAGATTATTGTACTTGTTTTTACTATGTATACCCCTCCTCACATGTAAAGCGCCATGGAATAAATGGCGCTATAAATAATAATAATAATAATAATAAGTTACGGACTGGACCAAGGGTACCCAGTGGACGTAGTGTATATGGACTTTTCATAAGCTTTTGATACTGTGCCACACAAAGTTGATACATAAAATGAGAACAATGGGGATAAGGGAAAATATGTGTAAGTGGGTTAAGAGCTGGCTCAGGGATAGGAAACAAAGGGTGGTTATTAATGGAGCACACTCGGGCTGGGTCACAGTTAGCAGTGGGGTACCATAGGGTTCAGTATTGGGCCCTCTTCTTTTTAACATTTATTAATGACCTTGTAGGGGGCATACAGAATAGTATTTCAATATTTGCAGATGGCACTAAACTCTGCAGGGTAAAAAATACAGTGGAGGACAATTTTATATTACGGAGGATTTATATAAACTAGAAGCTTGGGCTAATAAATGTCAAATGATCTTTAATGGGGATAAATGTAAGGTCATGCACTTGGGCAGAAGAAATAAGATGTATAATTATGTGCTTAATTGTAAAACGCTGGGCAAAACCATCAATGACAAACACCTGGGTGTATGGGTGAACGATAAACTCAGATTTAGTGGCCAGTGTCAGGTAGCTGCTACAAAGGCAAATAAAATAATGGGATACATTAAAAGAGGCATAGATGCTCATGAGGAGAACTTAATTTTACCTCTATTCAAGTCACTAGTTTGCCCACACTTAGAATTCTATGTACAGTTCTGGTCTCCGGTGTATAAGAAAGACATAGCTGAACTAGAGCAGGTGCAGAGAAGAACGACCAAGGTTATTAGAAGACTGGGGGGTCTGCAATACCAAGAGAGGTTATTATGCGTCACCCGTCAGGGCTGTGGGGTACTCGGTACCGAGTCCGGTCACAATTAAAGGGGTAGTCATGGTGGCAGCAACCCGGTCCTATGGCCCTGGGCGCCCAAGTAATAGGGATGGTCTTTAAAGGGGTTGTGGAAATAAGGAAAGTTTGTGATGCCACCTGTGGTTCTCAGTCAGAGGTGACTGACGCTGCTTAAAGGGGTCCTCTGGGGGCAATGGTGCTGCAACAAACATGGTGTCGCTCCCCGCAGGTGAAGTGGTGTCCCCATGGCTCCCGGTGTATTTGGCAGGGTTGGTGAATTCCGCAAATAATTGGAGGACACATGGTTGCTGTCTTTACTTGGTTTACTGAGATGGTATTCAGCCTCAGTCCAGGGTACCGGTAACAGGTGTAGCTGGAGTCCAGGCAGCCTGAAAACAAGTAAGGATCCCTTTGGCAGGTCAGGTTAGGGGCCTTCCACTTCTGCGCTGCTTTCTGGTCCCTTGCTGCCTGTAGTCCTAGCAAGGTACCCTTTTCTCTCTCCTGTCCTGGGACAGGTACCTGCATGACAGGCAGCCTGAGCTGATCACTTGGGGTCTCTGGCACGGTGACTCCAGGTTCTAAATTGCTTTTGTGCCTCAGGTGTGGTGTGGGCAATTTACGTCTAGTCCTATGCCCTCCGGTTCTGCTGGGGGGCTTGCAGTTCCCCTACAGCCTCGGGCTCCCGGTGCCCAGTTTCTGCACTCTGGCTCTAGGAAGCCCACTCGTAGCCTCCTCTAGCCCTGGATCTATCCTGTGCTCCTTTTCTGTCTGCTACCAACTGTCAACTGTCTAGCAACAGCCTAGCAACTGACTCCTCCTCCCGACCAGAGAGAGCAGCTCCCCTCAAGTCGGATGTAGAGCTCCCCCTTCTGGCCTGGAGTCAGAATATATTGCATGTAAGGTTACCTGCCATAGGGATTCCTCCTGTCTCCAGGCATGGCATTACCCTCCCCGAGAGGAAGGCAATACCACTGTGGTACCTGAACTCCTGGGGTGCCACAATTACACTTAGGGTTATTTAGTTTGGAAAAATGAAGGCTAAGGGGTGATCTTACTTTAATGTATAAATATATGAGGGGACAGTATAGTGGATGGGATTTGAAGAATCCGCTCACACTGGGAATACAGAGGAATCCTGACAGTGAACGCATTGCACACTCACAATTCAGCAATCTACAGTCACATAGGGTGAGTGCAAACAAATGTATCAGCTGCCTGGAAAACCACTCTAATTAGGTGTGCAGAGGTTCATGCTGCAGAAACAACTTAATTTAGATGTAAAGCATTGTCTTACAGTTGTAGCAATATCTGCAACCACTCTACTCCAGATGAACAAATCATAAAATAGTGTAACAGTATTGAGAATGTTGATCCAAAACTGCTATCCCCGCTATCATCATTGCGTTACATTACAGGCTTTTAATCGTTCTTTGCAGGATATTCTCATATAGTGTTCCATTATGAAATTATGGGTTCATTTTCTTACAACTCCTGAACCCTATCAAGATAAATTCATAATAAAAATACCATGGCACTAACCAGAAGATGGAAAGGTCAGAAGTCTCCGTGATCAGCTCCTCTACGGAATCCAGCATCCAGGTGTGAAACATTATCAGATTCATTACTTTGCCCAGGTCTTGGTTTTCACGAAGAGACAGTGAGGCCTTTGCTACACTGGTATAAGCCTGAAGCAGGAGATAAAGCAATCCACAATGAGCAGTATTTCTCAATTCAGTGCTCAAGGAACCCTAGTGGATCGCGTATTGCACATTTCCTAAGGTTTAAATTTGTTCTTTTCCGATTTTGAGGCCCAATGGGGGACAGTGATGGTAATGTCTGTAAAGCGCTTTGGAATATGATGACGCTATATAAGCAAAGCATAATAAATAATAAATCTTCAGAATAAACCTTTGTGTGTATATGAGAAGCACTATTTCTGACCAGTATATGGCTTGTATCAGCAACTTTCCCTTTATTGATAATTATTATTTTTGTCTGAACTCAGCTTTACAGTGGGTGGATACTAGTTGATATGATGTCTCCAAAACACATAGAAACGAGGAGCTCCTGCTCCTCTATCTATCTATCTATCTATCTATCTATCTATCTATCTATCTATCTATCTATCTATCTATCTATCTACAGCTCTGGCAAAAATTAGGAGACCACTGCAAAATGTTAGGTTTGTCTGATTTTTCTCTTTATAGGTATATTTTTGAGTAAAATGTAAATTTTTCATTTATTCTATAAACGTCTGACAGCATGTCTCCAAATTTCCAAGCAGTAAATTTTGTATTTTTTTCTGAAAAGGAGAAATGGTCAAAATAAAAAAACAGTGTTTTCAGACCTCAAATAATGCAAAGAAAACAAGTTCATAATCATTTAGAAATAACAATACTAATGTTTTAACTCACGAAGAGTTCAGAAATCAATATTTTGTGGAATAACCATGATTTTTAATCACAGCTTTCATGTGTCTTGGCATGCTTTCCACCAGTCTTTCACACTTCTTCTGGCACAAAAATGTGAGCAGTTCTTCTTTGTTTGATGGCTTGTGACTAGGGTTGAGCGAAACGGGTCGGCCAGATTCAGAAGTCGCCGACTTTTGGCAAAGTTGGGTTTCATGAAACCCGACCCGACCCCTGTGTGGGGTCGGCCATGAGGTCGGCGATCTTCTGAATCTGGTATCGGAATTCCGATACCGAGTTCCAATATGTTTGCAATATCGGAAATCGGTATCGGAATCCATATTTAAGTGTAAAATAAAGAATTAAAATAAAAAATATTGCTATACTTACCCTCTGACGCGCCCTGGTACTAACCGGCAGCCTTCCTTCCTTAGAATCAGTGCGTGAAGGGCCTTAGATGATGTCGCGGCTTGTGATTGGTCGCGCGACTGCCCATGTGACTGCTCGCACGACCAATCACAAGCCGCGACGTCACCGAAGGTCCTTCAAGCGCTGATTCTTAGGAAGGAAGGCTGCCAGAAAGAAGCAGGGCACGTCCGAGGGTGAGTATATACCTAATAGGTTGTAGGGTACAACATAATTTATACCCTACACACCCAGTTTTATACACCCAGTAAATTCCCTATTAAAGGACAACACTGAAAGACTGTACGGATCACAAAAGCCGTAGATTTATTGAGCAAGTATAGTAGGTGTTAACTATCTGCCTGTTCAACCCAGCACTGACCCGGAGTGGTCACAGACAGCTCCTAGTGACGGTTCAGCTGCTCCACATCAACAGAGCAGCTCTTCTTCTTGTGGGCTGCTCTCTTAACAGGGAGTTACTGCAGACATCATGCTGGTTGACAGCGGACTCCTTGCAGTTAGGCCGTCAATCAGCATGACAACGGCAGTCAATCAGCATGACAACGGCAGTCAATCAGCATGACAATGGCAGTCAATCAGCATGACAACGGCAGTCAATCAGCATGGCAATGGCAGTCAGGCACTGTAAAGAGAGCAGAGTGGAGAAAAAGCTGCTGCTCTGTTGACATGACATCAGTGGAAGCTGCTGAACTGCCAACAAGAGCAGTCCGTAACTGCTCTGTTTCAGCAGAGATTGCTGCTAGGCACTACAGGCAGGTAGGTTTAACCTTTAACCTACCTGCATGTTAGTTTTTATGCTCATAGTAAAAAAATTGTCTTGAATAAACACATTAAAAAGGTTTTACTATGAACAAAGTACAGTTTACTCAATAGATCTTAGAATAAAAATAAGTTCCACAATTGGATGTGTTAAAAAAATATGTCATGTGTTGAGATAATCTTATGAATGTGCCCCTGCCGTGTACTGTGTAATGGCTGTGTCTGACCGTGCAGGGACATGGTCTGATCATACCACATCTCCTGGGCAGGGGAGGAAGCAAAAGAGAGGATACAGACAGGACAGCACGGGATCACAGCTGCTGCTTTCTGTAAGGAAAAATATTTCCCTGCCTGTTTAAAAACGTGCTGTATCAGAGAAAACATCACAGCTTTCCTGTGCTGTCCTGTCTGTATACTCTCTTTTGCCTCCTCCCCGGCCTAGGAGCTGTGGTATATCTGACCATATTCCTGCATGGTCAAGAACATCCATTACTCAGGGGTACATTTATAAGATGATCTCGGGACAGGAAAAGAAAATTTTCAACACATCCAATTGTGTAACTAATTTTTTTTATAAGATCTATTAATTAAAATGTACTTTGCTCGTGGGACAACCGCTTTAAGAATGTCTTATTTTGTCACACTAAGGCCGGGGTCACACTTGTGAGTTCAATGCGAGAAACTCGCACAAGTCTCTCGCATCAATACCGGTGTAACAGGCCAGATTAACCCCCCACCCAGAATATACCCGGGGTTAAAGTAGCCTAGGACAGATTATACCCCGGGTATATTCTGGCCTAGCCCAAACTATACCCCGGGGTACATATTGGACTAGTCCAGTTTATACCCCTCCAGGTCTGAATATACCCTAGCTACTGTAGATCAGATTTTTCAGGCTTTTGAGAACCATTGAGTGACATTCTTAATAACGGGGCCCCAGGCAGCACCCAGCGCCCCAGGCAGCACATAGGGGCCCCAGGCAGCACACAGGGGCCCCAGGAAGCACACGGGGTCCCAGGCAGTGCACAGGGGCCACAGGCAGCGCATGGGGACCCAGGGAGAGCACAGGGGCCACAGGCAGCGCACGGGCCCCAAGCAGCGCACAGGGGCCCTAGGCAGCGCACAGGACCCCAGGCAGCACATGGTGCCCCAGGCAGCATGCGAGGCCCCAGGCAACACATAAGGTCCCAGGCAGCACACAGGGGCCCCAGGCCGCACACGGGGTCCCAGGCAACACACGAGATCCCAGGCAGCACACAGGGGCCCCAGGCAGCACACGGGGCCCCAGGCAGCACACGGGGCCCCAGGCAGCATATAGGGCCCCAGGTAGAGCACAGGGGTATCAGGCAGTGCACAGGGCCCCAGGCAGCACACGGGGGCCCCAGGCAGCACATGGGGCCCCAGGCAGAGCACAGGGCCCCAGGCAGAGCACATGGCCCCAGGCAGAACACAGGGCCCCATGTAGCGCACAGGGCCCCAGGCAGCACACGGGGCCCCAGGCAGCACACTGGGCAGAGACAGCTAATGGGGCCCCAGGCAGTGTACAGGGCCCCAGGCAGAACACAGGGCCCCATGCAGCGCACAGGGCTCCAGGCAGCACATGGGGCCCCAGGCAGCACATGGGGCCCCAGGCAGAGCACAGGGGCCCCAGGCAGCGCACGGGGCCCCAGGCAGCACATGGACTCCAGGGAGCGCACAGGGGCCCCAGGCAGCGCACAGAGGCCCCAGGCAGCACACGGGCCCCAGGCAGCACACGGGGCAGAGACAGCTAATGGGGCCCCAGGTAGGGAACAGGGCCCCAGGCAGAACACAGGGCCCCATGCAGCTCACAGGGCCCCAGACAGCACCCAGGGCCCCAGGCAGCACACGGGGCAGAGACAGCTAATGGGGCCCCAGGCAGTGCACTGAACCCCAGGAGGAACACAGGGCCCCATGCAGTGCACAGGGCCCCAGGCAGCACCCGGGGCCCCAGGCAGTGCACTGAACCCCAGGAGGAACACAGGGCCCCATGCAGTGCACAGGGCCCCAGGCAGCACCCGGGGCCCCAGGCAGCACATGGGGGCAGACAGCTAATGGGTCCCCAGGCAGAACACAGGGCCCCATGCAGCGCACAGGGCCCCAGGCAGCACACGGGGCCCCAGGCAGCACATGGGGCCCCAGGCAGAGCACAGCAGCCCAGACAGTGCACAGGGGCCCCAGGCAGCGCACAGGGCCCCAGGCAGCACATGGGCTCCAGGGAGCACACAGGGGCCCCAGGCAGCACACAGGGGCCCCAGGCAGCACCTGGGGCCCCAGACAGCACACGGGGCAGAGACAGCAAATGGGGCCCCAGGCAGCACACAGGGCACCAGGCAGCACACAGGGGTCCCTGGCAGCACATGAGGCCCCAGGCAGCACACGCAGTGGCAGAGACAGTGCACAAGGGAGGGGGAAGAGACAGTGTGCAAGGGGAAGAGACAGTGAACGGGGACCCAGGCAGCACACAGGGGCCCAGGCAGCGCACAGGGGGCAGAGACAGTGCACAAGGGAGCGGGAAGTGACAGTGTGCAAGGGGGAAGAGACAGCGTGCAGGGCCCCTGTGCGCTGTCTCTGCCCCCTGTGCGCTGTCTGGGATCACATGTGCACTGTTTGGGACCCCCTGTGTGATGTCTGTGGCCCCGTTCTTGAGTATATTAAAGATTAAAGCATATTAAAGATCACATTTTTCAAGTTTATGAGCACCATTGAGTGATATACTCAAGAATTACATAACATTCCTGTCAGGAAATAGCTGATGGCCTGAAAATAGCAGTTGCCATCACCTTTGGTTTTATATGTACGCTGTGGTTGTCCAAGATCTCTTGTGCCACCAAAGTACACAACCCTATTAAACGTAAGGTCAAGAGTGGTGGTAAGATACTTCCTTCCTGAACTTGGTAGTGGGTTGAAAGTCTTGATTTGCTGGTGTGTCTGTGTGGTCTTATTGTTCTTAAGTTTTACTCGTCCCTTGGTTAAGGATTCCACAACTAAGTAGGGTCTAACCCAGCGTGGTGCCATCTTTGAACCCATGCGATGAATACGACATGGATTCTTGATATAAACAATGGTGCCAGAAGTGATTTCTTTGTTGCTCTTGGGTCGGTGATCAAAGGCACACTTTTGGTGTTCCTGAGCAGAATGGATGTTGGTACTTACAGTTGAGAAGATCCTGTTACGAATGGTTGTGAGTGTATTTAGCACATCAGGGTTGGCATCATCTGAAAGAGACATGAAATCCACAGTGTCATTTGCTGATGGATTGAGGTCAATAGGAAGTTTAGCCTTTCGTCCGTACATTACCTCAAATGGAGTGCACTTGGTTGAGGCATGCACAGATGTGTGATAGGCAAACAAAACACCAGGGATGAACTTATCCCAGTTGGTTCCTTGGTCATTGACAAGCTTGCAAAGAGATTCCTTGAGTGTTCGATTGTCACGTTCCCACTGGCCATTTGTTTGTGGGTGGTAGGCAGATGAAATGCGGTGATCTGTTTGAAAATGATCCATCAGGTTGTCGATGATCGAGTTCACAAACTCTCTTCCCTGGTCGCTAATCAGAGTGTCCATACAGCCTAAGCGGCAAATAATGGTGTACAAAAATGTTGCTACTGACATGGCACTTTTGTCTGGAACAGCTGTTGCTTCAGTCCACTTCGAGAAATGATCAGTGACAGCAACTATATATTTTTTGCCATTTGATGTTTCCTGAATAGGACCGATCAGATCAATCCCAACTAAGCTCCATACTTTTCCAGGCACTGGTATACTGTTGAGTGGTGGAGCTTCTTTGCTGATTTTGGGACATGTGACAAAACATTTTTGACAGGCTTTGACATTTTGGTAAACATCATTCTTCATTCCCTTCCAGTTATAACGGTCAGAAATTTTGGCAAATGTTTTATCTCTGCCAAAATGGCCACCAGGCCTTCAGGATATTTGGCAGTCGGCTTTTAGTGAGAACCTCCTTTTTTCCATAGTAAATTATCCCTTTCTCTGCTCGATATGGCTTAGATGTTTGTCTAAACTGGCACTTGGCAGTTGAATGTTTCTCTGGAGGTAGATCGTAGATCCACTGGGGGTACTTTTGTTCTGTTGCAGTGTAGAATCTCAAAAGCTGATCATATAGTTGGTCTTCCATTGTTGTTACAATTGGAAAACTTTTTTTTTGTTGGAGGTGTTCCAAGTTCACTTTATATACCTTATCAGGATAGAATAGGAACTCACACTGGAGAACTTAAGGTGCATATCATAGAGAGCAGGGAGAAACATACATAACAAGTTACAACACATAACATTAACTATGCACTCATGGAACTGCACCACCTACTGTCAGTTCAATGTAATGCCTCCAACACATGCTATAAGTCTAGTCCACCCGTTCCCTTGCACTAGATTTGCTGCTGATTTTCAACAGGGAAAAAATCAGCAGTCAATCTGCATCAAAATCCGCATCCCAATGATGTGGATTGTTTTGTGCAGAAGCACAGCAGATTTCTCCGTGACACGTGGAAGAGGGAAATTTGCTGCAGACTGCATGAAAATCTGACAAAAGCCGCATTAAATGGTATATGGTTTGTGTATGTGCATCTATATATACTGTAGCACTACAGCAGTAAAAACAAACTAATATTCTGCCCTAGAGTAGTATAGACCATGGGTATATTATACCTAGGCCAGATTATACTCCTCCGGGTCAGAATATACCCCTGCTGCTGTAGATCAGATTTTTCACGCTTATGAGAACCATTGAGTGATGTACTCAAGAACGGGGCCCCAGAATTCGCACAGGGGCCCTAGACATTGCACATCACACAGGGGCCCTAGACTTCTTAGGCTAGCTTCACATTTACGCACGGCTGTGGATGCTCTCAGTGAAGCCCCGCCCATTGCCGTGCCCACCAGTTAAGCTCCGCCCAGGTACGCATGCGTACCCTTTCTTTATCATTGGGTACGCAGGCCCTGCGGATGTTTGCGTTTGTATCCACATGCGTTGTTTTGACAATTCAGTGAACGCAAGAAAATCCAACTTGTTGCCTTCGCCGCGGGTTGCAGCACCATCAAAAGAACGTGGGCGGAGCTTAACCAGCGGGGCGCAGCAGTGGTCAAGGCTTTACTGAGAGCGTATGCATGCGCAAGGCTGTACGCAAATGTGAAACTAGCCTTACAGGATTGAATACTCAAGAGCAGGGACCCAGACATTGCACAGGGGGTCCCAGACAGCATACAGTGGGTCCCAGATAGCGCACAGGGGGTCCCAGACAGGGGACATGCGCTCTATTTCCCCCCCTTGTGAGCTATCTCTTACCCCCATTCTCACTCTCTCTGCACCCTGTGCACTATCTGGGACTCCCTGTGGGCTGCCTGGGGTCCTGTGGGCTGCCTGGGACTCCTGTGGGCTGCCTGGAGCCCTGTGTGCTGCCTGGGGCCCTATGGGCTGCCTAGGGTGCCTGTGGGCTGCCTGGGGTCCTGTGCGCTGCCTGGGACCGCATGCACTTCCTGTGGCCCCTATGCGCTGCCTGGGGCCCTTGTGCGCTGCCTGGGGCCCTGTGTGCTGCCTAGGGCCCATGTATGCTGCCTGGGGCCCTGTGTTCTGCCTGGGGCCCTGTGTGCTACCTGGGGCCTCTGTGCGCTGCCTGGGGCCCTGCGGGCTGCCTGGGGCCCCTGTGGTCCTGTGCGCTGCCTGGGGCCCTGTGCGCTGTATGGGGCCTTGTGCTCTGCCTGGGGCCCCATGTGCTGCCTGGAGCTCCGTGTGCTGTCTGGGGCCTTGTGCACTGCCTGGGACCTCGTGTGCTGCCTGAGGTCCTGTGCACTGCCTGGGGCCCCTGTGGGCTGCCTGGGGCCCCTGTGGGCTGCTGGGGTCCTGTGCGCTGCCTGGGGCCCCGTACACTGTTTGGGACCCCTTGCACTTCCTGTGGCCCCTGTACTCTTCCTGGGGCCCCTCTGTGCTGCCTGGGGCCCCTCTGTGCTGCCTGTTGCCCTCTGCGCTGCCTGGGGCCCCTGTGCTCTTCCTGGGGCTGCTCTATGCTGCCTTGGGCCCCTGTGCGCTGCCTGGGGTGCTTGTGTGCTGCCTGGGGCCCTGTGCGCTGCCCGGAGCCTTGTGCGCTGCCTTGGGCCCTGTGCACTGCCTGGGGCCCCGTTTGCTGCCTGGGGCTTCGTTATTGATTATATCACTCAATGGTTCTCAAAAGGCTGAAAAATCTGATCTACAGCAGCTGGGGTATATTCTGACCCGGAGGGGTATAATCTGGACTAGTCCAATTTATACCCCGGGGTATAGTTTGGGCTAGGCCAGAATATACCCGGGGTATATTCTGCCCCAGAGGGGTATAAACTGGACAAACTGTTGTTTTGACAATTCGGTGAACGCAAGAAAATACAACTTGTTGCCTTCGCAGCGGGTTGCAGCACCGTCAAAAGAACGTGGGCGGAGCTTAACCAGCAGGGCGCAGCACTGGTCAAGGCTTTACTGAGAGCGTACGCATGCGCATGGCTGTACGCAAATGTGAAACAAGCCTTACAGGATTGAATACTCAAGAGCAGGGCCCCTGACATTGCACAAGGGGTCCCAGACAGCGTACAGTGGGTCCCAGATAGCGCACAGGGGGTCCCAGACAGCGCACAGGGGACATGCGCTCTGTCTATTTCCCCCCCTTGCGCGCTATCTCTTACCCCCATGCTCACTCTCTCTGCCCCTGTGCGCTATCTGGGAACCCCTGTGGGCTGCCTGGGGTCCTGTGGGCTGCCTGGGACTCCTGTGGGCTGCCTGGAGCCCTGTGTGCTGCCTGGGGCCTTATGGGCTGCCTGGGGTCCCGGTGGGCTGCCTGGGGTCCTGTGCGCTGCCTGAGACCCTGTGCGCTTCCTGTGGTCCCTGTGTGCTGCCTGGGGCCCATGTATGCTGCCTGGGGCCCTGTGTTCTGCCTGGGGCCCTGTGTGCTACCTGGGGCCCCTGGCGCTGCCTCTGTAACAGAAAAAGAATTCTGGTGGCATTGGATGCCATTAACTGTAAATTACATCGATTACTTAGGATATCGCATTCACAATCAACACTTGGAGGATCCATGTTTTTTTTTGTTTTTTTTTTTAGTTTTCACTCTGGGAGCTAAGCCTTAGGTTGCCGTCACACTAGCAGTATTTGGTCAGTATTTTACATCAGTATTTGTAAGCCAAAACCAGGAGTGGGTGATAAATGCAGGAGTGGTGCATATGTTTCTATTATACCTTTCCTCTAAGGCCGGCGTCACACTAGCGAGTTTTACGGACGTATGAGCGCAGAAAATACGTCCAGAAAATACGCATTGCACACGGCTCAATGATTCTCTATGGGGCAGCTCCTATCTGCCGTATATTACACATCCGTAATATACGGTATGTTACGGGCATAGAAAATTGCAGCATGCTGCGTTTGTCAGCGTATTGCGCAAAAAATACGCCAATGAAAGTCTACGGGGGTGAGAAAATTACGGATTACACACGGACCATGCGTGTGACTTGCGAGAAATACGCAGCGTTGTTCTATGGAAGAGCCGGCAATAGAATAGAATAGAATAGGTAGAATAAATGTGTACACATAGAATAGGTATATATATATATATGTCAGTGAGACACACACACATATATATATATATATATATATATATATATATATATATATATATATATACATTTAATTCAGCGCTATATGGCAGAAAAGCCGGTAATTCAATCTCTCTGGCGGAGAAAATTGTGCGGGAGCCCACGCCAATTTTTTCCTGGATTTAACCCTTTAATTTAATAGCTAGAGACCCCCAAATTTTTCACAAAGACACTTCTTACATTATTAAAGAGGAATATGTAATAAAAGAAGGGATATGAGATGGTTTACTGTATGTAAACCATGTCTCATCTCATATCCTGTTGGGTTTGTGAAGGCGATAGGAAAAGCCGGCAATTGAATTACCGGCTTTTCTGCTATCTAGCGCTGAATTAAATATAAATATATATATATATATATATGTGCCTCACTGACATATCTACTATATAATTGTCTAAGGGTCACTTCCGTCTGTCTGTCCTTCTGTCTGTCCTTCTTTCTGTCACGGATATTCATTGGTCGAGGCCTCTGTCTGTCATGGAATCCAAGTCGCTGATTGGTCGTGCCAGCTGCCTGTCAAGGCTGCCGCGACCAATCAGCGACGGCCACAGTCCGGAAGAAAATGGCCGCTCCTTCCTCCCCGCAGTCAGTGCCCGGCGCCCGCATACTCCCCTCCGGTCAGCGCTCACACAGGGTTAATGGTCGCATTGACCGCGGTGTAACGCACTCGGTTAACGCTGCTATTACATAGTAACATAGTAACATAGTAACATAGTTAGTAAGGCCGAAAAAAGACATTTGTCCATCCAGTTCAGCCTATATTCCATCATAATAAGTACCCAGATCTACGTCCTTCTACAGAACCTAATAATTGTATGATACAATATTGTTCTGCTCCAGGAAGACATCCAGGCCTCTCTTGAACCCCTCGACTGAGTTCGCCATCACCACCTCCTCAGGCAAGCAATTCCAGATTCTCACTGACCTAACAGTAAAGAATCCTCTTCTATGTTGGTGGAAAAACCTTCTCTCCTCCAGACGCAAAGAATGCCCCCTTGTGCCCGTCACCTTCCTTGGTATAAACAGATCCTCAGCGAGATATTTGTATTGTCCCCTTATATACTTATACATGGTTATTAGATCGCCCCTCAGTCGTCTTTTTTCTAGACTAAATAATCCTAATTTCGCTAATCTATCTGGGTATTGTAGTTCTCCCATCCCCTTTATTAATTTTGTTGCCCTCCTTTGTACTCTCTCTAGTTCCATTATATCCTTCCTGAGCACCGGTGCCCAAAACTGGACACAGTACTCCATGTGCGGTCTAACTAGGGATTTGTACAGAGGCAGTATAATGCTCTCATCATGTGTATCCAGACCTCTTTTAATGCACCCCATGATCCTGTTTGCCTTGGCAGCTGCTGCCTGGCACTGGCTGCTCCAGGTAAGTTTATCATTAACTAGGATCCCCAAGTCCTTCTCCCTGTCAGATTTACCCAGTGGTTTCCCGTTCAGTGTGTAATGGTGATATTGATTCCCTCTTCCCATGTGTATAACCTTACATTTATCATTGTTAAACCTCATCTGCCACCTTTCAGCCCAAGTTTCCAACTTATCCAGATCCATCTGTAGCAGAATACTATCTTCTCTTGTATTAACTGCTTTACATAGTTTTGTATCATCTGCAAATATCGATATTTTACTGTGTAAACCTTCTACCAGATCATTAATGAATATGTTGAAGAGAACAGGTCCCAATACTGACCCCTGCGGTACCCCACTGGTCACAGCGACCCAGTTAGAGACTATACCATTTATAACCACCCTCTGCTTTCTATCACTAAGCCAGTTACTAACCCATTTACACACATTTTCCCCCAGACCAAGCATTCTCATTTTGTGTACCAACCTCTTGTGCGGCACGGTATCAAACGCTTTGGAAAAATCGAGATATACCACGTCCAATGACTCACCGTGGTCCAGTCTATAGCTTACCTCTTCATAAAAACTGATTAGATTGGTTTGACAGGAGCGATTTCTCATAAACCCATGCTGATATGGAGTTAAACAGTTATTCTCATTGAGATAATCCAGAATAACATCCCTCAGAAACCCTTCAAATATTTTACCAACAATAGAGGTTAGACTTACTGGCCTATAATTTCCAGGTTCACTTTTAGAGCCCTTTTTGAATATTGGCACCACATTTGCTATGCGCCAGTCCTGCGGAACAGACCCTGTCGCTATAGAGTCACTAAAAATAAGAAATAATGGTTTATCTATTACATTACTTAGTTCTCTTAGTACTCGTGGGTGTATGCCATCCGGACCCGGAGATTTATCTATTTTAATCTTATTTAGCCGGTTTCGCACCTCTTCTTGGGTTAGATTGGTGACCCTTAATATAGGGTTTTCATTGTTTCTTGGGATTTCACCTAGCATTTCATTTTCCACCGTGAATACCGTGGAGAAGAAGGTGTTTAATATGTTAGCTTTTTCCTCGTCATCTACAACCATTCTTTCCTCACTATTTTTTAAGGGGCCTACATTTTCAGTTTTTATTCTTTTACTATTGATATAGTTGAAGAACAGTTTGGGATTAGTTTTACTCTCCTTAGCAATGTGCTTCTCTGTTTCCTTTTTGGCAGCTTTAATTAGTTTTTTAGATAAAGTATTTTTCTCCCTATAGTTTTTTAGAGCTTCAATGGTGCCATCCTGCTTTAGTAGTGCAAATGCTTTCTTTTTACTGTTAATTGCCTGTCTTACTTCTTTGTTTAGCCACATTGGGTTTTTCCTATTTCTAGTCCTTTTATTCCCACAAGGTATAAACCGCTTACACTGCCTATTTAGGATGTTCTTAAACATTTCCCATTTATTATCTGTATTCTCATTTCTGAGGATATTGTCCCAGTCTACCAGATTAAGGGCATCTCTAAGCTGTTCAAACTTTGCCTTCCTAAAGTTCAATGTTTTTGTGACTCTCTGACAAGTCCCCCTAGTGAAAGACAGGTGAAACTGCACAATATTGTGGTCGCTATTTCCTAAATGCCCAACCACCTGCAGATTTGTTATTCTGTCAGGTCTATTAGATAGTATTAGGTCTAAAAGTGCTGCTCCTCTGGTTGGATTCTGCACCAATTGTGAAAGATAATTTTTCTTGGTTATTAGCAGAAACCTGTTGCCTTTATGGGTTTCACAGGTTTCTGTTTCCCAGTTAATATCCGGGTAGTTAAAGTCCCCCATAACCAGGACCTCATTATGGGTTGCAGCTTCATCTATCTGCTTTAGAAGTAGACTTTCCATGCTTTCTGTTATATTTGGGGGTTTGTAACAGACCCCAATGAGAATTTTGTTACCATTTTTCCCTCCATGAATTTCAACCCATATGGACTCGACATCCTCATTCCCTTCGCTAATATCCTCCCTTAAAGTGGACTTTAGACAAGACTTTACATAGAGACAAACCCCTCCTCCTCTCCGATTTTTACGATCCTTTCTAAACAGACTGTAACCCTGTAAGTTAACTGCCCAGTCATAGCTTTCATCTAACCATGTCTCGGTTATTCCCACTATGTCAAAGTTACCTGTAGATATTTCTGCTTCTAGTTCTTCCATCTTGTTTGTCAGGCTTCTGGCGTTTGCGAGCATGCAGTTTAGAGGATTTTGTTTTGTTCCAATCTCCTCACTGTGGATTGTTTTAGAAATGTTCTTACCTCCCTTCTGAGTATGTTTTCCTGGGTCGTCTTATAGGGTATTAACCCTATTTGACAAACTTTTTACTATTCATGCTGCCTATGCAGCATGAATAGTAAAAGGATCTAATGTTAAAAATAATTAAAAAAAAATAAAAAATAGTTATATACTCACCCTCTGGTGGCCCCCCGGATCGAAGCGGTTACCGATGCTCCTCGCGACGCCCCGGTGACCGCTCCATGCATTGCGGTCTCGCGAGATAATGAAGTGCGGTCTCGCGAGACCGCTACATCATCATCTCGCGAGACCGCAATACACTCTTCAGACCGGAGCGCACGAGGAGCATCGGTAACCACTTCGATCCGGGGGGCTAACGGAGGGTGAGTATATAACTATTTTTTATTTAAATTCTTTTTTTTAACAGGGATATGGTGCCCACATTGCTATAGACTGCGTGGGCTGTGCAATATACTACATGGACTGTGCAATATACTACGTGGGCTTTGCAATATACTACATGGACTGTGCAATATACTACGTGGGCTGTGCAATATACAACGTAGGCTGCGCAATATACAACGTGGGCTGCGCAATATACTATGTGGGCTGGGCAATATACAATGTGGGCTGTGCAATATACGTGGGCTGCGCAATATACTGCGTGGGCTGCACAATATACAACTTGGGCTGCGCAATATACTACATGGGCTGGGCAATATACAACGTGGGCTGCGCAATATACTACGTGGGCTGCGCAATATACAACGTGGGCTGCGCAATATACAACGAGGGCTGCGCAATATACTATGTGGGCTGCGCAATATACAATGTGGGCTGCGCAATATACTATGTGGGCTGGGCAATATACTACATGGGCTGCGCAATATACAACGTGGGCTGCGCAATATACAACGAGGGCTGTGCAATATACTATGTGGTCTGCGCAATATACTACGTGGGCTACGCAATATACTATGTGGTCTGCGCAATATACTACGTGGGCTGCACAATATACAATGAGGGCTGCAAAATGTACTACGTGGGCTGTGCAATGTACTACGTGGGCTGTGCAATGTACTACGTGGGCTGTGCAATGTACTATGTGGGCTGGGCAATATACAACGTGGGCTGCGCAATATACTACGTGGGCTGCGCAACATACAACGTGGGCTGCGCAATGTACACCGTAGGCTGCGCAATGTACTACATGGGCTGGGCAATATACTACGTGGGCTGCGCAATATACTACATGGGCTGTGCAATATACTATGTGGGCTGCGCAATATACAACGTGGGCTGCGCAATATACGTGGGCTGCGCAATATACTACATGGGCTGGGCAATATACTACGTGGGCTGCGCAACATACAATGTGGGCTGCGCAATGTACACCGTAGGCTGCGTAATGTACTACATGGGCTGGGCAATATACTACGTGGGCTGCGCAATATACGTGGGCTGCGCAATATACTACGTGGGCTGGGCAATATACTACGTGGGCTGCGCAATATACTACGTGGGCTGCGCAATATACAACGTGGGCTGCGCAATATACTACGTGGGCTGCGCAATATATAACGTGGGCTGCGCAATATACGTGGGCTGCACAATATACAACGTGGGCTGCGCAATATACTACGTGGGCTGGGCAATATACTACGTGGGCTGCGCAATATACTACGTGGGCTGCGCAATATACAACGTGGGCTGCGCAATATACTACGTGGGCTGCGCAATATGCAACGTGCACTGCGCAATGTACTACGTGGGCTGGGCAATATACTACATGGGCTGTGCAATATACTACGTGGGCTGCGCAATATACAACGTGTACTGCGTGGGCTGCGCAATGTACTGCGTGGGCTGCGCAATGTACTGTGTGGGCTGCGCAATGTACTGCGTGGGGGGCTGCGCAATGTACTGCATGGGCTGTGCTGTACACTACGCATACATATTCTAGAATACCCGATGCGTTAGAATCGGGCCACATTCTAGTATATATATTTATATATATATATATATATATATATATATATATATATACAGTGGGGCAAAAAAGTATTTAGTCAGTCAGCAATAGTGCAAGTTCCACCACTTAAAAAGATGAGAGGCGTCTGTAATTTACATCATAGGTAGACCTCAACTATGGGAGACAAACTGAGAAAAAAAAATCCAGAAAATCACATTGTCTGTTTTTTTAACATTTTATTTGCATATTATGGTGGAAAATAAGTATTTGGTCAGAAACAAACAATCAAGATTTCTGGCTCTCACAGACCTGTAACTTCTTCTTTAAGAGTCTCCTCTTTCCTCCACTCATTACCTGTAGTAATGGCACCTGTTTAAACTTGGTATCAGTATAAAAAGACACCTGTGCACACCCTCAAACAGTCTGACTCCAAACTCCACTATGGTGAAGACCAAAGAGCTGTCAAAGGACACCAGAAACAAAATTGTAGCCCTGCACCAGGCTGGGAAGACTGAATCTGCAATAGCCAACCAGCTTGGAGTGAAGAAATCAACAGTGGGAGCAATAATTAGAAAATGGAAGACATACAAGACCACTGATAATCTCCCTCGATCTGGGGCTCCACGCAAAATCCCACCCCGTGGGGTCAGAATGATCACAAGAACGGTGAGCAAAAATCCCAGAACCACGCGGGGGGACCTAGTGAATGAACTGCAGAGAGCTGGGACCAATGTAACAAGGCCTACCATAAGTAACACACTACGCCACCATGGACTCAGATCCTGCAGTGCCAGACGTGTCCCACTGCTTAAGCCAGTACATGTCCGGGCCCGTCTGAAGTTTGCTAGAGAGCATTTGGATGATCCAGAGGAGTTTTGGGAGAATGTCCTATGGTCTGATGAAACCAAACTGGAACTGTTTGGTAGAAACACAACTTGTCGTGTTTGGAGGAAAAAGAATACTGAGTTGCATCCATCAAACACCATACCTACTGTAAAGCATGGTGGTGGAAACATCATGCTTTGGGGCTGTTTCTCTGCAAAGGGGCCAGGACGACTGATCCGGGTATATGAAAGAATGAATGGGGCCATGTATCGTGAGATTTTGAGTGCAAACCTCCTTCCATCAGCAAGGGCATTGAAGATGAAACGTGGCTGGGTCTTTCAACATGACAATGATCCAAAGCACACCGCCAGGGCAACGAAGGAGTGGCTTCGTAAGAAGCATTTCAAGGTCCTGGAGTGGCCTAGCCAGTCTCCAGATCTCAACCCTATAGAAAACCTTTGGAGGGAGTTGAAAGTCCGTGTTGCCAAGCGAAAAGCCAAAAACATCACTGCTCTAGAGGAGATCTGCATGGAGGAATGGGCCAACATACCAACAACAGTGTGTGGCAACCTTGTGAAGACTTACAGAAAACGTTTGACCTCTGTCATTGCCAACAAAGGATATATTACAAAGTATTGAGATGAAATTTTGTTTCTGACCAAATACTTATTTTCCACCATAATATGCAAATAAAATGTTAAAAAAACAGACAATGTGATTTTCTGGATCTTTTTTTCTCAGTTTGTCTCCCATAGTTGAGGTCTACCTATGATGTAAATTACAGACGCCTCTCATCTTTTTAAGTGGTGGAACTTGCACTATTGCTGACTGACTAAATACTTTTTTGCCCCACTGTATATATAGACTGTATAAGTTTTTAACAATATTTGAGCCGATGGATCCATGATATGTCCATTTTGCAAGCCTGCGAGAAAAAATCGCCGTACAGAAGCCAAACGGATGCCACTTGTTACATTAGTGTAGAGGAATATGTAATAAAAGAAGGGATATGAAATGGTTTACTGTATGTAAACCATGTCTCATATCATGTCGGTTTTGGGAAGGAGTTAGCAAAAGCCGGCAATTGAATTACCGGTTTTTCTGCGATCTAGCGCTGTATGAAATATAAATATATATATATGTGTCTCACTTACATATATATATATATAGACTGTATATATGTTTTTAATAATATTTGAGCCGAAGGATTCATGATATGTCCATTTTGCAAGCCTGCAAGAAAAAAATTGCCGTACGCAAGCCATACGGATGCCATACGATGACACACGGATAAGTTTGTGCGTAAAAATGGCATCCTCGCATTGAATACGGAACAGTGTTTTGGGACAGTTACTGCGTATTACAGCTGTAAAAAACGGACCGTATTTACTGATGCCTAGTGTGACGCCGGCCTAATTGTTCCACTCCTGGTTTTGGCTTAGGTCGGGATCACACATGCGAGAAATACGTCTGAGTCTCGAATGTTAATACCCGGCATTGACGCCGTCACTCAGGAGCGGAGCGTGAGGCTGACCAAATACTGACCAAATACTGCTAGTGTGACGTGACGGCAGCCTTAAATAGAGCTGACACTTCCAGTTCTGTAATGATCACTCAGTTATCATCATCACATGCAGGATTACAATCTAAGGTAACACCCATATAAAAAGAACACAAGATCCCACCATTCACAATTTGCAGTGGTCACCTCCTACTTCGCCCTGCACAAACCCCTCTGCACAGGTCACAGAGTGTGAAAGTTCCCCCATAGAGGTCGATGGGCCTTTTTCTGCCTGAGGTTTGTAAAGGTTCAAGTGGCTGCTGTAAAGCAAAGCTCTGAACTGATGACAGAGCAGAGCAACAACTCAGGGAAGACGACTACCCACATAATCAGGTATGAAAAACAAAAGAAAGGAATCTAAAACAAGAACAAAAATGAGAAAAATACCAAAAAATACCGTAGGTGTCACTCGCTGGGTTTAATGAGTATTTAAAATGATAGGTGACACAGTCTCATTAATAATGCATGGGTGTTTTAATTAGCATCGCTAAATCAGCAGAAGCACATCATTTCTCTAAGGGAAATTGCAAGACATTACTTATTTCAGGTTTCCTGGGGGACTGGATTGGAAAACACCGAAATGAAAGAAAAAAAATAGCAGTTACTTGAAAATTACATAAAGGCCTAGAATCCAAGTGCCAAAGAAAACTACTAATATCCTACCTGCAACGTACATCTGAAGGTTACACCCTGTACCCTAATGTGCTGACAGGAGTTCCCATAAGGCACGTATGGTAAGGGCGTGTGCACACCGTCAGTATGTGCAGCAGAAAAGTCAGTGTACAGCGAGCAGCGACTACAATCACGCCCCCTGTGGCTGCCAGGAGGTATAAGGGTCATTTCCTCCAAGCGGTGTGGCTCTCCGTGCCGGCGCTGGGGAGATTCAGAACGCTATTAGGCAACGTGCACACGTTGCGGAAAGTCTTGCGGATTTTTTTGGACTGACTTTGGTAAATCCGCAGGAAATCTGCACTGCGCTTTTATTTTTGCGGATTTTGTGCTGATTACACCTGCGGTTTAACACCTGCGGATTCCTATTATGGAGCAGGTGTAATCAGCTGCGGAATCCACACAAAGAATTGACATGCTGCAGAATAAACAACTCAGCGTTTCCGCGCGTTTTTTTCCGCAGCATGTGCACTGCGGATTTTGGTTTACATGGTACTGTAAACGCATGAAAAACTGCTGCGAATCTGCAGCGGCCAATCCGCTGCGGATCAGCAGCAAAATCCGCAGCGTGTGCACATACCCTTTGGCCGGCTTCACACTTGCGAGCTTTACGGACGTAAGAGCGCAGAAACTACGTCCGTAAAACTCGCAAAAAATAAGGCACAATTATTCTCTATGCCTCTGCTCCTATCTGCCGTATTTTACTGATCAGTATTATACGGCTTTCTACGGCCGTACAAAATCGCAGCATGCTGCGTTTGTCACCGTACTGCGCAAGAAATACGCCAATGAAAGTCTATGGAAGCGTGAAAAATACGGATTACACACGGACAAGCAGTGTGACTTCCGAGAAATACGCAGCGCTGTTAGAGAGAAAAGCCGGCAATTCAGTGCAGTGTACAGTAAAATCACACTGACAGCTTACAGTAGAATAGGTAGAATAAATGTGTACACATAGAATAGGTATATATATATATATATGTCAGTGAGACACATATATGTATATATATTAATATTTATTCCCGCGCTATACAGCTTGAAAGCCGGTAATTCAATTACCGGCTTTTTCTTTCTCCTTCCTAAAACCCGACATGATTTGAGACATGGTTTACATACAGTAAACCATGTCTTCTCTCCATTTTTTTTGCAGATTCCACACTACTAATGTCAGTAGAGTGTATCTGCAAAATTTGGCCGTTCTAGCTCTTAAAATAAAGGGTTAAATGGCGGAAAAAATTGGCGTGGGCTCCCGCGCAATTTTCTCCGCCAGAGTAGTAAAGCCAGTGACTGAGGGCAGATATTAATAGCCTGGAGAGGGTCCACGGTTATTGCCCCCCCCCGGCTAAAAATATCTGCCCCCAGCCACCCCAGAAAAGGCACATCTGGAAGATGCGCCTATTCTGGCACTTGGCCACTCTCTTCCCATTCCCGTGTAGCGGTGGGATATGGGGTAATGAAGGGTTAATGCCACCTTGCTATTGTAAGGTGACATTAAGCCTAATTAATAATGGAGAGGCGTCAATTATGACACCTATCCATTATTAATCCAATTGTAGTAAAGGGTTAAATAAAACACAAACACATTATTTAAAATTATTTTAATGAAATAAAAACAATGGTTGTTGGAGTATTTTATTCTATGCCAAATCCAGTCACTGAAGACCCTCGTTCTGTAAGAAAAAAACATAATAAACCAACAATATCCTTACCCTCCGCAGATCTGTAACGTCCAACGATGTAAATCCTTCTGAAGGGGTTAAAACATTTTGCAGCAAGGAGCTTTGCTAATGCAATGCTACTCCTCGCTGCAAAACCCCGGGGAATGAGTCTAAATATAGATCAAGATCAAGCCTGGGAGCTTTCTAGGTAAGTTCCCACGATCTATGAACATCCAGCAGAGGGCGCCTCACCGCAAATGAAGCTAAATATAGCTCATTGATCTATATTTAGACTCATTCCCCGGGGTTTTGCAGCGAGGAGTAGCATTGCATTAGCAAAGCTCCTTGCTGCAAAATGTTTTAACCCCTTCAGAAGGATTTACATCGTTGGACGTTACAGATCTGCGGAGGGTAAGGATATTGTTGGTTTATTATGTTTTTTTTCTTACAGAACGAGGGTCTTCAGTGACTGGATTGGGCGTAGAATAAAATACTCCAACAACCATTGTTTTTATTTCATTAAAATAATTTTAAATAATGTGTTTGTGTTTTATTTAACCCTTTACTACAATTGGATTAATAATGGATAGGTGTCATAATTGACGCCTCTCCATTATTAATTAGGGTTAATGTCACCTTACAATAGCAAGGTGGCATTAACCCTTCATTACCCCATATCCCACCGCTACACGGGAATGGGAAGAGAGTGGCCAAGTGCCAGAATAGGCGCATCTTCCAGATGTGCCTTTTCTGGGGTGGCTGGGGGCAGATATTTTTAGCCAGGGGGGGGGGCAATAACCGTGGACCCTCTCCAGGCTATTAATATCTGCCCTCAGTCACTGGCTTTACTACTCTGGCGGAGAAAATTGCGCGGGAGCCCACGCCAATTTTTTCCGCCATTTAACCCTTTATTTTAAGAGCTAGAATGGCCAAATTTTGCAGATACACTCTACTGACATTAGTAGTGTGGAATCTGCAAAAAAAATGGAGAGAAGACATGGTTTACTGTATGTAAACCATGTCTCAAATCATGTCGGGTTTTAGGAAGGAGAAAGAAAAAGCCGGTAATTGAATTACCGGCTTTCAAGCTGTATAGCGCTGGAAAAAATAGTAATA
Source organism: Ranitomeya imitator (assembly GCF_032444005.1). Lineage (NCBI taxonomy): Eukaryota > Metazoa > Chordata > Amphibia > Anura > Dendrobatidae > Ranitomeya > Ranitomeya imitator. The sequence goes on from NC_091284.1 coordinate 717,025,004, forward strand.
TATATACATATATGTGTCTACTGACATATATATATATACAGTGGGGCAAAAAAGTATTTAGTCAGTCAGAAATAGTGCAAGTTCCACCACTTAAAAAGATGAGAGGCGTCTGTAATTTACATCATAGGTAGACCTCAACTATGGGAGACAAACTGAGAAAAAAAAATCCAGAAAATCACATTGTCTGTTTTTTTATCATTTTTTTTGCATATTATGGTGGAAAATAAGTATTTGGTCAGAAACAAACAATCAAGATTTCTGGCTCTCACAGACCTGTAACTTCTTTAAGAGTCTCCTCTTTCCTCCCCTCATTACCTGTAGTAATGGCACCTGTTTAAACTTGTTATCAGTATAAAAAGACACCTGTGCACACCCTCAAACAGTCTGACTCCAAACTCCACTATGGTGAAGACCAAAGAGCTGTCAAAGGACACCAGAAACAAAATTGTAGCCCTGCACCAGGCTGGGAAGACTGAATCTGCAATAGCCAACCAGCTTGGAGTGAAGAAATCAACAGTGGGAGCAATAATTAGAAAATGGAAGACATACAAGACCACTGATAATCTCCCTCGATCTGGGGCTCCACGCAAAATCCCACCCCGTGGGGTCAGAATGATCACAAGAACGGTGAGCAAAAATCCCAGAACCACGCGGGGTGACCTAGTGAATGAACTGCAGAGAGCTGGGACCAATGTAACAAGGCCTACCATAAGTAACACACTACGCCACCATGGACTCAGATCCTGCAGTGCCAGACGTGTCCCACTGCTTAAGCCAGTACATGTCCGGGCCCGTCTGAAGTTTGCTAGAGAGCATTTGGATGATCCAGAGGAGTTTTGGGAGAATGTCCTATGGTCTGATGAAACCAAACTGGAACTGTTTGGTAGAAACACAACTTGTCGTTTTTGGAGGAAAAACAATACTGAGTTGCATCCATCAAACACCATACCTACTGTAAAGCATGGTGGTGGAAACATCATGCTTTGGGGCTGTTTCTCTGCAAAGGGGCCAGGACGACTGATCCGGGTACATGAAAGAATGAATGGGGCCATGTATCGTGAGATTTTGAGTGCAAACCTCCTTCCATCAGCAAGGGCATTGAAGATGAAACGTGGCTGGGTCTTTCAACATGACAATGATCCAAAGCACACCGCCAGGGCAACGAAGGAGTGGCTTCGTAAGAAGCATTTCAAGGTCCTGGAGTGGCCTAGCCAGTCTCCAGATCTCAACCCTATAGAAAACCTTTGGAGGGAGTTGAAAGTCCGTGTTGTCAAGCGAAAAGCCAAAAACATCACTGCTCTAGAGGAGATCTGCATGGAGGAATGGGCCAGCATACCAACAACAGTGTGTGGCAACCTTGTGAAGACTTACAGAAAACGTTTGACCTCTGTCATTGCCAACAAAGGATATATTACAAAGTATTGAGATGAAATTTTGTTTCTGACTAAATACTTATTTTCCACCATAATATGCAAATAAAATGTTAAAAAAACAGACAATGTGATTTTCTGGATTTTTTTTTTCTCAGTTTGTCTCCCATAGTTGAGGTCTACCTATGATGTAAATTACAGACGCCTCTCATCTTTTTAAGTGGTGGAACTTGCACTATTGCTGACTGACTAAATACTTTTTTGCCCCACTGTATATATATATATATATAGACAGTATATATATATTTTTTTTTCTTTTTGGGACACATGGATCATTTCTATAGCGGTATGTTGGTTTTGCAAGCCTGCGAGAAAACCACGCAGTACGGATGCCATACAGATTACATACGGAGGATGCCATGCGCAAAAAACGCTGACACACCCTGCCTACGGAGGAGCTACGGGCCACTATTTTCGGGACATTTCAGCGTATTACGGCCGTAATATACGGACCGTATTTTCATACGCTGAGTGTGAAGCCGGCCTTTACCTGTAGATTAACCCCATATCTACAAGTTAATAGCATTTTTTTTTAAGGGACAGATTAACTTTAAAGATCAAAAGGAATGTGGGTCTGAAATTAGACATGCCCCATCCTTATCTCCGCAGACAATCTTCTGTGGGGGCCCTTGTACATATTACACTGTCGGCTGAAACTGTTCATTTTGGCGGGTTTGACCGTTAATCTAACATATACGGAGGCCTTAGGGGGCAACATACAAGACAAGTAAGCAGTAAACTTTTTTTTTCGTTAATATATTCGAAAAACTATATTTCAGCATTAACAAGATCTGATCATTAATAACTAAATGGCCAAATATTCCATCTTATTGGACTCGCGTATAGTTAGTTATGTCTGTTTTGCTTTCTGGGTTTCCAGGTCTGGACTCCTGGATGTAGAAGAAGAATTTTATTGTGTTCTGTAGGTAATAATGGCAGATAGCAGAACAGGATTCATCAGAACTAAGCGGCCGCTTCATCCTAAGCAGCAGCCAGACTCCTCTCACAACAGTAGTTTTCCTTATCATGAGACCACTAGAATTTGCAGAGTAAGGCCGGGGTCACACTCAGCGTAGGGAAATACGGTCCGTATTTTACATGCGTAATCCGCAGAAATGATCCCAAAACAGTGATCCGTATGTCATCCGTAGGCAGGGTGTGGCTGCGTATTTTGCGCATGTAAACCTCCGTATGTAATCCGTATGGCATCCGTACAGCGAGATTTTCTTGCCGGCTTGCAAAATGGACATAGAATGGATCCATGGGCTCAAATATTCGTGAAAACATATATACAGTCTCTCTCTCTCTCTCTCTCTCTCTATATATATATATATATATTTATATTTTTATTTCATACAGCGCAAGATAGCAGAAAAGCCGGTAATTCAATTAACGGCTTTTGCTATCTCCTTCCTAAACCCGACCGGATACAGTAAACCTTTTCATATCCCTTTTTTTTGCATATTCCTCACTACTAATGTTAGTAGTGTGTGTGTGTGCAAAATTTGGGAGCTCTAGCTGTTAAAATAAAGGGTTAATTCACGACATAAACTGGTGTGGGCTCCCGCGCATTTTTCTCCGCCAGAGTGGGAAAGCCAGTGACTGAGGACAGATATTAATAGCCTAGAGAGGGACCATGGTTATTGCCCCCCCTCCTGGCTAAAAACTTCTGCCCCCAGCCACCCCAGAAAAGGCACATCTGTAAGATGCACCTATTCTGGCACTTAGCCTCTCTCTTCCCACTCCCCTGTAGCAGTGGGATATGGGGTAATAAAGGGTTAATGCCACCTTGCTATTGTAAGGTGATATTAAGCCTGGTTAATAATGGAGAGGTGTCAATAAGACAGCTATCCATTTTTAATCCAATAGTAGTAAATGGTTAATAAAACACACACATTAGGAAAAAAGTATTTTATTGAAATAAAGACACAGGGCGTTGTAATAGTTTATTATACTCTTAAAATTTTACAGCCAGGAGCCTGGCTAATCTGGGGAATGAATTGAAAGCAGGGGAACATAGCATAGTAGACTTGCGGTGCTGTGCCCCCTGTTGGTATAAACTCATATGAACTCTAGCGTGAGAAACTATTCAGAAAAATTCCCACGCTAGAGTTCATATGAGTTTATACCAGCAGGGGGCGCAGCACCCCAAGTCTACGATGCTACGTTCCCCTGCTTTCCATTCATTCCCCAGTTTTTACTGCCAGGGGCAGCTGCATTAGCAGTTTCCTGGCTGTAAAATTTTTTAACCCCTTCAGATGGATTTACAGCGTGGGACGTGACTGAGCACCGGAAAGGTATGGGATATTGTTGCTTTCTTATTTTTATTCTTTTACAGAACAAGGGTCGTCATTTGGATTAAGAGTATAATAAACTATTACAACACCCTGTGTCTTTATTTCAATAAAATACTTTTTTCCTAATGTGTGTGTGTTTTATTAACCATTTACCACTATTGGATTAATAATGTATAGGTGTCTTATTGACACCTCTCCATTATTAACCAGGCTTAATGTCACCTTACAATAGCAAATGCATGTAGAAAAGCCGCGGAGACACCATCACGTGTTTCTCAACGCAAGCAATAAATAGCCAGGTCTTTCACCGGGAAGGAACAACCACGGGAAGGGCAGCATCCCAAAAGGAAAACCACCTATGCCAAAACATGGTATCCATCCACAAACAGCTGTTTCGGGATATTTGCCCCTCATCAGTGTGGAGTAGGAAACTGGCTATTAGTAGCAGTGCCTAGTAAAAGGACTATAAACATAAGGATGAATGACCTCGGGGAGATCAAAGCATCCAACACCGCGGAAACACCATCACGTGTTTCTCAACGCAGTGATCCAGAACACTGCTCCTATCCCTTATGGGAAATATGCAAATGCATGTAGAAAAATGCCACACCAGTTTTTTCCGTGAATTAACCCTTTATTTTAACAGTTAGAGCCCCCAAATTTTGCACATACACACTACTAACATTAGTAGTGAGGAATATGCAAAAAAAAAAAAATATGAAAAGGTTTACTGTATGTAAACCATGTCTCATATCCTGTCAGGTTTGATAAGGAGATAGCAAAAGCTAAATTGAATTACCGGCTTTTATGCTATCTAGCACTGTATTAAATATAAATATATACCGTACTTTCTGGTGTATAAGATGACCCCCAACTTTTCCATATAAAATATGGAATTTGGGATATGCCCGCCATATAAGACGGGGGTCATCTTATACGCCCAGTCATCTTATACGGCGTGTGGTTCCCAGCGTCTGGAGGAGAGGAGACTCTCCTTCAGGCCCTGAGATCCATATTCATGTAAAAAATAAAGAATAAAAATAAAAAACATGGATATACTCACCCTCGGACGGCCCCTGGCTCACAGCGTTGCTAGCGTCTGCCTCCGTCCCTAAGAATGCAGTGAGTGAAGGACCTTCGATGACGTCGTGGTCAGGTGACCGGTCACCTGACCGCTCATGTGACCACGATGTCCCCTGACTTTTGGGACAATTTTTAGGGTTCAAAAAGTCGTCTTATATGCCGGAAAATACGGTATATATATATATGTGTCCCACTGACATATATATATATATATATATATACCTATACTATGTGTAGACATTTATTCTATCTATTCTATTCTATTCTGTCAGTGTGATTTTACTGTACACCGCACTGAATTACCGGCTTTTCTATAGAACACCGCTGCGTATTTCTCGCAAGTCACACTGATGGTCCGTGTGTAGTCCGTATTTTTCTCGCCCCCATAGACTTTCATTGGCGGATTTTTTGCGCAATACGTTGACAAAAGCAGCATGCTGCGATTTTCTCAGCCCGTAAAATACGGCTGAGAAATATACGGCAGATAGGAGCTTCCCCATAGAGAATCATTGGTCCGTGTACAATGTGTAGTTTTTGCGCCTCTCATACATCCGTAAAACTCTCTAGTGTGACGCCGGCCTAACGGAAAGTAAATGGAAGTAGGTTCCAGCCTTATTCCAGACCTGACTTGTCACAGTCTGTCTCTATACTTTGGGGACTGGAATTGCTAAGCCAAAGTGCATTAATAAATGTTTCATCTATTTTCATTTTGGGAGCACAGCACGGTTTCAATCTTAATGACAGTTGTGGTGATGACGCCCAAGACTGCGGCAGAGCTGTTTAATTGAAATATTGCACATTATTTATTTATATTTCCTATTACAAAGCAGAATATTAAAATCAGATGAAGCATCATTGCAAAACACAAGGAACCATGTGGTCGCAAGTCACTAAAAATATCATCTGTTCTATTGCAGTGACATCTAGTGTTGGACATTATTATTGCACATTGAAATGAAAATAACCCAGTATACCGTGTACCCCAGTAATTTTTGTAACAAGTTGATTGCAGTTTTATGTTTTACACTGAATTATATCGTTTTTTTCTGCATTTTAGGCCTCATTCAGATGTCCGTAAAGCACGTAAGTGTTCTATCCATGTTATTCATGGATAGAACACATGATAGCATATGTAACCGATATTAATCTGAGTCATGGTTAAGAATCACCTATACAATTCTATGGATCTGTGAAAATAACAGACAGCGCAAGGATGCCATCAATGTACAATCTGTGTGTTATCTATTATTAACACATCTGAAAAGTTTTGTAACTAAATTATCTGTTTACTCAAACGAGAAAATCACTGATTAAAATGACACCCTGCAAAACACTGATGAAACTTGTATCGTTTCTTTGAGTACCAGAAAAATCTCTGACAACTGAATGAGGCCTTAGAGTAAAATAAATCAGTGATATTGGAGTGGTCAGGTACGTTTCCTAGCTTCATTACCTGTAGCCGGAACCAGTCAAGCCTTAAAGCTCGAAAATCAAATTGCTCCTTGTTTTCAACTGCAGAAAAGAAAAATTACAAAACTTTAAATGGTGTCGTTAAGCTCTTAGGATAACCTGGCTCTAATGACTTTAGTATATATACAGTGCGTGAAATAAGTATTGAACACTTCACCAATTTACTAAGTAAATATAACAACCCATCCAATCCACACAGGCAAAGAAATCAAATCATAGATGTCCATAAATTAAGTTGTGTAATAATGAGAAATGACACAGGGAAAAAGTATTGAACATGTGAAAAGAGGTGTAAAAAGCCACGATAAGTCAAAGCACCAACTGAAATCTATCAGTAATTAGAAAGCAATCCTTCCACTTAGTGAAAAATGATATCAGATAGTTCAACTGATGGCCTATAAAAAGGTACCTTATTACCAAGGTGCCACACAAGAAACATCTCATGATGGGTAAAAACAGAGAGCTGTCCCAGGACCTTTGCAACCTTATTGTTGAAGAACATGCTGATGGCATTGGTTATAGAAGAATTGCTAAACTACTGAAGGTTCCAGTGAGCACTGTTGGGGCCTTAATCCAGAAGTGGAAATAGCATCATTTCACCATAAACCAGCAGTGACCAGGTGCTGCCCTCTAGATTTCAGACATAGGAGCGAAAATAATTATCAGAAGTGTTGTCCAAGAACCAAGGACCACCTGTGGAGAGCTCCAGAAAGACATGGAATCAGCAGGCACATAACTAGACATAAAGCTCTCAACTTTTATGGCCTGTATGCATGCACACCACGGAAGACTGTATTGCTGAACAAAAAGCATGTTTAAGCACATTCAAAATTTGCTCAACAACATTTAGGCAAGCCTGTGAAATACTCTGAGAATATAGTCTGGTCAGATGAGACAAAACTTGAACTCTTTGGATGCCATAATACACACCATGTTTGGAAGCCAAAAGGCACTGCATATCACCCCAAAACACCATACCAACAGTGAAAATTAAAGGTGGGGACATCATGGTTTGGGGCTGTTTTTCAGCATACGTCACTAACAAACTTCATGTGATTGAAGGAAGGATGAATGAACAAATGTACCGAAACATTCTTCATAAAAATCTGCTGCCATCTACCAGGATGATAAATATTAAACAAGGGTGGACATTTCAGCAAGACAATGATCCCAAACACAAAATAAAGGAAACTCTCAATTGGTTTCAGAGAAAGAAAATAAAGCTGCGGTAATGACCCGCCAATCACCTGCCTTGCATCAAAAAGAAAATTTAGAGAAGGAGCTAAAGCCCAGAGTTCATAGAAGGAGCCAACAAGACCATCAGGATTTGTAGAGTGTTTGTGTGGAAGAATTGGACTAAATTACACCTGAGCAATGCATGCGACTAGTTTCTCCATACAGGAGGCATCTTGAAGCGGTCATCACCAACAAAGGCTTTTTCACAAAGCAATAAAGTGAACCTTTCACCAGGTTTGGCAGATAAGAGATACAGCCATCACCTTTCAGGGCTGATATATATCACTAGATGGTGGCCCGATTCTAACGCATCAGGTATTGTAGAATATGCATGTCCACGTAGTATATTGCACAGCCCCTGTAGTATATTGCCCAGCCACATAGCATATTGCCCAACCACGTAGTATATTGCCCAGCCACGTAGTATATTGCCCAGTCACATAGTATATTGCCCAGCCATGTAGTATATTGCCCAGCCACGTAGTATATTGCCCAGTTACGTAGTATATTGTCCAGTGACATAGTACACAGCACATAGCCACGTAGTATATTGCACAGCGACGTAGTATACAGCACAGAGCCACGTAGTATATTGGCCAGTCATGTAGTATATTGCCCAGCCACGTAGTATATTGGCCAGTCACGTAGTATATTGCCCAGCTACATAGTATATTGCCCAGCCACGTATGTCACAGGTTAAAAAATAAAAAATAAACATATACTCACCTTCCGAGGGCAAACATATACTCACCTTCCGAGGGAGCCTGTTGTGAATTCTGCTCTTGGGCTCCCTCCGGTGGTTATGAGTGGTAGTGCTGCTGTCTTTGGATCGCAGCATTTATCAGGTGTGTCCACTTATTGCAATTTGGATTGGGCTATTTAGTCTTGCTTGATCCTTTAGTCAGTGCCAGTTGTCCATTGTTTTTGGAGGATTCACATCCATACCTGGTCTCTCCTGTTTTGCTGTTCATTTCAACAAAAATAAGTTCTGGCTTTGTTTTTGCTGTCCACATGCTGTGGACCTTATAGTTCAGTGCATTTTCATGTTTTGTCTTGTCCAGCTTTATCTGTGAAGGATTTTTTGCAGCCAAGCTGTGTCTCTGGAGATGCAGATATACCCTCCATGTCTTTAGTCAGATGTGGAGATTTGTATTTTCTGTGGTGGATATATTCTAGTGTTTTAATACTGACCGCATAGTACTCTGTCATATTCTTTCTTTTTAGCTAGTATGGCCTCCTTTGCTAAATCCTGATTTCAGTCTGCGTATGTCATTTCCCTCTCCTCTCACAGTCAATATTTGTGGGGGGCTGTCTATCCTTTGGGGATTTTCTCTGAGGCAAGATAGTTTTCCCGTTTCTATATTTAGGGGAAGTTAGTTCTTAGGCTGTGTCGAGGTGTCTAGGGAGTGTTAGGTACATCCCACGGCTACTTCTAGTTGCGGTGCTAAGTTCAGGGTCTGCGGTCAGTACAGGTACCACCTTCTCCAGAGTACGTCTCATGCTGCTCCTAGGCCACCAGATCATAACAGGAGCCCTTGTAATGTCGCGTGTGTGCGGTGCACTCGAAAGCTTCCGGTTCCAGGGTTGGTAGCGCAGGACCCATGATGACGTCGCAGTCACATGACCGTGACGTCATGACAGGCCCTTCTCACGCAGGCGCGCAGGACCTGTGATGAGGTCGCGGTCACATGACCGTGATGTCATGGCAGGTCCTTGTCGCATACCATCCTTGCCACCGGAACCTGTCGCTTGCATGGAGCGGTTACCGGAGTGTCGCGATGAGCGGGAAAGGCGGCGGAAGGTGAGTATATAATGATTTTTTTTTTTAAATATTTTTAACATTAGATCCTTTTACTATTGATGCTGCATAGGCAGCATCAATAGTAAAAACTTGGTCACACAGGGTTAATAGCGGTGGTAACGGAGTGAGTTACCCGCGGCATAACGCGGTCCGTTACCACTGGCATTAACCCTGTGTGAGCGGTGACTGGGGAGGAAGGAGCAGCCATGTTGCCGCCGGACTGCACCCGTCGCTGATTGGTCGTGTCAATGGTCGTGGGCGTTTTGCCACGACCAATCAGCGAGTTGGATCCCATGACAGACAGAGGCCGCGACCAATGAATATCCGTGACAGACAGAAGGACAGACGGAAGTGACCCTTAGACAATTATATAGTAGATTCTTATACTCACCTGCAGGATGGTCCGGTCCGAGGGGTGTCGCTGGTCTTGGTCCGGCACCTCCCATCTTCTTATGATCCCCATCCTCCTGCTTGCTTCGTGTGGATGACGCTTCTCTTCATCATCCACACAGTCTCCTCCGCACAGCGCTCCTGCGCAGGTGTACATCTTTGCCCTATCGAGGGCAGAGCAAAATAATGCAATGTGCATGCATCGGGGCTCTTTGACCTCTCCCGGCACCTGCGCACTGCAGTGATTTGCTCTGCCCTCAACAAGGCAGCGAAGTACGCCTGCGCCGGAGTGCGGTGCCGAGGAGACAAGTCATCCACACGAAGCAAGCAGGAGAGCGGCATCGCAAGAAGAAGGGAGGCGCCGGACCAAGAAAAGCGTCACCCATTGGACCAGACCACCCCGCAGGTGAGTGTAATAAAAGTTATTTTTCTTCACTTGCAGGTCGAGTTGGGGGCAGATATACAGCATTATAGAATGCTGTATGTCAGCCCTGAAATGTGATGGCTGTATCTCTTATCGGCCAAACCTGGTGACAGGTTCCCTTTAAATACATTTCAGGAAGCGCGTTCAATGCTTTTTCGTAGTGTTATTTCTCATTATTACACATAACCTAATTTATGGACAAATATGGTTTGTTTTCTCTGCCCGTGTCAATTGTACAGATAGTCACTGACAACTGATGTGAATTTCATGTCAACAGCACCTTCAGAAATATGCTTAGGCTAGGTCAATATTGCGTTAGGGCAATCCGTTTAATGGATCCGTTTGTAAGCAGTAATAACACAATGTAACGGACACATTAACGCACCCATAGACTTGCATTATTGTAACCGATCCTAACGCATGTCAAAATCGGCATGCGTGTGCAATGGTCCGTTAGTTCGTGATGTACCTTCCAACGTGGACTACCACATTTTTGGGTCCAGTACAGCAAACGCACAGTGAACGGAAGCGTTCGTTCTGCATAGAACGCTATTGCAAACGCAGACGGATGCGTAGCCACATGTGTTAACGCGATGGCAAAAATTGAAGACAATTTGGGCTAATTTTTAGCGCATCTGTTTAACGGATCCATTAAATGGATTGCCCTAACGCAATATGGACCTAGCCTTACTTAGAAAATTGGTGACGTGTTCAATACTTATTTCACCAGTATCAGTCACAGTTACTAGTAAGGACATTGTTCTTACTGAATAGTAAATTCTGCTATTCAACAAGGAACATATCCCACATACCTCTGGGACATTTTTATTTAAATATATGTATTTTTGTCTTTAAAAAAATGTACTTTTGACTTAGTTTTTCATCAGTGGCAAAACTCGAAGCTCGTGGGCCCCAATGCAAGAGCTCCAATGGGCTCCCATTTATTACAAGTCTTTAATAGTATTGGTCTTTTCATATCGCCCCAAGGAACTTTTTGGGCCCTTTAGGCTCCAGGACCCAGGTGCAATTGCAACCTCTGCACTTATTGTAGTTAGGCCCCTGGTTTTCATTTTGAATTTTAAACTCTTTCTCTACTACAGCCTCTGTGTATCACGGTACATAGCAAACTGCAGAATGAGCAATCACTGAATCCATCAGTGAGCTTGTCCCATCAGTTTGTAAGCCCTATCTGTCATCTCCTAAATTGTAGAAATTATCTTAAGGCCAGTCTCACACGTCCAGATAATTCCGGTACATGAAAAATCGGTACCGGAATTATCCGTGTCCGTGTGCCGGTGCGTTTCTGTGGCACATCAGTGTGGCACACGTGCGGCACACGTGTGCCGCCGGCGTGCCCACTGGGCACCCCATGCACCATGCATGAGACAGTGCTAAAGTTTAGTGCTGTCCCCTGCATCTGGTGCTGAAGCCGCGATTCATATCTTCCCTGCAGCAGCGTTTGCTGTAGAGAAGATATGAATAATCGTGTTTAAAATAAATATCCATGTGCCCATCGCCCCCTTCCCACCCCCCGCTGTTATTAAAATACTCACCCGGCTCCCTCGCTGGCTGGCGCTGCTTCCTGTCCTGGCTGCACCATCTACTGTATGAGCGGTCACGTGGGGCCGCTCATTTACAGTAATGAATATGCGGCTCCACCCCTATGGGAGGTGGAGCCACATATTCATGATTGTAATGGGCGGCCCCACGTGGCATAAATATCCACATGGATATTTATTTTAAACATGACTATTCATATCTTCTCTACAGCAAACGCTGCTGCAGGGAAGATATGAATCGCGGCTTCAGCACCAGTGGGGGGGGGCAGCGCTTACAGTAGCGCTGTCTCCTGCACGGCACACGGACTGCACACGGACAACATCCGTGTGCGGTACGTGTTTTACACGGACACATTGACTTTAATGGGTCCGTGTAATCCATGCGCTCCCACAAACACTGACATGTCTCCGTGTTTGGCACACGGAGACACGGTCTGCAAAAAATCAATGACATCTGCAAAGATGCATTGATTTCACTGCGTCTACGTGTGTCAGTGGCTCCGGTACGTGAGGAAACTGTCACCTCACGTACCGGAGCCACTGACATGTGAAACCGGCCTAAAACATAGTTCAGGAGAAAAAAAAAAGGGCAAACTCTCATTTTCAGAAGTAGCTTAGCTGATAGCTCATTCTGCAATCTTATGTACTATGATACATAGAGGCAGTAGAAGCCAAGGAGTAGAACATTTTAATGACAACCTATTGTAAAATCTACTTTCTTTAAAGACTCTCCTGCTTTACAGCCTATTGTAAGTAGGGTACTACGGTAGATATACTTACAGGACATAATATAATGCTCATCTAAACGTGAGACAGCATACAGTTGTTTTATTAAATATAATCATACGCCAGACGTCTTAACTGAATCTAGTGAGGCTTATTTAATGCATGCATTTTTTTTCAGTACAATCCTAACCAGAACCCCTCTGATCAGGTTAACACTATGTGCATGTCGATTTTCTGGGAATTATTAGGGTGAGGTCGAGCACTGATTAATTGTCACAATTTTTGGGTTTGGACTCTGGACTGAAAATGTACAAAAGTTTACAATTTGATAAATCTTAATGGGGGTTTCAAAAATGTGAGGATCGTCATCTGGAGGTGGAAATGTCTCTGATCTCAACCACAGATTTTCCATTTCATGGAAAAAATTCTACTACGTGTGGTTTTAAGCATGTAGTAATGAGACAAGATTTCTCACAGGTAACCCTTGCAGTCATTATGGGGTCTATAAGAGGAGGGGGACAGGCAAAAAGTATTGCCAGTGTTGCGGAACAGAGGACTGTAATGGTGTAATCAAGCAAGGAAAGGGGACAGATTTTTATTTTTTTCCATTTCCATGGGACCCTCTTTATACCTGTTTCTTCTTCATTACCTTAAAAAAAAATAGCATGAAAGGGTAACCAAACTTTGAACAGTTTTGTGTAAGAAGTGTATTACCTTGCTTTACGTTGAGAGCAGACAATGTGCTGACGAATGATGACATGATCACGGATTCCTCTTCTGGACAAACAGTCAAATTCTAGAAGTATATTTTCAGGGATTATTATGATCTATTCAGAATTGCAGAGAGTCAATGGCATTAGTGATGAGTGAACGTGCTGAGATAAGGTGTTATCTGAGCATGCTCGGGTGCTAACTGAGTGCCTTCGGCGTGCTTGAAAAATATGTTTGAGTCCCTGCGACTGCATGTCACACGGCTGTTCAACAGCGCAACACATGTGAAAATTGCATGTTTGTTAGGTAATCCCTGCATGTGTTGCAGCCGCGAGGAATGTAGGCACGGGGAATGGAACATATTATTCTAGCACGCCGAAGACACTCGGCTAGCACCCGAGCATGCTCGGATAACAACTCATCCCAGCACGTTCACTCATCACTAAGGCCAGGTTCACATTGCGTCAAGGGCAATGCACTGACGGCATCCGTTACACAGCGGCACTAACGTTAGCGCACCCATTATGTAGCGCATCGCTAACGCATGTCATAATTGGCATGCGTTAGCGATGTGCCGTCATTCTGTGACGGACCCTCGGACACGGTCTGCAGCGTTTCCGGGTCCGTCACCGAAAGCGTAGGTGGAGCATCTGCGCTATCGTGATCACATAACGCGATCTTTAAAAGGCACTAGCGTTGGTGCAGTCCATTTAACGCATGCGTTGAACGGACTGCACCAACGCAATGTGAACCCAGCCAGATTGGCATCTTAGAATTAGGTCTGGTAAATACATTGCATGAGAGGGTATACAAAAAATAGTACATTCATGCACGTCAACCATTTTATATACGAATATATACTGTGTCACTGACCTGTATAATGTCACTGAGAATCAAAGCATCAAATTTTGCCAGATACTGTAGATAATAACGCTGAATGATTGGAAGGTTATTCCTCACAAGCGCCCGGACCTCTTCAATTAAAAACATCAACTCAGCTATATGTCTGGAGGGAAAACATGCAAAAAAGATTATAATTAAGGCGACAAATGTTTGTGCATTACTATTCCCATTGGGGCTCCGTCACACACCCACGTTTCCAGTACGTGTGGTATTTATCCAATTTTTTCATGAATCCCACACATATCCATTATAACCTCTAGTGTTATGCAGATATTCGTGTTTTTACACTGACCGTGTGTTAGTGCAAAACATATGGAGACATGTCCATTTTTTGTCAGCAGCACAGATGACAACGACCAATATAAGTCTATGGGTCCGTGAAAACATGTACAGCATATACAGTGGGGGAAAAAAGTATTTAGTCAGCCACTAAGGCTTCTTTCACACTTCAGTTGTTTGGCGTCAGTCACTACCGACATGGTGACGGATTGACGGATCCGTCACAATTGTTGAGAAAACGGTTCTAACGGATCCGTTTTTTTGACTGATCCGTTACTTGGGGGTTGTCTGGGAAAAGTATCTACTTTTTGGAGCATGCGCAATTGAAAAAACGGATTGGGGCGATGGATCCGCCGAAATGACGGTTGGACGGATCCGTCGCCCATAGGCGGCCATTCTATGGAATGGCGGACACGACGGATCCGTCGCGATCCGCCATTTCGGCGTTGACAAAAAACGTTTCAATGTCCGTCTATGTCCAGAAAACGTCCACCAAATTTCGACGGATCCGTCGCATGGCGGATGGAACGGACGACCATCCGTCACAATTCGTCGCTAATGCAAGTCTATGGGAAAATAACGGATCCGTCAAAAAAAATTGACGGATCCGTTATTTGAGGAAAATGGCGGTTTTGGACTGACGCCAAACAACTGAAGTGTGAAAGAGGCCTAATTCTGCAAGTTCTCCACTTAAAAAGATGAGAGAGGCCTGTAATTGACATCACAGGTAGACCTCAACTATGGGAGACAAAATGAGAAAACAACTACAGAAAATCACCGTGTCTGATTTGGTAAGATTTATTTTGCAAATTATGGTGGAAAATAAGTATTTGGTCATTAACAAAAGTTCATCTCAATATTTTGTTGTATATCCTTTGTTGGCAATGATAGAGGTCAAACGTTTTCTGTAAGTCTTCACAAGGTTGCCACACACTGCAGGTGGTATGTTGGCCCATTCCTCCATGCAGATCTCCTCTAGAGCAGTGATGTTTTGTGCCTGTCACTGGGCAACACGGATGGAAAACACTGATGACACAGATGACACACTGATGTAAAACACTGATGATACACTGACAGAAAACACTGATGACACACTGATGGAAAACACTGATGACACAGATGATACACTGATGATACTGATGGAAAACACTGATGACACACTGATGGAAAACACTGATGTCACAGATGATACACTGATCATGGGCGGACATACCGCCTGTTCCACAGATGCAACCGCACTGGGGCACAGAGTGGGAGGGGGCCCCTGACGAACATGCAAAGCAATGAATGTGAATGACAGCCGGCAGCAGTATTACTGCTAATAGGAGAAGCAGGGGGGGACCGCTCTGCTGCACGCATGTGATGTGACAGTCAAAAGGGCCCCCATCCTCACCTGCTAGCATACATTATGCTGCTGTCCAGCCGGCTGTCAATGGTGCGGTCTGCGGTGAGGTGACGGGTAGCAGACGCTGGACCAGGAAGAGAGGAGGAGGGAGGGGAAGGGCCTCTCAGTCACAGTGACTCACTGCTGCTGTGTGCATGCGCGTGCGCACTCTTCCCAGTGCCTCATTGATCCGCAGGACTATGTCCTTACCCCTTAGGGGGGTGAGGGGAGGAATGAATCATTGGTCTAGGTAGGGGAAGGGCCGGCCCCCCCCGGAATAAATGTATTAAAATGATTGATCCACTATATAGGGGGTGAATGGGGATAGAGATCTACAGAGCGCCCCCTGGTGCATGTCTAAGGTTATATGGAGTGCACAGTGACATTTGTGCATGGTTACCTCTCAGCCAATCACACACTGCCTTAGGCCGGTTTCACACGTCAGTGGCTCCTGTACGTGAGGTGACAGTTTCCTCACGTACCGGAGACACTGACTCACGTAGACACATTGAAATCAATGTGTCTCTGCACATGTCAGCGTGTTTTCACGGACCGTGTGTCCGTGTGCAAAACACGGAGACATGTCAGTGTTCGTGGGAGCGCACGGATTACACGGACCCATTAAAGTCAATGGGTCCATGTAAAACACGTACCGCACACGGACGCTGTCCGCTTGCAGTCCGTGTGCCGTGCAGGAGACAGCGCTACAGTAAGCGCTGTGCCCCCCACGTGGTGCTGAAGCCACCATTCCTATCTTCTCTCCAGCAGCGTTCGCTGGAAAGAAGATATGAAAAATCCTTTTTTTTTTTTTTTTCGTGTTTTAAATAAAAATCCCTGTCCCCACCCCCCTCCCACCCCCTGTGCGCCCGCCCGCTGGTAATAAAATACTCACCCGGCTCCCTCGCAGCGTCCTGTCCTCGCCGCAGCTTCTCCTGTATGAGCGGTCACCTGGTGCCGCCCATTACTGTCATGAATATGCGGCTCCACCTCCCATAGGGGTTTATTTGGCCCAGAGGCTCCGGGGGCCCCTGGCCAGATTGCGGCAGGCAGAGAGCAATCCCTGCAGCCTGCAAGAGAAAATGGCAGCAGAGCTATATATATATAGCCACACATGTGTGTGTGTATATATGTGTATGTGTATATATATATATATATATATATATATATATATATATATATATATATATATAGCTTTGTCACCTTAGAAGGAAGGGGCCCAGGCACATTTCCAGCACAGGGGCCCCAAGCTGTCTGTGTCCGCCCCTGACACTGATGGAAAACACTGATGATGACACCACTGCCGATACACTGATGGAAAACACTGATGACATAGATGAACTGATGGAAAACACTGATGACGCAGATGATACACTGATGATACACTGATGGAAAACACTGATGACATAGATACACTGATGGAAAACACTGATGACATAGATGCACTGATGGAAAACACTGATGACATAGATGCACTGATGGAAAACACTGATGACACAGATGATACACTGATGATACACTGATGGAAAGCACTGATGACACACTGATGGAAAACACTGATGACACAGATACACTGATTGAAAACACTGATGACACACTGATGGAAAACACTGATGACAGATACACAGATGGAAAACACTGATGACACACTGATGGAACACACTGATGACACACTGATGGAACACACTGATGACATAGAAACACTGATGGAAAACACTGATGACATAGAAACACTGATGAAACAGTGATGGAAAACAATGATGACACAGATACACTGATGGAAAACACTGATGAAACAATGATGGAAAACACTGATGATGCAGTGATGGAAAACACTGATGACAGATACACCGATGGTAAACACTGATGACTCACTGATGGAACACACTGATGACACAGATACACTGATGGAAAATACTAATGAAACAATGATGGAAAACAATGATGACACACTGATGCAAAACACTGATGACACCGATGCCGGTTTTTCATGTGTTTTATATGGACGTGTGAAGGAGGCCTAAGTTTAAAGGTACCTTCACACTGAACAATTTAACAACGATATCGCTAGCGATCCGTGACGTTGCAGCGTCCTGGATAGCGATATTGTTGTGTTTGACACGCAGCAGCGATCTTGATCCTGCTGTGACATCGTTGGTCTGAGCAGAAAGGCCAGAACTTTATTTTGTCGCTGGATCTCCCGAAGACATCGCTGAATCAGCGTGTGTGACACCGATTCAGCGATGTCTTCACTAGTAACCAGGGTAAACATCGGGTTACTAAGCGCAGGGCCGTGTTTAGTAACCCGATATTTACCCTGGTTACCAGTGTAAATGTAAAAAAAAACAAACACTACATACTTACATGACCGCGTATCGCCAAAACAGGGTCTTTCCCGTACTCAATCTTCCTGACCCCCACCCCATCCCCAGGGGGCCATTCTCCCCTTCTCCTGTAAATTTAAATTAAACACCAACACGTAAATTTCTTTGGATAATTTTGGCCACAGCGGCCATTTTATTAAACAAACAATAACATAAATAACAACATATATACCATATGTAAAAACCTGGAGGGGAGGGTTCTTGGGGGTAAGAAATCTGGCTCAAAAATAGGCATAAAGCCACCACCAACTTTAAAACCAAACACTTCTTTACCCTCAGCCGTGACCACCAGCTCAAGGGCACCATGTAACCCATTTCGGGCAAACCAAAACCCCAAAGCTCCCGAGGTAAATTCCCCGTCCAGAGCCCGTAAACAAAAGCCAGATCAACCCCGTAAAAACGTCATCACCACCTCCAAGAACCCCACCCCCCGCCAAAACTGCCACTGTGACAATGATAACGAAAACTCCCCTCTGGCAATAACTGATTAAAAAAAAAAACCGAGATGAGAAAAAACCCAACTCCCCGGCTACCCCTCCATCAAACTGTTCACTTAAACTAATCCACAATAAAGGGAGGGAGGGTGGGCTTCTCTCCTGATGATTCACCTCACAAGTGATCCTTCCCGCACTTCTCCAGCCCCTGCCTCCTTTCCCCACTAGGTCCACCCCTTATTCAAAAATTTCCACCAATCACCTATAAGATCCCTTTTTTTATTCAAAACTCTAAAACTCCCTTCTTGGCAACGCAGTCATGTGGGGGCTTTCATCCAGCTGCGCCCATTACAGCCCCCCTTCTTGACCGCGTATCGCCAAAACAGGGTCTTTCCCGTACTCAATCTTCCTGACCCCCACCCCATCCCCAGGGGGCCATTCTCCCCTTCTCCTGTAAATTTAAATTAAACACCAACACGTAAATTTCTTTGGATAATTTTGGCCACAGCGGCCATTTTATTAAACAAACAATAACATAAATAACAACATATATACCATATGTAAAAACCTGGAGGGGAGGGTTCTTGGGGGTAAGAAATCTGGCTCAAAAATAGGCATAAAGCCACCACCAACTTTAAAACCAAACACTTCTTTACCCTCAGCCGTGACCACCAGCTCAAGGGCACCATGTAACCCATTTCGGGCAAACCAAAACCCCAAAGCTCCCGAGGTAAATTCCCCGTCCAGAGCCCGTAAACAAAAGCCAGATCAACCCCGTAAAAACGTCATCACCACCTCCAAGAACCCCACCCCCCGCCACACACGAACAGCCCTGACCACCTCAGGCTCGTGAGTGCCCCACCGCCACCAAAGCTCTCTCGACTCCTTCCTGTAGCCCGAGTGCCCATAAATCCATACCAACATCATTAAGATGCACTCCATCATCCCTCCAATAATTGCCAATCCCATCCTCCAGCTCCAAATGTCTAACGGCAATACCCCCGTTCCGAGACACAAATCCTGCCACCGCCCTATTCAGCTTCACCCGGGCTCTATTGATCCCTCTATGGGACCGTACATCACGCCACTTCCGCCTTGGTACAATGTCCGACCACACCGTCACAACACCCGGGAAAGATACCCACAACCGTAAAAAATCAAAACGAATGTCTCTGATCAACTCCCTCACTGGCCTAACTCCCAAATCATTTCCTCCAAGGTGAACCACCAAAATGTCCGGGGGTCGATCCAATCTAGCGGCGTTGGCAACTGCCGGCAACAAACTCCGCCATAACATACCCCGGAATCCCAACCATCTAATAACCACCGAATCCCTTACAAAGCCTAATTGCCTACCATTTCGCCTGACATCCGCACGAAGCGCACCCCAATGAACAAATGAATGTCCGATAATCCATGCCAGGAGGGAGGTTCGACCTGAAAAAACACAACAATGATTAACACCATAACAAGGCTCTCTCCCCCACAGACCTAATTCCTAATATAAGACAGATATCGATCCGAACTCCATCTGCCTATTCTTTTGATAACATCAACGCCTAGGCCCAGACCATCCGCCTCGGACGCAGCACCAATTCGAAATGAATGCGACCCGAAATTCTTCGGGTCAACACCCAACGATCCCAAACCCCTCTTCAACAGCGCCGTAAATTGGTAGCGCGACAAAAATTCCCCGTTCTGATGTCGTAACAAAGGGCCTGCCCTCAGTGCCGACAGACGCCAATAAGATTCCAAACAGTGCTGCGGGCACATCCCGCTACCGTCAACTCTCCCCAGCACCACTCGCCTACCCCTACCAAGCTGATCAGTCTTAGAACGCCTGATCCAAAATACAATACCTCCTGCCCAAAAGTCAACATCTTCCGCTAACAGACCACCCACCTTATTTTTATTTGGGGACACCAGCTCCCCCAGGCGCAAAGCGCCAAAGAACGCTAAAGAGAAGGCTAACCTAAACAATACAACCTCAAACTGCGAACTACAAATACCGCCCAAAGCCTCCCCAAGCCGTTCCAGCATACCAAAAGAAATCGGCCTACGCTTATCAAAAGACACATTGCCCTTCCGAAAACCCTTCAAAGCCTGCCTTATCAAAAAATCTTTTGTCAGATCAGCTGAACCTTGCCACCGAAAACCAAAGGCCAGACCCGCAACAACTTTGTTTAACCTCGAAACGGACCATCCCCATTCGGCCGCCTTACCCATCAAAGCCAGCAGAGCCATAATCTTATCGCCGTCGGATTCCACTGGGCCGCATTGGACCAACCAACCTTCCCACATCTCCCACGCCGCTGCATAATCCGACCATGTCCTGCTCGACAGTGAGGCCTGTATCAAGCGACCTCCCCTTCCGCAACAATCTGCCACAGATGCGAAGGACATCCCGCTCCTGTAGGTTCCGAATCTGGCGCCAGTTCCCGGAATCGGTCCCACTGAAAACGAGATAAAGCATCAGCTATATTGTTTTGGACACCTGGTACATGCACCGCCGAAATCCACGAATTCAATTCCAAACACCTCAACACCAATTCCCTAACCAACCTAATCACGGGGGGAGAAGAGGAAGATAAACTGTTGATAACTGACACGACACTCAAGTTATCACAATGGAATCGTACCCGACGATCCTTAAAATTCTCGCCCCAAATAAACGCTGCCACTACAATTGGGAACAACTCCAACAATGCCAAATTTTTGGTTAGCCCGTTTTGCCGCCATTCTTCCGGCCACACTCCGACACTCCATTTGCCTGCACAGTAGGCGCCATAACCGGCTCCCCCTGCTGCGTCCGTATAAATTTCACAATCAAAGGCGTTCAAATCCTCCTGCTGAATCAATGATCTGCCATTATAATTTTCCAAGAAACGCTGCCAAACCAACAGATCGTCCTTGTGCTCCCGGCTCAAACGTATGAAATGATGAGCTGCACGGACTCCCGCCGTAGCTCTGGACAACCTTCGGCAAAAAATCCGGCCCATAGGCATGATCCGGCACGCAAAATTTAAGCGCCCTAGCAACGACTGTAACTCCTTCAACGTCACTTTCCTCAATTTTCCGATTCTGGACACCTCCTGCTTCAGCAACAACAATTTGTCGTCGGGCAACCTGCATTCCATCTTTCTAGAATCGATAAGAATCCCGAGAAAACTTAAGACCGTACAGGGACCCTCTGTTTTCTCCTGCGCCAAAGGGACCCCGAAATGCCCGGACACCCATTCCATGGTGGCCAATAAATTACCGCAAACCGCAGAGTCCGGGGGGCCCACAAACATGAAGTCATCCAAATAATGAATGACCGAAGCAACATCAGAAACGTCTCTAACAACCCATTCCAAAAAAGTACTGAAAGTTTCAAACAACGAGCAAGAAATGGAACAGCCCATCGGCAAACACCTGTCTAAATAAAATTCTCCATTCCAAAAACAACCTAGTAACGGAATGCTCTCCGGATGTACCGGCAGAAGCCGAAAGGCAGACTCGATGTCTGTCTTCGCCATCAAGGCCCCCGCTCCGTACATACGAACCCATTGCACTGCCGCATCGAACGACGTGTATACAACCGAGCATAATTCCTCCGCAATGCCATCGTTAACAGAACAACCTTTTGGGTACGATAGGTGCTGGATTAAACGAAACTTATTTGGCTCCTTCTTGGGCACCACCCCCAATGGAGAAACGATCACCCCTTCCATAGGCAGCGAACTAAACGGGCCCGCCATTCTTCCTAACTCCACCTCTTTTGCTAACTTACTTGAAACAACATCCGCATGTAAACTTGCTGACCTCAGATTTTTTGTAGAAAAGGGGACCGTATGATTCGGGTGAGGAATCCTAAAACCTTCAGCAAAACCGTCCCTAATCACCACCGCCTTCAACCGGTCCGGATATCTACTTAGATAAGGGGCCATCTTTTGAAGCCTCACCGGCGTCACCCCCATGACCGCTACCCCCTGCTGGCTTGCCCCTTGCTTTTCTGAAACATTTTGAAGCCCCGTGTGAAGCTCCGCTACAATGGGAACACACGTGCTTAAACCTGCAGGTATTGCCATACTTGCACTGGCCGTCATTGAACTGCCAGCACGTTCCCGTTTTTTCCTTCGCCCCTTGATACCCCTGTCCTCCTCCTCCCCCTTGTCCTGATTGCTGACTACTACTCCCCGCGCCCCCTTGAAAGGACTGCCCGTACCTCACAGGGGCCATCACCTTCAGCCACAATCCAATGTCCTTATGCTCCCATTTTATCTCAGGCCTAACCGCCTTCCGCTGCCTGAATTGTTCATCGTAACGCTGCCAAGCCTGGCCCCCATACGTACGATGTGCCTCACCAATAGAATCAAAGTAACAGAAAAGACCCGAGCAATTTTCCGGGAATTTTTCTCCTATCACACTGGCCAAGATAGCAAAAGCCTGTTGCCAATTAACAAACGTTTGCGGAATCAGGCGCCAACGCCTTTTTTCCTCCTCTTCCTTTTTGCTATCATCTTTTTTCCCTTTGTCCAGATTAAATTTTTCCAAAGGGAGGAGGGAGAAAATCTCAACAAATTCATCCTTCCAGATCTTCTCCTTCACCTCCTTCTTTAAATGGGCACCGAGGGGACCCTCAAAGCACACAAAGACCTCCCCTTTTGCCCGATCATCCAACTTTATCTCATCCTTCTTACCCGTCTCCGTTTGAACCGACACTGACACCCCAGCTGCCTGGGCCGACGCGGCCGCCCCAGACCTCACTAATTCACCGGAGCCCCCTCCCCCGGCTGTACTAACAGGATCCACCAACCAAGCCCCAGCAGGTGACCCTCCCATATTACTTGCTGGCCCCGCGTCCAATCGCCTCAAAATATGCGACATACCTGCCAAAAGCTCTCTAACGCCAGGAAGCCCAGAACCAGCGTCCCCTACCCCCTCCACTAACCCCACCGTACCCGGCACCGAAATAGGAATAGACATGTACTCACGAGGCTGCGCAGGTGCTGTGTCCCCACCAGCCGTGTCTCCGGAATCCCGCTGTTCGCCATCTTCTGGATGTTCGCTCTCAGATCCGGGGTCGTCGCTGCCGCTGAATTGCCCCAGGCCCGCGCCCCTGGCCTCCACGTCACCAGGGGGGACCGAGACTGGCGATACACTCCTGTCGCTGGACCTCCTGGCGGATCTTGACCTGACGGCTGTTTGCAATCCACCTCGGCCTCCTGGCCTACTTGCCCGACCGACACCTGCCCCACGACCAACGCGTCCCGGGCCCAGCTGAACCACCGATGCCAGCCTGCCCGTCGCCCTACTCTGTCGTCTCGTGCCGCTGCCAGGCCCACCTAGGGGAGGTGAGCCCGCCGCTGTCACCGCTGCTCCATAGCTCCCCCTCACTGCTGCCGTCGCTGGACTCCTGACTCCTCCTGTTGTCGCCGCCGCTGACTGTGCTGTAAGTCTGCTGTTCCTGGCGCCGCTGGGGGGCGCCGCACTTCCCCTCGATCCCGGACTAGGCCGCACTACCTGTGCGGCCCTCACCGCTGACGTCGCTGTGCTCCCTTCTCCTCCTGACTCTGCCGCCGCTGCCCGCGCTGTGCTCCGGCTGCTTCTGGCACCGCTAGAGGGCGCCGCACCGCCGCTCGCTCCCGGACTAGGCCGCACTTCCGTTGCGGCCCTGGCTTCCGCTGCGGCCCTGGCATCGGGCCGTGCCTGGCTGGTCGCCGCTCCACGTCGCCGCCTCGCGCCGGCAGAGCCGCCGGGTGGATTCCTGCCGGAGGGGGGGACGGGCAGGATGGTCGCGCCGCGTCCCGCAGCCCCCGCAGGGTCCCCGGAGGGGCTCCGCGGCCTGCGCCTGCCGCGCGGTGACATGTCGGGGGACAATCTTTCTGGGGGCCGGGTTCTCCTGGTCCTGCTGCCCCGGCTCCCGCAGTCGCCCAGCAGCCTGGTGAGCTGCTCTTCCAGCCATCCATCGCTCCTGGACCTGGATTCCCTGCGCAGCTGCTCCACGAGGCTGTCTATGGAGGCCATGGTGAGTAGCTGCACACTTCTTCTCTCCTGATGATTCACCTCACAAGTGATCCTTCCCGCACTTCTCCAGCCCCTGCCTCCTTTCCCCACTAGGTCCACCCCTTATTCAAAAATTTCCACCAATCACCTATAAGATCCCTTTTTTTATTCAAAACTCTAAAACTCCCTTCTTGGCAACGCAGTCATGTGGGGGCTTTCATCCAGCTGCGCCCATTACAGCCCCCCTTCTTTCCGGTGTCTGTCGCGTCCCTCGGCGTTCTGCTTCCCTGCACTGTGTCAGCGCCGGCCGGCCGTAAAGCACAGCGGTGACGTCACTGCTCTGCTTTACGGCTAGCCGGCGTTCACAGTGCAGGGAAGCAGAGCGCCGGGGGACAGACACCGGAATGTAATTATGTAGTGTTTGTTGTTTTTTTTTACATTTACACTGGTAACCAGGGTAAACATCGGGTTACTAAGCGTGGCCCTGCGCTTAGTAACCCGATGTTTACCCTGGTTACCAGGGGACTTCGCATAGTTGGTCGCTTGAGAGCTGTCTGTGTAACAGCTCTCCAGCGACCACACAGTGACGCTGCAGCGATCGGCATCGTTGTCTTGATCGCTGCAGCGTCGCTAAATGTGACAGTACCTTAAGGATTTAAAAACATGTAGGCAAAAAAGATTAATCTGATCGTTTTGAACTTAAGGTCTGGCAAACAATGATACAGAAACAAAATCAAGGTTTCAAACAACATGAATAATATTCACTTGATAGTCTATTGTTACTGGCCCCTATTTTTTTTCATGATGGGAATGTTCGCTCTTCCTTAGACTTTGGATCAATCTTTATTATTTCTTTGACACAGTGATATTTGCCAAACTCTACAAAATTCCCGAACTAACCCTCCTTCTTAAACACTTCATTTCGGATATGGTGTATTTGGCAATTGCTCATGACCCCGCTTCTTATCAGAACCTCTTTGACAGAAAATGAATCACCTGATAAATACCATAAAATGAGAGGTTTGGGCTTATCTTACACATCTACGTAGTCTTCTGGTGTCTTGGTTTTGGTGACGTTCTCAGCATGACGTACTAGCCAGTTAATCTCATCACGACACAAGGATAAAGCCATAAATGCGAACAAAGCCTGAAAGACATAATCTAATTTTATCAGAAGTTATAAATGATATTTTTTATAGTGTTTATAGTTTACAAGCTGAAGAGCCCGGCATTGCACGGGCATAGTAACTAACTGTACTGTAATTATAATGATAGTTGATGTCTGAGTGGTAGCAAAAGGCAAAGTATTTCAAATTTCCAACTTTTTCCTGTGTCCTGGTGGAAGCAGTTGCGATTCTCATGTCTGTAAGTCTTGCTTCTCTCTGCTGAGACGTTTCAGGGCTCTTTGAGGAAGCAGCTTTTGTTCTCATGTCTGCTAATGGGCGTTGTGGAGTGGGCGTGGCTTGATACATACATACACACACACATACCTACACTCAGCTTTATATATATAGATTATAATATGACAGCACGGTGGCTCAGTGGTTAGCACAGCAGCCTTACAGCGCTGGGGTCCTGGGTTCAAATACCACCAAGGACAACAACTGCAAAGAGTTTGTATGTTCTCCCAATGTTTGCATGTGCTTCCTTCGGGTTTTCCATTTTCCTCCCACACTCCAAAGACATACTGATAGGCAATTTAAATTGTGAGCCCCATTGGGGACAGTGATGACAGTACTGTGGAATAAGGTAGCGCTATATAAGCAAAGCATACTAAATAAATAATAAATAGTGTAAATTCCTGACAAGATGTGCTGGATTTATTACCTTGGGACCCAGAAGACCTGGCTCATCAGCTAAAATCATCTGCAGTTCCTTCACTGTCACTCTGAGGAACATACGTCTTGCACGGTGAAATTGGCCACTTTGTAGACAAGAAATTAATTGCTAGTTACATAAACCCTTATATACTACACATATTAACGATAAGGTAGTAACGATAGTGTTGTGCCCATTTCTATGCACAAGAGGTAGTCTTGTGGATTTAGGAGATAAAGTCTCCAACTACACTAGTGTTTTCAGTGTTTAGCTGGTTAGTGACTTTAAGGCCGGTGTCACACTAGGCGTAAGTAAATACGGTCCGTTTTTTACAGCCGTAATACGCAGTAATTGTCCCAAAACACTGTTCCGTATTCAATACAAGGATGCGATTTTTATACACAAATTTATCCGTGTGTCATCCGTATGGCATCCGTATGGCTTCTGTACGGCGATTTTTTCTCGCAGGCTTGCAAAATGGACATATCATGGATCCATCGGCTCAAATATTCTTAAAAACATATATACAGTATATATATATATATAGTTCAGTGAGACACAAATATATATATTAATATTTACTTCAGCGCTAGATAGCAGAAAAGCCTGGGAACTTTTCAGAATATTTTCCCACGCTCGAGTTCATATGAGTTCATCCAGCAGAGGGCGCATCACCGCGACTCGAGGTAACTACAGTACATTCCCCTGCATTCCATTCATTCACCAAGTTTTACAGACAGGAGCACAGCTGCATTAGCAGAGCTCCTGGGTGTAAAATGATTTAACCCCTTCAGATGGATTTACAGCGTGGGACAAGACTGTAACGACGGAAGGTATGGAATATTGTTGTTTGTTTTTTTAACTTTGTTTCAGGTGACAAGGGTCTTCAGGTGGATTAAGAGTATAATAAAATATTAAAACACCACGTGTCTTTATTTCATTAAAATACTTTTTAGTAATGTGTGTGTGTGTGTGTTTTATTAACCATTTCGTACTATTGGATTAATAATGGATAGGTGTCATAATTGACGCCTCTGCATTATTAACTTGGCTTGATGTCACCTTACAATAGCAAGGTGACATTAACCCTTCATTATCCCATATTGCACCCCTACAGGGGAGTGGGAAGAGAGAGGCTAAGTGCCAGAATAGGCGCATCTTACAGATGTGCCTTTTCTGGGGTGGCTGGGGGCAGATGTTTTTAGCCAGGGGGGTCCTATAAACATGGTCCCCCTCTAGGCTATTAATATCTGCCCTCAGTCACTGGCTTTCCCACTCTGGTGGAGAAAATGGCGCGGGAGCCCACGCCAATTTTTCCGGGATATAACCCTTTAATTTAATAGCTAGAGACCACAAATTTGACACAAAGACACTACTTTTTTTTTTTACATATTCCTCTTTAGTAATGTAAGAAGGGATATGAGATGGTTTACTGTATGTAAACCATGTCTCATATTCTGTCGGGTTTGTGAAGGAGATAGGAAAAGCCGGCAATTGAATTACCGGCTTTTCTGTCATCTAGCGCTGCATTAAATCTGCATTAAATATAAATATATATATATGTGTGTCTCACTGACATATATATATATATATATACTCAAAAAAAAGGAAAAGCAGCACAAAATAATTTTGTGCTGCTTTTCCTTTTTTTTGAGTTTACTACTTTTTGACCATTGGATTGCTGGTCGGGAGAGCTCTGCATGCCTTGTAAGGTAGTAATTTGATGCTGTTCCAATTTTTTCACTTTATATATATATAGATATATATAGATATATATATATCTATATATATCTATATATATATACCTATACTATGTGTACACATTTATTCTACCTATTCTATTCTGTCAGTGTGATTTTACTGTACACCGCGCTGAATTGCCCGCTTTTCTATAGAACACCGCTGCGTATTTCTCGCAAGCCACACACATGGTCCGTGTGTAATCGGTAATTTTCTCGCCCCCATGGACTTTCATTGGCATATTTTTTGCGCTATACGCTGACAAACGCAGCATGCTGCGATTTTCTATGCCCGTAACATACCGTATATTACGGATGCGTAATATACGGCAGATAGGAGCTGCCCTATAGAGAATCATTGGGCCGTGTGCAATGCGTATTTTCTGGACGTATTTTCTGCGCTCATACGTCCGTAAAACTCACTAGTGTGACGCCGACCTAATACTTTTACTTGTCACTAAGTCGTCAGTGATGTCTACTGAAGGGTGAAGTCGTCATTATGTCTACGTTACAGAGATTTAAACAAAATAATCCTTTTTACTCAATGCATTTATGACTGTATAAATCTACTGAAATGTATTCCAATAATATTGCACTAGTTGGACTGACCTGTGTGTCATGAAGTTTTCTTTGCATTCCTTCACATCAGCTACTCGTTTTCCATACCTTATCACAAAAGATGACATAAAAGATAGTGAAGTACGTAAGCATTGTACATTGGATATATACACAGCTTTATTGTGTCCAGGGTGATGACCTTGGGCATTATGAATAGCAGGGTATACGGTTTGCAGTGCCTGGTGGGTGAGTATCCCTATCTTTGTTCACACTTCATACCTGATGTACTTTGCTATTCATTATATTGGGGGTTCTATACCCTTTTAAATAATAATTCCTATATATGTTCTGTACTCAGTAATATGATATATATATATATACTTGTATAATTGTGGGATGTATTTTATACTCCTTGATGCATTTTAATTCACCCTTATAGTACCCTGATGATTCAGAGATGCGGTATTAACAGGTGACACAGGAATGTGATATTTTAAGTATAAAGAAAAATCTCCAAAATAACTAATCCAATAGTTACCCACAATTCACCAGGTTTTTCTTTGTGTATCTGTAATTTTTGGAATTTTTTATCTTTTTTTTGTGTATATTTGTATTTAATAAAATGAATATATGTATTTGAAAACTTCACAATTTTGGTCCTGGCACATTTCTTTTTCCGGTATTGCTACTTGCTGTGAGTGCATTACAGGACATATCACCCTTACCGGGATCTACAAGCTTATGATGCTAAAAAGAAGTGACCAGTCCATTTCTCAGGCGGCTTCCGTTTGTAAGTTACTCACATGTTTATACATGCAGTTAAAAAGAAAGAAGGACATGGGTGGCGAAGGCGCCACAAAAGTGATGAGAAAGATGCCAAAGAAGAGGCTTCAATGAAAACATAGCCAGTGTTTTCCTTTAGTGTCTTCAAAAACTCTGCTTCAAAAATTCAGCGGGTTTGCTGGAGTCTAAAAGATGAGGTGATGCACTTGCACTTATACTGTATGTAATCCAGCAGGCAATGAAAAAGTTTCCCTCCACTATATAAGGGGTTAAAAAAAGAATCTCCTATGAAAAGAATTGGATATAACCTCCTGATCTCAAGAACTGGGCTCAGGAGCCTCGAAAACGTTCTCTGAAGCCCCCAGAACGGGTCTCTGCAACCCCGGTTAGAAAGGAGTGAAAGCGGTCACGCTTGACTTTTGCTTCATTTTTTGTCAATGGGACTGCTTGAGAACAATGCTCGGCTTTCTCGGACACTCCCATAGCCCCGTTCGCAGGATTGCTAAAGTCCCAGTGGTCGGACCCCAAGTGATTAACAAGTTGCTTGTTTTTTTGGGAAAAAACATTTCAAGCATTAAAAATGTCTACATCAAGCTTGTACAACTGAGGGCCTGTGGTGGTCAAAGTATGTGAAAAATTGTATTTATGGTTTGCATATTTTGAGAAGTACCATCTGAGAATGTAGTCATTGGAACAAAATAGTTTACATTTCCCGGAATGTGACACGACAACAAAATACTGACAAAGTCTATGTAACATTAGAAGTAGTTGTCCCCAAATAGGTCTCACATTGTGTAACATAGTAACATAGTAACATAGTTAGTAAGGCCGAAAAAAGACATTTGTCCATCCAGTTCAGCCTATATTCCATCATAATAAATCCCCAGATCTACGTCCTTCTACAGAACCTAATAATTGTATGATACAATATTGTTCTGCTCCAGGAAGACATCCAGGCCTCTCTTGAACCCCTCGACTGAGTTCGCCATCACCACCTCCTCAGGCAAGCAATTCCAGATTCTCACTGCCCTAACAGTAAAGAATCCTCTTCTATGTTGGTGGAAAAACCTTCTCTCCTCCAGACGCAAAGAATGCCCCCTTGTGCCCGTCACCTTCCTTGGTATAAACAGATCCTCAGCGAGATATTTGTATTGTCCCCTTATATACTTATACATGGTTATTAGATCGCCCCTCAGTCGTCTTTTTTCTAGACTAAATAATCCTAATTTCGCTAATCTATCTGGGTATTGTAGTTCTCCCATCCCCTTTATTAATTTTGTTGCCCTCCTTTGTACTCTCTCTAGTTCCATTATATCCTTCCTGAGCACCGGTGCCCAAAACTGGACACAGTACTCCATGTGCGGTCTAACTAGGGATTTGTACAGAGGCAGTATAATGCTCTCATCATGTGTATCCAGACCTCTTTTAATGCACCCCATGATCCTGTTTGCCTTGGCAGCTGCTGCCTGGCACTGGCTGCTCCAGGTAAGTTTATCATTAACTAGGATCCCCAAGTCCTTCTCCCTGTCAGATTTACCCAGTGGTTTCCCGTTCAGTGTGTAATGGTGATATTGATTCCCTCTTCCCATGTGTATAACCTTACATTTAAGGTGTAAGGTCATTTAAAGAAAGAATAAAGAATAGCTTCCCTTAGCAATTACAACTCTATAACCTAACTTTCTGTATTATTTGTAACATACCCTTTTAAGCTGCCAAAGAAATCCTCGGTAACACGGTGAATTAGCAGAACGTCATCCCGGATCAGTGTGATACATTGGGAACCCTGAAGAGCCGATTTCCAAAGCTCCAAGCTTCCCTGGTGTAAGTTCAGGGCACTGTGTGACAGCAGAAATCCAACTAGAAGCAGAGGCATAAAAATAATAACAGGGATGCCTAAAAAGGCTCCACTGAAACAAACAAATGCTCCTATCATCTCGTAAGCCTACTTTTCATTTATTGTATTAGGCATCCTAGGATCGATTCCAAAACACCGTACTAGTACATACTGTGTTAAAAGAGGCGGGGACTTCATATAGGACCGCCATCTTTTAAAAAGATTCATTCGTAAGAAGATTTATTCTCTTGCCAAAAATAAATTGTCACAATCACACAGTATATTTTGCCCTAGATGGTGATAGGAAGGAGATAGATATGTTATAGGGTCTGGGTTTTCCTAGCTTATGAAAATAACGTGGCTGGCCATATCTTGTTTTTTTTTTTAATTATGGTTAACTAGATCAAATTAATAAAGAATATCCTCAAGCGTTGTAGATGTTTTATTAATGCACAAAGGTAGTAAATTACTGATATCTGGTGATCCAACTAGCCTGACACCCAGAGCCGATGATGGGATCCTTAGTGATCAGGAAATTATCACCTGATCTGTGGGTAGTGCATTCCAGAAATAAACTGCATAATAGCCATGCACTTATAGAAATACGTACTGTATACGGTTAAATCTTAAAGCTGTATACATACATATACAATCAGAATGTGTGCCGATGACATAGAAGGTATGACAATACAATAGAATGACATTACACATTGTACTATTTGTCATTAGGAAATGATGACAGATGTTGTTTGGTTCATCAGGGAAGCTAATCCAATAAATCCCATAGGATCTGCAAATATATTCAGGAATTAAGTCGCAAAAGTACAGACTACAAATGTAGAGATTTATATACAGCTCTGGCAAAAATTAAGAGACCACAGCAAAATGTTCAGTTTGTCTGATTTTTCTCTTTATAGGTATATTTTTGAGTAAAATGTAAATTGTTCATTTATTCTATAAACTTCTGACAACATGTCTCCGAATTTCCAAGCAATACATTTTGTATTTTTTTCTGAAAAGGAGAAATGGTCAAAATTAATAAAAAACAGTGCTTTCTGCTTTCGGACCTCAAATAATGCAAATAAAACAGGTTCATAATCATTTAGAAACAACAATACTAATGTTTTACATCAGGAAGAGTTCGGAAATCAATATTTTGTGGAATAACCATGATTTTTAATCACAGCTTTCATGCGTCCTGGCATGATTGCCGCCAGTCTTTCTGCTTCTGGGGCACAAATTTAAGCAGTTCGTCTTTGTTTGATGGCTTGTGACTATCCATCATCCTCTTGATTACATTCCAGAGGTTTTCAGTGGGGTTGAGATCTGGAGATTGGGCTGCCCATGACAGGGTTTTGATGTGTTGGTCTCTTAATTTTTGACAGAGCTGTATTTATATATGTCATCTAATTCATGCTGCCTGAACCACCAGCATGAATCAGATTCTGGCTGCATTATATGCATGCTTTACTCTGAAATATTGCAATATTTCAGAGAAACAAGCTTTGGAAAGCTGGCCCGGAAAAAAAAAAAACATTTCAGGTGACTAGTCCAAGAGGCAGGTTTTCAGCAGCTTTTCCCTACCTTGCTCCCCTAGACTGACAGGTCTCTTCTTATACACATAAATAGCGAGACATCTGCCAGTTTGGAGGAGTGAGGTGGGGAGAAGCCATTGGGAACCTGCCTTGGACTCGTCATGAATCTCCTGGTAGGTTCAATGTAACTGTATTTTGTATAGTATAGCTCATATATGTGAGAATGTTCCCATGTGTGTTCATATACTTGACAAGATAGACCAATGTGTTGTGGAGAGGGTAGAAGGAAGTATCTGAAAGGAGCTGATGATATACAGATATATGGATGTCCCCACATCAGAAGGGCTATATGTGAGCACCCAGCCTTGGACTATGGGTGCATACACCCAGTCTGGTTGCTGCAGATACAGGTCTTCTGACATGGAAAAGTGTCTACATGAAGGGTGGTGCTTTCAATATTCAAACTGCTACTTCACTGATGTTGTTCTGTCCAAGGAGGTAGTAGAAGCCAAGAAGAAATGTGCTTCAGTAAGTTGTCAATTGGACAGGTGGCCTTCCGTGTCTGTGGCTCGCTCCACTATAGTTTATCTATCTAGATAATCGTCTAAGGGGTACTTCTGTCTGTCTGTAACGGAAATCCCGCATCGCTGATTGGTCGTGGCCGGCAGGTGGCACAGTCCGGCCACGAATTCACCCCTCCCTACTTCTGTCCAGTCAGTGCCCGCTCCATACTCCCCTCCAGTCAGCGCTCACACAGGGATAACGGCATTGTTAATGGACCGAGTTATGCCGCGGTGTAACGCACTCCGCTAGCGCTGCTATTAACCCTGTGTGACCAACTTTTTACTATTGATGCTGCCTATGCAGCATCAATAGTAAAAAGATCTAATGTTAAAAATAAAAAAATAAAAAATCATTATTCTCACCTTCCGACGTCCACCGATGCGCCCGATGCTGCCGCCAGCTTCCGTTCCCAGGGATGCATTGCGATATTACCCTGATGACTTAGCGGTCTGCATCCCTGGGAACGGAAGCTGGTGGCAGCATCGGGCGCATCGGCACAGCTTCGCTGGACGCCGGAGGGTGAGTATATAACTATTTTTTATTTTAATGTTTTTTTTAACAGGGATATGGTGCCCACACTGCTATATACTATGTGGGCTGTGTTATATACTGCATGGGCTGTGTTATATACTGCGTGGCCTGTGTTATATACTGCGTGGGCTGTGCTATATATTATGTGGGCTGTGCTATATATTACATGGGCTGTGCTATATATTACATGGGCTGCTATATACTATGTGGCTGTGCTATATACTACGTGGCTGTCTGTGTTACATGGGCTGTGTTATATACTGTGTGGGCTGTGCTATATACTCCATGGGCTGTGTTATATACTACGTGGGCTGTGTTATATACTACGTGGCTGCTATATACTATGTGGCTGCTATATACTACGTGGTTGTGCTATATACTACGTTCCTGTACTATATACTGTGTGGCTGTGCTATTTACTACGTGGCTATGCTATATACTACGTGGTTGTGCTATATACTATGTGGCTGATATATACTACGAGGGCTGTGTTATATACTACGGAGCTGTGCTATCTAATACGAGGCTGTGTTATATACTACGTGGATGCTACAGTATATACTGTGTGGCTCCTATATACTATGAGGCTGTCTGTGTTACGTGGGCTGTGTTATATACTATGTGGCTGCTATATACATACATATTCTAGAATACCTGATGCGTTACAATCGAGCCACCATCTAGTAGAACATATAAAATGTTAGGCAGTAAGCTCAAAACCCGTAACAAAATTCATGTGTGTTCAAGACTTTTTCCTCATTAGGGTATATTCACATAGTTTTTTTTATGAGGATTTAGAAGTGGATTTTCCTACAAAATATATGTAAAAAATTGCTTCCTACTGATTTTAATGGTAAGTGGTCAAAATAAGGAGAGAAAAACAGCATTGTGTGCACCACAGGAGCTTTTTCATATTAAAATCAATCAGAAGCTTATTTATAGAGTTTTAAAGGTGTTTTTCATGTCAATTTCAGTGCAGAATCTATTTCTAAATCCTTGAAAAAAAAAAAAGCTCAGTGTGAATGTTCTATTAGAGTGCTGATTGGTGGAGTTAGGACTCATGTATGGAGAATTTCCACCTATACATAGTAACATAGTAACATAGTAAGGCCGAAAAAAGACATTTGTCCATCCAGTTCAGCCTATATTCCATCATACATCAAACATCTATGGTGAATACTTTCGATTCACCGTCAGTGTTACAGAAGGTAATACCCCCTTTAATTTCAACTGCAGCCCTTGGAATTGGTTCAGTATGACAACGTGGCCACTGGACCAAGGAAGGTTGTGCACCCCTGATATAGTGCAGAGTAGTGGAATATTGTTGTGTCATGGGGAATAATAAATATCCAAAAGATCACCCTGATATCAGTTACTGAAGAATCTGTCTCTGATCATATTCACAGGTTTCCAGACATCACTCTGACTCTACAGGACCAGATATTGAATGACATTCTTTGAATGAACA
The DNA here is from genome assembly GCF_032444005.1 of Ranitomeya imitator. NCBI lineage: Eukaryota > Metazoa > Chordata > Amphibia > Anura > Dendrobatidae > Ranitomeya > Ranitomeya imitator. The sequence continues at coordinate 717,060,330 of NC_091284.1, forward strand.
GACATCACACTTACTCAGGATCCATCGTTCCATTATCTCAACAGATAAATATTCACAAGGCATCTGAAATAGACATACCGGTGTTTAGACACGACAATCTAGGCTTGCTTGGGAATTGCCAGAAGCTTCTAACTAAAAATATATTCTATTTTTTTGCACAAATAATACAAGGAAAAATAAAGTCAAATATACATTATATGGAGAGCTATGTGATATTTGTTTAAGACAAAAACATTTTTCCTCCCTTTCTTCCAAGAGCCATAACTTTTTTATTTTTCTGTCGACATAGCAATATTATTGTCCTATACCCTGAAACATGTTGGGGGACGTGTGTGCTAAATATATTGTATGTCCTGTTCTGATAGATAGTTATGACAATCCAGGTTGGTCATTTCAATTCAAAATGTATTAAAAACAGATTAGGGACATAATTAGATATTTTATAACAATAATTTCATATTATCACCCCGCTTAATATAATAATAATAATAATACTTATAAAGGTTAGGTTTTATGGCTTGTTAGACATCGATTAAATTTGGGGCTCTCCCCTCTGTATCCTTACATAGCAATATGAAGGCTTATTTTTATGGGACGTAGTTTTGAATGATACCATCATTTTAATGAACAATGTAAAAAAAAATTCCAAGTGTAATGTCTAAAAAGCTGTAATTCTGGCATTTTGATTTTGTTTTTCTCTTTACAATGTATACTACATGGGTTAATTAATTTTATATTTTGATAGACAGGACTTTTACAAATGCAAAGATACCAGATTTTTCTTTGTTTGTTCTAAATTTCTTAGTTTTTTCATGAGGAAAAAGTGGGTGATCTAAATTTTTATATATTCTTTTTTTACTTTTAATACCTTTTTTGTCATCTTTAATCTTATTTTTTAGTCCTCTCAGGGAACTGATTGCTTGTAAGGTGGGAATGTGGTTCTGACCACCTTACTGATGGGTCAAAAAGTGTGTGCACAGAGTTCTTTACAATAAACGTCACTCTCAAAATGGACTCTACCGTGTCACGGTGAAGCTGGGGACTCATTCTTGAAGAACAAAGAAAACACCTTTAGAAAAATAAACTCTTCTTTACTAGGTGTTGGAACTACTGTATATACAAATGGTAGCAGGTACAGTTCTTGGATAGTTTCTTCTGTGACACATGACAGAGGCACCTGCATGGTAGTTTTATACCATGGGACAATTCTTTTGGAGGACATTTCTATGGTACAGCTGGTTGAGCATCGCGATCTTCTTGGTACATGACTACCCGAGTCAATGTGATATGTGATAGCCACTATTCCCAATGCTGCAATCTATGAACTGTGTAAGGGAGCTCTCACTAGCTACCACTGTTATGTCCCTTGAATGAGACATTTTACAGTCTGTCCTGTACATTTTACATGCTGTATTGCAGTCTCTCATATTGTTTATTGTTGCTATGTGTTCCTGTGTTTTGCATAGCTGAAATCCTCCCTTTCCATGAAGTTTGTCCCTTATGTCTCCGTCATCCTTTGCTGGGTGTCATGTCACTTCCTTCTTCTTCTCCTTGTGTCTCAGTCTCCATCTTGGCTTCATTAGAGGCACATGTGCTTTCAGCTTTTCTGTAGAAAGTCTTTTTTACCTGCTGCTGTTTGTATGCATTCAACAAGAATTCTTAAAGAAATCAAAGTCTCTTCTGGATTCTTCACAACGTGTGCCTGCAGCTGAGTTACGCTATCCGCGACCGTCACCAATTGTAAGTAAGGTGAAGAGATTCAGCATCTCACAGAGCCATATTTGCAGCCACAAGCCTCGGGGACAGAATAACCACCTTGCTAACGTGCTCCAGCCTGGCTGATCCTGTATTCTGTACTGCAAACCTCCAACTCTGGTTAACACTTTACTTGCGCTCTAAACCTCTTCTATTAGGTTCCTCAACTAGCCTGCTGAGAGAAGATTCTGCCGCCCCTGTTGTTTTTCTGTAGTAAGGCTTGCTACCTTTTTGCATTACTGGCTTTCTTCTGCACACACCCAAATACTTCCCTCTGAGAGTCCTCCTTCCTCTTATCAGAACTTAGTCTCTGAAAAACAGGAAGTAACTCCTCATGCCAAATTATTTTTCCCCACTGTGGGCTATCCTACAGATAACCCTGACTAAACAGGAAAACTGTAGCCTTTAAGGATAAAACATGCAATACAATATACAGTATTTCACACAAATATAACCACTGGAGTCTTCAGGGAGGGTGTTAGCCAACTTCTCCACCTTTTCATACTTATACTACAAACTGCAATACCATGGCTGTGCTGTATAGGAGTGCCAAGATGGCAGCAATGGAGAGGTGTTGTGAATTCAGATTTTGGGCTCCCTTCGGTGGTTGTAGAGGGTAATGCAGTTGTGCCTGGACTGCAGGAGTGGACAGGTGTATCTACTAATTGCAAAACTGACTGGGGTATATAGCTTTGCAGGATCCTTTAGTCAGTGCCAGTTGTCCATTGTTCTGGAAGGATTCACTTCCCTGCTGGTCTCTCCAGTTTGCTGTGCTTTTCTACAAAGATAAGTCCTGGCTTTGTTTTTTGCTGTCCACCTGCTGTGGACCTATAGTTCTGTGCATATTCATGTTTTTGTCTTGTCCAGCTTAGTCTGTGAAGGATTTTTTGCAGCCTAGCTATTTCTCTGGAGATGCAGATATACCCCCCATGTCTTTAGTCAGATGTGGTGATCCGTATTTTCTGCGGTGGATATTTTCTAGTGTTTTTATACTGACCGCATAGTACTCTGTTCTATTCTTTCTTTTTAGCTAGTATGGCCTCCTATGCTAGAATCTGATTTCATATCTGCGTATGTTATTTCCCTCTCCTCTCACAGTCAATATTTGTGGGGGGCTATCTATCCTTTGGGGATTTTCTCTGAGGCAAGATAGGTTTCCTGTTTCTGTCTTTAGGGGTAGTTAGATTTTAGGCTGTGCCGAGGGGTCTAGGGAGTGTTAGGTACCCCCCACAGCTACTTCTAGTTGTGCTGCTAGGTTCAGGGTTTGCGGTCAGTACAGGGACCACCTTCTCCAGAGCCCGTCTCATGCTGCTCCTAGGCCACCAGATCATAACAGTACAACTGGCCAACAATGAGTTAATTGCATCTCAGAAGAAGGGCGGAAAGCTTTTGAGCCATTTTTTTTTCTTAGCCTGTTTGGCATTTTCCTCTTTCTTTACCTCTGGTTGGCTACGGAGTCTAGTATAACATGAATGTTCAGGAGTTAGTTTCTCGGGTGGATCAGCTTGCTGCTAGGGTACAGGGTATTTCAGATTATATTGTTCAAACTCCTGCCTTAGAACCTAAGATTCCCACTCCTGATTTATTCTTTGGTGACAGATCCAAATTTTTGAGTTTCAGAAATAACTGTAAACTGTTTTTTGCATTAAGACCCCGGTCTTCTGGTGATCCTATTCAGCAGGTTAATATCATCATATCTCTGCTGCGTGGTGACCCACAGGATTGGGCATTTTCCCTGGAATCTGGCAATCCTGCTTTGCTTAATGTTGATTTGTTCTTTCAGGCATTGGGGTTGCTGTATGATGAGCCTAATTCTGTGGATCAGGCTGAGAAAATCTTGTTAGCCCTGTGTAAAGGTCAAGAAGCGGCAGAATTGTATTGCCAGAAATTTAGAAAATGGTCTGTACTGGCTAAATGGAATGAGGATGCCTTGGCGGCAATTTTCAGAAAGGGTGTTTCTGAATCCGTTAAAGATGTTAAGGTGGGGTTCCCCACGCCTGCTGGTCTGAGTGATTCTATGTCTCTGGCCATTCAGATTGATCGGCGCTTGCGCGAGCGCAGAGTTGTGCACACTGTGGTGTTGCCCTCTGAGCGGAGCCCTGAGCCTATGCAGTGTGATAGGATTTTGTCTAGAGCTGAACATCAAACATTCAGGCATCAGAATAGGTTGTGTTTTTACTGCGGCGATTCTGCTCATGTTTTTTCTGATTGCCCTAAGCGTACTAAGAGAATCGCTAGTTCTGTTGCCATCAGTACTATACAACCTAAATTTCTGTTATCCGTGACCTTGATCTGCTCATTATCATCATTTTCTGTCATGGCATTTGTGGATTCAGGCGCCGCTCTGAACTTAATGGACTTAGAATTTGCCAGACGTTGTGGTTTTCCCTTGCAGCCTTTGCAGAACCCTATTTGTTATGAAAGGTAATTCAGTACCACAATGGACATAGAGGTCAGCGCACATTCAGTGACCTGGCAATAACCCAAAAAACAAGAACGAGCTCTGAGACGTGGGAACTCTGTTGACCGCAATCCCTAATCCTCTCCAACCACACTAAAGGCAGCCGTGGATTGCGCCTAACGCTCCCTATGCAACTCGGCACGGCCTGAGAAACTAGCTAGCCTGAAGATAGAAAATAAGCCTACCTTGCCTCAGAGAAATACCCCAAAGGAAAAGGCAGCCCCCACATATAATGACTGTGAGTTAAGATGAAAAGACAAACGTAGAGATGAAATAGATTTAGCAAAGTGAGGCCCAACTTTCTGAACAGAGCGAGGATAGGAAAGGTAACTTTGCGGTCAACACAAAACCCTACAAAAACCACGCAAAGGGGCAAAAAGACCCTCCGTACCGAACTAACGGCACGGAGGTACACCCTCTGCGTCCCACAGCTTCCAGCAAGCAGAAAAAAAACAAATAGACAAGCTGGACAGAAAAAAAACAGCAAACAAATAGCAAAGAGTAACTTAGCTATGCAGAGCAGCAGGCCACAGGAACGATCCAGGAGGAAACAGGTCCAATACTAGAACATTGACTGGAGGCCAGGATCAAAGCACTAGGTGGAGTTAAATAGAGCAGCACCTAACGACTTCACCACATCACCTGAGGAAGGAAACTCAGAAGCCGCAGTACCACTTTCCTCCACCAACGGAAGCTCACAGAGAGAACCAGCCGAAGTACCAATTGTGACCACAGGAGGGAGCTCTGCCACAGAATTCACAACACCTATTCCTTTGTGGGGCATTGATGCTACACCGTTGGCTAAAAATAAACCTCAGTTTTGGACACAGCTGACCATGCGCATGGCGCCAGCCCATCAGGAAGATTGTCGTTTTCTGGTGTTGCATAATTTGCATGATGATATTGTGCTGGGTTTTCCATGGTTGCAGCTACATAATCCGGTGTTAGATTGGAAATCCATGTCTGTGACTAGTTGGGGTTGTCAGGGGGTTCATGATCAGGTTCCTTTGATGTCAATTTCCTCTACTCCCTCTTCTGAAGTTTCTGAGTTTTTGTCTGACTTCCAGGATGTATTCGATGAGCCCAAATCCAGTTCCCTTCCACCGCATAGGGACTGTGATTGTGCTATTGACTTGATTCCAGTTTGTAAGTTCCCTAAGGGCCGACTTTTCAACCTGTCTGTGCCTGAACATACCGCCATGCAGAGCTATATTAAAGAGTCTTTGGAGAAAGGGCATATTCGGCCATCTTCTTCACCGTTGGGAGCGGGGTTCTTTTTTGTTGCCAAGAAGGATGGCTCCTTGAGACCCTGTATTGATTATCGCCTCTTGAATAAGATCACGGTTACATTTCAATACCCCTTGCCTTTGCTTACTGATTTGTTTGCTAGGATTAAGGGGTCTAGCTGGTTTACTAAGATTGACCTTCGAGGGGCATATAATCTTATTCGTATCAAGCAGGGTGATGAATGGAAAACTGCATTTAATACGCCCGAAGGCCATTTTGAATACCTTGTGATGCCATTCGGACTCTCTAATGCTCCATCTGTGTTCCAATCCTTCATGCATGATATCTTTCGAAGTTATCTTGATAAATTCATGGTTGTATATGTGGCACCCCTAGGGGTATTTGCCACAAAAATAGTTACTGACAGTAAATGCAAATACTAAAATAGCAAGACTGCACTACCACCTCCGGCCAGAAGGGGGAGCTCCAGAGACTCCCCTTGATCCATTCTGGTCTGAGAGAAGAACTGGCAGTTGGGCTAAGGAGCTGAAAGTGAGAGGTCATACAGTTGAATCTCTAACAGCCCTGTGACTGTTACCAGGCCTAAATCACCGGCCTGAGGAGAAGAGGGATAGAGAAAAAGGACATTGTGAGAACCGGGTAGCATTAATCACTACCCAGAACAGGCGCAAAGACGGATACCGGATCCGTGGCTGTATTCATTACATATAATACAGCAACCGGAAAAACGTGAGGTGATATCAGCTTCACTAGGGTCGGACGCAGCAACAGACACAGAGTTCAGCGGTACTCCTGGAGGGGGTAAGCCGATAAAAGGACTCGGGTTGCCCGTCGAACCAGGACCCGGAGGGGACAGATTGGGCCGGCAGCCAGTTCACATACAGCAGCAGGGCCACACAGATATTGCGTACAATAAGAGGCGAAGACCCCGGCAGGGTCAAAGTAACTCAGAGTTCCCATACAGACTCCGGTGACAGGACTGGTTGTAAATCCTTTTTTGTTAAAGTAAACTGGTTAAACGTTTCAGTGCCTCAGTCTTTCATTTGGACAATAGCCATCTATCCAGGATTGGGATCATCACCGCTGGGAGAACCTGCTGCTGATCAAGTAAGTGCCTGTTCCCTCACGATACCCTTTACACTGTGCATTGTCTGAGGCCACAGCACCGGGTCAAGCCACCCGTGACACCCCCCTCAACAGACAGACCCCATTGGTCCGGTGCTGGGTACCCCGGTCTCTTGGGCGTCACAATTGGCGTCACGAACAGGATCTAGCCAGCCCGTATACCAGGTATTGTGTGCCGTGATTGGAGCCCAAAACTGTGAAAACTTGGATGAAAAATCTTGAAAATTGACTTTATTAAAGAAAAATCCATTCTCCATTGAAAACTATTGAAAGTGACTTTTCCCCATTGGTTATAATGGAGTAAAGATGGCCGCCATCCCCTGAGGTAATCACTTCATAACCGTTAGGCACGAGACTGTTAATTGAGCTACGCCATCACCTGAGCCCCAGTCTAACTGAAAAACTTCAGAATCCGCCATTACAGAGCGCGGTGGGTGGGAGCAGCAGGGGGCGTGTCATTGTGGGCGGCACCAAGCTGAGCGCTCTGACATCAGAGCAAGGGGAAAATCGATCCTGCTGCACAGCGGAACGAATCTACACTATCCCGACGGAAGCGGAGGACCGGAAGGGTCCGGATTAACTAAGGGGGCACAGTATGTCGCAGCACGGAGACGCCGCAGCACCCGGCGACGCTAATGCAGCTGAAAGACAGAGTGTCGATAGAGAGTCCGGTAGCGCAGCGGTGCAAGGAGTGGCGCCCATCATGCCGGTGCTGATGCCATATACCCCGGGTGGCCCTTGACTTCCAATGTATGAAGGTGAGCCTAATACCCTTGACGATTTCAGAGAAAAGATGCTGGCCCATTTTGACATGTTCCCTGTGGGTGAAGTTCAGCGTGTTAGTCTCCTGATGATGCAGTTAAGTGGCCATGCTAAGCGAGAAGTCACAGCATGGGCAGCTGATCAAAAAGGCACTGTTGAACGCATATTTGCTGGATTAAAAGCTACATTTGAAACCACTGCCAGCAGCAAAGCTAAAGTACGATTCTTTAATTGCAAACAAAAAGTTAATGAGGGCGTGAGAGACTTTGCCTTAAACCTGCAGGAAGCCCTTAAATCACTTACACTGGCTGAACCCATTTTTAACACCGGAGCGGATAAACTGCTAAGAGATCAATTTATTGAGGGACTCTACACCCCTTCTCACCGGGGGCATGTGAGCATGCTTGTTTTTAAGAACCCTGAATTGACATTTGCCCAATTAAAGGAGAGCGTTATACGTCTCCAGCTGGCAGAGGCACCTCGGGATCAGGATCCTGCGCAACTCATGGCAGAGGCTCCTCAACAACATGGAGTACCAGTGACATCAGCTATGTCCGGGGCCATTGCTAAGCCCCTGGGGCCCAGTACTAATGAGGCTCTTCAACAAAAGCTTGACTCTTTAACTGATGTTGTTGCTTCAATGGCTAAAACCATGCAGGAGATGAGAGGACCCAAGATGGAGTTGTCAAACCGTAGAGAAGGTGTTCCATGGATGAGACCCTGGAGATACCCGACATGGAGAGGACGACCCCGCGACCGCTACCAACCGGATGGACAGCCCATTTGCCGCCGTTGCCAGCAGCCAGGCCACTTTGCACGAGATTGTGATTTAAACGGGAATCCCCTGGGAATGCGGGCCGCTTCGCAGGAATGAACTTTCAAGGCCCAACACCCTGGCACGACAGGTACATCGGAGGACGACCCATTATCCCTATCGTGCTGGACGGAATGCCCCTCAACGCTTTGCTGGACACAGGTTCCCAGATTTCATCTATACCGTATATCCTTTATAAGAGGTACTGGGCTGATGCAGATATTGATAAAGGGCCCTCTGATGTTGAACTAGATATATGGGCCAGTAATGGTAAGTTGGTACCGAAACTAGGATTCAGGGAGATGACCATAAAGATTGGTAAAGTAGAATTGAAGAAACAGGGTATAATTGTTGTTGATGTTGACCGGCGGAACTGTGAACCAACTGTATTGATAGGAATGAATGTGTTAGAGAACTGCTTTTCCGAAGTCATTTCTGTCTTACAGCAAATTGCTGAAACTGCCCAATCCTGCCAGCAGAGAGTTCTCCGGAGGGAAATAAAAGTATTGATGTTAAGGCAACAGGTAGAAGTTGCAGGTGGAGAAATCGGCAGTGTGAGGGTAAGTGATCCAACATCTATTGTAATCCCACCAAAAACAGAAATGCTGGTATGGTGTAGAGCAGCCATTGGTACTAAGGGACGAGATTATCAAGCCTTAATAGAACCAGTGTACACCGACAGCAGGCCCACTATACTCACAGCACGAGGGATAGTCGAGGTACACCGGGGACGAGTGCCGGTACGACTTTTGAACTGTGGAGAGGAAGAGGTCACTTTGCCAAGGTATGCTACAATGGCAAAGCTATATACTGTTGACAACAATGCCATCACAACCATTGAGCCCTTAGAACCAACCTGTCAGGTGGAAGGCAATGGCTCAGATGGAGAAATGGAGGATTGGTGCCAACAGCTACACGTGGGCATAAATTCAACACCTACCCATCAAAAACAAGGGGTGTATCAGTAAACACCCATTGGACTTCGGACGGATAGAAGGGGTAGAACACACAATCCCCACCAGTGACCATCCCCCAATAAAAGAAAGATATAGACCCATACCGCCCGCTCACTATCAATGTGCAAAAGATATGCTGAGGGAGATGAAACAGGCCGGGGTAATAAGAGACAGCTGTAGCCCCTGGGCGGCCCCTCTAGTGATTGTCAAAAAAAAGGACGGAACCATGAGAATGTGCGTAGACTACCGGAAGATTAATAACATCACCCACAAAGACGCCTACCCCTTGCCTAGGATAGAAGAGTCCTTAACTGCTTTGAAATCTGCTAATTATTTTTCCACCTTAGACTTAACAAGCGGGTATTGGCAAGTCCCTGTGGCTGAGCGAGATAAGGAAAAGACGGCATTCACCACACCAATGGGTCTATGTGAATTTAATCGCATGCCGTTCGGACTCTGCAACGCATCCGGTACCTTCCAGCGGCTGATGGAATGCTGCCTCGGACACAAGAACTTCGAGACCGTCCTCCTGTACCTAGATGATGTGATCGTCTACTCAAAGACTTACGAACAACACTTAATAGACCTGGCAGAAGTGTTCGAAGCCTTATCCAGGTATGGCATGAAAGTCAAGCCATCCAAATGTCACCTTCTCAAGCCAAAGGTACAGTACCTGGGACACATCGTGAGTTCGGAGGGAGTAGCACCAGATCCCGAGAAAATAAGCGCCATAAGGGATTGGCCAAGACCTACCAGCGCAAAAAAAGTGAGACAATTCCTGGGATTGGTGGGTTACTATCGCAGATTTATAAAAGGATTTACCAAGTTGGCAGCACCCTTGCAAGACACCTTGGTAGGGCAGACGAAGAAACCTTCAAACCGAAACCCTCCTTTTCAGTGGAACGACGAAAGGGAAGACTCCTTTGAACAACTAAAGAAGGCACTAACCGGAGAAGAGGTTCTGGCATACCCAGATTACCATCAACCTTTCATCCTCTACACCGATGCCAGTAATGTGGGACTAGGAGCGGTGCTGTCACAAAAGCAAGAAGGTCGGGAGAAAGTCATCGCCTTTGCAAGTAGAAAGCTCCGGCCTACTGAAAGAAATTCAGAAAATTACAGCTCCTTCAAATTGGAACTACTGGCAGTAGTTTGGGCTGTGACTGAACGTTTCAAACACTATCTGGCCGCTGCAGAATTTATTGTCTATACTGACAACAATCCGTTGACCCACCTGGACACAGCCAAATTAGGTGCGTTAGAACAGCGATGGATAGCCCGGTTATCTAATTACAACTTCAAGATCAAGTATCGAGCAGGTCGCAAGAATGGAAATGCCGATGCCCTATCCCGGATGCCACACTTGAGAGATGTAGAAGAAGAAATGGGGGAGCTTGAAGAAATTGAACTACCAGCCTTCCATCATCCCAAGGCAAAACATCATCAGTCAAGTACCTATCAGAAACAACAAGAGGTGAATTTAAATCCGTTAGCACACCATAGATGGGCTGACACCCAAGACAGCAATCCGGCTGTGAAGTTGGTGAAGGAACTGTTAGCTGAGCAAAGTGCATATCCCGATGAGGATGCCCCAGAAGAGACGCATCAACTCTGGAAAGAGAGAGGCAAAATGTTCCTGTATCAAGGGAAGCTCTGTAGAAGGTACACCAATCCGAAAACACATGAATTGGTTTGGCAGATTATCGTGCCTAAACAAGATGTCAAGATGGTCCTCGAAGCTTACCATAATGGTGCTGGTCACTTCGGTTGGAAAAAGTTAGAAGTACTTCTAAGAGAAAGATTTTATTGGGTCGGGATGAGAAAATCAATCGAACAGTGGTGCAGAAATTGTGGCCCGTGCAACCTCAGAAGAAACGATCAAAAGAACCAAAGAGCACCACTGCAGCCCATAATCACCAAACAACCACTTGAACTTGTAGCCATGGACCACGTGAAGTTGACACCAAGCCGGTCTGGCTATGTCTATGCCTTGACCATCGTGGACCATTATTCACGCTTCTTGGTAGTAGTACCCGTAAAAGATCTGACAGCAAAAACAGCAGCCAAAGCGTTCCAAACGTACTTTTGTAGACCCCATGGATATCCGGAACAGGTTCTCACCGACCAAGGTACAGCCTTTGAATCAGAGATCTTCAGAGAATTCTGTAATATGTATGGTTGCAAAAAGATCCGGACGACGGCCTATCATCCACAAACAAACGGCTTATGCGAGAAGATGAACCATATTGTAATAGAACTACTAAAGACTTTACCTGAGGCAGAAAGGAATCAATGGCCAGAGAAATTGCCTGACTTGGTGGATCTGTATAATCATGTCCCGGTGAGTTCCACCAATTGCACCCCAGCTTACCTTATGCGTGCAAGACCCGGCCAATTACCAATCGATCTAGAAATGGGAATTCTGAAACCAGACGCAGAAGTCCAAGACTCCAATTGGGATATCATACGGCAAAAGCAGTATCGCCAAGTGCAAGAGAGTGTGGAAAGAAGCCTTCAGCAAACTAGAGAAAGACAAGAGCGAACTTTCAACCAGAATGCTCTAGCGACCCCATTAAGACCAGGTGACCAAGTGCTCAAGAGAAATCGTCGAACCAATAAACTGGACAATCAGTGGGAAGCCGTACCCTACACAGTTTTACCAACAAGAGTGGATAATCCTAAAATGTGTCTCAGAGTCATTAGCAAAAACGGAGGCTTAACTTCTGTACTAGTGTCAAGAGACAATCTTAAATTATGTCCGGAAGCATTGAAAGAGCCAGACGTTGTCCAGCCAGAACCAGAAGTTATTCAACCCATACAGGTTCAACCAGTAAAGGAAAAAGAAGAGGAAGTGTATCACACCTGTATAGGAGACTTTCCCAAAACCCTACTAACATACCATGGTGCAGTAGTGGTTCCCATGGTGGCCTTTTACCCAACACCAAACCCAATACCAGAAGTCCCAAGACAGGAAGAGGCTGACCCCGTACTACAGGAGGTTCCAGGCCAGGAAGAACAGATTCCTGGTCAGAGTAATCCCATTCACGGTGGACTTGCCAACTCCATAGTCGTGGAATTATCTTTAGCAGAGCGGGCAGATACTACATCCGCAGTAGACAGTAGTACACCACATGAAGAGACACCGCTATTACGTAGATCACAGCGTAGTACCCAGGGTCAATTACCGGCCAGGTATGCAGATTACCAACTATAAAGCTCATAATGTGAATTGTATATATGTTATGCCGTATATAGTTAAACAGAAAATGTAGTATAGTCATTGTTATCAGTCTGCAACGTTTAAGCCCAGTGCCTACAGAGACTTGTCTGTATGAACTTCTTGCATATTCTTGAACTTTTTATCAGCCCGGAGGCACTAAATCAAAGCTCCGGAAAGACTGCTTTTTGAACTTTGCTCCTCGCTCTTTTTGAACTTTCTTTAGACTTTATATTGATAACTCCGTTGGAAAAATGGAACTAAATTCCTGGACACAAAGTGCAGTGCCTTTCCTAGTACCTTCAAGGATAGAACTGTATTAATGGACGCTATTTGAAGTGACTTTGTACAGAACTATATTTTTGTTTCCTCGAGTGGTTTTTGTAACTTTTCATTTTTAAGACTCTGTACATATTAATTGTTATTTCAAAATGTTATTGTCCCACAGTCCCGGAGTACTGTTCTTAACTAAGGGGGAATGTGGCACCCCTAGGGGTATTTGCCACAAAAATAGTTACTGACAGTAAATGCAAATACTAAAATAGCAAGACTGCACTACCACCTCCGGCCAGAAGGGGGAGCTCCAGAGACTCCCCTTGATCCATTCTGGTCTGAGAGAAGAACTGGCAGTTGGGCTAAGGAGCTGAAAGTGAGAGGTCATACAGTTGAATCTCTAACAGCCCTGTGACTGTTACCAGGCCTAAATCACCGGCCTGAGGAGAAGAGGGATAGAGAAAAAGGACATTGTGAGAACCGGGTAGCATTAATCACTACCCAGAACAGGCGCAAAGACGGATACCGGATCCGTGGCTGTATTCATTACATATAATACAGCAACCGGAAAAACGTGAGGTGATATCAGCTTCACTAGGGTCAGACGCAGCAACAGACACAGAGTTCAGCGGTACTCCTGGAGGGGGTAAGCCGATAAAAGGACTCGGGTTGCCCGTCGAACCAGGACCCGGAGGGGACAGATTGGGCCGGCAGCCAGTTCACATACAGCAGCAGGGCCACACAGATATTGCGTACAATAAGAGGCGAAGACCCCGGCAGGGTCAAAGTAACTCAGAGTTCCCATACAGACTCCGGTGACAGGACTGGTTGTAAATCCTTTTTTGTTAAAGTAAACTGGTTAAACGTTTCAGTGCCTCAGTCTTTCATTTGGACAATAGCCATCTATCCAGGATTGGGATCATCACCGCTGGGAGAACCTGCTGCTGATCAAGTAAGTGCCTGTTCCCTCACGATACCCTTTACACTGTGCATTGCCTGAGGCCACAGCACCGGGTCAAGCCACCCGTGACACCCCCCTCAACAGACAGACCCCATTGGTCCGGTGCTGAGTACCCCGGTCTCTTGGGCGTCACATATATTTTGATGATATTTTGATTTTTTCCAATGATTGGGAGTCTCATGTGAAACAGGTCAGGATGGTATTTCAGATCCTCCGTAATAATGCTTTATTTGTGAAGGGGTCAAAGTGCCTCTTTGGAGTGCAGAAGGTTTCTTTTTTGGGTTTCATTTTTTCTCCCTCATCTATAGAAATGGATCCGGTTAAGGTTCAGGCCATTCATGATTGGATTCAGCCCACATCTGTGAAGAGCCTTCAGAAATTCTTGGGCTTTGCTAATTTTTATCGTCGTTTCATTGCCAACTTCTCCAGTGTGGTTAAACTTCTAACCGATTTGACCAAGAAAGGCGCTGATGTGACGAATTGGTCCTCCGCGGCTGTTTCTGCCTTTCAGGAGCTTAAACGCCGATTTACTTCTGCCCCTGTATTGCATCAGCCAGATGTTTCTCTTCCATTTCAGGTTGAGGTTGACGCATCTGAGATTGGGGCAAGGGCCGTTTTGTCTCAGAGGATTTCTGATGGTTCCTTGAAGAAACCGTGTGCCTTCTTTTCTCGGAAGTTTTCGCCTGCGGAACGCAACTATGATGTCGGCAATCGGGAGTTGTTGGCTATGAAGTGGGCATTTGAGGAGTGGCGACATTGGCTTGAGGGGGCCAAGCACCTTATTGTGGTCCTGACTAGTGTTGAGCATTACGATACCGCAAGTATCGGGTATCGGCCGATACTTGCGGTATCGGAATTCCGATACCGAGTTCCGATACTTTTGTGGTATCGGGAATCGGTATCGGATCCATAGTGATGTGTAAAATAAAGAATTAAAATAAAAAATATTGATATATTCACCTCTCCGGCGGCCCCTGGACATCACCGCTGGTAACCGGCAGGCTTCTTTGTTTAAAATGAGCGCGTTTAGGACTTGAGAATGACGTCGCGGCTTCTGATTGGTCGCGTGCCGCTCGTGTGACCGCCACGCGACCAATCACAAGCCGCGACGTCATTCTCAGGCACTAAACTCCTCATTCTAGGAATTTAGGACCTGCGAATGACGTCGCGGCTTCTGATTGGTTGCGTGGCGGTCACATGAGAAGCACGCGACCAATCAGAAGCCGCGACGTCATTCTCAGGTCCTAAACGCGCTCATTTTAAACAAAGAAGCCTGCCGGTTACCCGCGGTGATGTCCAGGGGCCGCCGGAGAGGTGAATATATCAATATTTTTATTTTAATTCTTTATTTTACACATTATTATGGATCCCAGGGCCTGAAGGAGAGTTTCCTCTCCTTCAGACCCTGGGAACCATCAGGATACCTTCCGATACTTGGTGTCCCATTGACTTGTATTGGTATCGGATATCGGTATCGGCGATATCCGATACTTTTCGGGTATCGGCCGATACTATCCGATACCGATACTTTCAAGTATCGGACGGTATCGCTCAACACTAGTCCTGACCGATCATAAGAATCTGATTTACCTCGAGTCTGCCAAACGGCTGAATCCTAGACAGGCTCGATGGTCCCTATTTTTCTCCCGTTTTGAGTTTGTGGTCTCGTACATTCCTAGTACTAAGAATGTTAAGGCGGATGCCCTCTCTAGGAGTTTTTTTCCTGATTCCCCTGGGGTTCTTGAGCCGGTCGGCATTTTGAAGGAAGGGGTGATTCTTTCTGCCATCTCCCCTGATTTGCGACGGGTTCTTCAGGAATTTCAGGCTGATAAGCCTGACCGCTGTCCTGTGGGGAAACTGTTTGTTCCTGATATATGGACTAGTAAAGTGATTTCTCAGGTTCATTGTTCTGTGTTGGCTGGCCATCCTGGGATTTTTGGTACCAGAGATTTGGTTAGTAGGTCCTTTTGGTGGCCTTCTTTGTTACGGGATGTGCGTTCTTTTGTGCAGTCCTGTGGGATTTGTGCGCGGGCTAAGCCTTGCTGTCCCCGCGCTAGTGCGTTGCTTTTGCCATTGCCGGTCCCTGAGAGACCTTGGATGCATATTTCTATGGATTTTATTTCCGATCTTCCTGTTTCCCAAAGAATGTCGGTTATCTGGGTTGTCTGTGACCGATTTTCTAAGATGGTTCATTTAGTGCCTTTGCCTAAATTGCCTTCATGCCTGCCAGCATGTGGTGCGTTTGCATGGTATTCCGGAGAATATTGTGTCCGACAGAGGTTCCCAGTTTGTTTCCAGGTTTTGGCGGTTTTGTGCCAAGCTGGGCATTGATTTGTCTTTTTACTCTGCATTTCATCCTCAGACAAATGGCCAGACTGAGCGAACTAATCAGACATTGGAGACCTATTTGAGATGCTTTGTATCTGCTGATCAGGATGATTGGGTGGCTTTTTTGCCATTGGCCGAGTTTGCCCTTAATAATCGGGCTAGTTCGGCTACTTTGGTTTCGCCTTTTTTTTTGTAATTTTGGTTTTCATCCTCGTTTTTTCTTCTGGGCAGGTTGAGCCTTCTGACCTTCCTGGTGTGGATTCTGTGGTCGACAGGTTGCAGCAGACTTGGGCTTATGTGGTGGACAATTTGGTGGTGTCTCAGGAGGAGGCTCAGCGTTTTGCTAACCGTCGTCGGTGTGTTGGTTCCCGGCTTCGGGTTGGTGATCTGGTTTGGTTATCTTCCCGTCATGTTCCTATGAAGGTTTCTTCCCCTAAGTTTAAGCCTCGATTTATTGGTCCTTATAGGATTTCTGAGATTATTAATCCGGTGTCCTTTCGCCTTGCGCTTCCGGCCTCTTTTGCTATTCATAATGTCTTCCATAGATCTTTGTTATGGAAATATGTGGAGCCCGTTGTTCCCTCTGTTGATCCTCCGGCCCCTGTATTGGTCGATGGGGAGTTGGAATATGTTGTTGAGAAGATTTTGGATTCCCATTTTTCGAGGCAGAAGCTTCAGTACCTTGTCAAGTGGAAGGGTTATGGCCAGGAGGATAATTCTTGGGTTTCTGCCTCTGATGTCCATGCCGTTGATTTGGTTCGTGCCTTTCATCGGGCTCATCCTGATCGGCCTGGGGGCTCTGGTGAGGGTTCGGTGACCCCTCCTCAAGGGGGGGGGGTACTGTTGTGAATTCAGCTTTTGGGCTCCCTCCGGTGGTTGTAGAGGGTAATGCAGTTGTGCCTGGACTGCAGGAGTGGACAGGTGTATCTACTAATTGCAAAACTGACTGGGGTATATAGCTTTGCAGGATCCTTTAGTCAGTTCCAGTTGTCCATTGTTCTGGAAGGATTCACTTCCCTGCTGGTCTCTCCAGTTTGCTGTGCTTTTCTACAAAGATAAGTCCTGGCTTTGTTTTTGCTGTCCACCTGCTGTGGACCTATAGTTCTGTGCATATTCATGTTTTTGTCTTGTCCAGCTTAGTCTGTGAAGGATTTTTTGCAGCCTAGCTATTTCTCTGGAGATGTAGATATACCCCCCATGTCTTTAGTCAGATGTGGTGATCCGTATTTTCTGCGGTGGATATTTTCTAGTGTTTTTATACTGACCACATAGTACTCTGTTCTATTCTTTCTTTTTAGCTAGTATGGCCTCCTATGCTAGAATATGATTTCATATCTGCGTATGTTATTTCCCTCTCCTCTCACAGTCAATATTTGTGGGGGGCTGTCTATCCTTTGGGGATTTTCTCTGAGGCAAGATAGGTTTCCTGTTTCTGTCTTTAGGGGTAGTTAGATCTTAGGTTGTGCCGAGGGGTCTAAAGAGTGTTAGGTACCCCCCACGGCTACTTCTAGTTGCGCTGCTAGGTTCAGGGTTTGCGGTCAGTACAGGGACCACCTTCTCCAGAGTCCGTCTCATGCTGCTCCTAGGCCACCAGATCATAACAGAGAGGCTTTCAG
The DNA here is from genome assembly GCF_032444005.1 of Ranitomeya imitator. NCBI lineage: Eukaryota > Metazoa > Chordata > Amphibia > Anura > Dendrobatidae > Ranitomeya > Ranitomeya imitator. The sequence goes on from NC_091284.1 coordinate 717,077,846, forward strand.
CAGAACATGGCATTACTTCAATGGAAGCTGGTGTGCAAAAGCAACGGCAAAAGTGCCACTTACTCGCTGTTGTCAGAGATGAACTGTGGCATCTCAATGGTTAACAGCTGCAGTCTGAATTTATCTCTCGCCATGGCTGTTTGACAGAGATGTCGGCTATTTAATTTAGCCAGAATCAACCACGTGTGAAACGGATTCATCTCCAGAGCCTGCTCCATACATCAACACCTGCTCCATGATGCATATATAATTCCTAGGGCATTAATGATAATCTGTCAGCAAGTTTTGTTATGTAGTCTGACAGCAGTATGACGTAGAGACAGATACCCTGAATTCAGTGACGTATCACTTAGTATACTGAGTGCAGAAGTTATGATAAATTCAGTTTTCTCTGTTGCAGGTTTAGGAGCTGAAAAATTTAGCTGTTTATAACCCCCCCCCCACCCACCCACCCACACACACACACACACACACACACACACACATTGTGCTACTCTCAGATTACATAGCAATTACCTGGTGACAGATTCCCTATAAGGGATGTATTTATCTTAAATGTATTCCTTATCAAGGCTGAAATGAAAAGTCTGCAATCACGCTCTGTGATACCCTTGTATGTCTTGTGTGAGTGGGTGGTCACGTGATCGCATGTACGGTGGTCACATACTGCACAACCTTCTACGCGTCAGTTCTCTTCAATTGAGTGAAATAGTGAAATCAGATTAGACTAATTAGCAAGTGACCACTCGCACAGGTATATCTGGCGTTTCAGAGGGAATATAATTTGAAAAGCCCAACCCTGCTCAAGATAATTGACAGGTTTCTTACTAAGCATACACATGGTATAGACCTGTCAATCAAATAAAGCAGCGGGTGGAGTAGCCAAGCTTGGGTGGCTCTGGACTAGTCAGGTCTTTGCCTATGGTACTAGGTAGAGATGATCGAATTAATGTGACTCAAATCCAATTCTCGTTGAATGTGTAATTCGATTTGCGCAAATCGCTCATCATAAACGTTTTACAAATTTTACAAATTGCAGTAGATTGTTACTGTCAAATAATGCTACATGGGCTTCCCCAACATACAGTACCTCACAATTCCTGTAAATAGCTTCTCATTTTTTCTCTGCACTCTAGATTTTTGTTCCACATTCCACGTTAATGAACTTCATCCATTTTGTCGGCGCTTATATCCCACTTATCATTTCACTTACCGCTAATTTTACATTATAGAAAATGTTACTGTTTTGCATAATGAAAATTGTGAACAGGTACAGAATTCACATAAACAAAGAGAGAGAAGTGTTCACATCAGTGCACCAGATCCATACAAGAAGTCCACAATGGATGCGATGCACGAAAGAAACCTTGGACCGGCTCCCATTTGAAAAATGAGTGTTCAACGCTCAAAACACATGGACAACGTGTTTCATATTTTAACCCTTTTTAAGAGTATACCAATAAAATATTGTTTTTATATTAAAAAAAACATTTTTCTAGGGGAGCTGGATATTTTTTCTCTACAAGTAACAGTACTTGTGCGATGCACGAAAGAAACCTTGGACCGGCTCCCATTTGAAAAATGAGTGTTCAACGCTCAAAACGCATGGACCACGTGTTTCATATTTTAACCCTTTTTAAGAGTATACCAGTAAAATATTGTTTTTACATTAAAAAAAAAAAACATTTTTCTAGGGGAGCTGGATATTTTCTCTCTACAAGTAACGGAACTCATATGTCCATAACAAACATCATGACTAACACATTGTCCTTTGCCAAGCTCTGACATCTCTCTTTCTTTTGCATCTCATTTCCAACGTACTAGAGCCTCTTAAAAATTTTAAAATAAGCAACATACTCTACTCAGCACAATTAAACTATATGCAACTTTCGGCAAATTTATTTGCTGCAAAACAAATTTTGGGGAAAAATTTGCCAAGCTTGGCGAATTTGGACAACAAAATATTCGATCACCTGCTGTTCTCAGTCCAACTATATTTTGCCTGAAAAAGAGAAAAACATATCTGGTGGCAACTGTGCAGCCAGGCTCTGATTCATGCCATTTCCAAAAGGAAAACACCTCCACATGCACACAGATTTTGCCCTTAATTAGTTCACAGTCCAATTACAACACATCAATTTTAATATGCCTGTCTAGGCCGTCCTGGAAACACGAACCCAGGGTCAGGTATAAAAAGGCTGGGATAAACAAAAAAAAATGGTCCACATGTGGGCGTCTGCCTATGCTGGTTGTGATCCATGATTCATTTTCTCCCCTACCTACAAGGAAGCAGAAGAACAACTAGGTATTTTCTGTTATTTCTCCCTTTTTATCTTACAACTGTTTTTGCATATTTGTGTGTTATTTTGTTTTTATCTTTTTATATTTTTTCTTGTAACCATTGTATTTCTATATTAAGGCTTAAAAATTTTAATAAGTCTGGTCTTTCTATGCTCTAAAGAATCCATATCTTTTCAGAGAGTGTATGGCAGTTACATATTATTTGGGGACTCATCGCCCCATGGGTTTGATGAGTGGTGGCAGCATGTTGTGTATCCGATATGTGTAGTCTGTGTCGGTGTGTGATTTATGCTCACTTTATAACCTGTAACAGAGGTAGAGTGCTGGATTGAGTGAGAGGAGATAAATTAACCCTTGCAGGTGCACCCACATCACGTGCTGAGAAGTGTGAGGCTGCCGTCACACTATCAGTATGTGGTCAGTATTTTACATCAGTATTTGTAAGCCAAAACCAGGAGTGGAACAAATAGAGGAAAAGTATATCAGAAACATATGCACCACTTCTGCATTTATCACCCACTCCTGGTTTTGGCTTACAAATACTGATGTAAAATACTGACCAAATGCTGCTAGTGTGATGGCAGCCTGAACGTGACATCAAGCGACAGGTCCTCTCGGATGATTAGCAGGCTTGGCCACACACTAGCGATTTAGATGACAGTGTGGAGAATGAGTTGTTTTACAGATGATCTGTAATAGTTGTTGTTTTGAAAGACAGCTTCATAGATCACACTGAAAAATGACTGACAAAGTACAGATCTGTATCAGTTTTGTAGCTGGGGTGGAAGCAATGAATATTGATGAAGTCACAATAGTCGGCGCATGATGAAGTCTGTCAAAAATGTTTCAATAATATCAATGGCTGCATTTGACAACAACCGAAAAAAGGCAGCACAATGATCTATACCTTCTGTCAGCATCTGCCAGACACTTTTGTGTAACAGAAAGGAAGGCACTAATAGTAGGTAGCAAATTGAAATTTGCATTTTCAGCCCCTAAAATCACTAGTACAGTATTTGGGCAACTTAGAAGTGGTAACCATGGCTGCATATAGGGAAGATGATTATTTGAGATAACGTGTAGAAATTCAGGCTTGACTGAGTGTTGATTACATTGGCAATTTTATTTAGGAGCAGGCACAGGAATGATGATTGTATCTAGAGTTGATTATGGTGGGCAGGATGTATTTTTACTGTGCTATAATTACATGCAAGAAGGTAACACTGGCACTGAAGGCGGGTTGTATTGGTAATTTCATCCTTGGGTAGCTCTGTACTAGAAAAAGGATTCTTTGGGTTCTTTAGGCGTCTGGACTTAATCTTTGATAAAGACAATGGGGCTGAGTCATCATGGATTTTGTACCTTTTTTGTCTAGTTTTGTGTTTTTCTTATTTTCCATTATCAGTATATTCATTTTTTAATTTGCGCCTCTTTTTAAGTCACTTTATGTGTTCATCTAGATTTTTTTACTTCGACCAAGGTTTCCAAATAATTTTGCCTGATTCATTATTTTCAACTTTTTGAATAGTCATAAAAATGTTTGCAAATGTACTCTAGTTTCCCTCCAGTGTGATTTTATGAATTGCAGAAATCCTCCCCCCACTTCCACCTCCTATAACCCCTTCCACAAATCTTGCAATATTTTGCAAAGTGTGCAACTCTTTGTACTAAAAAGGCACAAAAAAATGTAAAGTAAAGAATTGTGTGCACCAAGTTGAAGAATCATGCACAAGAAATAGCAACGAATACCCCAAGACAAGATGAAAAGTGATTTAAAAAAGAATGCAAATAAAGACTAGGGCAATATGGTTCCAATTAAATATTCCTCATATATATTGGCCACTAAAATAAAATACTAAAGGTCCGATTTATTAAGGTGGTTACGCAAGAATTCTGGCATAAACAACTTAATAAGTGGCAATATTTTTGCGCAACTCAGAAGTTACAAAAAAACATATTGTGACATTTGGTGCTAGTCTTGTCCATATATGCTAATATGGGACAAGCATGGGTGGAACAGGGCATGGCTATGCCCACCAGTCACACATTATGCCCTGTAGAGATTCACCCTCTCTGGTAGGTATTAGGTACTAAGTGTAGAATCCAAAAAGAAGAGAATGTCCAGCTTCACCGAATCCGTGAAAAAAAGTTTTCTTTATTCACAAACTTAAACATGGAGGATACAAACTTCAGCACAAACCATATGGGTAAGAATCTCAATGCGTTTCTGGAGACTAAGCTCCCTTAATCATGACTTGTTTTATGATTTATATTCCCTCTTACTAAGTGTAGAATACATAAAGAACACAGAGTTTAAATACCAAAACACAAAATACGGATGCACCACAAAGTGTGCTAAATTAATAGTTAATCAACAAAGACAAATTCCGTAAAATTACAAACTATCTTTATTATATATCAAAAATGCAACAAATCATATATACAATAAAAGGCATTGCCCCCCAAGGAAGCAACAGTGAAACGTGCGTCGGGGCACCTGCGCACTGGTTGGGCATTAGCATGGGTAAGTTGATCTGGTGTTACCATCCTTAGTGCTTGTGTAGCAATTAACTGGCCATTATTACTTGCTTGAGCTACCTTAGCTTTGTCATATGATGTTATATGATTGGTTAGGTATAACAATGCCTGGCACTATATATTCAGTGTTCTGCTGCCCTGCCTTTTTGTGACTTGTGGTGGTGCCTCAATACATGCATTTATATGTTATGCACTATGCACTTTATTTATGAATAGCTTTAAGTTATGCATGTCTGGGGTTCCCCAATATGTTCACATTGTACCCTCCATTGCTTTCATGGTTAACATTGCTGCACGCCTGCTCTTTTACTAACTGATTTCCAATATGGATCTAATCTTTTATTGTACATGTGGTTTCTTGTATTTTTGATATATAATAAAGACAGTTTGTAATTTTATGGAATTTGTCTTTGTTGATTAACTATTAATTTAGCACACTTTGTGGTGCATCCGTATTTTGTGTTTTGGTATTTAAACTATCTGTGTTCTTTATGCATTCTATACTATTTATTTGAGAGTACCTTCCTTATGAATGTGTGTTTTGTACTTCATTGGTTCTGGTATGTTCTCACTAAGTACGAAGTGTTAGGCAGAGTTCACACAGGCAATATAGTTTTGGTCCAAACACGTGCAGTTTTTATTGCTTTCCACAGGTTGCACAGCACTAAAACAAGTTCACAAACATAAATCCTTAGCCTTGTCGAGGCCATAACTAAACAGAACAGACCCTAACTACTCAAACTTGGCTGAACTAGCCCCAGCTTGGTCTAACAAAACAGCTATAGTACATAGCATCAATTGATACATGCTGTTCTCTGCACAAGACCTGTGCAAACTCTTCTCAGAGAGACATTTAGCTCCAAGACACATCCAATCTGGTCAGCTTCCCTGGTCTGACTCCCCAGCCAGCACGTCTGCCTCTGCTACATCCAGCAGAGTAACTCCCCAGTCACTCCATTCAGAGAGAGACTCTGGCATGTCTCTCTCTCAGCTACAGTTCATATTTTGGCTGGTCCCACAATGAATCTACTTTCTGCTTCTTAAAGAAATAATGCATTGGCTTCTAATCAAACACTGCAGAGCTGGGATTTAACCCCGTTCTTCCCAGCAATGCTGCATATCCCCCCTCTGTCCAAAGCCGAGAGCAGTATACCATCTGCCAACCCATAGTGCCAACAGGGGGTCATTCTACCAAAAATTGATTATTGTCTCCCAGCTTCTGGGGAATACCATTCACACAGGGCTCTGCCATCTACAGACTATATCACTCACAAAGGTTCTGCCTCCTGCACATCACCATACTGCTCAGCAGACCCACAACCTCACACAGAGTGGACACAGCACTACTAATGCATACACATAATAAGCATGCAAACTCACTGCACACAGTCCTATACACAGCACACACTACACTAGCCTGAGCTCAGTACACTACATCCTCTTCTCTCTCTGTACATCAAGAGCAAAAACAAAATTCACATTATGTGATCCTGTCAACACACATCACGTGTTCATCTCTGCAGATCATGTGTACATCACCACAACTGACTCCTGGCAGCATATCTGATTACTGAGCACTACCACTTCAGTGCACAAGTCCCATAGCATACAAGTCCTTGAGCACTCGTACTTTGTGGGATATGGAACCACAGTCTGTGCATATGTCGACCTGGGCCATGGGATAGTTCTTGGCATTGCCATCGATACACCTTACACCCACCCCATGGACTAGCACATGTGGAAATGTGGTCCTTTCCAGGGTCATAAAACTCCCTGAGTCCTGAAGTTTCATCAGTTTTCATTGGTTTTTATAGGTTGCATGGCACCAAAGCAAACTCATAAACATAAATCCCTAGCCTTTTCCAGGTGCTAACTAAACAAAACAGACTCTGGCTACTCATACATAGGTGAGTGTTGTGAATTCTGCTCTTGGGCTCCCTCCGTTGGTTATGAGTGGTAGTGCTGCGTTAGATGGATCGCAGCATTTATCAGGTTTATCTATTTTTTGCAATTTGGGCTGGGCTATATAGCCTTGCTTGATCCTTTAGTCAGTGCCAGTTGTCCATTGTTTTTGGAGGATTCACATCCCTTCTGGTCTCTCCTGTTTGCTGTGCTTTTCTTCAAAGATAAGTCCTGGCTTTGTTTTTGCTGTCCACCTGCTGTGGACCTTATAGTTCTGTGCATTTTCATGTTTTTGTCTTGTCCAGCTTAGTCTGTGAAGGATTTTTTGCAGCCTAGCTATTTCTCTGGAAATGCAGATGTACCCTCCATGTCTTTAGTCAGATGTGGTGTTTTGTATTTTCTGTGGTGGATATTTTCTAGTGTTTTAATACTGACCGCATAGTACTCTGTTCTATTCTTTCTTTTTAGCTAGTATGGCCTCCTATGCTAAATCCTGATTTCATTTCTGCGTATGTTATTTCCCTCTCCTCTCACAGTCAATATTTGTGGGGGGCTGTCTTTCCTTTGGGGATTTTCTCTGAGGCAAGATAGGTTTCCTGTTTCTGTCTTTAGGGGTAGTTAGTTCTTAGGCTGTGTCGAGGGGTCTAGGGAGTGTTAGGTACCCCCCACGGCTACTTCTAGTTGCACTGTTAAGTTCAGGGTTTGCGGTCAGTACAGGTTCCACCTTCTCCAGAGTACGTCTCATGCTGCTCCAAGGCCACCCGATCATAACAGTACAACTGGCCAACAATGAGTTAATTGCATCTCAGAAGAAGGGAGGAAAGATTTTGAGCCATTTTTTTTTCCTTAGCCTGTTTGGTCTGTTCCTCCCTCTTAATCTCTGGGTGGCTGCGGAACCTAGTAATAACATGAGTGTTCAGGAGTTAGTTTCTCGTGTGGATCAGCTTGCTGCTAGGGTACAGGGTTTTTCAGATTATATTGTTCAGACTCCTGCCTTAGAACCTAGGATTCCCACTCCTGATTTATTCTTTGGTGACAGATCCAAATTTTTGAGTTTCAAAAATAACTGTAAACTGTTTTTTGCATTGAGACCCCGGTCTTCTGGTGATCCCATTCAGCAGGTTAAAATCATCATATCTCTGCTGCGTGGTGACCCACAGGATTGGGCATTTTCCCTGGAAACTGGCAATCCTGCTTTGCTTAATGTTGATTCTTTCCTTCAAGCATTGGGGTTATTGTATGATGAGCCTAATTCTGTGGATCAAGCTGAGAAAATCTTGCTGGACCTGTGTCAAGGTCAAGAAGCGGCAGAATCGTATTGTAAGAAATTTAGAAAATGGTCTATACTGACTAAATGGAATGAGGATGCCTTGGCGGCAATTTTCAGAAAGGGTCTTTCTGAATCCGTTAAAGATGTTATGGTGGGGTTCCCCACGCCTGCTGGTCTGAGTGATTCTATGTCTCTGGCCATTCAGATTGATCGGCGCTTGCGCGAGCGCACAGTTGTGCACACTGTGGCGTTGTCCTCTAAGCGGAGCCCTGAGCCTATGCAGTGTGATAGGATTTTGTCTAAAGCTGAACATCAAAGATTCAGGCGTCAGAATAGATTGTGTTTTTACTGCGGCGATTCTGCTCATATTATTTCTGATTGCCCTAAGCGTACAAAGAGAATCGCTAGTTCTGTTACCATCAGTACTGTACAACCTAAATTTCTGTTATCTGTGACCTTGATCTGCTCATTATCATCATTGTGGATTCAGGCGCCGCTCTGAACTTAATGGACTTAGAATTTGCCAGACGTTGTGGTTTCCCCTTGCAGCCTTTGCAGAACCCTATTCCTTTAAGGGGCATTGATGCTACACCGGTGGCTAAAAATAAACGTCAGTTTTGGACACAGCTGACCATGCGCATGGCGCCAGCCCATCAGGAAGATTGTCGTTTTCTGGTGTTGCATAATTTGCATGATGATATTGTGCTGGGTTTTCCATGGTTACAGCTACATAATCCGATGTTAGATTGGAAATCTATGTTTGTGACTGGTTGGGGTTGTCAGGGGGTTCATGGTCACGTTCATTTGATGTCAATTTCCTCTTCCCCCTCTTCTGAAATTCCTGAGTTTTTGTTTTGTCAGATTTCCAGGATGTATTTGATGAGCCCAAATCCAGTTCCCTTCCACCACATAGGGACTGTGATTGTGCTATTGACTTGATTCCAGGTTGTAAGTTCCCTAAGGGCCGACTTTTCAACCTGTCTGTGCCAGAACATGCCGCCATGCGGAGCTATATTAAGGAGTCTTTGGAGAAGGGGCATATTCGGCCATCTTCTTCACCATTGGGAGCAAGTTTTTTTTTGTTACAAAGAAGGATGGCTCCTTGAGACCCTGTATTGATTATCACCTCTTGAATAAGATCACGGTCAAATTTCAATACCCGTTGCCTTTGCTTACTGATTTGTTTGCTAGGATTAAGGGGGCTAGCTGGTTTACTAAGATTGACCTTCGAGAGGGGCATATAATCTTATTCGTATTAAGCAGAGTGACGAATGGAAAACTGCATTTAATACGCCCGAAGGCCATTTTGAATACCTTGTGATGCCATTCGGACTCTCTAATGCTCCATCTGTGTTCCAATCCTTCATGCATGATATCTTTCAGAGTTATCTTGATAAATTCATAGTTGTATGTTTGGAAGATATTTTGATTTTTTCCGATGATTGGGAGTCTCATTTGAAACAGGTCAGGATGGTATTCCAGATCCTCCGTAATAATGCTTTATTTGTGAAGGGGTCAAAGTGCCTCTTTGGAGTGCAGAAGGTTTCTTTTTTGGGCTTCATTTTTTCTCCCGCATCTATAGAAATGGATCCGGTTAAGGTTCAGGCCATTCATGATTGGATTCAGCCCACATCTGTGAAGAGCCTTCAGAAATTCTTGGGCTTTGCTAATTTTTATCGTCGTTTCATTGCCAACTTCTCTAGTGTGGTTAAACCTCTGACCGATTTGACGAAGAAAGGCGCTAATGTGATGAATTGGTCCTCTGCGGCTGTTTCTGCCTTTCAGGAGCTTAAACGCCGATTTACTTCTGCCCCTGTGTTGCGTCAGCCGGATGTTTCTCTTCCATTTCAGGTTGAGGTTGACGCGTCTGAGATTGGGGCAGGGGCCGTTTTGTCTCAGAGGAGTTCTGATGGTTCCTTGAAGAAACCGTGTGCCTTCTTTTCTCGGAAGTTTTCGCCTGCGGAACGCAATTATGATGTCGGCAATCGGAAGTTGTTGGCTATGAATTGGGCATTTGAAGAGTGGCGACATTGGCTTGAGGGGGCCAAGCACCGTATTGTGGTCCTGACCGATCATAAGAATGTGATTTACCTCGAGTCTGCCAAACGGCTGAATCCTAGACAGGCTCTATGGTCCCTGTTTTTCTCCCGTTTTGATTTTATGGTCTCGTACATTCCTGGTACTAAGAATGTTAAGGCGGATGCCCTCTCTAGGAGTTTTTTTCCTGATTCCCCTGGGGTTCTTGAGCCGGTCGGCATTCTGAAGGAAGGGGTGATTCTTTCTGCCATCTCCCCTGATTTACGACGGGTTCTTCAGGAGTTTCAGGCTGATAAACCTGACCGCTGTCCAGTGGGGAAAGTGTTTGTTCCTGATAGATGGACTAGTAAAGTGATTTCTGAGGTTCATTGTTCTGTGTTGGCTGGCCATCCTGGGATTTTTGGTACCAGAGATTTGGTTGGTAGGTCCTTTTGGTGGCCTTCTTTGTCGCGGGATGTGCGTTCTTTTGTGCAGTCCTGTGGGATTTGTGCGCGGGCTAAGCCTTGCTGTTCCCGCGCTAGTGGGTTGCTTTTGCCTTTGCCGGTCCCTGAGAGACCTTGGACGCATATTTCTATGGATTTTATTTAAGATCTTCCGGTTTCCCAGAGTATGTCGGTTATCTGGGTGGTTTGTGACCGGTTTTCTAAGATGGTTCATTTGGTACCTTTGCCTAAATTGCCTCCCTCTTCTGATTTGGTTCCGTTGTTTTTTCAGCATGTGGTTCGTTTGCATGGCATTCCGGAGAATATTGTGTCCGATTGAGGTTCCCAGTTTGTTTCTAGGTTTTGGCGGGCCTTTTGTGCTAGGCTGGGCATTGATTTGTCTTTTTCTTCCGCATTTCATCCTCAGACAAATGGCCAGACCGAGCGAACTAATCAGACTTTGGAAACTTATTTGAGATGCTTTGTGTCTGCTGATCAGGATGATTGGGTGGCTTTCTTGCCATTGGCCGAGTTTGCCCTTAATAATCGGGCTAGTTCTGCTACCTTGGTTTCGCCTTTTTTTTGTAATTTTGGTTTTCATCCTTGTTTTTCTTCAAGGCAGGTTGAGCCTTCTGATTGTCCTGGTGTGGATTCTGTGGTTGACAGGCTGCAGCAGATTTGGGCTCATGTGGTGGACAATTTGGTGTTGTCTCAGGAGGAGGCTCAACGTTTTGCTAACGTTCGTCGGTGTGTTGCTTCCCGGCTTCGGGGATTTGGTCTGGTTGTCTTCCCGTCATGTTCCTATGAAGGTTTCTGTTATGTTTGCTAATGACAGGTGTTATGAAGGCAATCCAGAAACACAGTGTGCTTAGCGATCAGAGCGCACACAGTGATCTGACAAATACCCAAAAATACAAGAACGAGCTCTGAGACGTGGAAACTCTGTAGACTGCACACCTGATCCTATCCTAAACACAACTAAAAGCGGCTGTGGATTGCGCCTAACAACTATCTAGGCAACTCGGCACAGCCTAAGAAACTAGCTAGCCTGAAGATAGAAAAATAGGCCTGACTTGCCCCCAGAGAAATTCCCCAAAGGAAAAGGCAGCCCCCCACATATAATGACTGTGAGTAAGATGAAAAGACAAAACGTAGGGATGAAATAGATTCAGCAAAGTGGGGCCCGATATTCTAGGACAGAGCGAGGACAGTAAAGCGAACTTTGCAGTCTACAAAAAACCCTAAAGCAAAACCACGCAAAGGGGGCAAAAAAAAACCCACCGTGCCGAACTAACGGCACGGCGGTACACCCTTTGCGTCTCAGAGCTTCTAGCAAAACAAAAGACAAGCTGGACAGAAAAAAAGCAACAAAAAAGCAAAAGGCACTTAGCTATACAGAGCAGCAGGTCACAGGAACAATCAGGAGAAGCTCAGATCCAACACTGAAACATTGACAAGGAGCAAGGATAGCAGCATCAGGCGGAGTTAAGTAATGAAGCAGTTAACGAGCTCACCAGAACACCTGAGGGAGGAAGCTCATAAGCTGCAGTACCACTTGTGACCACAGGAGTGAATTCAGCCACAGAATTCACAACAGTACCCCCCCCTTGAGGAGGGGTCACCGAACCCTCACCAGAGCCCCCAGGCCGACCAGGATGAGCCGCATGAAAGGCACGAACAAGATCGGAAGCATGAACATCAGAGGCAAAAACCCAGGAATTATCTTCCTGAGCACAACCCTTCCATTTAACCAGATACTGGAGTTTCCGTCTAGAAACACGAGAATCCAAAATCTTCTCCACAATATACTCCAATTCCCCCTCCACCAAAACCGGGGCAGGAGGCTCAACAGATGGAACCATAGGTGCCACGTATCTCCGCAACAACGACCTATGGAATACATTATGTATGGAAAAGGAGTCCGGGAGGGTCAAACGAAAAGACACAGGATTGAGAACCTCAGAAATCCTATACGGACCAATAAAACGAGGTTTAAACTTAGGAGAGGAAACCTTCATAGGAATATGACGAGAAGATAACCAAACCTGATCCCCAACACGAAGTCGGGGACCCACACGGCGTCTGCGATTAGCGAAAAGTTGAGCTTTCTCCTGGGACAAGATCAAATTGTCCACTACCTGAGTCCAGATCTGCTGCAACCTATCCACCACAGAATCCACACCAGGACAGTCCGAAGACTCAACCTGTCCTGAAGAGAAACGAGGATGGAACCCAGAATTGCAAAAAAATGGAGAAACCAAGGTAGCCGAGCTGGCCCGATTATTAAGGGCGAACTCAGCCAACGGCAAAAAGGACACCCAATCATCCTGGTCTGCAGAAACAAAACATCTCAGATATGTTTCCAAGGTCTGATTGGTTCGTTCGGTCTGGCCATTAGTCTGAGGATGGAAAGCCGAGGAAAAGGATAGGTCAATGCCCATCCTACCACAAAAGGCTCGCCAAAACCTCGAAACAAACTGGGAACCTCTGTCAGAAACAATATTCTCAGGAATGCCATGCAACCGAACCACATGCTGAAAGAACAAAGGTACCAAATCAGAGGAGGAAGGCAATTTAGCCAAGGGCACCAGATGGACCATTTTAGAAAAGCGATCACAGACCACCCAAATGACTGACATCTTTTGAGAAACGGGAAGGTCAGAAATGAAATCCATCAAAATATGTGTCCAAGGCCTCTTTGGGACTGGCAAGGGCAAAAGCAACCCACTGGCACGAGAACAGCAGGGCTTAGCCCTAGCACAAATCCCACAGGACTGCACAAAAGTACGTACATCCCGTGACAGAGATGGCCACCAGAAGGATCTAGCCACTAACTCTCTGGTACCAAAGATTCCAGGATGACCAGCCAACACCGAACAATGAAGTTCAGAGATAAGTTTATTAGTCCACCTATCAGGGACGAACAGTTTCTCTGCTGGACAACGATCAGGTTTATTCGCCTGAAATTTTTGCAGCACCCGCCGCAAATCAGGGGAGATGGCAGACACAATGACTCCTTCCTTGAGGATACCCGCTGGCTCAGATAAACCCGGAGAGTCGGGCACAAAACTCCTAGACAGAGCATCCGCCTTCACATTTTTAGAGCCCGGAAGGTACGAAATCACAAAGTCGAAGCGGGCAAAAAATAACGACCAACGGGCCTGTCTAGGATTCAAGCGCTTGGCAGACTCGAGATAAGTCAAGTTCTTATGATCAGTCAATACCACCACGCGATGCTTAGCTCCATCAAGCCAATGACGCCACTCCTCGAATGCCCACTTCATGGCCAGCAACTCTCGATTGCCCACATCATAATTACGCTCAGCGGGCGAAAACTTCCTGGAAAAGAAAGCACATGGTTTCATCACTGAGCAATCAGAACCTCTCTGTGACAAAACCGCCCCTGCTCCAATCTCAGAAGCATCAACCTCGACCTGGAACGGAAGAGAAACATCTGGCTGACACAACACAGGGGCAGAACAAAAACGACGCTTCAACTCCTGAAAAGCTTCCACAGCAGCAGAAGACCAATTAACCAAATCAGCACCCTTCTTGGTCAAATCGGTCAATGGTTTGGCAATGCTAGAAAAATTACAGATGAAGCGACGATAAAAATTAGCAAAGCCCAGGAACTTTTGCAGACTTTTCAGAGATGTCGGCTGAATCCAATCCTGGATGGCTTGGACCTTAACTGGATCCATCTCGATAGTAGAAGGGGTAAAGATGAACCCTAAAAATGAAACTTTCTGTACACCGAAGAGACACTTTGATCCCTTCACAAACAAAGAGTTAGCACGCAGGACCTGAAAAACCATTCTGACCTGCTTCACATGAGACTCCCAATCATCTGAGAAGATCAAAATGTCATCCAAGTAAACAATCAGGAATTTATCCAGATACTCACGGAAGATGTCATGCATAAAAGACTGAAACACAGATGGAGCATTGGCAAGTCCGAACGGCATCACTAGATACTCAAAATGACCCTCGGGCGTATTGAATGCAGTTTTCCATTCATCTCCTTGCCTGATTCTCACCAGATTATACGCACCACGAAGATCTATCTTAGTGAACCAACTAGCCCCCTTAATCCGAGCAAACAAGTCAGATAACAATGGCAAGGGATACTGAAATTTAACAGTGATCTTATTAAGAAGGCGGTAATCAATACACGGTCTCAGCGAACCATCCTTCTTGGCTACAAAGAAAAACCCTGCTCCCAGTGGTGATGACGATGGGCGAATATGTCCCTTCTCCAGGGATTCCTTCACATAACTGCGCATAGCGGCGTGTTCGGGCACGGATAAATTAAATAATCGACCTTTAGGGAATTTACTACCAGGAATCAAATTGATAGCACAATCACAATCCCTATGCGGAGGTAGAGCATCGGACTTGGGCTCTTCAAATACATCCTGATAATCAGACAAGAACTCTGGGACCTCAGAAGGGGTGGATGACGAAATCGACAAAAATGGAACATCACCATGTACCCCCTGACAACCCCAGCTGGATACCGACATGGAATTCCAATCCAATACTGGATTATGGGTTTGTAGCCATGGCAACCCCAACACGACCACATCATGCAGATTATGCAACACCAGAAAGCGAATAACTTCCTGATGTGCAGGAGCCATGCACATGGTCAGCTGGGCCCAGTATTGAGGTTTATTCTTGGCCAAAGGTGTAGCATCAATTCCTCTCAATGGAATAGGACACCGCAAAGACTCCAAGAAAAACCCACAACGTTTAGCATAATCCAAATCCACAAACGCCATGACAGAAAACGACGACAAAGAGCATATCAAGGTAATGGACAGAAGGAATTTGGACTGTGCAGTACCAATGACGGCAGACCTAGCGGACCGCTTAGTGCGCTTAGGACAATCAGAAATAGCATGAGTGGAATCACCACAGTAGAAACACAGACCATTCAGACGTCTGTATTCCTGCCGTTCAACTCTAGTCATAGTCCTATCGCACTGCATAGGCTCAGGTTTAACCTCAGGCAGTACCGCCAAATGGTGCACAGATTTACGCTCGCGCAAGCGTCGACCGATCTGAATGGCCAAAGACAAAGACTCATTCAAACCAGCAGGCATAGGAAATCCCACCATGACATCCTTAAGAGCCTCAGAGAGACCCTTTCTGAACAAAGCTGCCAGCGCAGATTCATTCCACTGAGTGAGTACTGACCATTTCCTAAATTTCTGACAATATACTTCTATATCATCCTGACCCTGGCACAAAGCCAGCAAATTTTTCTCAGCCTGATCCACTGAATTAGGCTCATCGTACAGCAATCCGAGCGCCAGGAAAAACGCATCGACACTACTCAATGCAGGGTCTCCTGGCGCAAGAGAAAATGCCCAGTCTTGAGGGTCGCCACGCAAAAAAGAAATAATAATCAAAACCTGTTGAATAGGATTACCAGAAGAATGAGGTTTCAAGGCCAGAAATAGCTTACAATTATTTTTGAAACTTAGAAACTTAGTTCTATCTCCAAAAAACAAATCAGGAATAGGAATTCTTGGTTCTAACATAGATTTCTGATCAATAGTATCTTGAATTTTTTGTACATTTATAACGAGATTATCCATTGAAGAGCACAGACCCTGAATATCCATGTCCACACCTGTGTCCAGAATCACCCAAATGTCTAGGGAAAAAAAAAAAGTGAACACAGAGCAGAAAAAAAAAAAAAAAAAAATGATGTCAGAACTTTTTCTTTCCCTCTATTGAGAATCATTAGTTTGGGCTCCTTGTACTGTTATGTTTGCTAATGACAGGTGTTATGAAGGCAATCCAGAAACACAGTGTGCTTAGCGATCAGAGCGCACACAGTGATCTGACAAATACCCAAAAATACAAGAACGAGCTCTGAGACGTGGAAACTCTGTAGACTGCACACCTGATCCTATCCTAAACACAACTAAAAGCGGCTGTGGATTGCGCCTAACAACTACCTAGGCAACTCGGCACAGCCTAAGAAACTAGCTAGCCTGAAGATAGAAAAATAGGCCTGACTTGCCCCCAGAGAAATTCCCCAAAGGAAAAGGCAGCCCCCCACATATAATGACTGTGAGTAAGATGAAAAGACAAAACGTAGGGATGAAATAGATTCAGCAAAGTGGGGCCCGATATTCTAGGACAGAGCAAGGACAGTAAAGCGAACTTTGCAGTCTACAAAAAACCCTAAAGCAAAACCACGCAAAGGGGGCAAAAAAAAACCCCACCGTGCCGAACTAACGGCACGGCGGTACACCCTTTGCGTCTCAGAGCTTCTAGCAAAACAAAAGACAAGCTGGACAGAAAAAAAGCAACAAAAAAGCAAAAGGCACTTAGCTATACAGAGCAGCAGGTCACAGGAACAATCAGGAGAAGCTCAGATCCAACACTGAAACATTGACAAGGAGCAAGGATAGCAGCATCAGGCGGAGTTAAGTAATGAAGCAGTTAACGAGCTCACCAGAACACCTGAGGGAGGAAGCTCATAAGCTGCAGTACCACTTGTGACCACAGGAGTGAATTCAGCCACAGAATTCACAACAGGTTTCTTCCCCTAAGTTCAAGCCTCGGTTTATTGGTCCTTATAGGATTTCTGAGATTATCAATCCAGTGTCTTTTCGTTTGGCCCTTCCAGCCTCTTTTTCCATTCATAATGTGTTCCATAGATCTTTGTTGCGGAAGTATGTAGTGCCCGTTGTTCCCTCTGTTGATCCTCCGGCCCCGGTGTTGATTGATGGGGAGTTGGAGTATGTGGTTGCGAAGATTTTGGATTCTCGTTTTTCGAGGTGGAGGCTCCAGTATCTGGTCAAATGGAAGGGTTATGGCCAGGAGGATAATTTTTGGGTTGTTGCCTCCGATGTTCATGCTGACGATTTGGTTTGTGCCTTTCATTTGGCTCATCCTGATCGGCCTGGGGGCTCTGGTGAGGGCTCGGTTACCCCTCCTCAAGGGGGGGTACTGTTGTGAATTCTGTTCTTGGGCTCCCTCCGGTGGTTATGAGTGGTAGTGCTGCGGTAGTTGGATCGCAGCATTTATCAGGTGTATCTATTTTTTGCAATTTGGGCTGGGCTATATAGCCTTGCTTGATCCTTTAGTCAGTGCCAGTTGTCCATTGTTTTTGGAGGATTCACATCCCTTCTGGTCTCTCCTGTTTGCTGTGCTTTTCTTCAAAGATAAGTCCTGGCTTTGTTTTTGCTGTCCACCTGCTGTGGACCTTATAGTTCTGTGCATTTTCATGTTTTTGTCTTGTCCAGCTTAGTCTGTGAAGGATTTTTTGCAGCCTAGCTATTTCTCTGGAGATGCAGATATACCCTCCATGTCTTTAGTCAGATGTGGTGTTTTGTATTTTCTGTGGTGGATATTTTCTAGTGTTTTAATACTGACCGCATAGTACTCTGTTCTATTCTTTCTTTTTAGCTAGTATGGCCTCTTATGCTAAATCCTGATTTCATTTCTGCGTATGTTATTTCTCTCTCCTCTCACAGTCAATATTTGTGGGGGGCTGTCTTTCCTTTGGGGATTTTCTCTGAGGCAAGATAGGTTTCCTGTTTCTGTCTTTAGGGGTAGTTAGTTCTTAGGCTGTGTCGAGGGGTCTAGGGAGTGTTAGGTACCCCCCACGGCTACTTCTAGTTGCGCTGTTAAGTTCAGGGTTTGCGGTCAGTACAGGTTCCACCTTCTCCAGAGTACGTCTCATGCTGCTCCAAGGCCACCAGATCATAACAGGTGAGCTATCCCCAGCTCAGTCAAACAAAACACTATTGTTCATAGCAACCACTCATACTTGTGATTCTCTGCACACGGACTGTGCAGACTGTTCTTAAACAGAAATTGAGCACTGAAACACATCCACTCTGATCAGCTTCCCTGAACGGACTCCACAGCTAGCACAATAGGCGCTGCTACATCGAGCAGAGTGACTCCTCAGTCACTCCATTCAGAGAGTGACCCCAGCATGTCTCTCTCTCATCTACAGCTCATATCTTGGCTGGTTCTATAATTTATCTACTTCCTGCTTTTTAGAGAAACCATGCAGATGCTTCTAATCAAATACTGCAGAGCTTGGGTTTAACACTGTCCTTCCCAGCTATCCTACAGCCAGAAACTTCCTCCAGAAATGTACTCCAGTCTTTCATGGAGCACATTTCTGAAAGCGGTGCACACCATTTAATGGATGCACCAGTGACAAGAGCCGCTTAATGAATTTGCTGTATTGTATTCCAGCAAGCCCCTTCCAGGGAGGCCCATTCAGGTGGTTTATGCCAAAATTTTGGCATGGAAAACCTTGAAATGTTACAAGTAGGTAGAATGGGAGTTAGCGTGGAAAAGTCTGCCTGACAAATTCTTCAAAGTTTACACCACTTTAATGGCAAAGGTTCATGGATGAGATAGGCGAATGTTACTCCTGCTTGTCTTAAGGCTGGTGTCCTAGCACTTCCTTATCTTACCGTGTCTGATGTGCATGGAGAAATCATTGCTGCAGGATTGCTGAGGAGGCTTAATAACTGGGCCCCTCTCCATTGCTCTGCTGAATGGGACCTCAGACAGAACAAGAAGTGAAGCGACATCAAGGCATCAGTAACCGTCTAAGGAGAAAAAGAAGGAGGAAAAGAACAAACATACGTGTAAACAGAGTGAATATAGCATTTTATTTTGGAAAGTTGTATACTGCAGTAATCACATGTTAATTAATGCATCATGATAAATGGTTTTATACGTAAGAAAACATTACCAATTGCAAAACAGTTTCCCTAAAAACCTATACAGTATATAATATTGTTTAGCCACAAGGAGAAAGTACATATGATGATGCCAATCAAGGTCCAGTGTGGGTCTTACAACTACGGTATATATTGCTAGAATTCACTGGAAATTTTACTTTTTGCAGTATAAATCTGGTACTTTCCATCAACTATTAAAAAATATTAGCAATTTCTAAATATGTAACATGAATAACATTTCCATAACATGAATATGTTATGGAAAATGCTCAGGACTTCACTTTTTTTCTGTTTTCCCTTTTTGTTTACTAGCTGCATATTCCATCATATGGCAACAGTCAACGTAATAAAGACTTACAGAGCTGATGTGAATTATCATCAATTTAATAGCAGCCTGTAGTCAGTAATGTAGTTTTGACCACAGACTCGTAAGAGATTAGTGCTTGAAACTTGAAATTCTGCTGTTCAAAAGTTCATTTTTACCCAGGGGTATAAAAAGAAGAGCCTGGGACACCCAACACAACTTTAAATGGGGCCCCCTGAACAACATCAAGTGGCCTTCCTGCTGTGCTGCTCACTATGACAGAAGCACATTAACACCCCCTGCATGTTACTACCAGGCCGTCCTCCAGTGCTGCATGCAGTCTGCACTGTAATAAGATGAGTTAGTCGTAGTGATGGGCGGGCCCATGGATGTTCTGGTCCATCGTGGTTGGCCAAACATTTAAAAAAAAAAGTTTGGTTCGAGTACCGGAAAGGTACAGTGATGTGCAAATTAATTGGGACAAAGCAAAAAAATAAAATGTTATAATGCACTGTAACATATTAATTCTGAAAATTACATTTTTCCACTGGCTAGTTGACCAAGATTTATTTATTATATATTAAAACTGTTTTGAATCACTGACTGGTAACCAACTTACGATTTTACTTAAAAAATGCTTTGTCCCAATTAATTTGCACATCACTGTACTTGAACTTGGATCCCATTCAAATAAATGAGGGGCCCGAGCCTCTGGCGTTACCCAGCTTTCATGGGTGGTAAGTTTGTTCCCATACTGTTACACAGATGACTGCATGTGAGCCAGCAGCTGTAACCGGCGGTAAAAAGGTTACCGCTGGTCACAGGCATCGGCTGATAAGAGTACTAGTCTCATCATCATACACCTGGTCTCACTCATGGAAGCTAGAGCAGATGTACGATGATGAGAGTATTCACAAGCCGGAGCCTGTGCAATAAATAAATAAAATACAAAAATGCTGTGGTGTCCCCCCATTTTTGATAACTTGCCAAGCTAAAACACACAGCAGGAGGCTGGTATTCTCAGACTGGTAAGGGGCCATGGATATTCGCCCTCCTCAGACTCAAAATAGCAGCCCACAACAATCCCAGAAAAGGCACATCTATTAGATTCTGATCCAATTCTGGCTCTTTGAATGGCTCTTCCCACTTTCCCTTGTGCAAGTGAGGTAATAGAATTGGGGTTGATGTCAGCTGTGTAATATCAGCTGACATCAATCCCTGGGGTTAGTCAAGCAGAAGTGCCTACCAGACGCCCCCATTACTAACCCCCTAGTCAAATGTAGTAAAAGCAGAGACAGAGTAAAGTCCTTTAATTGAAATAAGAACAAAGACTACTTCATTGGAAATAAAAACTCCCAACCCTCTTTTACTGACTGAGCAGAGCGTGAGAAACTCTCCCTGTGACCGGCCGTAACCTTAATGACATTACCGCTGCTCACAAGCAAAGCTTCTCATGCTCTGCTCAGTGTGAGTCGGCTGGCCTTTAGAACAGTCACATTACTGATGTGACTGCTCTCCAAGCCATCTGGATCGTCGTTGGACATGACCATTAGTGGAATATTGGCAGAAAGATGAGTATAACTTTGTTTTTTTATTTAAATATTTGGGGTGATTAAATGGGTAAAATAGGGTTGTGAAGTTTTTTATTTCAAACAAAGGAGCATGTGTGTTTATTTCAAATAAGGGACTTTACTCTGTCTCTGTCTTTATTACATGTGACTATGATGTTAGTAATTGGAGTATCTTACTATTCCATGGGCTTGATGCCATAAAACAGCTGACATCAACCCCCAAACTATTACCCCACTTGCTACCACACCAGGGCAAGTGGGAAGAGCAAGGCTAAATACCAGAATTGGTGCATCGTAGGGATGTGAAATTTCTGGGGTGGCTGAGGGCTTATGTTCTTAGTCTGGGAGGTGGACAATATCAATGGCCTCTTCCTAAGCTATTAATATCAGCTTGCAGCTGTCTTCATAGTATTTGCTGGTTAGTAAATATAGGGAGGACTCCACATCATTTTTTGGGAGTCTCCTATATAATAACCAGTAAAGGCTAAGCAAACAGCTGTGGGCTCATATTAATATTCTGGGAATCTTTATAGCTATTGGCCCCTTCCCAGAATATTAACATCAGCCCCCACCTGTCGTCTTTCTCTCAGCTGGTTATGAAAATAACGGTGAACCCCCATGCCATTTTTTTTCTTTTTTTTAAATTTATTTATTCACAAGTACAGTAAAATGCACACCTAAGATAACTTTAGTTTACAGCGTCCAGGTGTTCCTGCAGCTGGAAACACAAGCAATCTTAAAGTGTCTCTCAAAGTTTCCCATGAGGTTTCTGGGCCCTGCAGCTGCTGGGAGACCCGGTGACTGTGAACTCTGGTGGTTACCTGAGTACACAGCCACAGGGTTTCGCAGTATCTCAAGTGCCGAACTGATTAATGCCGGAGTGCCAAGTGCCAGACTCATAGTCGTTCGTCAGTCCGGCACTGGTCTGTTCAGCATGAGAACCAGTTACTATGAACTCAGGTGAACTTACAGTAAGGTTATTTCAGTTCACAGTGGCCCTTCCCTAATGAGAACTAGGCGCTGTGAACTGAGATAACCTTACTTATGTCACCTCAGTTCCCAGCAGCCATGTCTCACAGAGCACAGCTCCAGTTTATTTAACCCCTTAGTGACAGAGCCAATTTGGTACTTAATGCCCGAGCCAATTTTTGCAATTCTGACCACTGTCACTTTATGAGGTTATAACTCTGGAACGCTTCAACGGATCCCGCTGATTCTGAGATTGTTTTTTCGTGACATATTGTACTTCATGTTAGTGGTAACATTTCTTCGATATTACTTGCGATTATTTATGAAAAAAATGGAAATATGGCAAAAAAATTTAAAATTTTGCAATTTTCAAAATTTTTTTATATTTATGCCCTTAAATCAGAGAGATATGTCACAAAAAATAGTTAATAAATAACATTTCCCACATGTCTACTTTACATCAGCACAATTTTGGAAACAAAATTTTTTTTTGTTAGGGAGTTATAAGGGTTAAAAGTTGACCAGCAATTTCTCATTTTTACAACACCTTTTTTTTTTAGGGACCACATCACATTTGAAGTCATTTTGAGGGGTCTATATGATAGAAAATAACGAAGTGTGACACCATTCTAAAAACTACAGCCCTCAAGGTTCTCAAAACCACATTCAAGAAGTTTATTAACCCTTTACGTGCTTCACAGGAACTGAAACAATGTGGAAGGAAAAAATGAACATTTAACTTTTTTTTGCAAACATTTTAATTCAGAACCATTTTTTTTATTTTCACAAGTGTAAAAACAGAAATGTAACCATAAATTTTGTTATGCAATTTCTCCTGAATACGCCAATACCCCATATGTGGGGGTAAACCACTGTTTGGGCGCACCGCAGAACTTGGAAGTGAAGGAGCGCCGTTTGACTTTTTCAATGCACAATTGGCTGGAATTGAGATCGGACGCTATGTCACGTTTAGAGAGCCCCTGATGTGCCTAAACAGTGGAAACCCCCCACAAGTGAGATCATTTTGTAAACTAGACCCCTTAAGGAACTTATCTAGATGTGTGGTGAGCACTTTGAACCCCCAAGAGCTTCACAGAAGTTTATAACGTAGAGCCGTGAAAATAAAAAATCGCATTTGTTTACACAAAAATGTTATTTTCGCCCACAAATTCTTATTTTCACAAGGGTAACAGGAGAAATTAGACCACAAAAGTTGTTGTGCGATTTCTCCTGAATACGTAGATACCCCATATGCGAGGGTAAACCACTGTTTGGGCGCACCGCAGAGCTTGGAAGTGAAGGAGCGCCGTATTACTTTTTCAATGTAGAATTGGCAGGAATTGAGATTGGACGCCATGTCGCGTTTGGAGAGCCCCAGATGTGCCTAAACAGTGGAAACCCCCCACAAGTGACACCATTTTGGAAACTAGACCCCTTAAGGAACTTATCTAGATGTGTGGTGAGCACTTTGAACCCCTATGTGCTTCACAGAAGTTTATAACGTTGAGCCGTGAAAATAAAAAATCGCATTTTTTCTACAAAAATGATATTTTTGCCCCCAAATTTTTATTTTCACAAGGGTAACAGGAGAAATTAGACCACAAATGTTGTAGTGCAATTTCTCCCGAGTACGTCGATACCCAATATGTGGGGGTAAACCACTGTTTGGGCGCACCGCAGAGCTTGGAAGAGAAGGAGTGCCGTTTTACTTTTTCAATGTAGAATTGTCTGGAATTGAGATTGGACGCCATGTCGCGTTTTGAGAGCCCCTGATGTGCCTAAACAGTGGAAACCCCCCACAAGTGACCCCATTTTGGAAACTAGACCCCCGATGGAACTTATCTAGATGTGTGGTGAGAACTTTGAATGCCCAAGTGCTTCACAGAAGTTTAGAATGCAGAGTCGAGAAAATAAAAAATATTTTTTTTTTCCACAAAAAAGATATTGTAGCCCCCAAGTTTTTATTTTCACAAGGGTAACAGGAGAAATTGGACCGCAATAGTTGTTGTCCAATTTATCCCGAGTACACTGATGTGCCATATGTGGGGGTAAACCACTGTTTAGGCGCACGGCAGAGCTCGGAAGGGAAGGAGCGCTGTTTTGGAATGCAGACTTAGAATGGTCTGTGGGCGTTATGCTGCGTTTGCAGAGCCCCTGAAGTATCTAAACAGTAGTAACCCCCCACAAGTGACCCCATTTTGGAAACTAGACCCCCCAAGCAACTTATCTAGATGTGTGGTGAGAACTTTGAATGCCCAAGTGCTTCACAGAAGTTTAGAATGCAGAGTCGTGAAAATAAAAAAAATATATTTTTTTCCACAAAAAAGATTTTGTAGCCCCCAAATTTTTATTTTCACAAGGGTAACAGGAGAAATTGGACCCCAAAAGTTGTTGTCCAATTTATCCCGAGTACGCTGATGCCCCATATGTGGGGGTAACCCACTGCTTGGGCACACGACAGAGCTCAGAAGGGAGGGAGCACCATTTGACTTTTTGAGCGCAAAATTGGCTGTCGTGTTTGGAGACCCCTGATGTAACTAAACAGTGGAAACCCCCCAATTCTAGCTCCAACCCTAACCCCAACACACCCCTAACCCTAATCCCAACCCGATCCATAATCCTAATCACTAACCCTAACGATAATCACAACCCTTACCCCAAAACAACTCTAATGTCAACCCTAACCATAACCCTAATCAAAACCCTAAATCCAACACACCCCTAATCCTAATCTCAAGCCTAACCTCAAACCTAACCCTAATCCCAATACACCCCTAATCACAACCCTAACCTTAACCCTAATCCCAAACCTAACCCTAATCCCAAGCGTAACCCTAATGCCAACCCTAACCCTAATACCAACTCTAACCCAAACCCTAACCCCAAATCTAACCCTAACTTTAGCCCCAACCCTAGCCCTAACTTTAGCCCCAACCCTAACCCTAGCCCTAAGGCTACTTTCACACTTGCGTCGTTTGGCATCCGTCGCAATCCGTCGTTTTGGACAAAAAACGGATCTCCCAAATGTGCCCGCAGGATGCGTTTTTTTGCCCATAGACTTGTAATGCCGACGGATCGTGACGGATGGCCACACGTCGCGTCCGTCGTGCACTGGATCAGTTGTGTTTTGGTGGACCGTCGGCACAAAAAACGTTCAATGTAACGTTTTTTGTACGTCGTGTCCGCCATTTCTGACCGTGCATGCGTGGCCGTAACTCCGCCCCCTCCTCCCCAGGACATAGATTGGGCAGTGGATGCGTTGAAAAACTACATCCACTGCCCACGTTGTGCACAATTTTCACAACGTGTGTCGGTATGTCGGGCCGACGCATTGCGACGGCCCCGTACCGACGTAAGTGTGAAAGAACCCTAACCCTGAATTTAGCCCCAACCCTAACCCTAAATTTAGCCCCAACCCTAACCCTAGCCCTAACCCTAGCTCTAACCCTAGCCCTAACCCTAGACCTAGCCCTAACCCTAACTCTAGCCCTAACCCTAACCCTAACCCTAGCCCTAACCCTAGCCCTAACCCTAGCCCTAACCCTAGCCCTAACCCTAGCTCTAACCCTAGCCCTAACCCTAGCCCTAACCCTAACCCTAGCCCTAACCCTAACCCTAATTTTAGCCCCAACTGCTCTTCTCCTGTCGGCCGGCAGATGGCGATAGATGGCGGGCGCACTGCGCATGCGCCCGCCATTTTCTTTTCCCCGGCAGCCAGGAGGAGTAGCAGGAGGATCCAGGGACACCGGTAAGTATAATAGGGTCCCCGAACCCCCCTATTTCTCTGTCCTCTGATGTGCGATCACATCAGAGGACAGAGAATTACACTTTGATTTTTTTTTTTTTGCGGTCGCCGGTAAACGGTTAATTACCGGTGATCGCAAAACAGTTGTCGGTAAAACCGACCCCGATCATGTTCTTTGGAAGATTCACCCGGTGCCGGGCGGCAGGCGCACTGCGCATACGCCCGCCATTTTGAAGATGGCGGCGCCCACCGGGAGCCACGAGGAGCACCGGGGGAGATAGGTGAGTATCGGGGGGCTATCTGGGACCCCTTTTCTCTGCCCTCTGATGTGCGATCACATCAGAGGACAGAGAAATTAAAAAGAGATCGCGTTTTTTTTTTTGCGATCGCCGGTAAACGGTTAATTACCGGCGATCGCAAATGCGGGGTCGGTAGAAAAAAACCCGAATCATGTTCTCTGGGGTCTCGGCTACCCCCGGCAGCCAAGACCCTGGAGAAAATCCAACTCTGGGGGGCGCTATTTACTTTTTCCACAGCGCTGTTAATTAACGGCGCTGTGGTTTAAGTACCCTTAGCGGCCGCCATTAAAAGGCGTATCGGCAGTCGCTAAGGGGTTAAATAAATAATTTTAAAAAATGGTGTCGGCTCCCCCTCATCTTTAATAACCAGCCAATTTAAAGCAGACAGCTGCTAGCTGCATCCCTCAGCTGTCAGCTTTATTTTGGCTGGTTATGAAAAATAGAGGGGTATCCACTTGGTTTTTTATAATTATTTAAATAAATAATTTCAAAAGGAGCGTGGGATTCCTCCCCCATTTTTGAAAGTCAGCCAAGCTAAAGCAGACAGCTGAGGGATGATATTCTCAGACTCAGAAGGTGCTATGGATATCGGTCCTTGCCAGACTAAAAATAGCAGCCTGCAGCTGCCCCAAAAAAGCACATCTATTAGGCCGGCGTCACACTAGCGAGTTTTACGGACGTATGAGCGCATAAAATACGTCCGTAAAACACGCATTACACACGGCCCAATTATTCTCTATGCCCCTGCTCCTATCTGCCGTATTTTACTGATCTGTATTATACGGCTTTCTACGGCCGTAGAAAATCACAGCATGCAGCGTTTGTCACCGTATTGCGCAAAAAAATCGCCAATGAAAGTCTATGGAAGCCAGAAAAATACGGATTACACACGGACCAGCAGTGTGACTTGCGAGAAATACGCAGCGGTGTTAGCGAGAAAAGCCGACAATTCAGTGCGGTGTACAGTAAAATCACACTGACAGCTTACAGTAGAATAGTTAAAATAAATGTGTACACATAGAATAGGTATATATATATATATATATATATATATATATGTATGTGTCAGTGAGACATGATATGAGACATGGTTGTGCAGGCATGTACTACGGAGGACAGAGAATGAACTTCAATCCAATATTGCAGCCAGCATGCAGCCGGCGGGTAAGGAAAGGGTCAATCAAAAACCCCAAAACCCCGCCTCCATGGCTGAAGATTGTTCCCTCCAAATTCAGGTGACAGTGTCCCTTTAAACAAAATAGTATTGAGTTTCCCTACCTTAGTATGAGGTCCAAATTCCTCACTTAGCTTCTTCAGGGGGTTATCATACTCCAGCAACATCTGACCAAGCCGAGCAAACGATGGGTCACTGTAAAGAAAGCATTAAACATAAAACCATATGCCATGTATTATTATGTAGTTTTAGTCTAATTATAGATATGTTCTAATTATTCTTAATATAAATCTGAAATATATATACATTTTAAAAAAAATCATGCTGTCACTATGATCACAGCACATTCTTTTTGGCAATTGTTTGTTTGTTTGCCACTCACCTCTGACCTTGGAGCATTTCAAACGCACAGTTGTAAAGAGCAATAAGTGTTTTTCTGTCATCAATCCGAGACATTAGCAGAATTACAGAGAAGTAAGTCACTATTAGGTCCAGATAACTCTTTGTAAAGGTGTAATTAATATTCTGGAAGATAAAGAGAAAATAAATCAATAGTAAATGTTCAAATGTTAAAAATTTATAGCAATGTACAGTATGGTGTATTAATGTCAGAGCTACATGGAAAATTTAGTTTGTGGCAGTTGCAAATCTGAAGTTTCCATAGAAAAGTATTAAAGAAGTCCCCTCATGGGCGGGGATAAACAGAGCTCAGCATTCATAGATTCAGCAAATAACATAGTTAATTGTATAAATAAATACAGCAAGCAGCTCAGTAAGTGACACATTGCTGGAATCAGAATCTCTGCTTCTACATCATGCAGATCTCAGATGGGGTAATAAAAAAACCTGGTGCCACAATGCCTGGTAATGCGCACATCTATTATAAGCATGAGGTTTTCAAGCACCTGTTGTACTATGAATATATCAAAACAGACAGTTGCATGCAAAATGAAATAAGAGCTGTTGAAATTTAAAAAAAAAAGTTTGTGTGCCGCAGAAAAAGTTGGGATTTAGTCAATATCTTTAAGAACATTCCAGGAGTTTCTGCTATTCAAACAGCACGATCTGATGATTTTCATATCCTGTGAATTTGACCTGCGCCCTGCAGTTCCATAAATACAGCTCAATTTTCTTGCAAGCCAAGAAAGTGATAAACATAATCAACTCCAATTAACAAACTTAGATTACTATCTCAAATTAGGAGCTCTTCTGTAATCATCCTGAACAGTGCTGCTCATTGTACTTACAATGTCAAAATAACACTGGCAAGCATCTATTGTATTCAATAACTCATACACGTGGTCCTGCAGGGAGAACAGACAAAAAAGTATAAGGGTTTTTAGACATTTTTATAAATAATGTAAAAAAATAAAATAAAAGTACATTCTATGCAAAGTGAAGATAACTGATACATTTCAGACAAATCAATTGTTCTGTTTTTTTTTTATTCCTATCCTGCAAATGTAATAATTAGGGTTGAGCGAAACGGATCGTTCACTTTCAAAAGTCGCCGACTTTTGGCAAAGTCGGGTTTCATGAAACCCGACCCGATCCCTGTGTGGGGTCGGCCATGCGGTACGCGACTTTCGCGCCAAAGTCGCGTTTCGTATGACGCGCTTGGCGCCATTTTTTTCAGCCAATGAAGGGGCGTGGGCAGAGTGATGACATAGGTCTTAGGGGCGTGGACGCCTATCGCCATGTTGTCGCTTGTGCGCTGTAGAGAGAGAGAGAGAGAGAGAGATAGAGAAAAAAAAAAAAAAATCCCATTGCCTTTGCATTGGGTTTCGTGTTTCGGTCGATCCTCGACTTTTCGCCATAATCGGCCGATTTCACTCGACTCGACTTTTGAGATAGTCGGGTTTCGCGAAACCCGGCTCGACCCTAAAAAAGTCAAGGTCGCTCAACCCTAGTAATAATCATTATTGTCATTGTTGATACATTATTGTTATTTTCCAAATCTTTAGAAAAATTTTTTGTATGAGTCATATGATTTTACAAATATAACTGAATTTATAAACCTAAACCAAACTTTCAATATTTTATTAAGGCGATATGAGTAGCTAAAGTATAGTTTATCACTGAAGAATCTCATCTTTAATCCCTTACCGGCGAAGCCAATTACTACCTTCATGTCCAGGCCAAATTTTTCAATTCTGACTAGTGTCACTTTATGAGGTAATAACTCTGGAACTCTTCAACTTTTTTTCGTGACACATTGTACTTCATGTCACACGTCAGTGGCTCCGGTACGGGAGGTGACAGTTTCCTCACATACCGGAGACACTGACTCACGTAGACACATTGAAATCAATGTGTCTCTGCACATGTCAGCGTGTTTTCACGGACCGTGTGTCCGTGTGCAAAACACGGAGACAGGTCAATGTTCGTGGGAGCACACGGATTACACGGACCCATTAAAGTCAATGGGTCCGTGTAAAACATGTACCGCACACGGACACTGTCCGTGTGCAGTCTGTGTGCCGTGCAGGAGACAGCGCTACAGTAAGCGCTGTCCCCCCACGTGGTGCTGAAGCCGCCATTGATATCTTCACTCCAGCAGCGTTCGCTGGAGAGAAGATATGAAAAATCCTTTTTTTTTTGTTTTTTCGTGTTTAAAATAAAAATCCCTGTCCCCACCCCCCTCCCACCCCCTGTGCGCCCGCCCGCTGTTAATAAAATACTCACCCGGCTCCCTCGCAGCGTCCTGTCCTCGCCGCAGCTTCTCCTGTATGAGCGGTCACGTGGGGCCGCCGATTACAGTCATGAATATGCGGCTCCACCTCCACCTTCCTTCTGGAATTTTTGACAGAAACCATGGTGTAGGCACTCAACATTTCTAAGTACCAAAAATATATTTATAAATGTGCTATTTACATGAAATTCTCACCAGATCTCGGTAATAACCCATCCAATCTAAACAGGCAAAGAAATGAAACCATACAGTAGATGTCTATAAATTAAAGGGGTTGTCCACTACTAGGACAACCCCTTCTTGATCTGGGCCCCGATAAAATAAAAAAGCCTATACTCTTCTCCCGTGCCAGCACCATTCGCTTGGTGTTGGCACTCGCGGTTCCAGGGCTCTCATGTGGTTGTTGTGAAACATGAGCCCGGCTCCCAATCAGCGCTGGCGTCACTGTCCCCACCTTAGAACGAATTGAACATGAAGAGTAAGGCCGGGGTCACACTTGCGAGTGCAATGCGAGAAACTCGCACGAGTCTCTCGCATCAATACCCGCCACAGCCGCCGACACTCAGGACCAGAGCGTTCAGCTGCATAGAAATACAGTGGGGCAAAAAAGTATTTAGTCAGTCTGCAATAGTGCAAGTTCCACCACTTAAAAAGATGAGAGGCGTCTGCAATTTACATCATAGGTAGACCTCAACTATGGGAGACAAACTGAGAAAAAAATCCAGAAAATCACATTGTCTGTTTTTTTTAACAATTTATTTGCATATTATGGTGGAAAATAAGTATTTGGTCAGAAACAAACAATCAAGATTTCTGGCTCTCACAGACCTGTAACTTCTTCTTTAAGAGTCTCCTCTTTCCTCCACTCATTACCTGTAGTAATGGCACCTGTTTAAACTTGTTATCAGTATAAAAAGACACCTGTGCACACCCTCAAACAGTCTGACTCCAAACTCCACTATGGTGAAGACCAAAGAGCTGTCAAAGGACACCAGAAACAAAATTGTAGCCCTGCACCAGGCTGGGAAGACTGAATCTGCAATAGCCAACCAGCTTGGAGTGAAGAAATCAACAGTGGGAGCAATAATTAGAAAATGGAAGACATACAAGACCACTGATAATCTCCCTCGATCTGGGGCTCCACGCAAAATCCCACCCCGTGGGGTCAGAATGATCACAAGAACGGTGAGCAAAAATCCCAGAACCACGCGGGGGGACCTAGTGAATGAACTGCAGAGAGCTGGGACCAATGTAACAAGGCCTACCATAAGTAACACACTACGCCACCATGGACTCAGATCCTGCAGTGCCAGACGTGTCCCACTGCTTAAGCCAGTACATGTCCGGGCCCGTCTGAAGTTTGCTAGAGAGCATTTGGATGATCCAGAGGAGTTTTGGGAGAATGTCCTATGGTCTGATGAAACCAAACTGGAACTGTTTGGTAGAAACACAACTTGTCGTGTTTGGAGGAAAAAGAATACTGAGTTGCATCCATCAAACACCATACCTACTGTAAAGCATGGTGGTGGAAACATCATGCTTTGGGGCTGTTTCTCTGCAAAGGGGTCAGGACGACTGATCCGGGTACATGAAAGAATGAATGGGGTCATGTATCGTGAGATTTTGAGTGCAAACCTCCTTCCATCAGCAAGGGTATTGAAGATGAAACGTGGCTGGGTCTTTCAACATGACAATGATCCAAAGCACACCGCCAGGGCAACGAAGGAGTGGCTTCGTAAGAAGCATTTCAAGGTCCTGGAGTGGCCTAGCCAGTCTCCAGATCTCAACCCTATAGAAAACCTTTGGAGGGAGTTGAAAGTCCGTGTTGCCAAGCGAAAAGCCAAAAACATCACTGCTCTAGAGGAAATCTGCATGGAGGAATGGGCCAACATACCAACAACAGTGTGTGGCAACCTTGTGAAGACTTACAGAAAACGTTTGACCTCTGTCATTGCCAACAAAGGATATATTACAAAGTATTGAGATGAAATTTTGTTTCTGACCAAATACTTATTTTCCACCATAATATGCAAATAAAATGTTAAAAAAACAGACAATGTGATTTTCTGGATTTTTTTTTCTCAGTTTGTCTCCCACAGTTGAGGTCTACCTATGATGTAAATTACAGACGCCTCTCATCTTTTTAAGTGGTGGAACTTGCACTATTGCTGACTGACTAAATACTTTTTTGCCCCACTGTACATGCAGCCACGTGCTCTGGTCCCGAGAGCCGGCAGCAGTGCCTGGTATTGATGTGTGAGACTTGTGCAGGTTTCTCGCATTGCACTCACAAGTGTGACCCCGGCCTAAGTCAGAAATCAGCTGCAACCTAATATTTTTCTCAGTATTTCACAGGCTTGTCTAGCAAACCTTAAAAACATTTAAACATCTTGTGGCTCAGCAATGGAGTCTTGCGTGGTGAATGTGCATACAGACCATGGAGGTTAAGGTTACTTTCACACTAGCGTCGGTATGGCCCCATTGCAATGAGTCGGGCTGACGTACCGACGCACGTTGTGAAATAAATGAATAATGGGGGCAGCGGATGCAGCTTTTCAACGCATCCGCTGCCCCATTGTAATGTCCGGGGAGGAGGGGGCAGAGTTCCAACGTTTGTTGTGCCGACGGTCCGCCAAAACACGACGCAGACGGATGCGTCATGTGGCCATGCGTCGCAATGCGTCGCTAATGCAAGTCAATGGAGAAAAAACACATCCTGCGGGCAACTTTGCAGGATGTGTTTTTTCTCCAAAACAACGCATTGCGACGGCGGTCACACAACGCTAGTGTGAAAGTAGCCTAAGTGTGTTACTTATAGTTTTCTGTAAAGCAATTCAATCTGCTGATTCTGGATCTCTCCATACGTGGTCCTTGGCTCTTGGACAAATCTACTGATAATTCTTTTCACTCCTCCGTCGTTGCTAGTTTATGTTCTTTCCACTCCAGGATTATGGCCCCACCAGTGCTCACTGGAACCTGTAGCAGTTTAGAAATTCTTCTGTAACCAAAGCCATCAGCATATTTTGCAACATTAATGTTGCAACGGTCTTGAGACAGCTCACTGGTTTTACCCATTATGAAATGTTTCTTGTGTGGTACGTTGGTAATGAGACACCATTTTATAGGCCATCAGTTGAACCATCTAATATTATTTTTCACTAAGTGCCAGGATTGCTTTCTAGTTGCTAATAGATTTTAGCTGGTGTCATGACTTTCCATGGCTTTTTGCACCTCTTTCTTCATGTGTTCAATATTTTTTCCCTGTGCCATTTCTCATTATTGCACATAATTTATGGATGTCTTTGGTTTGATTTCCCTGCCTTTGTGGATTAGATGGATTGCTATCGACATCTGAAGAGAATTTCATGTCAATAACACATTTAGAAATATATTTACTTCAAAAATTGGTGATATGTTGAATGCTTATCTCACCCCCTCACCCCCTATGCATACATATATTGTATGTGTGTTTCTGCAGATGAAGAGACCTAAGTTGTCTCCAAAGCTTGCTGTGTATCTTATTTATTTTATTTCAGTTAACCATTATTATTCTTGTTTTTTACTGATGGTAATAAAAAAAATCAAGAATAAAGCAGTGGATACTTATTTATAATCTTTGTCCATGACCAAATAAAACTGAAAAATAATGAGCAAACAGAATAAACATATCTTTCTCACTGATATTATTATAGTTTGGAGAATAACATCACAAAAAAATAATGTAATTGCTGAATAATAATAATGTTACAAAATTATACTGCATGCCGCGAAGGTATCATCTAGCCAAACAGAACACCGTCCTGTAAAATCTGGCACAAAGTTGTCAGCCAAGAAAGAAGCAACCTTTGTTATGCTAATAGAACAGTATACTTAAAGAAACCCTCCAGATAAGGGGTGTCAAACTGCATTCCTCGAGGGCCGCAAACCATGCGTGTTTACAAGATTTCCTTAGCATTGCACAAGGTGCTGTAATCATTGTGTGTAGGTGATTAAATTATCACCTGTGCAGTACAAGGAAATCCTGAAAACATGACCTGTTTGCAGCCCTCGAGGAATGCAGTTTGACACCCCTGCTCCAGATAACTATAAATCAATTCACAGTAAATGCATAATGTGTAGTTAAAATACTTAGTGCACTCCATTTTTTTCTTTTTGACACAGTTAATCTAATTCATAGTCCCTTCTGCATTTTCACAAAAGGGCTTGCAGCTTCTCAGACTCCCGTACTGACTGCGTGTTTTAGTAGTCTAAAAACAACCAAATAGTGTCCAAGGGATCAGTGTAGGTATCAATTACATTATTTACAAATTGCCAAAGGCTAATAACCCTAACTAACAATTCCTAAATCTTAAAAAATAGCTTATTTATTCATTTAACGGGAACCTTCAGCAGGATTGTGCACAGTAACCTACAGACAGTGTCAGGTCGGCATTGTTATACTGATTAAATGATACCTTGGTTTGATGAAATCCGTCTTGTGGTTGTTGTTTAATATTTATTTTCAGTTTTGTGTTAATGATATGCTCATGCTCCGGGGCGGCCTGTGGAGTGGTCGTCATGTGGTGCTCTGCTTAGGTATTCATACTGATGGCTTCTGACAGGTCACTGGTCCCTCACTGACCTACCCCCTATTTTACATACTGAAAAAAACACTCATCCTTTAGGGATTTAAATCCTGCTTGTATATGAGGCTGCTCTAAACACCCCCATTATGCTGTAGGAATTACTTTCTCAAGACACATCCCTAATGGACATGTATCACAAAGGGTTAGCTACCTTATCTACCCTCTGAATTTTAACCTGTGTGACTCTGTAATTGACCACCATATCTAATTACTACTAAACATAGTGTAGATCATGAATAGGATTGTATCTCTTGAGCTAAAGGAAAGGTTTCTACGAATACTGAACAACACAATATCTGTCATTTTAAAAGGGCACCTTGATCCCATCTATTACATGAATAAATAAAAGTTACAAGATATAGAAATCTTTAGTTAGGGTTATTTGACTTTGGCAATTTGTAAATAATTTTAGCAGTCTAAGACATTTCCATTGATCTTGGCCGGTCCATCAAAGAACAGAGAAAATGGTCTCAGACTAGACTGTGCTTTCATAGTCTCAGACCCTCCCCTCTGCTGTTGCATAAATTAGCCAAGAACAACAATTGATGATAAGTGTATGATCACTTGTGAACTGGCTGAGGACATGAAGCCCGAAGATCCCCTTGAATAGAGACAAGCGGGGATTCCGTGTCTGGACACAAGCACAGCACCTATCAGCATTAATAAGTCCAGTCTGTGTGCCTAAACCTATCTGCGCAAATACCAGACGCAGACCATGCTGTGCCTTATATGACACTACAGTCATTCACTTTTTCATCATAGTACGTAACTGATGAAGGTCCAGATATAGGACCGAAACGTTTTTTGGCTACTACCATTAAAATCTCACGAGCATTAAGTTGAGTGCCAGGTTCTTTCTTTTAGTATCACATGGTGTGGGAACCTACCTGGGCACCACTAGTAGTAGTGCACATGGCTTTATCTTTGAATAGAGCAGTAACGCACATGTGGGACTGCCTATTTATAGACACTGAATGGAGCGGTGGTTGCACATGCTCATCACCGTTAAAGCACCACTTCAGTGGTGTTCCTTTATTTCAGCGCTGGAATGTTGCCACTAATGTAAGTTCCCTGATCCTAGTATTATACTTACCATCCACTGTCTTCAGCTGTTCCCTGCGCCACTGCAGTCCCAATCTGCCATTTTTTTACTGCAATTTTGAATGACCGGAAGTCATTCTAGCTCTCATAGACTTATATTGAGTTGCGATCTCCAGCTCGCCCAGCAAATACTGGTGAGATCTGGCAGGTCACAAACTGAAGAAGAACAACTGGAGCGACTTCAATATCAGAAGAAGACAGCGGATGGTAAGTACATTTCTAGGTGCAGGGAACTTATATTAGTGCCACAATTCTCACAGTAAAATAAAAAAAAAAAAAACATTGGAGTGGACTTTTAAATTCACATTCTTGTAATTTTGGTTGGACACCAGTGATCGCATATTTATCATCTATACTTTGGGAAGATAATATATGTTGTTTATGAGACAAGTTCAACCCTTTGAGCAAACAATGTAAGTTAAATGATAAAAGAGCTATGTACACGTTTAAAAATCAATACTTACCCTAAATTCCATCACATCCAAAAATGTCAAATAATAACCAGTTAAGTATTTCACAATCTCAGTTTTATCTTTGTGCACCGGCCCAAGATGTTGCTAGATTCAGAAGAGAAAAAGAGGCTATTAATTAATATTCTAATCATTCCATAATTTAGAACCACCTGGATGGTAATACACTCATTTACACTCATATTATATAATGCTGCAATAATGCTTATCATTACTCCGGTATGAAATTGGTATATTGCACTTGCTGGATACCATCTACTGTATCTTTTTGTGCCTTAATTGTGCATGAATTTGTTTTTGTTTTTCCATAAAGAGCCCTTTCCAACAATACAGTCTTCCACAGTAGACTGACTTTATAATAATATTCTTTCTTTTATAAGAATATGGACCTGCAATAGCTCATTAGCAGACAACCAACGGGGTTGGGTTCATGTATATTTATATACAGTGCGTGTATATATTCTGCTTTATGAATGTAGTGGGTGAAGCTTGAACTACAGAGTGATTTGATAATTAAATTGTGATGCTTGTCAGTACTCACGAACAAGCCGTGAGGCAGGTTAGTCAAACGTTCTGTGATCAGATACCAAGAGAGCAAATGGTAAAGAAAAGGGAAAAGACAAAGGCGTAGTCAGGTAACGGTCCAAGGTCAGAACACCAGAAAGATAGCTGATCAGAGCAAAATGGCTAGGCAAATGGATAGTCAGAATGACCAAGGTCAGGCTGCAATAGATCAGCAAAGAGAACACAGGAATTCAAAGCAAAGCACAACACAACCAAGCCTACGCGAAACGCGCGTCAGAGGGGGGTTAACCTGGGACCTCGGCACTTTACGTCTTTCCACTATGGGTAAGGAAATTATTCCTGACTAAGTTGTACTGCTTTGTTTCTTTTTTGTGTGTTGGTCATTATGACAGTCACTTTAAACACACATTTTTATGCCAGCACTCAGTGATTTTCCATTGGTACCTTGATTCATTCTGTGGATGCATGTTTTGCATCCAATGACGTCTTTGATATTTATAACGCTGACTTATTGAGTGCCATATAATTACTATATAATTATTGACTCATTGAGTGCCATATAATTATTTCTTAGCAGTACATACTTTGTACCGATATTTTTGTGCCGAGGCTTTATTTGTTTCCCACTGGGTTTTCTGTCCTTTCTTCATTTATATTGTTGTATGTTTTTTCATATGTTTTCAATAAAGTTTACTATTTTTATATATGTGTATGGAACTCCATTTTTCTCTGTGGTCATATGTATCTTGGGAGTATACACTTACTAGTCCTTTTTCAATACATGGGCATATGTATTTAAGTCATATTTGACTGTAATTGAGCATTTCATGGGACCCATGTTCTTTTCTGTGAGTTTATTTATATCACAACCAAGCAAATGCAGAGATCTGGTGTGGAGAGATCAGCTAAGTAGCTAGGTAATCACTTAAAACAGGGAACACCTGAAGTAAGCCCAGCACCTCCCAGTCTCAGATTGGACAACAGAGCTGTTTTTCAAAATACTGCCAGCTTGGTATGCCCCTGCACTAGATTGGATGACTGAACTGTCACTTAATGCATCCAAGTCACACTGAGCGGGGGAGTCATGACAAATATATTGGGTTCATTCCCCTTGTGATAATTAGGGAACTGCTAATTCTCTACTTTCTTTAGTTTACAAAATGAGTTAAGTACAGACAGTACTGCTTCCTTGAATGCTATTCAATATGAGCAGGAACTTCCTAACAGAAAACACAATGAGAAACTGCCAACCGGGCTGTGATCCAAACTATCTGCATCCTTACAGACTAATAGGGCCACTCAAATCCATATTACATCCATGTTGTACCCTAATACACTAATCAGTAGGCATCTGAGAAACACAGACCACTAATTTTTACATGAATATTAATAATTTGATTTTTGCCTGTCTGGCACATTTACAGTCAAATGAATGAAGGGCACCATGTTGGGAACAAGAAAGGCTCATTTACTTATTATCTTATTTAAATTTATTCACTTTTACTCACTGACACAGCGCCATTAATTGCACAGGGCTTTACAGATATTACCGCATCATTGTTTTTTCATTCTTATGACACTTTAAAGCTCACATTCAACTATTCGAATGTAGAAAGAAGAACGTAACCCATGGGTTAGTTTGGTCTCCATATTTTCCTATGTCCCTGAGAGGGGTACTATATCTACCAACATGATGGGAGCACTGACAGAATTGGGAAAAAATAAATGATCTCATTATTATTATTATTATTATTATTATTATTATTATTAATTAGAGACTAATGTGAGTTTCCAGGA
This sequence comes from Ranitomeya imitator, assembly GCF_032444005.1. Classification (NCBI taxonomy): domain Eukaryota; kingdom Metazoa; phylum Chordata; class Amphibia; order Anura; family Dendrobatidae; genus Ranitomeya; species Ranitomeya imitator. Next base: position 717,116,317 of record NC_091284.1, read on the forward strand.
ATATCCCTGATGTTCTGTCCTTAGGCATAATGTGACTGTGCCTGGTGCTTCTGTCCAATTTTGGCTACAATAGCTTTGGTGCTATTTAACACATACAATATCATTAGGTAATTACCGTGCTGCTGCGGACATCAATGTTTGGAAACTTCTTGCTGATGTATTTTATAGAAGACTCCATGGTTTTATCTGTGAAAAAGGGAGGCTTTGTCTTGACGTCTGAGCATGTCTGCAAAATGTAAAAAACATATACGGTACATGTTCATGAACATAAAAAGTTGACCTTTCAAGCAGTAATATATATACCTACTTTATATAGAAACATGGGAAAAGTTTTAGCAGCAGTCCAGTATACCAAAACTACAGAAATATCCGCCGTGTAAAAGAGCTACAAGAAAGCCTACAGCTCTTTAACTTTGAAAATAAAAAACAGTTGCACACATCCTCTGCCATTCACCCCCAAAAATGTTTTGCGGAGTGCCTGCCACTCAGAATTCGGAGCTTATTGCAGAATAATAATTAGGACAAAATTTAACGCTATGCCAATACAATCTACTGCAAAAAAAATGTCCTGGCAATTACTCAAGTCAGTATGATTACGGCGATACCAAACTTAAAAGGTCCTTTTATATTTTAGCAGTTGAAAAAAATTCAGAACCTTGGAAAGAAAAAAGAAATTTGTACTGTTTGTTATGTGAGACTCGTAACATTTTTATGTTACTGTGGGGTTGGGCAAGGGCTTGTGGTTAGGGTTGAGCGACTTTTACTTTTTTAGGGTCGAGTCGGGTTTCGCGAAACCTGACTATCTCAAAAGTCGAGTCGAGTGAAATCGGCCGATTATGGCGAAAAGTCGGGGATTGACCGAAACACGAAACCCAATGCAAAGTCAATGGGAAATCTAACTTTTTTTTCTCTCTCTCTCTCTCTCTCTCTTCCGTTTCGCTCAAGCCTACTTGTGGTTTCTCGCTGAGCTGATGTTTTGGGATATATATGACATTTTGATCACTTATATTTTGGGGGGAAAGTGCAACAGCTAAAGGACTGAAATTCCAGATTTCTAATTTTTGTATTTTTTTCGCCATTTAACTATCGATTTAAATACTTTTTGTTGATAGATGAGACTTTATCAAACAAGACAATACCAAATATGTTACAGTTCTGCAGTGAGTAGTGACATTTTGGATCTCCTATGAAGCCAAGCCTCCCATCTTGATTAAGCTGACATAGTATTTGACATTGTGCTATACAAAATAAGCGTCACATTACATGCAGATTACAAAGAAAACATGAAGCAGCACAAAATGCAAAAAAAAAAATAAAATCTCGTGGTGCATGCCTCCTGGACTAACAAGTCCATAATCCTTCAGATATATAAAGATAAGAAAAGGCAGCACTTCATTAATAAGCAAAAAGTGTGGACTTTATTAGCTCATATGGGGATGTTCTATCATAAACACCCAACACAAGTCACCCCTAGCGTAGAGTCTGTAGCCAACAGAGAAGTCTGCCCAGTTCTCCAGAAACAAAAAACTCTCACCAATTCCTGAGCTACTTAATCAACTCTCTCTGCCTCTCTGGCATGGCAAGTGGTAAGTGACATTTTGCCATTTTTCCAAATTGGGAAATAAAGTACTGTTGTTCTGGAATTGAACTTTTGGAGTATTGCCTATTTTTCTTGGATCTGTATAACAAAGTTGGCTAACCACTAATTAGTGTGCACCAACTGCTATCATGGACGAGTGCTGATTTTTGTACTTATTTGAAAGGTAGCAAGATAAATAGATAGATAAATAGATAGATAGATAGATGATAGATAATAAATAGATAGATAGATAATAGATTGATAGATGGATCAATAGATAGATAGATGGTTTAGATTTAATTAATTTACAAAATATGCTGTTTTAAGGCTTCATGGCTTTTTATATTGTCACTAAACTCCTCAGGGACTTCTAATATCCCCATATATTACAGTAAGGATACATAATAACTAAGAGTTCTAATATTTTAATGTAAAATAAAGGTAATAAATTGATGTAAAGTTGGTGAATGCCAATCAAACTATTAGCCAGATAAAAAAAAAAGATCTGCTACAATCAGTGTAATATGAGGGTAGTCATTTCCATAGTGCTACCCTGGCATCATGTTCCTGAGTCTGACACCTCGGTTTCAACTGTCATTTAACTGCCTACTAGTGACGTGTCCACAGTTATTGTTTATGTGTCTCCATTTCTCGGCCGTGAACCCAGCAGTCACTGCCATTTTACATAGAGTTTGAAGAATCTGTGACATCTTTTGGAAGAAGTGACAGGTACATATCTTCTGGATATAACAGTTGTATCAAAGAATAGACAATGACACTAATAGGCTGTCTATTTTCAATTTTCTTGATGCTCTATTGCTCCACAGAAGTGAAAGACTACATAATAATTAGTGATGAGCGAATATACTCGTTACTCGAGATTTCCCGAGTACGCTCGGGGTTCTCCGAGTATTTGTTCGTGCTCGGAGATTTAGTTTCTCTTGCCGCAGCTGAATGATTTACATCTGTTAGCCAGCATAAGTACATGTGGGGATTCCCTAGCAACCAGGCAACCCCCACAAGTACTTATGCTGGTTAACAGATGTAAATCATTCAGCTGTGGCAAAGAAAAACTAAATCTCCGAGCACTAAAAAATACTCTGAGGACCCCTCGAGCATGCTCGAGAAATCTCAAGTAACGAGGATATTCGCTCATCACTAGTGTTGAGCGATACCTTCCGATATTTGGAAGTATCGGTATCGGATTGGATCGGCCGATATCGACAAAATATCGGATATCGCCGATACCGATACCCGATACCAATGCAAGTCAATGGGACAAAAATATCGGAATTAAAATAAACCCTTTCTTTCCTTTCCTATCACTAATAATAATGAAAGCATCGCATTATTACTTGGTAATTTCTGCTAAAGACATAATCAGTATTAATCTAGATCCTATCAAAATATTTTTAGTTGAAATGGTGACCTACAGTAGCTTTTCTGTAGCTGCCACTTCCAACTTTGTGATGTCTGTGATTGCCAAATGATGTTTTTTAAAGAGGACGTGTCACTAGGTCAAAAGTGACCAAGTTTTTGATCTTTTATTTCTGTTGCTCTCCTGAGTTTTACATTTTTGTTCTTTATTAAATCCGCAATACAGTTCCAGAGATATGGGGGCCTTTGGTAAAGAGCATAAAAATTAGCACTAAATAAACCCGCCCATAGCGCTGGAACCATATAGTGCAGGGGTCGACAAATAATTTTCCCAAGGGGTCACATGAGAGACAGTGACTATTGTGGAGGGTCAAACCAATAAGCTCAAATTAATTCTGGTCAATATTAAAATTATGATAATATTAACATATAGATTGCAAATTTAAGTATTATTTTATATTAATATTGCACTTAACATTGAGCCGAATTAAGTATGTTGACATCCCCTATATACTGTATGGGACCGCACACAGCCTCCTTTATAGAGTATGGATCCCACACAACCCCCTAGATACAGTATGAGCAATCTCATAGCCTCCTATATACAGTATGAAATCTTGCACAGCCTCCTATATAAAGGAAGAGCTCTCACATAGCCTCTTTATATACAGTATGAGACCCTGACATAACCCCCAATGTACAGTATGAGCCCCCACATAGCCTCCTATATACTGTAAGAGCCCCCACATAGCCTCCTAAATACCGTATGGACCCCCAAATAGCCTCCTACGTAGAGTATAAGCCCCATATAACCTCTTATATACAGTAAAAAAAAAACACATAGCCTCCTAAATACAGTATGAGCACCCACATAGCCTCCTAACTAAAATTTGAGCCCCCACGCAGCCTTCAATATACAGTATGAACCCCCACATAGCCTCTTAAATACAGTATGAGCCCCACAAAGTCTCCTACATACAATTTGAGCCTCCACATAGCATCCTACATAAAGTATGAGTCCCCACATAACCTCCTAAATACAGTATGAGCCCCTACATAGCCTGTTAAATACATGTAAACATCCCATACACATGAATAAAACTTACATACCTCACTCCCATTCCCCGGATGCTTTGCACTGACTGTCCATGCAGCATACAGCAGATGCAATGTAATGACGTCATTACGTCTGCTGTCTCACATGCTAACTGAAGATGCGGATAGTTGTGACAGCGGACTGCGGTGGACAGGCGAGGGCATGGTGTGGCGCTGGAACAGCCGGAAAGGACGGATGTAGCCTGTAGGCCGCACATTGACCTGCTCTGGTATAGCAGATTTAGAAAAAAATTGAATACTCACAACAAAAGCAGGAATAAAAACAGCAAGAACTGGACAATTTGGACTAGGTGACAGGTCCTCTGTAAAAGCATGTTCAACTTTTGTGTGCTCTACAAGGTGCCTTGCTACTAATTTGCATCTGAGCTCCATCGATGTCTAGGCATTCATTTACAAATATTACCTTTCTTAAGCTATAATCGCACCTCATTTATTTATTTCATTTGAGATTCATATATAGAGAAGTGCTTTTGGCAAATACCTAGAACACATCTACTGGGTACAAAGGGGCAAAAAATAGTCTGGTTTTCACATTCATTTGAAAACAATAGTCGACTACCATTTACACCCAAGCACCAAAACTCCATGTGATCAGTTTCTGGCAGGATGAAGGTATGACATTTCTAGAGGATGCCATCTTTGCTTGCACTTTCAATATAATTGGCTGGATGTCAGATTTTATGTGCTTGTACTCCATTCTTCATATTACACACGTACATGAGAGAACAGAAAAGAGCTAGCATGCCTATAATGCCTAATATCGGTGGTGGTGATATGTAATAATGCACATATAACCCTACCGGGGACAGACTTCTGATCCAGCACCAACGAGTGAGCAAGATGTCTGCCATGGCAATAATACCAAGATAAGTAAAGGTTTGTTTTTTTACTTTAAATTAATGTAAGAGGTCGTAGTTAACTTCTTTAATAAGACCCAACATCTGTTTCATAGTTTAGCAGTTGAAAGTAGACACTAATCCATCATGTTCAACCTATAACCTAGCATGTTGATCCATTGGGAGGCAGAAACCCCAAGGGGAAGAAGCTAAATGTCTCATATTAGGATAAAAATCCCTTCTCAACTCCACAGATGACAATCAGATTAGTTCCCGGGATCAACGTCTCATCACAGAATCTAGTGCCCATAACCTGTAATAATACTGTACAGTATATGTATTAAGAAAGACATCCAGGCCTCCAAGTATCCTTGTACTTGAACCAACCAATACCAAATCATGTGGCAGAGAGTTCTATAATCTCACTGCTCTTACAGTAAAGAATCTGCGTCTGTGATTATGATTAGGCCTGCTTTCCTCTAGACGTAGAAGATGTTCCCATGTCTTTGTTTTTGGACTATGGGTTTAAAAAGATCATTATACAGACATTTATATTTCTACATTGTGATAAGATTGCCCCTAAATCTGGGAATTTCATATTTCCTTTCTGGAGTTTTCCTTTGATCCTATATCTCTCGATGATTATTTTTGAGGCACCTTTGCTTGCGCTGTCACTCAGATATGTGACAAAAATATCTGAATTACACAGGGCTTGAAACTTCCTTCTAAAAAAGTTTATTTTTCAACTGACAGGAAGTGAAAGTTAATATCGCTGTCACACATGAAACAAACACTGCAGGGTGGCGCAATGCAGCCTCCTCATAGTTAACTATGACATTTTCTCTATGAAGGAAAATAGGGAATACAAAAGAGACAGCAAAGAACATTTGTAGCACAGAAAAGTGTATTGGCAAAAATAAATTAGTAAATATATTTAATAATGTATTCTGTATGTGAGCATCCAGGGGTGTATAAGGTTCTACCAAGGTTAAAAGTTCTACCAATACTGCAACTTGTCATTTAGTCACTGCATAGTGGAAAAACAAATCACTCCTGGGACCTCCACCGATCACTGCTGGAACCTCCGCCGATTCTGGGACCTCCATCAATCATTGCTGGAACCTCCACCAATCACTTGCTGGGACCTCTATCGATCATTCCTGGGATATCCACCGATCACAGATTGGGAGTTTAATGTTTTCTATTTGAATGGAGCAGCAGCCAAGAATGCTCACTGCTGCTCCATTCAAAGCCTATTGGACTGATGGAGATGGTCAAGAAGAGAGCTCAGTGCTCTCTCTCTAAAGCTAAAGCTGGCTTCACATTTTAGATGGCTGTCGGCTGACTGATGCTTCTGCCAGTCGTTCATCTCACAGCTATCTCAGCCGACTCTCCTATAAAGAGGAGCGCTCCCATACACAAGAACTGTGAAGAGCTCGTGTTCTCTATGAGAAAGGTGCCAAATGACATCTCTTTCAGCAGCTTTTCTCTTAGGAGAACAAAGTAATCAGCATTCCAAAATCGGACAGGCGCAATTGACATTTCTCCCAATATCAGTTGGCCGGCCCCAGCATAAACATTAGACCGTCGGCTGAACCCGTCAATATTGTCCAATGTGTCCAACATTAGGCTAATGTGTATTTTGGCCTTATCTCCCATTGACTATCTTCCTCACACCTCACTAAGTTTTCCCCAGTTATAAGCAAAGATTACATACACCACATGTGTGGTCTTGCAGGAAATAAAATAAAAAACACAATGTGGTGTATGTAATCTTTTGCCCTTGTAAATTCTTCTACATAAGGAAGACAATACGCCCGCTATATGTTAGATTTAGACAGCATATTATTTCTGTTAACACAGGTAAAGGCGTACAACATTTGATCAACCACATCAGGGACACTCATGGTGGCAATCCAGGTGTTCTAACTTTTGCAGGTATAGAACGATTGACGCTGCCTCCACAGGGTGGCGATCTGCATAAGTTGCTACTTAGAAGGTAAGCCCGGTGGATAATGTGCACACGGGTGCTGGATTCCACCGGTTTAAATGAAAGAGTTGATATGTCCGTCTTTAAAAATAGTCTTCAAAAACAGTCCTTGCTTGGGATTATTGTTTTTAATTTAAGAATATGTATAAATTCTTTTAACATTTGTTATTGTATATCTATTTGAGAAACATGTTGCTTTGTCCTGTTTTAGCAGGGAAGTTTTGGGACGAGGGGCTTACCTTTGCATAGGTATTTAATCCTCCTTCATTTCTCTTTACTTGCGTAACCCGTTGAAGCGCACTTGTGCAAAACGATCGTCGTCATTCCTGCACCCCATTCCCATTCTCCCGCAGAAGATGCTTCAATAAAGTTTGAAAATCAGCCTGGTGAGTGCCATTTATCTCTATTTTCTTTGCATTGGAGGACCGTTGATGTTCTGGATGAGAACACGAAGGTTTTAGGTCACCTGCCGGCTCTTATAGTCTTACAAGCAGCTGCACCGCAGGTGTTTAAGCTGTGCGGATTTTTCTTTCTTCTCCCCATGTGAGATATCTAAAAAAGTTTCACTGCGTTCCAAATTTATAGCCCCTGATTCTTAGCATATTTTGTATAACTAGATGGTAGCCTGATTCTAACGCATCCGGTATTCTAGAATACTAGATGGTGGCCCGATTCTAACGCATCGGGTATTCTAGAATATGCATGTCCACGTAGTATATTGCCCAGCCACGTAGTATATTGCCCAGCCACGTAGTATATTGCACAGTCACGTAGTATATTGCCCAGTGAAGTAGTATATTGCCCAACCACGTAGTATATTGCCTAGTCACGTAGTATATTGCCCAGTGACGTAGTATATTGCACAGTCACGTAGTATATTGCACAGTCACGTAATATATTGCCCAGTCACGTAGTATATTGCCCAACCACGTAGTATATTGCCCAGCGATGTAGTATATTGCACAGTCACGTAGTATATTGCCCAGTCACGTAGTATATTGCCCAGCCACGTACTATATTGGCCAACTACGCAGTATATTGCTCAGTGATGTAGTATATTGCCCAGCCACGTAGTATATTGCCCTGTTACGTAGTATATTGCCTAGTGACGTAGTATTTTGCGCAGCCACGTAGTATATTGCCCAGCGATGTAGTATATTGCCCAGTGACGTAGTATACAGCACAGAGCCACGTAGTATATTGCACAGCGACGTAGTATACAGCACAGAGCCATGTAGTATAGTGGCCAGTCACGTAGTATATTGCCCAGTTACGTAGTATATTTCCCAGTGCCGTAGTATACAGCACAGAGCCACATAGTATATTGCACAGCGAAGTAGTATACAGCACAGAGCCACATAATATATTGCCCAGCCAGGTTTGTCACAGGTTAAAAAATAAAAAAATAAATATATACTCACCTTTCCGAGGGCCCCTTGTAGTCCACGGCAGCTTCCGGTCCCAGGGTTGGTATGAGCACAGGACCTGTGATGACATCGCGGTCACATGACCATGACGTCATGGCAGGTCTTTCTAGCACAGGCCCTGTGATGACGTCGCGGTCACATGACCGTGACGTCATGGCGGGTCCTTCTCCTATACCATCTTTGCCACCGGAACCTGCAACGGAATATGGCAGCCGGCGCGAGCGACTACGGAGGGTGAGTATAGCAGGTTTTTTTTTTGTATTATTATTTTTAACATTACATTTTTTACTATTGATGCCGCATAGGCAGCGTCAATAGTAAAAAGTTGGGGACACACAGGGTTAATAGCAGCGGTAACGGAGTGCGTTACCCGCGGCTTAACGTGGTCCGTTACCGCCGGCATTAACCCTGTGTTAGCGGTGACCGGAGGGGAGTATGCGGGCGACAGGCACTGACTGCGGGGAGTAAGGAGCGGCCATTTTCTTCCAGACTGTGCCCGTCGCTGATTGGTCGCGGCAGCCAGGCAGCTGGTGAGACCAATCAGCGAATGAATAACCATGACAGGACAGAAAGAAAGACGGCAGTGACCCTTAGACAATTATATAGTAGATGTATATAGTTTATTTATGAAGATTTTAGAATAATAGATTGAATACACAGGATTTGGCCAGCCGTGACCAATTAGCGAAGCGTGGTTCAACTCCCGTGCCAATTTGCGGCCGGACTGTGCCTGTCGCTGATTGTTCAAGGCCGGCCACGTAGTATATAGCACAGCCACGTAGTATATAACAGCCCACATAGTAAATAGCATAGCCACGTAGTATATTGCACAGCCACGTAGTATATAGCAAAGCCACGTAGTATATAGCACAGCCCACGGAGTATATAGCCCAGCTCACAGAGTATATAGCAGAGCCACGTAGTATATAGCACAGCCACGTAGTATATAACAGCCCACGGAGTATATAGCACAGCCACATAGTATAGAGCACAGCCTACGGAGTGTATAACAGCCCACATAGCATATAACATCTCACGTAGTATATAACAGCCCACGCACGTAGTGTATAACAAAGGCCACATAGTGTATAACACAGACCACGTAGTGTATAACACAGGCCACATAGTATATTGCACAGCCCAAGTAGTACATTGCACAGCCCACGTAGTACATTGCACAGCCCACGCAGTATATAGCACAGCCAACGCAGTTTATTGCACAGCCCACGTAGTATATTGCACAGCCCACGTAGTATATTGCACAGCCCACGTAGTATTTTGCACAGCCCACGCAGTATATAGCACAGCCCACGCAGTTTATTGCACAGCCCACGTAGTATATTGCACAGCACGCGTAGTACATTGCACAGCCCGCGTAGTACATTGCACAGCCTGCGTAGTACATTGCACAGCCTGCTTAGTACATTGCACAGCCTGTGTAGTATATTTCCCAGCCTGCGTAGTATATTGCACAGCCCGCGTAGTATATTCACAGCCCACGTAGTATATAGCAATGTGGGCATCATATTCATGTTAAGAAAAAAGAATTGAAATAAAAAATAGTTATATACTCACCTTCCGTTGGCCCCCGGATCCAGGAAGCGTTTACAGAAAATAGAATAATGTATCTTGTTGACATCATTACGTCCAATAAAATATTTAAAAACTCCATCTTAATGAGATTGGGATTAGAAAACCTGAATTTTTAAATTGATATCTTTATTATTAAATAATGAGCAAAATCTGGTCTGGCCATGATGTTGCCGGACCAAATGATGAGCATGACGTCCACATATCAGCCATGGTAGATCATGCTGAAAGAGAAAGGGTTTGACTGAAAAAATAAAACATAGAAAAGTGTGCTTACATGCAGACCACTTGTAAAAATAATGACCATGGTTTTTAATGACACATTTTCTCCCTAATAAAGCAAAATGAAAACAAATAATGCAAATCTGTAACAAATTAACAATGATAGGTGAATGATTAAAAAAAAAACACTAAGTGGCCCATTCATCAAGATTGGCATTTTGCATGCCAGTCTTGATGAAGAGTCCTTAAGGTTGAGATTCAGTGTCTGTCAAACTCTTCTACTATTGCTCTAACAATGGCCGGCAGTACATTACCAACAGTGGTGCTGTTGTCAAATACTGCCAGTGCCAAGAAATAAGGTTTTGTGGCTTTCAGAAGGAAGAATCTGGCTTCAGTACTGGCCCATGAAGCACATGACGCAAACACAGGGGTCTGCGATGCAGAACACTTGGATGAAGTATTTCTGTTTATGGAGTGACCACTAATACCACTTATTATGGGAAAGAAATGGAAAGAAGTCAGTCTTTGTGATAGCAAATATGGCTGAGAGGGACATGCACATATCCAAGCAGAAGACCTATCTTAGCCACCATGAGATTAGCTAGTAAAATGAAATAGCTCATTGAAGAACATTGGGACATTGCTTATACAGCGTTGGTGTGTGCTGCACCTGCCCAGAGATAGACTAAACAAGTGAATATAGTGGCAGGATGTCTTGAGGCCTACTCCTGGTGTGGGTTGTGAGAGGACTGGTGGGGGACAAAGAACGATTTTACTTTGTGACTGTGTGAGATGCTGTAATTGCCAGGTCTCGAAGCACCTCCATCAGACATCCAGAAATAGGGGGATCTCTTGGAATCCTAAAAAAATCTGGAAATTCAATTCTCCAGGGTCCGCCACATACTCACTTTTCCCTATATCTTCAATTTTGTTTGCACCCAGGCGCCACCGTAAACAACATCCTGAGGCCAAGTGACATAAAGCTGTTGCCTGTGACAGAGTATTTGGGCATTTTAGCTGAATAAGCATATTGAAGAAGGAGAAATAAGTAGGGCACAGCTCAGGGGGAAATGACAAACTTTCCCCTGAAGAAGCCACGCAGTGTGGCGATACACGTGGGGTGTCTCCTCCTTTTCCACTACCATGACCGGGTGACTTTCTGATTTCAGGATCTAACAGCTTCTCTGCAGCCCCATTCCTCCCTTTCTCTTTTTTGATTTTGGGCTAATTTGTTCTTCACCATTGAACTATTTTTAGGGAGAGTTTTGGGTTTTGTGCACTATCACATTCTTTGTTATTTGTCAGCCTGCAGTTTTTTTATCCTGTTTAAAGGGAACCTGTCACCCCGAAAATCGCGGGTGAGGTAAGCCCACCGGCATCAGGGGCTTATCTGCAGCATTCTGTAATGCTGTAGATAAGCCCCCGATGTTACCTGAAAGAGGAGAAAAAGACATTATATTATACTCACCCAGGGGCGGTCCCGCTGCTGGTCAGGTCGGATGGGCGTCTCCGGTCCGCTGCGGCGCCTCCTATCTTCATTACAAGACGTCCTCTTCTGATCTTCAGCCACGGCTCCGGCGCAGGCGTACTTTGCTCTGCCCTCTTGAGGGCAGAGGATAGTACTGCAGTGCGCAGGCGCCGGAAAGGTCAGAGGCTCGGCGCCTGCGCACTGCAGTTCTTTGTCTGCCCTCAACAGGGCAGAGCAAAGTACGCCTGCGCCGGAGCATTACAGAATGCTGTAGATAAGCCCCTGATGTCGGTGGGCTTACCTCACCCGCGATTTTCGGGGTGACAGGTTCCCGTTAAACTTTATTTGTCTCCGATACTATATATTCTGTGCATTTATTGTATTTGCCCATTTGGGCATATTGCATCCTGTTGAGTCTTTTTAAGATTTATATATAAGATCATCCTGTCCAGGATTTAATGACTTCAGCTGTTCAGTGTAGTTTACCATAATATACTTCCGGTACATTTAGTGGAGGTAGGGGCTTTCATTGGGGGGCACCTACAAGGCCCCCTATGGTTGTTAACCTTATGGTTTTTTAATTGTTTTTAACTGTTTGGTTGCTTGCTTTTTGTTAATATGTTTCAATAAATTTAAATATACCTTTTTGCTATACTGATTTTGGTGATCCTTCCTTATACACACTACCTTCTTTTTCTCTTTTTGGGAAATGTCAAACTGTCACTGCCCTAATACAGAGGGTATCCTTTCAAAGATTCAGTGGCACAGAAAACAGCCAGCAATGCGACCTGGTTACATTGAGTCTTTGGCCGAGATGTACGTCACTGACTGGCTAAAAGTCTGCTCAGAAATTTTGCAACAAGTTAAACAAAAATTATTTGTTCAACTACAGCATCTGTGTCATTTGGTGGGCACGTCTCGCCCTACTTGCTTTCTAGTAGTTCTCCACTCATAAAGGGGGGGAAATGGACAGGGCGTGTCCCAATGCAAGGACCTGTTGAAGTAGAACATCTCAATCATATAACTAATGGCCCAGTTAGACAGGCTAATAAAGCAGTGATGGGACAGAACAATCTCTAATACAGCAACGTGCTGCTAAGAACGATGATTTTCAGGCATACATAAAAATAATCTCACCAGAAAAACAATCGTCTTGTTCGATATTTGGGTGATTGCCCAATTATTAGCTCGATTAGCTCGTCAAAATGTGAACTTACAGTTAATTATGAAGGTTCTGTTAGCTGGACATATTTTCCTTCACTTCTTCCTCTGTCTTCAGCCTCAGCAGTAAAGGGCGTAGTCCGTTCTATATTTTATCACAGTTCACTCACTGTTACACTTTGGAGCATTTAGTGTAATGCAGCTTATATGTTAATAGAAACAACCCCACATCACTTTTACATGGCGTCCGTAATACATATATTTATCATTTTGATTGAATAGTTCTTTGTAGAATTACATTTATAAGGATTCATTCTACTTGATACACAATTACATTGTGTGAACTTAATTAAAGTGAACTCTAATAAGTAGCAGAGAGCCACAATTTAGTGAATAATTATAAAAAAACTGGTAACATCTACAATGGCTAATGTTCTGTCTCACTGCTTTAAAACACATCTTCCCTTTCTTGATGACCGTCTAGGCCCCATGTACGGTACATTCAGTAAGCCTCTATGTATCATCTGAAATTTGTCTCACAGGGTCATCATAGAGATTTGTGAAATATACTTTATGCAATCAATATTAAATTCTTACCTTTTTGATGTTGTATATGCGGATCAGTACTCCTTTGCCCCTGTCATTCAGTATCATAAGCTTTTCAGCCAGTTTGTGTTGGTAAGTTGAACCCAAAGCCATCTTATACTGTCAGATGATAGGAGTTCCTGCTGGATCCAAGGTCCAACAACGACTTCAGTGACCACTACAGACAACACTTGACTGTGTGCTAATGGCAAGTGCACATTTGTGAGGCAACTTCTCCTTCCTTTAAGTCCTGGACTTGTGATATAGACATGAGCACATAACAGAAGAGACGCCCACAGATACTTAAGCTTGAGCACACAAAATATAGATGCAGTGCTTCTACGCCAACCCCACTTCCTCTTTGTGTCTAGTTTAGAGCACTGCATGTTCTGTAAAACTTTTTAAAGCTTCCTGATTTTGATCTGAGCAAAATATTTTGCATTTGTTATCCTAAATGTAGGGATTTGCGACTCAAAAACAGCTTGTCAAAAAAATGTTTTTGTGAAATAATTCCTTTTTTCTCTCTTTTATCAAATGAACCAATTACAGTCAATATAATTGAGAAGGTGGACTCCATGTTTAACCATAAGTACATTACTTTGTGTGCTTTCCTAAAGTGGTTTTCATGATTTGAAACGTTTCACACTTGTCCACAAATTCTGTTTTGTATGGCATGTCAGTTCTATCTTAACATAGATTCTGAATGTACTAATATTTTCAATAAAGTTCTTACGGGGAATGTGTCATCAGAGGATGACCTATTGGTTAAGTTATTTTATTGAGTGGATGTTTTAAAAATATTTGATTAAGTTGTTTTTTTCCATATCATTATTTAAAATAAATCTCGCAGTTTTCATACTTGCCAATAGGTCTAATATTATACTCATACTTCCTGTTCTTTACAAATTATTTTTCAGTAGTCTCATTATCATTACCGACAAGCTATTTTCACATGGAAGTATTTTAGTCAGTATTTTATAACAGTATTTGTAAGCCAGTGTCGGGAGTGGGTCAAAAATGAATTTGAAAGTGGTGCACGTGGTACTGTTATACCTTTTCTGTGATTGCTCCACTCCTAACTTTAGCTTACAAATACTGATGTAAAATGCTCATCAAATTACCACGGATTGATCTGGCAATTGGAACAGAATCTCTAAGACTGCAGAGACCCGTGTCGTAAACAGTGCCTTCCCCCGTCCCACCATTCCATAATATAAGATACCGACAAGCCTGGATGGGTTGAACAGGTCGGTCACAGTTTATTATTTGAAAAGTAGAGAAGGGCAATTACACTTTGCGATGGACTCATTGCTGAAGGCCCCGCCGATGACCGCTGGGCCAGCAAACTGATGAGAGGTTACAAACCTTTGCCCCACTCTACCTACTGCAGTGACGTATATAAAAAAGAACGTCAAATTTTTTTTTTTTTTTTTTTTAAATAATTTAAAACATTTTAACAATAATAGCACAGCACGTTCATAAGTTTATAAGGGAGAGAGGGTGGGACAACAGCTTCCAAGGGTCAGCCGGGGAGAAAGAGGGAGGCACTGGTCCCGGCACTAGAATTTAACCTCTGAGGGTGTGGCCAGACTCCCCTCTTTTCCTCGGTTGGTCCACTGGGCTTCCCAATTATGACATCACCTGGGGGAGTAGTGGGAGGGGGGAATTGGGCACTGCACAGTTTTTGCCATCTAGCTATCCCTTAAGGGCTCTGCAGTCAGAGGCACGCACCTCATACAGTACCGTGCCTACCAGACTGCAGAGACCCGTGTGTCGTAAACAGTGCCTTCCCCCATCCCACCATTCTATAATAAAAGATACCGACAAGCCTGGATGGGTTGAACAGGTCGGTCACAGTTTATTATTTGAAAAGTAGAGAAGGGCAATTACACTTCGCAACGGACTCATTGCTGAAGGCCCCGCCGACGACCGCTGGGCCAGCAAGCCGATGAGGGGTTACGAACCTTTGCCCCCTCTACCTACCACCACGGGGGATCATGTGTATGACCTACACAGGACTCCGACTCCCACACAACATCACTAGAGCCTGTTCAACACCATCCAGCAAGCCGGCCAAGAATATGTCGAGCCCGATGTCCATGAGGTGGATGCCGTCCGGTCTTAGTAAAGCTGAATTGTTCCCTTCTAGCTCTTAGTGGTGAACCACAATGCTGTAATTTTCTCTCACAAATTTCAACATCTTCGTGTTAATCTTTTTTCTTGATTTATTGATGGCTTTCACGTCCTTGGCTCCGTGCCAAATCTCAGACCACACCACCACCATATCCGGTAATACTGTAAACAAACAAACCGCTCAATGTCCGTTGACATTTTGTGTATAGCTTGGCCCCTTTCCGCTTGCCCAAATCAATGCCTCCGGCATGTAGCACTAGAACCACTGGCCCCTTGGTCCTCTTGGCGATATCGACCATCTCCGGGAAGATTTGACACCACCGAAGCCCTCTGATGCCTCTCCAGTTGACTTCCAGCTTCGGGAAGCCAAAATTTGTTACGCCCTGCCGCAGTTTCGCACGCCCAGTAGACAAAAGAATGTCCCACTACCCAAACTGTGGGCTTACGGCTGCCTGTAAGAGGCAAGATGTGTTAAAGCAGGTCTGGTCTTATGTATCTGGCAAAGCATGCGGATTTCCAGCGGCCCATTCTCTGCACCTCGGCTTCCGATACCCCCACTCTAGCTGCTTCGGTAGCCGCCCCTATTCGGAAGGAATGTGTCCCATATTCTTTCTGGACAACGCCGACTGCCTCTAAGCACTGTTTAAAAATTGCGTGAAACTGATATTTAGTAAGAGGGGACCCGTCGGTGTGTGAAAAAAAATGTACCCGCATGTCTTACTACCGTATAGTGTTTGACTATTTTTACAGGGCATATAGGGCCGTCTGACGCACCTCTATGCTTGAGCCATTCTAAGAGTTCTACTAACACGTCGCATCTCACCCGGTCGCACCTATCGACTGGCCTTCCTTGAGTTAGCGAGCACCACTCCTCACATGCCTTACCGTAAACCTGCCAAGTAGCCGATGTCACTGAAGCACGGATTAAGGGCATCAGTGATTGGCCACCATGTCCAAGAGGGAAGGAGGACACCGTAGGCCCAATGGTTGCGCATTGGGAAGAAAGACTTTGAAGGCCTGCCAATCGGAAGATAACAAAGAGTTAACAATTTTATTATCTACAATCGATGTAAATCTGGCACGGCACCAGATGTTGTGTTTGAGGCATAATAGTGCTAGGCGGCGCAACAGCGTGAGTACTGGCTGTGAAGAAGAGGACATGCTGTTTAAGGTTTTTGCTGTTCTCGGCTGCTTGATTAAAAATCTGATGTTCGTATTTTCCAATTGGGCACCCCACTGTTGTGAATTCTGTGGCAGAGCTCCCTCCTGTGGTCATAAGTGGTAATGCGGCTTCTGAGTTTCCTTCCTCAGGTGATGTGGTGAAGTTGTTAGGTGCTGCTCTATTTAACTCCACCTAGTGCTTTGCTCCTGGCCTCCAGTCAATGTTCTAGTATTGGTCTTGCTTCCTCCTGGATCGTTCCTGTGGCCGTCTGCTCTGCATAAGCTAAGTTTTGCTTGTGTTATTTTTGTTTTGCTATTTTTTCTGTCCAGCTTGCTTAATTGGTTTTTCTTGCTTGCTGGAAGCTCTGAGACGCAGAGGGAGCACCTCCATACCGTTAGTCGGTGCGGGGGGTCTTTTTGCCCCTCTGCGTGGTTCTTTGTAGGTTTTTGTGTTGACCACAAAGCTATCTTTTCTATCCTCGGTCTATTCAGTAAGTCGGGCCTCACTTTGCTATATCTATTTCATCTCTGTGTTTGTATTTTCATCTTACTCACAGTCATTATATGTGGGGGGCTGCCTTTTCCTTTGGGGAATTTCTCTGAGGCAAGGTAGGCTTATTTTTCTATCTTCAGGGCTAGCTAGTTTCTCAGGCTGTGCCCGAGGCGCCTAGGTCTGGTCAGGAGCGCTCCACGGCTACCTCTAGTGTGGTATGATAGGATTAGGGATTGCGGTCAGCAGAGTTTCCACGTCTCAGAGCTCGTCCTATGTTTTGTGGGTTTTGTCGGGTCACTTGTGTGCTCTGAACTTCAAGGTCCATTGTGGTTCTGAATTACCTAATCATAACAGTACTGGAGGCCCAAAGTACTAATGCTTCTCAATAGAGGGAAAAAAGAAGTTCTGAGACCATTTTTTTTTCTTTGCACTGTGTTTTGCCTTTTTTTTCCCCTAGACATTTGGGTGATTCAGGACACAGGTGTGGACATGGATATTCAGGGTCTGTCCTCTTTGATGGATAATCTCACTATAAGTGTACAGAACATTAGACATTTAGTGGGTCAGAATTCTATGTCAGAACCTAAAATTCCTATTCCTGATTTGTTTTCTGGAGATAGAACTAAGTTTCTCAATTTCAAAAATAATTGCAAACTGTTTCTGGCTTTGAAACCTCACTCCTCTGGTGACCCAGTTCAACAAGTTAGGATTATTATTTCTTTGTTACGTGGCGACCCTCAAGACTGGGCATTTTCCCTTGCGCCAGGAGATCCTGCATTGTGTAATATTGATGCGTTTTTCCTGGCGCTCGGATTGCTGTACGATGAACCTAATTCGGTGGATCAGGCAGAGAAAAATTTGCTGGCTCTGTGTCAGGGTCAGGATGAGATAGAGATTTATTGTCAGAAGTTTAGAAGATGGTCCGTGCTCACTCAATGGAATGAAGGCGCGCTGGCAGCTATTTTCAGAAAGGGTCTCTCTGAAGCCCTTAAGGATTTCATGGTGGGATTTCCTATGCCTACTGGTCTGAGTGAGTCTATGTCTTTGGCCATTCAGATCAGTCGACGCTTGCGTGAGCGTAAATCTGTGCACCATTTGGCGGTATTATCCGAGCATAAACCTGAGCCTATGCAGTGCGATAGGACTTTGACCAGAGTTGAACGGCAGGAACACAGACGTCGTAATGGGCTGTGTTTCTACTGTGGTGATTCCACTCATGCTATCTCCGATTGTCCTAAGCGCACTAAGCGGTTCGCTAGGTCTGCCACCATTGGTACGGTACAGTCAAAATTTCTTTTGTCCGTTACTTTGATCTGCTCTTTGTCATCTTATTCTGTCATGGCATTTGTGGATTCAGGCGCTGCCCTGAATTTGATGGACTTGGAGTATGCTAAGCGTTGTGGGTTTTTCTTGGAGCCCTTGCAGTGTCCTATTCCATTGAGAGGAATTGATGCTACGCCTTTGGCCAAGAATAAGCCTCAGTACTGGACCCAGCTGACCATGTGCATGGCTCCTGCACATCAGGAGGATATTCGCTTTCTGGTGTTGCATAATCTGCATGATGTGGTCGTGTTGGGGTTGCCATGGCTACAAGTCCATAACCCAGTATTAGATTGGAAATCAATGTCTGTGTCCAGCTGGGGTTGTCAGGGGGTACATGGTGATGTCCCATTTCTGTCTATTTCGTCATCCACCCCTTCTGAGGTCCCAGAGTTCTTGTTTGATTACCGGGATGTATTTGATAAGCCCAAGTCCAATGCCCTACCTCCGCATAGGGATTGTGATTGTGCTATCGATTTGATTCCTGGTAGTAAGTTTCCTAAAGGTCGACTGTTTAATTTATCTGTGCCTGAGCACGCCGCTATGCGGAGTTACGTGAAGGAGTCCTTGGAGAAGGGTCATATTCGCCCGTCATCATCGCCATTGGGAGCGGGGTTCTTTTTTGTGGCCAAGAAGGATGGTTCGCTGAGACCTTGTATAGATTACCGCCTCCTGAATAAAATCACGGTCAAATTTCAGTACCCCTTGCCGCTGTTATCTGATTTGTTTGCTCGGATCAAGGGGGCTAGTTGGTTCACCAAGATAGATCTTCGTGGTGCGTATAATCTTGTGCGTATTAAGCGGGGCGATGAATGGAAGACTGCATTTAATACGCCCGAGGGCCATTTTGAGTACCTAGTTATGCCATTCGGACTTGCCAATGCTCCATCGGTGTTTCAGTCCTTTATGCATGACATCTTCCGAGAGTACCTGGATAAATTCCTGATTGCATACTTGGATGATATTTTGGTCTTCTTGGATGATTGGGAGTCTCATATGAAGCAGGTCAGAACGGTGTTCCAGGTCCTGCGTGCTAATTCTTTGTTTGTGAAGGGATCAAAGTGTCTCTTTGGTTATCAGAAGGTTTCATTTTTGGGGTTCATTTTTTCCCCTTCTACTATCGAGATGGATCCTGTTAAGGTCCAGGCCATCTATGATTGGACTCAGCCGACATCTTTGAAGAGTCTGCAAAAGTTCCTGGGCTTTGCTAATTTTTATCGTCGTTTCATCTGTAATTTTTCTAGTATTGCTAAACCATTGACCGATTTGACCAAGAAAGGTGCTGATGTGGTCAATTGGTCTTCTGCTGCTGTGGAAGCTTTTCAAGAGTTAAAGCGTCGTTTTTCTTCTGCCCCTGTGTTGTGTCAACCAGATGTTTCGCTTCCGTTCCAGGTTGAGGTTGATGCTTCTGAAATTGGAGCGGGGGCTGTTTTGTCGCAGAGAAGTACTGATTGCTCGGTGATGAAAACATGCGCCTTCTTTTCCAGGAAGTTTTCGCCTGCTGAACGAAATTATGATGTTGGCAATCGAGAGTTGCTGGCCATGAAGTGGGCATTCGAGGAGTGGCGTCATTGGCTTGAAGGAGCTAAGCATCGCGTGGTGGTCTTGACTGATCACAAGAATTTAACTTATCTCGAGTCTGCCAAACGGTTGAATCCTAGACAGGCTCGTTGGTCGCTGTTTTTCTCCCGTTTTGACTTTGTGGTTTCGTACCTTCCGGGCTCTAAAAATGTGAAGGCGGATGCTCTGTCTAGGAGTTTTGTGCCTGACTCTCCGGGTTTGTCTGAGCCGGCGGGTATTCTCAAAGAGGGAGTAATTTTGTCTGCCATCTCCCCTGATTTGCGGCGGATGCTGCAAAAATTTCAGGCTAATAAACCTGATCGTTGCCCAGCGGAGAAACTGTTTGTCCCTGATAGGTGGACGAATAAAGTTATCTCTGAGGTTCATTGTTCGGTGTTGGCTGGTCATCCTGGAATCTTTGGTACCAGAGAGTTAGTGGCTAGATCCTTTTGGTGGCCATCTCTGTCGCGGGATGTGCGTTCTTTTGTGCAGTCCTGTGGGATTTGTGCTCGGGCTAAGCCCTGCTGTTCTCGTGCCAGTGGGTTCCTTTTGCCCTTGCCGGTCCTGAAGAGGCCTTGGACACATATCTCTATGGATTTTATTTCGGATCTCCCCGTTTCTCAAAAAATGTCGGTCATTTGGGTGGTTTGTGATCGCTTCTCTAAGATGGTCCATTTGGTACCCTTGTCTAAATTACCTTCCTCCTCTGATTTGGTGCCATTGTTCTTCCAGCATGTGGTTCATTTACATGGCATTCCAGAGAACATCGTTTCTGACAGAGGTTCCCAGTTTGTTTCGAGGTTTTGGCGAGCCTTTTGTGCTAGGATGGGCATTGATTTGTCTTTTTCCTCGGCTTTCCATCCTTAGACAAATGGCCAGACCGAACGAACCAATCAGACCTTGGAAACATATCTGAGATGCTTTGTTTCTGCTGATCAGGATGATTGGGTGTCCTTCTTGCCTTTGGCGGAGTTCGCCCTTAATAATCGCGCCAGCTCGGCTACCTTGGTTTCGCCATTTTTCTGCAACTCTGGGTTTCATCCTCGTTTCTCTTCAGGGCAGGTTGAGTCTTCGGACTGTCCTGGTGTGGATACTGTGGTGGACAGGTTGCAGCAGATTTGGACTCATGTAGTGGACAATTTGACCTTGTCCCAGGAGAAGGCTCAATGTTTCGCTAATCGCAGACGCTGTGTGGGTCCCCGACTTTGTGTTGGGAATTTGGTTTGGTTGTCATCTCGTCATATTCCTATGAAGGTTTCCTCTCCTAAGTTTAAGCCTCGTTTCATTGGCCTGTTGTGAATTCTGTGGCTGAATTCACTCCTGTGGTCACAAGTGGTACTGCAGCTTCTGAGCTTCCTCCCTCAGGTGTTCTGGTGAGCTCGTTAACTGCTTCATTACTTAACTCCGCCTGATGCTGCTATCCTTGCTCCTTGTCAATGTTTCAGTGTTGGATCTGAGCTTCTCCTGATTGTTCCTGTGACCTGCTGCTCTGTATAGCTAAGTGCTTTTTGCTTTTTTGTTGCTTTTTTTCTGTCCAGCTTGTCTTTTGTTTTGCTGGAAGCTCTGAGACGCAAAGGGTGTACCGCCGTGCCGTTAGTTCGGCACGGTGGTTTTTTTTTTGCCCCCTTTGCGTGGTTTTGCTTTAGGGTTTTTTGTAGACTGCAAAGTTCGCTTTACTGTCCTCGCTCTGTCCTAGAATATCGGGCCCCACTTTGCTGAATCTATTTCATCCCTACGTTTTGTCTTTTCATCTTACTCACAGTCATTATATGTGGGGGGCTGCCTTTTCCTTTGGGGAATTTCTCTGGGGCAAGTCAGGCCTATTTTTCTATCTTCAGGCTAGCTAGTTTCTTAGGCTGTGCCGAGTTGCCTAGGTAGTTGTTAGGCGCAATCCACAGCCGCTTTTAGTTGTGTTTAGGATAGGATCAGGTGTGCAGTCTACAGAGTTTCCACGTCTCAGAGCTCGTTCTTGTATTTTTGGGTATTTGTCAGATCACTGTGTGCGCTCTGATCGCTAAGCACACTGTGTTTCTGGATTGCCTTCATAACACCTGTCATTAGCAAACATAACAATAAGCAACAAAAAAGCAAAAAGCACTTAGCTATACAGAGCAGCAGGTCACAGGAACAATCAGGAGAAGCTCAGATCCAACACTGAAACATTGACAAGGAGCAAGGATAGCAGCATCAGGCGGAGTTAAGTAATGAAGCAGTTAACGAGCTCACCAGAACACCTGAGGGAGGAAGCTCAGAAGCTGCAGAACCACTTGTGACCACAGGAGTGAATTCAGCCACAGAATTCACAACATTGGCCCTTATAGGATTTCTGAGGTTCTTAATCCTGTGTCTTTTCGTTTGACCCTTCCAGATTCTTTTTCCATCCATAACGTATTCCATAGGTCATTGTTGCGGAGATACGTGGCACCTATGGTTCCATCTGTTGATCCTCCTGCCCCGGTTTTGGTGGAGGGGGAGTTGGAGTATATTGTAGAGAAGATTTTGGATTCTCGTATTTCGAGACGGAAACTCCAGTATCTGGTTAAGTGGAAGGGTTATGGTCAGGAGGATAATTCCTGGGTCTTTGCCTCTGATGTTCATGCTGCCGATCTTGTTCGTGCCTTTCATATGGCTCATCCTGGTCGGCCTGGGGGCTCTGGTGAGGGTTCGGTGACCCCTCCTCAAGGGGGGGGTACTGTTGTGAATTCTGTGGCAGAGCTCCCTCCTGTGGTCACAAGTGGTACTGCGGCTTCTGAGTTTCCTTCCTCAGGTGATGTGGTGAAGTCGTTAGGTGCTGCTCTATTTAACTCCACCTAGTGCTTTGCTCCTGGCCTCCAGTCAATGTTCTAGTATTGGTCTTGCTTCCTCCTGGATCGTTCCTGTGGCCGTCTGCTCTGCATAAGCTAAGTTTTGCTTGTGTTATTTTTGTTTTGCTATTTTTTCTGTCCAGCTTGCTTAATTGGTTTTTCTTGCTTGCTGGAAGCTCTGAGACGCAGAGGGAGCACCTCCTGTTATGTTTGCTAATGACAGGTGTTATGAAGGCAATCCAGAAACACAGTGTGCTTAGCGATCAGAGCGCACACAGTGATCTGACAAATACCCAAAAATACAAGAACAAGCTCTGAGACGTGGAAACTCTGTAGACTGCACACCTGATCCTATCCTAAACACAACTAAAAGCGGCTGTGGATTGCGCCTAACAACTACCTAGGCAACTCGGCACAGCCTAAGAAACTAGCTAGCCTGAAGATAGAAAAATAGGCCTGACTTGCCCCAGAGAAATTCCCCAAAGGAAAAGGCAGCCCCCCACATATAATGACTGTGAGTAAGATGAAAAGACAAAACGTAGGGATGAAATAGATTCAGCAAAGTGGGGCCCGATATTCTAGGACAGAGCGAGGACAGTAAAGCGAACTTTGCAGTCTACAAAAAACCCTAAAGCAAAACCACGCAAAGGGGGCAAAAAAAACCCACCGTGCCGAACTAACGGCACGGCGGTACACCCTTTGCGTCTCAGAGCTTCCAGCAAAACAAAAGACAAGCTGGACAGAAAAAAAGCAACAAAAAAGCAAAAAGCACTTAGCTATACAGAGCAGCAGGTCACAGGAACAATCAGGAGAAGCTCAGATCCAACACTGAAACATTGACAAGGAGCAAGGATAGCAGCATCAGGCGGAGTTAAGTAATGAAGCAGTTAACGAGCTCACCAGAACACCTGAGGGAGGAAGCTCAGAAGCTGCAGTACCACTTGTGACCACAGGAGTGAATTCAGCCACAGAATTCACAACAGTACCCCCCCCTTGAGGAGGGGTCACCGAACCCTCACCAGAGCCCCCAGGCCGACCAGGATGAGCCGCATGAAAGGCACGAACAAGATCGGAAGCATGAACATCAGAGGCAAAAACCCAGGAATTATCTTCCTGAGCATAACCCTTCCATTTAACCAGATACTGGAGTTTCCGTCTAGAAACACGAGAATCCAAAATCTTCTCCACAATATACTCCAATTCCCCCTCCACCAAAACCGGGGCAGGAGGCTCAACAGATGGAACCATAGGTGCCACGTATCTCCGCAACAACGACCTATGGAATACATTATGTATGGAAAAGGAGTCTGGGAGGGTCAAACGAAAAGACACAGGATTGAGAACCTCAGAAATCCTATACGGACCAATAAAACGAGGTTTAAATTTAGGAGAGGAAACCTTCATAGGAATATGACGAGAAGATAACCAAACCAGATCCCCAACACGAAGTCGGGGACCCACACGGCGTCTGCGATTAGCGAAAAGTTGAGCTTTCTCCTGGGACAAGATCAAATTGTCCACTACCTGAGTCCAGATCTGCTGCAACCTATCCACCACAGAATCCACACCAGGACAGTCCGAAGACTCAACCTGTCCTGAAGAGAAACGAGGATGGAACCCAGAATTGCAAAAAAATGGAGAAACCAAGGTAGCCGAGCTGGCCCGATTATTAAGGGCGAACTCAGCCAACGGCAAAAAGGACACCCAATCATCCTGGTCTGCAGAAACAAAGCATCTCAGATATGTTTCCAAGGTCTGATTGGTTCGTTCGGTCTGGCCATTAGTCTGAGGATGGAAAGCCGAGGAAAAGGATAGGTCAATGCCCATCCTACCACAAAAGGCTCGCCAAAACCTTGAAACAAACTGGGAACCTCTGTCAGAAACAATATTCTCAGGAATGCCATGCAACCGAACCACATGCTGAAAGAACAAAGGTACCAAATCAGAGGAGGAAGGCAATTTAGCCAAGGGCACCAGATGGACCATTTTTGAAAAGCGATCACAGACCACCCAAATGACTGACATCTTTTGAGAAACGGGAAGGTCAGAAATGAAATCCATCGAAATATGTGTCCAAGGCCTCTTTGGGACCGGCAAGGGCAAAAGCAACCCACTGGCACGAGAACAGCAGGGCTTAGCCCTAGCACAAATCCCACAGGACTGCACAAAAGTACGTACATCCCGTGACAGAGATGGCCACCAGAAGGATCTAGCCACTAACTCTCTGGTACCAAAGATTCCAGGATGACCAGCCAACACCGAACAATGAAGTTCAGAGATAAGTTTATTAGTCCACCTATCAGGGACGAACAGTTTCTCTGCTGGACAACGATCAGGTTTATTCGCCTGAAATTTTTGCAGCACCCGCCGCAAATCAGGGGAGATGGCAGACACAATGACTCCTTCCTTGAGGATACCCGCTGGCTCAGATAAACCCGGAGAGTCGGGCACAAAACTCCTAGACAGAGCATCCGCCTTCACATTTTTAGAGCCCGGAAGGTACGAAATCACAAAGTCGAAGCGGGCAAAAAATAACGACCAACGGGCCTGTCTAGGATTCAAGCGCTTGGCAGACTCGAGATAAGTCAAGTTCTTATGATCAGTCAATACCACCACGCGATGCTTAGCTCCTTCAAGCCAATGACGCCACTCCTCGAATGCCCACTTCATGGCCAGCAACTCTCGATTGCCCACATCATAATTACGCTCAGCGGGCGAAAACTTCCTGGAAAAGAAAGCACATGGTTTCATCACTGAGCAATCAGAACCTCTCTGTGACAAAACCGCCCCTGCTCCAATCTCAGAAGCATCAACCTCGACCTGGAACGGAAGAGAAACATCTGGCTGACACAACACAGGGGCAGAACAAAAACGACGCTTCAACTCCTGAAAAGCTTCCACAGCAGCAGAAGACCAATTAACCAAATCAGCACCCTTCTTGGTCAAATCGGTCAATGGTTTGGCAATGCTAGAAAAATTACAGATGAAGCGACGATAAAAATTAGCAAAGCCCAGGAACTTTTGCAGACTTTTCAGAGATGTCGACTGAATCCAATCCTGGATGGCTTGGACCTTAACTGGATCCATCTCGATAGTAGAAGGGGTAAAGATGAACCCCAAAAATGAAACTTTCTGCACACCGAAGAGACACTTTGATCCCTTCACAAACAAAGAGTTAGCACGCAGGACCTGAAAAACCATTCTGACCTGCTTCACATGAGACTCCCAATCCTCTGAGAAGATCAAAATGTCATCCAAGTAAACAATCAGGAATTTATCCAGATACTCACGGAAGATGTCATGCATAAAAGACTGAAACACAGATGGAGCATTGGCAAGTCCGAACGGCATCACTAGATACTCAAAATGACCCTCGGGCGTATTGAATGCAGTTTTCCATTCATCTCCTTGCCTGATTCTCACCAGATTATACGCACCACGAAGATCTATCTTAGTGAACCAACTAGCCCCCTTAATCCGAGCAAACAAGTCAGATAACGATGGCAAGGGATACTGAAATTTAACAGTGATCTTATTAAGAAGGCGGTAATCAATACACGGTCTCAGCGAAACATCCTTCTTGGCTACAAAGAAGAACCCTGCTCCCAGTGGTGATGACGATGGGCGAATATGTCCCTTCTCCAGGGATTCCTTCACAAAACTGCGCATAGCGGCGTGTTCGGGCACGGATAAATTAAATAATCGACCTTTAGGGAATTTACTACCAGGAATCAAATTGATAGCACAATCACAATCCCTATGCGGAGGTAAAGCATCGGACTTGGGCTCTTCAAATACATCCTGATAATCAGACAAGAACTCTGGGACCTCAGAAGGGGTGGATGACGAAATCGACAAAAATGGAACATCACCATGTACCCCCTGACAACCCCAGCTGGATACCGACATGGAATTCCAATCCAATACTGGATTATGGGTTTGTAGCCATGGCAACCCCAACACGACCACATCATGCAGATTATGCAACACCAGAAAGCGAATAACTTCCTGATGTGCAGGAGCCATGCACATGGTCAGCTGGGCCCAGTATTGAGGTTTATTCTTGGCCAAAGGTGTAGCATCAATTCCTCTCAATGGAATAGGACACCGCAAAGGCTCCAAGAAAAACCCACAACGTTTAGCATAATCCAAATCCATCAGATTCAGGGCAGCGCCCGAATCCACAAACGCCATGACAGAAAACGACGACAAAGAGCATATCAAGGTAATGGACAGAAGGAATTTGTACTGTACAGTACCAATGACGGCAGACCTAGCGGACCGCTTAGTGCGCTTAGGACAATCAGAAATAGCATGAGTGGAATCACCACAGTAGAAACACAGACCATTCAGACGTCTGTATTCCTGCCGTTCAACTCTAGTCATAGTCCTATCGCACTGCATAGGCTCAGGTTTAACCTCAGGCAGTACCGCCAAATGGTGCACAGATTTACGCTCGCGCAAGCGTCGACCGATCTGAATGGCCAAAGACAAAGACTCATTCAAACCAGCAGGCATAGGAAATCCCACCATGACATCCTTAAGAGCCTCAGAGAGACCCTTTCTGAACAAAGCTGCCAGCGCAGATTCATTCCACTGAGTGAGTACTGACCATTTCCTAAATTTCTGACAATATACTTCTATATCATCCTGACCCTGGCACAAAGCCAGCAAATTTTTCTCAGCCTGATCCACTGAATTAGGCTCATCGTACAGCAATCCGAGCGCCAGGAAAAACGCATCGACACTACTCAATGCAGGGTCTCCTGGCGCAAGAGAAAATGCCCAGTCTTGAGGGTCGCCGCGCAAAAAAGAAATAATAATCAAAACCTGTTGAATAGGATTACCAGAAGAATGAGGTTTCAAGGCCAGAAATAGCTTACAATTATTTTTGAAACTTAGAAACTTAGTTCTATCTCCAAAAAACAAATCAGGAATAGGAATTCTTGGTTCTAACATAGATTTCTGATCAATAGTATCTTGAATTTTTTGTACATTTATAACGAGATTACCCATTGAAGAGCACAGACCCTGAATATCCATGTCCACACCTGTGTCCAGAATCACCCAAATGTCTAGGGGAAAAAAAAAAGTGAACACAGAGCAGGAAAAAAAAAAAAATGATGTCAGAACTTTTTCTTTCCCTCTATTGAGAATCATTAGTTTGGGCTCCTTGTACTGTTATGTTTGCTAATGACAGGTGTTATGAAGGCAATCCAGAAACACAGTGTGCTTAGCGATCAGAGAGCACACAGTGATCTGACAAATACCCAAAAATACAAGAACGAGCTCTGAGACGTGGAAACTCTGTAGACTGCACACCTGATCCTATCCTAAACACAACTAAAAGCGGCTGTGGATTGCGCCTAACAACTACCTAGGCAACTCGGCACAGCCTAAGAAACTAGCTAGCCTGAAGATAGAAAAATAGGCCTGACTTGCCCCAGAGAAATTCCCCAAAGGAAAAGGCAGCCCCCCACATATAATGACTGTGAGTAAGATGAAAAGACAAAACGTAGGGATGAAATAGATTCAGCAAAGTGGGGCCCGATATTCTAGGACAGAGCGAGGACAGTAAAGCGAACTTTGCAGTCTACAAAAAACCCTAAAGCAAAACCACGCAAAGGGGGCAAAAAAAACCCACCGTGCCGAACTAACGGCACGGCGGTACACCCTTTGCGTCTCAGAGCTTCCAGCAAAACAAAAGACAAGCTGGACAGAAAAAAAGCAACAAAAAAGCAAAAAGCACTTAGCTATACAGAGCAGCAGGTCACAGGAACAATCAGGAGAAGCTCAGATCCAACACTGAAACATTGACAAGGAGCAAGGATAGCAGCATCAGGCGGAGTTAAGTAATGAAGCAGTTAACGAGCTCACCAGAACACCTGAGGGAGGAAGCTCAGAAGCTGCAGTACCACTTGTGACCACAGGAGTGAATTCAGCCACAGAATTCACAACAACCTCCGTACCGTTAGTCGGTGCGGAGGGTCTTTTTGCCCCTCTGCGTGGTTCTTTGTAGGTTTTTGTGTTGACCGCAAAGCTATCTTTTCTATCCTCGGTCTATTCAGTAAGTCGGGCCTCACTTTGCTATATCTATTTCATCTCTGTGTTTGTATTTTCATCTTACTCACAGTCATTATATGTGGGGGGCTGCCTTTTCCTTTGGGGAATTTCTCTGAGGCAAGGTAGGCTTATTTTTCTATCTTCAGGGCTAGCTAGTTTCTCAGGCTGTGCCCGAGGCGCCTAGGTCTGGTCAGGAGCGCTCCACGGCTACCTCTAGTGTGGTATGATAGGATTAGGGATTGCGGTCAGCAGAGTTTCCACGTCTCAGAGCTCGTCCTATGTTTTGTGGGTTTTGTCGGGTCACTTGTGTGCTCTGAACTTCAAGGTCCATTGTGGTTCTGAATTACCTAATCATAACACCCCATAGCTCGACTGATGTTACTATTGCCAAAATTTCTACCAGTGCTGGGTCACGGCCCCATGCGGCTGTGGTCCATAGTTCAGGCCATGTGCCTTTGCACCACTGGTCCTTGTAGTTTGCCGCGAAACCATCTGTAATATTTCCACCGACCACTAGCCCTAAATCTTTGATTGGCATCTCCCGTGCCATGAAGCATGTATGCCCATTGTAGGATTCTAGGAATGTCCTTCAGACCAGCAAGTCTGCCTTCAGGGAGCAGTTGAGTCTAATTTTGTGGCTTGGCTGGGCTATGCCCTTGGTTGCTAGTGATAGTCGGCGTGAAAAAGCTGTGCCCACTGGCATTACGCGAAAGGCAAAGTTGAGCAATCCTAGCAGGGACTGCATCTGCTGTAGGGTGACTTTTTGCTTTGTGGAAGTTTTTAACCATTTGCAGTGTTTTTTTGCAGTTTATCAGCTGGTAGTCGAAAAACCATTGCATTGGTGTCTATTTCGATACCGAGAAAAGGTAGAATGTTACAAGGGCCGACTGTTTTATCCGGTGAAAGTGGTACTCTGAATTTACAAGCTAAAAACTTAAACTTTTGGAGAAGGAAGGAGCAGAGTCTGGAGTCCCCGGGACCAACGAACAAAAAATCATCAAGGTAGTGAATTGTTGAATTGCTACCAGTTTCGTATCGTACTACCCAGTCTAGGAAGGTACTGAAAAGCTCAAAATAGTGACAGGAAATGGAGTAGCCCATTGGTAGGCACATGCCGAAGTAAAATAGCTTGTCCACCTCACAACCTAATAAATGGAAACACTCGGGCTGAACGGGCAAAAAGCGGAAGGCTGCCTCTATGTCGGATTTCGCCAGCAGGGCACCGGGCCCAGCTGTGCGCACGAGATCGACGGCCCTGTCAAAAGAAGAGTAGGTTACGGACGTCTGTTCCGCAGGTATCGCATCGTTAACCGATGCGCCTTTTGGGTAAGAAAGGTGATGTATTAGCCGATATTTTCCTGGCTTTTTTTTGGGAACAATACCTAATGGCGAGATCCTGAAATTCTTGAATGGCAATGATTTAAATGGGCCCGCCATCCTGCCCACTTCTACTTCTTTTTGGATTTTTTGATGTAAAAACTCGGGGAATTCGCGTGAGGATTTTAAATTATTTGCCGTAGTCAGTGTGGGACTGGGTTTGAAGGGGATATAAAAGCCGTATTTAAAACCGAAATATAGCTGCTGCGCTGCTTCTCTATTGGGATAAAGGTTTAGCTATGGGCCCATTGCGGTTACGTTCACCAGGGTTAAGCCTCGCAGGCGCTCTGTTTGCTTGGCAGGTACACCTGGATGCAGGGTGTCCACCTCCGCAGGAGGAGCATTCGTGTCTATATTTATAGGACCCCTGGAAACTGCAGTATCCATCATTAAAAAGTACACAGGCCCCAGGTCCGCGTACGACCACTGTATTCTGGCCTGCAGCTGCTGAGTAATAAGTGGTCACTGCTGAAAAGGGGGGCTGTTTTTGGGACAGCATGAGTTGTAACCATACATCCGTCGCTTTTACCCCCCAGCCCAAATCTGGTTGCATGGCCAACCGCCTGCCGAACTCCTCGTCGTACCGCTTCCATGCAGACCCGCCGTGACACTTATATGAATTATAAATTAGGTCCTGATAAATAAATAATTCATATATATATATATTTATATTTAATTCCGCGCTAGATAGCAGAAAAGCCGGTAATTCAATTGCTGGCTTTTCCTATCTCCTTTACATACAGTAAACCATCTCATATCCCTTCTTTTATTGCATATTCCTCTTTAGTAATGTAAGTAAGAAGTGTCTTTGTGTCAAATTTGGGCTTTCTAGCTATTAAATTAAAGGGTTAAATCCTGGAAAAAATTGGCGTGGGC
Organism: Ranitomeya imitator; assembly: GCF_032444005.1. Taxonomy (NCBI): domain Eukaryota; kingdom Metazoa; phylum Chordata; class Amphibia; order Anura; family Dendrobatidae; genus Ranitomeya; species Ranitomeya imitator. Next base: position 717,147,455 of record NC_091284.1, read on the forward strand.
TCCTGTGCAATTTTCTCTGCCAGAGTGGGAAAGCCAGTGACTAAGGGCAGATATGGTTATTGGCCTCCCCCCCCTGGCTAAAAACATCTGCCCCCAGCCACCGCAGAAAAGGCACATCTGTAAGATGCGCCTATTCTGGCACTTAGCCTCTCTCTTCCCACTCCCCTGTAGCAGTGGGATATGGGGTAATGAAGGGTTAATGTCACCTTGTTATTGTAAGGTGACATTAAGCCAGGTTAATAATGGAGAGGCGTCAATTATGACACCTATCCATTATTAATCCAATAGTACGAATTGGTTAATAAAACACACACATTATTAAAAAGTATTTTAATGAAATAAAGACTCATATGAACTCGAGCGTGGGAAAATATTCTGAAAAGTTCCCAGGCTCGAGTTCATATGAATTCATCCAGCAGAGGGCGCATCACCGCGACTCGAGGTAACTACAGTACATTCCCCTGCATTCCATTCATTCACCAAATTTTACAGCTAGGAGCACAGCTGCATTAGCAGAGCTCCAGGGTGTAAAATGATTTAACCCCTTCAGATGGATTTACAGCGTGGGACAAGACTGAACGACGGAAGGTATGGAATATTGTTATTTGTTTTTTTTAAACTTTGTTTCAGGTGACAAGGGTCTTCAGGTGGATTAAGAGTATAATAAAATATTAAAACATCATGTGTCTTTATTTCATTAAAATACTTTTTAATAATGTGTGTGTGTTTTATTACCCATTTCGTACTATTGGATTAATAATTGGATAGGTGTCATAATTGATGCCTCTCCATTATTAACCTGGCTTAATGTCACCTTACAATAGCAAGGTGACATTAACCCTTCATTACCCCATATGCCACCTCTACACGGGTGTGGAAAGAGAGAGGCTAAGTGCCAGAATAGGCGCATCTTCCAGATGTGCCTTTTCTGGGGTGGCTGGGGGCAGATGTTTTTAGCCAGGGGGGGCAATAACCATGGTCCCTCTCTAGGCTATTAAAGGGACTCTGGGAATTTGGAGGGAACAATTTTCAGCCATAGGGGCGGGGTTTTCGGGTGTTTGATTCACCCTTTCCTTACCCGCTGGCTGCATGCTGGCTACAATATTGGATTGAAGTTCATTCTCTGTCCTCCATAGTACATGCCTGCAAAAGTATATACGGTATATATGTGTCTCACTAACTACCGTATATCTGTCAGTGTGATTTTACTGTACACCTCACTGAATTACCGGCTTTTCTATAGAACACCGCTGCGTATTTGTCGTAAGTCACACACATGGTCCGTGTGTAATCCGTAATTTTCTCGCCCCCAGAGACTTTCATTGGCGTATTTTTTGCGCAATACGCTGACAAACGCAGCATGCTGCGATTTTCTACGCCCGTAATATACGGCAGATAGGAGCTGCCCCATAGAGAATCATTGGGCCGTGTGCAATGCGTATTTTCTGGACGTATTTTCTGCGCTCATACGTCCGTAAAACTCGCTAGTGTGACGCCGGCCTTAGTCATGTGCCAACTAGCTGCTCTCCCTAATTCAATGTTCAGTGAAAAACTGAGAGAAGCAGGAAGAGAAGCTCTCTGCACGTAACATCTCAAGTATGGAAGTATTATGTGATGACTTCTAGAACATGCAAGCAGAGCTGAATTCTGACAGTGAGGATATTACACGCTGTTAGGATTGGCTGCAGGGCTTCATTTTATAATTAAAGGGTGCGTCCAGGTTTGAGATGAAAATCTGCAGTCACCATAGGTGGCTGCAGGCTTCTGAATTCTTAAAGTGCATGCACTGAACACTTTTAGGATTCTCCCTTGCACAAGTATGTGATTTGGATACTTCTGGCCACATTCCGACTGGACTTGTCCGGCCTCGCTCAGTTCATTTTCATTGAGTGAGGCCATTCATGTCTAGTCAGCACGTTACCATATGTATGCAAATCACTGGCACCAGAGAATCCTGACAGTGTTCAGTGTGCACTGTGAGAATTCAGAAGTCTGTAGTCACGTAGAATGACTGCAGACTTATCACAAACTTGGACAACCCCTTTCACAAAAAATTTTTACATCCAGATACCTTATAGATGACGTTATCTCTGGAGTCATTCTCTTTCTTTTCTTCTTCATCTTGTCCAGACTCCATGAGTTTTCTCATCCAAAGCCATCTCTGTGGACTTACATCTTCTCCGATCCTGTGAAGCCTATCCCCACACTGCAGACTTGCAGAGATCGGGATGTCGTAACGGACAGGAGGCAGATCAAGAATTAACAAATTTATTAACAGTTGCAAACTCCAAGCAGGGACAAAATGGGTATGGGAGGCAAAGGATATAAAGATATGGAAGGGGTGAACAGGGTAAACAGGTGCTAGGCGAATGTTCAAAAGGGGAAAGAAGAGTAAAACTTATCAGTCCGCTGGCTTCTCGATTGCAGCGTCTCTGTCTCCACAATGGCACCGACAACAGCGGCACATGATGTCTTCGAGTTGTCCTGGATAGATGGAGGTCCGTTTCCTCGATGCAGATAGAGAGTCTTTCCTGTACTAGATGGGTTCCCGTACTCGCGGTTTCTTCGTACTGGTCTCAGTTCTATATGTGGTATCACTGGAGCATGGCTCTGCTCCACGGTGTATATGGGTGAGGAGTAGGTATGCTCTGGCTCAGTCACCGGTTCTAGGCTAGGCCACACGCCCACTGCAGTCACTGGTCTCACGTGTGAGTCACCTCTCGGAACGGAAAACATCGGGAAAGTAGCCGTCTGATGTCAGAGAGCAGTGGACACAATTACAGGGGTTGTGCTAGGTGGGCCTACGCTCATGAGATGCTCCGCTATAAAGACCTGCACCTCACCCTGCTGCACGCTCTGTCTTCCTGGCTGAACTCCTGCCTTTTTCCCTGACCCGCCCCCTGCTGACAAATGTAAAGGTCTGTCCGAGCCAGAAAGCTCTCCCCGATGCAACAATGGTGACAGTCCCGACAGTTCTGGAACCGGCGAAAGAGATGTACCCCACAGTCCGGTTCATCTTCTTACAACACGATGCCGTTAAAGATAGCAGTGTAATTATAATGCTGTCAAATAAAAATATTTGCCTTAGGCCAGAGTCACACTACAGCAAGATACGGCCGAGTCTCGCAGGTTAAAAACAAGCTCTGCACCAGCACTCCGGAGTGGAGCATGCGGCTCCATGTATTGCTATGCGGCTGCACGCTCCGCTCCGAAGTGTCGGTGCCAGAGCTTAGTTTTAACCTGAGAGACTCGGCCGTATCTCCCTGTGTGTGATCCCGGCCTTATGCTGAGCCTCCTGAATAAATAATTGCCCCTCACTTCTGTACTTACCACCCATCTGCACCTCTGCAGCGCTGGCAAGTGACATCAGCAGCGTAATCACATGGTATGATCACACTGTTGGCGTTGCTCTGACCCGGTGGGCATAGCTTCAATTGTATTCGTGTCTGTTAGATGCCGGCATGCTGCATCTTCTGTGCACCGGCTGTCAACTTGACAGCTGGCTCAAAGAACTCACAACTTCCAGTCTGGGGGCGGCAGAATGCAGACTTCGGGGAGACACTTCGGACCACTGCATTAGGCTGCCCAACTGCGCCCCCTTGCCAGCTGCGTCTGGGTGCCCCTCCCTAGATGCGCCTCTAGTATTAGGTGGTACATTACATAATTGACAGATTTTTTCTGTTTATTTATCTTATATTTTTCGGTACCTTCACCAATTGTTTCTATTGGTGTCTTTCATGCTGCCCATGGTTTGGACAGTATTAATCATGTGACAGGTTCCCTTTAATAAAGTGTGACCAATATGTTATATGCCAGTCACTGGCGGACACAGACAGAAAAGGGCCCCTGTGCATGAACAATATATGGGCCCTTTGCTGCCCAAGAGCTGCTAAACATGCAAAATTGCACCTGCTTTGGAGGTAGAAATGGGCCCCCTTACCTCTGGGGTCCCGGCGCAGCCACACAGGTTGCACCAATGATATGTCCACTCCTGATGCCACTGAAAAATACAACTCATGATGACGCAAAAAAAAAAAAAATACAAGCTTTCTTAAAAAAAAATTATGTCTATATGGATATATACTAATTTGCTACTTTGTGAAACTATACTCAATACTACATGAAATATGGCGCCAGACCCATAGACAGAGGCCTAGGGCTGGAGCGTTTAGTCTGGAGATTATGGTAATTCTAGCGCAGCCAATGAGCAGGAAGGCAGCGGTTTATAGCTGAGCAGCGCCCCTCTGCTTTATCACTATCCTGTTTTTAAGAGCTCAGTGTCCTCCCCTCTAGGTAAGCACAAATGGGGTCCTTGGATTTGACATGTGGTTATTATATGGGTTCTCTACTGTTTAAGATGCATTTATACAGCCCATGATGCTGTTTAGCAATTTTCTCTTTTAAAACCCTCTTGATCTCCTATATTGTCCTGCTTGCCATAGGAAACTGTTGGGAGGTGCATGTTGCACTTTTCACTCCTTACATGTAGGTTTCTGGAGCGGTAAGCTGGCTGTATAACATGGCTATAATGTATATTTCTCACTGTGTGTGAATTCAAGGCTTCTTTCTCCTTTGGATCTAACATTACAGAAATTCCCCTTCCTCTGTGTGACTGCAGACTTACGAATCCACGTCCCCAGTGCATGCGTTGTGGGCAATTGCTGGTTTCAGACCCAGGCCAAATGGAGGCATGACCTCGCTCTGTACCAGTGTATGGAGAGTGAGATAGAACCCATGTAGAACTCACATGCGCTCCATTCTTGGGTCTGAAACTGGTAAATCCCTACAGTGCATGTGTTGGGGGAGGGGAGTGGGTGTTCATAAGTCTGCAGTCACATGTTCAGGTTTTTGGTCAGTATTTTGCCTCTCTAGGGGAGGTTTTTCTTTTTTTCCTTACAATCCGAGAAAGTATAATAAAAACATATCACCACTTCTGTATTCACCCACTCCTTATGTTAGCGCACAAGTACTGACTGTGTGAACGTGGCCTTATTGGCTCTCGTTTCTCATGAATTTTAAGCCTACAAATTGTAGTTTAGGGGATAAACAAGTCTGATGCCACGCCTTTAATGCAAAAGAAAAAAATAAACTGATAAAGCTGTTTCATCAGTGCTTAACACTTGTGTCCACTCTCGCTGTGTGGCATCTGATGCGTTAACCCCATAAACTACAATGGGTACATGTTATAGCCTTGAAAAACAAGTCTGAATGAGGGGAACTTCTGTAGCGTTGGGGTATGTGCCTAGGATTAGTAATCGCCACAGTTCCCTTTAGTCGCTTTATAAAAGTCCAAATGTTGAAGAATGCGGCTTCGGTGGAGTTTCTTTCTTCTTCCGCTTTCCCGTGAGCGGGCTCCAGGCAGTGCCCCGGCCGGCGGCAACCAGCCCTGTGCTCGCCCACTACTGGCAGCGACTAAGCGTTGTTGTATAGCTCTCACGGGAAAGCGGAAGAAGAAAGAAACTCCACCGAAGCCGCATTCTTCCACATTTGGACTTTTATAAAGATCGGCTAAAGGGAACTGTGGACTTTACCGCTTATACTGCACCAGGTAAAAATCTAAAGTTTTTATCTAACGGACAGTTAACATTGCTCAGAACTTCTTTTGTTATGTGGACAATGTTGTGCTCCATGGTGGAGCTATTTTAAACTAATCCAAATCTATTTTTAAATAGTTTTTAAAGCCATATAAAAGGTGTAAATACTCGAAGTTTCTCTTGGAGGTACGTAGTGGTCATAAAACTAGAGAACCCAGCGTGGATTGAACGTGTTTTTTTTTTTTTTTTTTTTTTGCACGTTGGAAAATCGGTCAGCGATGCATCCTGCGCTGCCCGTCACTGGCTACAATGGAAGCCTATGGGCGCAGGATGCATCGCTGACTGTGAAAAGCAGGAATCCAGTGACGGGTCCCGTCTTTTCAAACTGAGCATGCGTGGAAGAATTTCCCATCGCTCTTTATCTTTTTACTATTGACGCTGCCTATGCAGCATCAATAGTAACAAGATATAATGTTAAAAATAAAAAAAATCGCAGTATCCTCACCTACCAGCGTTCCTGCGCAGGGTCACCGATGCTGCCCCAGCTAGTAATACATTGCAAAATCTTGTGAGAAATTGCAGTCTCTGCATTGGTGATGCAGTCGCCAATGAGATGGACATAGCGCTTCAATGCTCCTACAGGCACTGCCCATACCGGACTAAGTCTTTCTTCCTTGCACATCCTTTACCTTTACTGAAGTGAGGTTTTGACAAAGACCATCCCTGGTCAAAACGTTAACCTTATTGTCCGCCAAATCCTTTATACGTTATTGAGCACCTGGTGATGTCTGTACGCACAAATAAAGGGAGAATACTTTTTGCATATCCTTCAAGTCTTCATTGTGCGGCTGTCTTTCTATAAATATTGTAACTTAGGTGGGGTTGAGCGAAACGGGTCGAAAATATTCAAAAGTCGCCGACTTTTGGCAAGGTCGGGTTTCATGAAACCCGACCCGACCCCTGTGTGGGGTCAGCCATGAAGTCGGCGATCTTTTGAATCTAGAATCGGAATTCCGATACCGATTCCCGATATGTTTAAGATATCGTGAATTGGTATTGGAATTCAGATTTAAGTGTAAAATAAAGAATTAAAATAAAAAATATCGCAATACTTACCCTCTGACGCACCCTGGTACTAACCGGGAACCTTTCTTCCTTAGAATCATACCTAATAGGAATATACTCACCCTCGGACGCGCCCTGCTTCTTTCCGGCAGCCTTCCTTCCCAAGAATCAGCCCTTCCAGGACCTTCGGTGACGTCGCGGCTTGTTATTGGTCGCGCGAGCGGTCACATGGGCAGCCGCGTGGCCAATCACAAGCCGCGACGTCACCGCAAGGTCCTGGAAGGCTGATTCTAAGGAAGGAAGGTTCCCGGTTAGTACCATGGCGCGTCAGAGGGTAAGTATTGCGATATTTTTTTATTTTAATTCTTTATTTTACACTAAAATATGGATCGCAGGGCCTGAAGGAGAGTTTCCGCTCCTTCAGACCCTGGGAACCATGGAAACCCAATGCACTGCATTGGATTTCGGCCGACCCCGACCCCGACTTTTTTATAGGATTGGCCGATTTCACTCGACCCGACTCTTGAAAAAGTCGGGTTTCGTGAAACCCGACCCTATAAAAGTAAAGGTCGCTCAACCCTAAACTTAGGCTATGTGCACACGTAGTCTGGGTCCACTGCGGATTTTTCCGCAGCGGATTCCAGCAGATTTGAGAAATCCGCTGCAGATGTATTGTGGCTTTCCTGTGGTTTTCCATAAGGGCAGTTGTAAATCCGCTGCGGAAAACGCACAAAAGAAGTGACATGCTGCGGAATGTAAACGGCTGCGTTCCCATGTTTTTTTTTTTTGTTTTTTTTTCCCCATACGTTTACATTGAACTGTAAACGCATGGGGAAACTGCTGTGGATCTGCAGCAAAATCCACATCGTGTGCACATAGCCTTACTCTGCAGACGTTACATGATCCAGTGCTGTCAGTGAGGGAGGCATGGATGTGCAGAACAATGCACTGAGCCTTTTGGCCTCACAAAGGGTGTATGGAGTCATGAGATCGCTAAGGCTATATGCACACACTGCAGATTTTGCTGCAGATCCGCAGCGGATTTGATGCTATGGATCTGCAGCAGTTTTCCATGAGTTTACAATACCATGGGAACCAAAATCCACAGTGCACATGCTGCGGAAAAAAAACTTGCGGAAACGCAGCGGTTAATATTCCACAGCATGTCAATTCTTTGTGCTGATTCCGCAGCAGTTTACACCTGCTCTTCAACAGGAATCCGCACAAACTGTGGTAAATCCACAGTGCGGATTTACCAAAATCAGTGCAGAAAAATCCGCACACCATTCCGCAGTGTGTGCACATACCCCAAGGCCTCATGTTCATCAGTGCACTAAACAGGTGGAGTGGAATACCTGATTAAACTGAATTGTGCTGTGGTTGTACTCGCATATTATATTTTGAATGTAGCTTAATGACTCTACTCTATATTCCTCTAGTTCTCATGGATTCAGAAAGTCTTCTCCAGTGCCCATACGACAAGAATCATATGATTCGTACAAGCAGATTTCCATATCATCTTGTAAAATGCAGAGAGGTAATGTTCATATAAACATGTGTACTGAAGGTTTTGTGAATGAGACTGTCTTTGTAAGGTCCCATGTTGGGTGATGTCCAGTGTTATATACTGTAATAAACCACTTGGCTGTAACTTGTGTACTATAGCTAATAACTACTGCGATGCCTCAATTTTCACGCAGCGGAATCTCTAAGGGCCAGTAGTGGTAATGGTTAGGCCTCACTCACACTTGTGTATAAAACAGATGGGTGCAATCAGATTGCACTCTGACCAATGTTGTTCAATGGGGCAGTGCAGATATAATATATAGTGCTTTAAAAAAAAGTGCTTTATTTGGCATGAAGGAAAAATCACATGTCATATGGACCATCAGTATGGCATTTAAGTCTTATAGATGCACTATAATTCTGTAGCATAAACTGTAAAAAAAAAAAAAAAGTGTAAACAGATGGCAGGTGAGAAATTGTCCCACTGGATGAGAATGGGACCAATTATTTAGAAGTGTAAGCAAACTCTTAATACTTTCAGAACAAAACTCTGGATGCCTGCTGTCGCCAATATTTCATGTTCCATGCTAATGGTTCTATCATATCACTATTGGGGTCTGTCTTCATGTTGCTGTCTTGTCACAACCTCTCATGCCCTTTCTTTTATTTTTCCTCTGGACCCATTAATTAAGAAATCAGAGCTGGTGGCAGCGGATTTGTCCTAGGCATTTGGGAGACTTTGTAGCGACGGACAGTGTTGATGATTATTATTCCCACCTGAGTGGCAGTAGTTGTATTGCCCTCGCTGCCGCATACCCATTAGCCAGTAAAAAGTAAGGCAGCCTTTCTGGTGACTAATTATCCTAGGCACAGTACCCTGTCTGACCTGAGGGTAAGGGGCGCCAGAGAGCCGCAAGTTCCAAACCAGAAGTGGGATATAGATAGATCCCTTCAGAAAGGAACCAGGGGCAACCAAACAACCTGGTTCATGACAAATTGGTGTGAGTGGTGGGGATGATTGAGGTATCTTCCCTGGGATCTGTGACAGAGGTTCTATTAGGTGTGGGTTTCCCCCCACCCCACTATTTCTGGGTGTACCCATGTCTGTCTGTCACCTTAGCTGTGTTAAAGCGTTTTCTTTTTGGCGCTTTATTCAAGTAGATCATAAGCTAAACTGCTATGCACAAGTGCTTCCTCATAACTAGAATGGTTGATGCCTTGCACAATATGTGGAGGCTAATTTCAACTTTGTTCATTATTGGACAAAAAAACTATGTACTTGTATACTGGCAGGAGGGTTCCTTGCCTTAATCCCATATTTATTCATTTTTTTTTTTTTTTTCTTTGCAGAATAACAAAGCCATAGCGAAGGTGCTGGCTATCTGTCCATTCAATGCTCGTCATAGGATGCCCAAGCCAGAGCTTGACTTGCACATGGAAAGCTGTGAGAGTAAATGTACTCTGGCACCTATCCCTGGTAAATACTCTATCATAAAATCATAGCTGGAAGGGTCATTATGTCTAGCCCCCTGCTCAATGAAGGAATCACTAACCCATCTCAAACAGGTGTCTGACCAGCCTCTGTCTGAAGACTTCCATTGAAGGAGAACTCGCTATCTCTTGAAGCAGCCTGTTCCACTCACTGTCAAAAAAAAAAAAATCTAATCTTCTTTCAGTTTCATTCCATTGCTTATGCTATGGTCTTATCTTATTAGTTCCTTAGGCTAGGTGGCCGCTACGCCTGTACCTCTGGCAACAGTATGTCTGGTAGCTTTTCCCAGATGCATATTGCAAGATCTCTTTAGGCAACCATTCAGCAGGCTGATTCCGCTGAAACTTTTAATCTGGCCAGTATGTGTCCTAGGGTTTTTTTTTTTTTGTAGGGGTTGTCCAATATTATATACAGTAATTCTTATTGATAGCGTGGCCTTCTGTATTGCCAAGTAGCGTTATAGGACTATTTTGTACTAGGGGCCCACTAACCGGTAACTAGCTGCTTACTAGCTACCTGTTCAGGCCAGTGCAAATCTCTGCTGGCGCAAAGTGGTCAGCCCGCTTCTGTGACTTCCACTACTGGCAACATGACACCAGTGGTAGGTAGTAAGCAGCTAGCTACCTGTTAATGAGCCCCTAGTACAAAATTAATAGTCCTGTATCTGCATCTCTCAATAGAGGCCACTACAAAGTAGTGAATTGAACTTTTGCTGTCCTGAGGGGAGACACAGTAGCACTGGCACTACTTGGAAACTGACCTCAGACACTAATGTCCATGTTAGGGTATGTTCACACGTTCCTGATTTCCATCCTTTTTTTTTTTTTTTTCAGGACTGAAACCGCAGCTCTTTGCAGAAAACGCAGGTCCTTTTTTTTTTTTTTTTGATGCTTTTTTTATGCAGTTTTCTATGCAGAGTCTGTGTTTTCTAGGAAGTTTTTTAGGGTTAAAATGGCTGAAAATACCCTACCCCTAACCCTATTCTAACCTTAGTGGGAAAAAAAATAAAAAATAAATTCTTAATTTTTTTTATTGTCCCTACCTATGGGGGTGACAAAGGGGGGGGGGGGGGGGTTGTCATTTACTATTTTTTTTATTTTGATCACTGAGAGGTTATATCTCAGTGATCAAAATGCACTTTGGAACGAATCGGCCGGCCGGCAGATTCGGCGGGCGCACTGCGCATGCGCCCACCGTTTTGCAAGATGGCGGCACCCAGGGAGAAGACGGCCGGACGGACATCGGGAGGCCGGGTAAGTATAAGGGGGGAGATCGGGGCACGGGGGGGGCATCGGAGCACGGGGGGTGGGGCATCGGAGCACGGGGGGGCATCGGAGCATGGGGGGGGTGGGATCGGGGCAGCCACACTCCGCCCACGCACTTCCGCCCGCTTCCCCGCACTTCCTGCTGCAGCGGTTCGGCACCACAAACCGCAATAAAACCCGCAGATATATTTTTGATCTGCGGGTTTGACCTCACAATGGAGGTCTATGGGTGCAGAACCGCTGCGGCTCCGAAAAAAGAAGTGACATGGTGGTACTTTTTTACCGCGGCTATTCAGCGCGGCTTTTTTTCCCGATTCCCGCATCATGTGCACAGTGGTTCCTGTTTTCCATAGGGTACAGTGTACTGTACCCTGCATGGAAAACAGCTGCGGAACCGCAGCGGCAAAAACGCTGCGGTTCCGCAGAAAAAAACGCACTGTGTGAACATGGCCTTAAATTCAATGTTTGTCTTTATCTTGTAAAATAAAATCGGGTACGCTTTTTTTTTTTTTTGTTCCCTCCCCTTTTCTATTCATTAACACTTGTTTTAATGTAACCATGCATCTACAGTTCTAAGCAAAGTTGTATTTTCTTGACAGATGATGCAGTGATGCAGAAAGCAGAGCCCGTCTCTAAGTGGCAGAGCCCTCCATGTGAGGAGAACTGGGATGAAGGTAAGCATGCACTAGGACAAGCGGTCCACAGGACGCAGCACTTTATAAGATAATCTTCTTTTGCATCTATAACAGAAGAGTCATCTGCTCCATTTGTTTTAAATGAATTTGGCAACTATCAGCCTTACATGGCACAAGAAGCTGTGCGATCTCCAACCAGGTCAGCAGAACTTGTCTATGGGGTGGTGGAATTCTCTTTTCTTTCATTCCCTAATTAATCTGTTTTGTCCCAATAGCCCCCAAAATACCTGGAAACCTACAGTGCCAAGTAGCCCTGTGTCACCCTCCTATGCAGGTATGGGTCCAGCTTTCCTAGTTCAATAGGGGCCTACATCATAAAATATTTGGACCTATACAGTGAAACCTTGCCATAAAATTGTCCTCTAGGGACAAGGTTGTCCTCTTCAGAATAGTAGGAGATCAGCAATGGGGAAAAAATAATGCATTACAACTCTGACCTCAATGCAAGACAAGTCTCTCAGCACCTCAAAATGTGCTTTATACTACTTAATCCAGGTGTAAACTTATTATGGGGGTGTGGGAGAGGGGTGTTGATGCTATGAAATGGCTGTCTCTAGTTAGAAGGTGGGTCAGTATAAATTGAGGCAACTGATTGGGGAAAGGATGTTGACAGGGAGGTCTGGAGGCTTTAGATAGATGGGTTCTTAAAGGTAACTACTTCTGTGTGGTTTTTTTTTTTTTTGTTTGTTTTAAGGTGGATCTGGAGCTGCAAAAAAACAAGAACCTGTGTATCCAAACGAGGAAGAATGGCCTAGGTAAAGTACTGGATTCTTAATGCACTTTGAAGGGGAAGCTGCACTACAACAGTCTCCACTACTTCCCTAGCCTTCCTGTTATGAACTACCCTGGAATCTAGATAGAGAATGCCCCTATACAGTCTGTACCACCCTCTAAAGCAGGGACTCTTAGGCCATGTTCACACAGTGCGTTTTTTACTGCGGAACCGCGGCGGTTTTGCCGCTGCGGTTCCGCAGCTGTTTTCCATGCAGGGTACAGTACACTGTACCCTATGGAAAACAGGACACACTGTGCACATGGTCCGGAAATTGTAAAAAAAAAGCTGCGCTGAATAGCTCCCGGAAAAAAGAAGGAGCATGTCAATTCTTCTTCCTGAACCGCAGCGGTTCTGCACCCATAGACCTCCATTGTGAGGTCAAAATCGCAGTAAAACCCGCAGATCAAAAATATATCTGCGGGTTTTACTGCGATTTGATGTGCAGAACCGCTGCAGCAGGAAGTGCGGGGGAGCGGGCGGAAGTGCGTGGGCGGAGTGTGGCTGCCCCCCCGTGCTCCGATGCCCGCCCCCCGTGCTCCGATGCCCCCCCCCCCAGTGCTCCGATGCCCCCCCGTGCCCTAATCTCCCCCCCTTATACTTACCCGGCGTCCCGGTGTCCGTCCGGCCGTCTTCTCCCTGGGCGCCGCCATCTTGCAAAATGGCGGGCGCATGCGCAGTGCGCCCGCCGAATCTGCCGGCCGGCAGATTCGCTCCAAAGTGCATTTTGATCACTGAGATATAACCTCTCAGTGATCAAAATAAAAAAATAGTAAATGACACCCCCCCCCCACTTTGTCACCCCCATTGGTAGGGACAATAAAAAAATTAAGAATTTTTTTTTTTTTTTTTTTTTTTTTTTCACTAAGGTTAGAATAGGGTTAGGGGTAGGGTTAGGGTATTTTCAGCCATTTTAGCCCTAAAAAGCTTCCTAGGAAACACACAGTAAAAAAAGGATAAAAAAACGCATCAAAAACGCATCAAAAACGCATCAAAAAAGGACAAAAAAAGGACCTGCGTTTTCTGCCAAGAGCTGCAGTTTTTTAAAAAAAGTCCTGAAAAAAAAAGGATGGAAATCCTGAACGTGTGAACATACCCTTAAACCTTCTTTTGAAACATCAAACATGTTTATTAGAACTAATTATCTTAAATCATAAACTTTTTTTTTACTGTATTTAATAGTTGTCCTTAAAGGACTCGAGCCTACGATCATCTGATTGCTTGTGCTATACATAGTGCATTAGTACTGCTATGTATAGTGGAAATCACTAATTCCTATGAATGCCAGCCATGGGCTCACAATCACAGGAGGAACATAATGACAGGCACAGGGGTCTTAGTAAACCGCACACCAATAGGTCTATGGAATGTGCCCCCCACAGGATTTAACAGCCACAGCCTGAACTCTGCTACACCCACAGCTCTTTAAGGCACATGACGGCTGATTAAATAAGCAATCATGTGTATGGGAAGATGTGAGCCCGCATCAGTCAAGAACACTACTCTTGATGTACTTCATGTGGTGAAGGAGTTGATGGTCTACTGAAGCGTCCTATATTTGCCTGAAAATACACACTACCTCACTTCATATCACAGGTTTGACCTAAAAATTCACTAACCTTCTACAGCAAAAGCCAAGTATTATGGGAATATAAACACAAATGGACTACTAGAATGCACATCTTGCTGTGTGATAAATTTAAACACTTATTTATTGATATCTTAAAATGGAACACGTAACGTGATCATGGTGGTTATGGCTCATGTAGTCCCTATGCATTTCATTGCTCCTTTATTTGATGACTCTTCAGGACTGTCTAACTTTCTGGGTTTGCACAAACCCTGGACACATGGTAAAACTAAAATAGTAATCTGATCACCCCTGCCCACTAAATGTGAATGTATAGTACAGGTCAACTTCTCAAGCTTCAGACAGACATTGCCTAAACCTCAGCCTTCAAAGGGCACAAACTCCAGGAACACTTGGTAATGCTAACCCTTAAATACATACTAACAATATGTTCTCAGTGTTGCCCAATTGAATCATTCCAGCACAACATTGTGACTAAGGGTAACTTCACACTGGGTGTTTTTGCGCTTTTTTTTTTTTTTTTTTTCTGCAGCAAAACCTGATCTTCTTGGCAGGGAAGACGCTGCGTCAAACACCGGTTTAGGTGCATATTTGGTGGGTTTTTTTTTTTTTGTCCATGCTAATGTCCTTGGATTTTTCAGCAGCAAAAACGTAGCAAGTAATGATACCTGCGTCTTTTGCTGCACTTTTTTTTTTTTTTTTTTTTTTTTTTTCCCAACACCCGTTCAAGCGGGTGAAAACGCTAAAAGTGGCATGGCCTATGTCCAAAATGCAGCAAGCAAAGCACAAAATACTGGTCAAAAACCAATGTGTATGAGACTTCTGAAGCCTCATAGGCTTTTGCTGGTATTGTAAAAAGCAGCTGAAAATTAGCATACAGAGCGAAAAAATGTCCTGCATGAACTTACCCTAAAAGTAGTCTCTCTACTATGAGGTCACAAAATGCTATCCCATTGTATCAACTCGGCATGGCATTGGGATTATTCTCTACATACTCATATTTATTGCAGCCTTCCCTGGTATCAGATCCTGCATGGCTGCTGGTATCAGACCAGCAAAAGAAGTGGCTTATTCTTAGACACTGGCCCTACATGTATTTCATAATCGCCTTTTATCTTGCAGCCTTGGTGCTCATGGGAAGGCTAATCGTCGCTGGAAGAAGTAGTTATGGGCACTGATAAGAAGTAAGTTTAAAGAAGCAATATGCTTGCCTAAAAATTTTAAAGGAACATGACACTTTACCCGTAGTATCTACGGTAACGTGCAAAGGGATGAATTACAATTGACATTTTATGCGCCAGCATTAACTAGGCGAATCTTACTCAAGTGCTTACTTCACTAAGTGCACTTCTTAAGCTACCAGAAACTACTCCAGTTGGGCCAGAGTAAGAAATTCTCGGCACTAACCATGGTACATGTATGGAGATAGCTGAACACCCCACAAACCATGTAAAAATGGGTGCACTGCTCAAAGTTCCCCCTGTGGGGAAAAAATTGACAAGTGGCACTTGCCATATAAAATTGTCCCTTTAAACATGTGGTCATGGAGGAGGTAAGTGCAGTTAGTCAGACAACCATCTCGCTTAAGAAGAATCTTCCACTTGCTGTCCCTAACTTTTACCAAACTATAGGTTAAAAATTTTTAAAGCAAGATATAAACTTCTGAAGTTCTCAAACTCTGAAAATTATCCCTCTAATTCTGATAGTCATACCACACAATGGGTAACATGGCAAGCCCGAAAAGACATCTGTCCATCCAGTTCAGAATAAATTCCCAGATCTACGTAATAAAATTACATAGTTCACATTTTTTTCCTTATGCCTGCTTTATAGGAGCACCATCTGCAAAATGTTTTATTGTTAGGATGCTAGGTTTAAAACTGTAGGCATAATTCTCTTCAAGGTAAGCTTAGTAAATTATATTTTTGACTCTAACCCCTTCACTCCCAGGCCACTTTCTGCATGAAGTTTTACTTTTTTTGCTCCCCCTTAGCCATAACTATATATATATATATATATATATATATATATATATATATATATATATATATATATATATATATATATAAAATTCTCATTACACCTTTTAGATCTTAACTTTAAAAAACCTCTTTTCTACTTGCCCCAATAGCTTCCATTGGAGACTTGGGGTATGGTTCCATGATCAGTAAACATTGTGGATTGGACACTGCATCCAGATGTTGCAGTATAGTGAAGGGGATTTTATGAAATCCCATCTCCGCTATGCATTTAAAGACGCAGGTGGCAGACCTGCATATATGGTGCGTCTCTATAGACCACAGCATGTCTATCTTGAGGAGACGCTCAGTCTCCAAGATAAATAGCACCATCCTATGTATAGGATGCGGTGGTTCAGCATGTGTTCAATGAACACAGGCAGAATCGCCGTGCGTACAAAAGCCAGCAGCGCTTTGGATGGAGCTGCATCCAAAGCACTGCAAATGCTGAACATGGAAACATGCCCTTAAAGCTGCGATCGTCTGATCAATTCTGCAACCCTGTTGAGAGCTGATGAAATCCACCTGTCAGAAATAGGGGCTCAGTGCCGGAGCCTGCATTACAGGGAAGACTGACATGTAGTAATGTCATATGTCTTGAAGGGGTTAAGGGACCTATATTGTAAAAACCCAAAGTGATGCCACTTTAAAACAGAACACTGTCATGTAGATGGTCAACAGCAATTTTGAATATATTGAGAGGATGTCAGTCACTAGACGGCATTAAAGGGTTTAGTGGTGCTGGCTGTAGTCGTACACTGCCAAATATTGACCCATCAGGCAGTCTAATTTGTTTAGATCTGTTTTAGGTTCTGTTGGTGGTCATGAAGGGGTTGAAGGTCCTAGAAGTTATTGGCATCCTGGCAGGCACAGGATGACAGCTCTACTGAAACACTGCAGCCAGACATGCTCCCCCTAGCCTAACCAATCTCTTCCTATGTGCCAATTGGCTTCATAAAGTGGGTATGCTCTGAAGTTTCAGAGTAAAATCGACATGGTGGCAATAGAGCCAATGTCTGATTCATGTGACTCGGGACAGGTTGCCTTTAATTGCATGATGTGTATGGTCAGTCTACTCCTCTATACCATGGCTAGCTTTTCAGACTTGTAAGGCATGTATTTATTTATTTTTTTTCCCTCCCACTTTCTGCTTACTTTCTTTAAAAGGCAAGTCTGTAACTAGCATCAATCTGTAATCTTGCTGCAGAACACCAAAGTAACAAACTACCTTTTTATTAATCACTACAATGGATCAGTAATGCCATACAACAAGCCAAGCACGCACAAGCAACATGTGTGGATTATAGCGAACCTGTCATCAGGATTTTGCTAAGTAAACTAATGCAACAGCACCAACCTGACCATCTGATTAAAATCATACCTGGGTTGAATCACCAACCTGACAATGCCTGTATTTTACTTGACAATCCTGATGACCGTTCGCTTCAAGCAGGATATAGTGATGGTGCACTTTAATCATACTTAAGAACACTTGTCAAATCAGGTATTCACTCCATGAAATGGGAGCCTGGACTGTGCCATTGGCAACATTGCTACGTGTTTTCTTGTGGGGGCCCTTTTTCCACTTATCAGACTCTTCTCTTCCCTCACTAATCAATCATGGTAGATGTTACTAGTGATTTGAGCAGATTACAGCTGCTTTCTTAAACCTTAAAGGTACCTTCACACTCAGCAGCGATACAGACAACTGTCGATCGCTGCAGCGTCGCTGTTTGGTCGCTGGAGAGCTGTCACACAGACCGCTCTCCAGAGACCAACGATCCCGAGGTCCCCGGGTAAACATCGGGTTACTAAGCGCATGGCCACGCTTAGTAACCCGATGTTTACCCTGGTTACCAGCGTAAAAGTGGAAAAAAAACAAACACTACATACTTACCTACCGCTGTCTGTCCCCAGCGCTCTGCTTCTCTGCACTCCTCCTGCACTGGCTGTGAGCACAGCGGCCGGAAAGCAGAGCGGTGACGTCACCGCTCTGCTTTCCAGCTGACCGACGCTCACAGCCAGTGCAGGAGGAGTGCAGAGAAGCAGAGCGCCGGGGACAGACAGCGGTAGGTAAGTATGTAGTGTTTGGTATTTTTTTTACTTTTACGCTGGTAAACATCGGGTTACTAAGCGCGGCCCTGCGCTTAGTAACCCGATGTTTACCCTGGTTACCAGTGAAGACATCGCTGGATCGGTGTCACACACGCCAATCCAGCGATGTCTGCAGGGAGTCCAGCGACGAAATAAAGTTCTGGACTTTCCTCAGCGACCAACGATCTCCCAGCAGGGGCCTGATCGTTGGTCGCTGTCACACAGAACGATTTCCTTAACGATATCGTTGCTACGTCACAAAGCAACGATATCATTAACAATATCGTTATGTGTGAAGGTACCTTTAGGAAGGTGAAGAAAACTGCAGCAACAGATTAAACACCAAAGTGAAGCGTGTAGCTCACCACAGAGCTAAACTGCTTCATAGAATTACCTTGAGGGTGTGGGCTCAAATAAAATCTGGTTTGTATGGCAACCTCACAGTAGCTAGACTGCCTAAACCCTACTCCAGTTGGGCTTGGGTAATGAAGAGCTGCAGAAGGGTACAGCCTTCAGATAATTGGACAATAGCACAAGTTAAAATTCAACAATGGATTTGAAACCATCAGATGCACTTCCACTGTAGACATTCAGCTTTCAAACACTTGAATCTCTTCCTACTTGTGACAAATTCAAGATGTCTAAGGCTTAAAAGGGCACTTTGTAGGTCCTGCTTCCACATCAGTAGGATGTTATGTCACAAAGGGGACTCTTCCCTAAAGAGATGCTGGCTCCCCTCTTCCTCATACCGTAAGTCTCTAATGTTTTTTCCCTCAGCATAAACTTGCATGAGATCAGATGTGGCATTTTACTTTGTATTGATGATTCTCTTCTTCTTTCTTTAGGTTTAAGACACTTGAGGACATGAGCAACTTTTTTAACCAGCCTTTTAACTTGTTTTAAACTTTTTAAAATCCAATTTTATTAGTGACCATGATATTTTAATATCAACACATTTTGTAAACTAATAAACAAATTTTTAAACAAATGGGTGTTTTAGTGTGTGTTTTTTTTTTTTTTTTTTTTTTTGGGGGGGGGGGGGGAGAGGGGGGATAAACAGGGTGCAAGGAAGCCTCATATCTCGCACTCCATGGCAAAGGGTAACTCTTCCTTATATTGGCAGCACAAATTGACAAGCTGTGTATTTCAAACCCACAGCATGTCGGCTAATTAGTTTTCAAAGACTGAGATTCTAGTCTTGTGCAGTAGACTTTCAAAACTGGCATACACAATGGAAAATGAAGTCTTACACACATCCCATTCATGTGAATGAATGTTATGTGGGGTTTTTTTTTTTAATCTTTGAACACTGCATCATTTTCAATTTGTTTGTTCAGTGACTAGTTATATTTCTCATCTAATTTGTAAATTGCCTGTTAGTTACGGCACTGACATCCTAATGTCTTTCATGACAAATCCTATCCCCCTCCCTGAACTAACAATATTGTAAAAACTGAAATTGTTAAATTCAACACAACTGGAAGGGAATCAATTCTCCTTGGTAGTTTTAGGCTAAACTCGCTTAGGCTACGTTCAGACTAGCGTTGTGCGCCGCTGCGTCGGCAACGCACCCAAAAACGCTGCGTTTTGCGACGCGTGCGTCGTTTTTTGCCAAAAATCAGACGCAAGAAAAATGCAACTTGTTGCGTTTTCTTGGTCCTCCGCTTGCGGCAAAAAAGACGCACGCGTCGCAAAACGCAAAAACGCATGCGTCCCCCATGTTAAACATAGGGGCGCATGACGCGTGCGTCACCGCTGCGTCGCCCGACGCAGACTAGCACAACGCTAGTCTGAACGTAGCCAAAATCTGTAACTTGGCACTGAATCAATGGATAGTGACTAAATTGGCTATAAAGTAAACAGATGCAGCCAAATGGCAGAGCATTGAACTGGCAGTCTAGGGCTGTATCAGTTAGGGTATATGCACACATTGCAGATTCCATTGCAGATTTTTCTGCTTGGATTTTGCAGAATCCATCGGTAAAACAACCTGCATGTTTTCTGCAGATTCCCTGTGAATTTTCTGCAGATTTCACCTGCATTTTTAAACCTGCGGTTTCTTATAATGGAACAGGTGTAAAACGCTGCAGAATCTGCACAAAGAATTGACATGCTGCAAAAAATAAACCACAGCATTTCTGCACAGAATTTTCTGCAGCATGAGCACAGCGGATTTGGTTTTCCATAGGTTTACATGGTACTGTACACCACATGGAAAAATGGCTGCCAATCCGCAGCCAGATCTGCAAGGTGTGCATTGCACATACCCTAATGTCTGCAGCCTTGTTCTTCTATGGCAGTGCAGGGGTAAATGTCTGTATTGGGACCTGGAAGCAAAAGTTGGTAACAGTACATACTGTGACATGTAATATTTTGGGCATCCTTGGTCAAAGATACTTCTATTGTGAACAAGGCAATCAGTCTGGGCAGGGCCGGCATCAGCACCAGGGCAAGTGCCGGGGCCCTGGCGAGACTGGGGGCCCATAACGGTAAGACCCTTATTATGCCGGCACTGATGCGCAGCGCATCATGCGCTCCAGGGGGGTGGCCCGAAGCTGGACTACATTTCCAGAGTCTGACCCTCCCTGTGCTATGTGTGACTCCAGCCAGGACTCGGAGGCGGAGCTGGAGCCGATATGATTCCCGGCACTGGCAGCAGGACTCACTGACTGGGATTCACTGCAGCAAGAATACTCACCAATCACCGTCAATGGGGATAGAAGAGTCACTTCCGGGCCGGCGGTCATCACTTCCGGCTGAGAGTGAGGAGCTCGTCAATCCTAAGAGCAGAGTTGACACACAGATCACAACACAGTCTGGGTCCCAATCCAGCGCAGTGAGCAGCAGAAGACTAGCAGCATTTGTCAGTGCATGTGCGCAGATCCTGTGTCCACAACGGTCGGGGGTGGTGGTGGGTGAGCTGGGCTGCCTGTGTTATATACTACGTACGTGCTTGGGCTGCCTGTATTATATACTACGTGGCTGGGCAATACACTGTGTTCCAAATTATTATGCAAATAATATTTCCTCATATTTTCTCTAAATTACCTATCTGAATTGCAGTCACTGTTGTTTTCCAGTCATCTACTATTCTAGTATAATTGCAATGTTTTTGAACAAACTGCCTCTGAAAACAGTATCTATTTAAAAAAAAACACACAAAATGTATGTTGCAAATTATACACAGCAGTTTTCAACCTTTTTTATTTAATTTTGAACAAAAAAGGTCAATTGTGAAGTTATAAGCATTATCAGCTTATTACAAAATGAAATCAAACAGTTTTCAAGTGAAAACTTTATTCTAGGTGATGTTACATTTGCACATAGGACCCCTTGTTCGAAAGAAGCATCTGAACTCTCTCGTCCATTTAATTTGTCAGTTTTTGGATGGTTTCTCCTTCAATTGTTTTGCATGTGAATAGAATACCCTCCCAGAGCTGTTGCTTAGATGTGAACTGCCTCCTGCCATCATAGACACTCCTTTTGATGATGCTCCAGAGGTTGTCAATGGGGTTGAGGTCAGGGGAAGATGGTGGCCACACCATAAGTTTGTCCTCTTTTATGTCCATAGCAGCCAGAGATGCAGATGTGTTTTTTTTGCAGCATGAGGTGCATTATCATGCATGAAAATGATCTTGCTGCAAAAAGCACAGTTCTTCCTCTTGAACCATGGCAGGAAGTGTTGTTT
This sequence comes from Ranitomeya imitator, assembly GCF_032444005.1. NCBI lineage: Eukaryota > Metazoa > Chordata > Amphibia > Anura > Dendrobatidae > Ranitomeya > Ranitomeya imitator. The sequence continues at coordinate 717,169,175 of NC_091284.1, forward strand.
TAGAAACTCCACATATGGACTTCATCTTTACCTTTTCAGGGATCATAGGGGCCAACAATCTCTCTCCCCATGATTCCATCCCAAAACATTACTCCACCTCCTCCTTGTTGGCGCCTTAGCCGTGTTTTCATGGGGTGTCCATCAACCAGCCATCCTCCACTCCATCCATCTGGACCATGGAGCGTTGCATACACTCATCGGTGAACAAAACAGTTTGGAAGTCAGTCTTCATGTATAGTTTGGCCCACTGGAGCCGTTTCTGCTTGTGTGCAGTGGACAGAGGTGGTCGACAGGATGGCTTACGCACAGCTGCAAACCTCTGAAGGACCCTGCATCTTGTTGTTCTGGGGTCGTTGGAGGCACCAGCAGCTTCAAAAACTTGTCTGCTGCTATGACCAGGCATTTTTGTAGCTGCTCTTTTAACCTTACGCAATTGCCTGTTGGAAAGAGTCGTTAATTTTTCCTTATCAGCACGCACACGTGTGTGCTGGGAATCGGCTTCATCTTGATTGTGCGATGATCACCATGAAGTGTCTTGGCAATGTTGATTGTAGTCATGCCTTGACCTAAATGCTCCACAATTTAGTAACAGACTGAAAAACGCACCAAGCCTGAGGAACACCTCATAATGATAGAAGGTAATTAATAACACATAATTAATTAATATGAGGCCCCTACAACCAGGTAATGGGACAATCAGGACCCACCAAACTACACTAGAAGCAACCACAAAGAAAAAATGGTGGAAACGTCCACAGGGTACACAAAGTAGAAAAACCTTTATTAATTAAAATAGGGGCAAAGCCGGACACAGCGGCACAGCACACTTAGCAACAATGAAAGTGGGAGTACACACATACTAATGAATGGTCACGAGCGCAAGTGCACAGCCCATATAGCCAAAAAATCAATATGTTACCATAACAGCATGTTAAGGTGACCTTACCTAATATTGTATAAACAAGCACGTCTGGACTCCCAACCTCCCTGACGCGCGTTTCGGAAGCACGCTTCCTTCCTCAGGGGGCGTGCCAGAAAGAACGCCGGAGCGATATAAATAGAACTCAGACCGGATGCAATCACCCTCGCTGCACGTTGAAGGCACGCCCCACCCGGCGCCGACGTCACCGCTGATGCTGGTACACATAGGGCCCCATGTGACCATAACAACAAGCGGTGAAACGTCGAGCAGGAGGAGGGCAAACAACAACGCTACAGCGGCCATCTTAAGTGTGGTAAGCCTACCAATGCTGGGCTGCAAATCGCAGCTCAGCATGATGCAGGCCAACTATATTGCAAAATATACAAGACATACAAGGGAAAAGCAATAACATAACAGGGACTACATCAGACAAGAAAAAAGAACTGCGCACAGGAATACACAAATAAATGCACGACTATACGCATGACATACTAAAATAGATATCTCTGCCGCAAAAAGATACAGATACATATAGCCCATTTGTGTATACATATATACCCACAGTATCTAGAAAAACATCTAAACAGTAATGAGAGCTCAATATTAAAGAAACAGTAGACAATAAATATCCATATATATATATAAACATGTGTATAACAAGCACAGCGTATCTTTATCTTGATGGCTCGACGATACTTCACAGGCACCAAAAGACATCAAAGAGTAGAGACACTAAAAGAGAACACAAAATTAATAAAACATAATAGAATAAAAACATTGAAGCAAACATGCGGAACCACCCTATTTCACATCAGCAGGATGACCCCAGGAAGGGAGCGAATGAGAGACACTTATTCAAACCATTGGGATGAACAGTGTTCAGAGCCCAGATCCATCTGGTCTCAAGCTGAGACAGGCGTTTGGATAAACCACCACCACGTATATATTTATTTTCAGGGACTCAATGCCACGCACCCTTAAAAGAGTACCATCAGAATTGTGAAAGTCCCTGAAGTGGCGTGGTATTGTTTTCAGGGTGGAAGCGTCCGCGTGACCAACTGCCGCCTGGATCCCTAGTATGTGCTCGTGAATCCTCACCTTAAGCTGGCGTGTAGTCAAACCAACGTAAATAAGCCCACACGGGCACGTAGCATAATAGATGACGTATCTTGTGGTGCAGGTGATACGCTGACGGATAGTAGACGATTTCGTACCATCCGCGTTAGTAAAGCTATCACACCGCACCACATTAGGACAGGCGACACATTTGCCACACGGAACACAACCACCCCTCATAGGAAAATTATCCAAAAAAGTAGGTAACACCTGCTCAGGGTAATGACTAGAGACCAAATGATCTCGAAGGTTTTTTGCCCTCCTGAAAGATATCAATGGTACCGGAGGGAGCAACTTTTTAAGAACTGGGTCGGCTTTAAAAATCGGCCATGCCTTAAACAAACTGGAACGCACCCTATTAGAGCGGGAACTAAATGTCGTCACAAATCTAAGATTATCATCCTTCCTCCGCCTGAGTGTATTGTCATATAAGAGGTTATGGCGAGAAGCGTACTTGGCTCGATGGTACGCTACCTTCACCATCCTGCGACTATATCCACGTGCGTAGAAGCGCTGCCTAAGCTCCTCAGCCCTAGACTCGAAGTCACCATCAGACGAGCATATCCTACGGAGACGGAGAAACTGCCCCACTGGCACAGAGCGAATCATGTGCCTAGGATGACCTGAAGAGGCAAGAAGCAGTGTATTAGTGGCCGTCTCCTTTCTGAATATATCCGTTTGTAATACACCGGAGGCATCACGTCTGATGGTGACATCAAGAAAATCCAATGACTGATAGTCAGAAGAAAAAGTCAAATGCACATTGAGGTCATTGCTGTTCAAGGTAAGAATCAATTGCTCAAGGTCAACGGGAGTGCCCTGCCAAATGAAGAAGATGTCGTCAATGTACCGTGTCCACAATGGGACACGGTCCATTAACCCCTGTTCATTTGAGGTCCCTCTCCCACAGCCCCAGAAAAAGACCGGCATAGGCGGGCGCAAAGGCCGCACCCATGGCGGTCCCCTGGAGCTGAGGGTAGAAGGACCCCTTAAAAACAAAAAAATGCAGCTCCTAATAGATTTGAACACTACCAGCATTAACGACCTTGATGGTCAGATTGACACAGCACAGGCGGAGATTCGAAGTGGATGTCCACCTGATAAGGTTCAGCAGTTTGAGGCTAATCTGGAGAAATCCACAGATGACTGAGTCAAAAGAATCCAGAATAATCAAAAGATCAAATACACCAGGGACCTAAAAGACTATCAGTCTAAAAGTGTCTATCTCTGAAGGAAGAGGAATGGCTCTTATTTACAGAGGAGTGGATCAAGTGTTTCTATTTCTTCCCTGAGTGGTCAGTCAGATGTGTCATCCATATCAGGATCAACGGCTGATAATTTGGGGGCCGTAAGACTCCGTGATCACGCTTACCACCCATATAAAAGAAAATCATTCTCGGTGTCGCACAAAGACAATAAGGTGATTAATTTGACTCAACATCCTCTGTCTGCTACTGATTTGTCTCTACTTGGTAGGGGTCTGTCCTTTGCTCCCACCTCGTATTTTGATTTATTTTCTACAATTAAAGATTTGCACATTTTCGCGAGGTCATTGCTGTTCAAAAGATACTTTAAAACTAATCATTTGCATTCCCTCTTCCCCACAGAAGAGGAACAGGAGGCTCTAAGAATACTCGAGGAACTGGCCAGTGAACACATGGGGGAAGGAGGTAAGGTTCCACCTTCCATTCGTCCACGGTCCACTAGGTTCCCTCCCTTATCATCTTGTTCTAGTATTGATGTGTTTGTACAGGTGGTGATGGAGGATTTGTATAAGATACCGCAATTTTGTGTGAATGACAATCTTACACGGGAGGAGAGACACAGGCTGAGTTATCTTCAGGGACTACCTAATACAGTCATTAAGCCGGCTGATAAAGGTGGCAATGTCGTCCTGTGGCCTAAAAATATGTACGAGAGGGAGGTGTACCGTCAGCTGAACAATACCACTTGCTATAGACGGCTTACGTATAACCCCCTCTCGGCATATAGTGGTCAGTTAGATGTCATTCTTACACGGGCTCTCCAGGATGGCATTGTCACCAAGGAGTTAGCAGCGGCTTTGGTGGTCCCTGAGCCAACGATTGCCACTTTGTATCTCCTCCCTAAGATACATAAGAATGTCTCCACGCCACCTGGCAGACCTATCGTATCTGGTAGAGGGAACTTTTTGGACCATATTAATAAATGGATTGATTACCACCTCCAGCCCCTCGTGACGAGCCTCCCTTCCTTTCTGAGCGATACGGGAGATCTCTTGCGCAGGGTCGACGGGTTGTGTCTTGAGAGTGATACTCTTCTAGTTTCAGCGGATGTTGAATCTCTATATACCAACATCAGGCACAAGGATGGCATTGCTGCCGTACGATATTTTCTCGGGTCATCATCTTTGCCGTTAGGCTTGAGAGAGCTTCTGCTGGAACTATTGGAGTTCACTCTCACCCATAATTTTTTTAATTTTTTTTATTTTTTTTAAATTTTTTTGTTTTTAAGGGGTCCTTCTACCTTCAGCTCCAGGGGACCGCCATGGGTGCGACCTTTGCGCCCGCCTATGCCAGTCTTTTTCTGGGGCTGTGGGAGAGGGACCTCTTCCTGTCAAATGAACAGGGGTTAATGGACCGTGTCCCATTGTGGACACGGTACATTGACGACATCTTCATTTGGCAGGGAACTCCCGTCGACCTTGAGCAATTGATTCTTACCTTGAACAGCAATGACCTCAATGTGCATTTGACTTTTTCTTCTGACTATCAGTCATTGGATTTTCTCGATGTCACCATCAGACGTGATGCCTCCGGTGTATTACAAACGGATATATTCAGAAAGGAGACGGCCACTAATACACTGCTTCTTGCCTCTTCAGGTCATCCTAGGCACATGATTCGCTCTGTGCCAGTGGGGCAGTTTCTCCGTCTCCGTAGGATATGCTCGTCTGATGGTGACTTCGAGTCTAGGGCTGAGGAGCTTAGGCAGCGCTTCTACGCACGTGGATATAGTCGCAGGATGGTGAAGGTAGCGTACCATCGAGCTAAGTACGCTTCTCGCCATAACCTCCTATATGACAATACACTCAGGCGGAGGAAGGATGATAATCTTAGATTTGTGACAACATTTAGTTCCCGCTCTGATAGGGTGCGTTCCAGTTTGCTTAAGGCATGGCCGATTCTTAAAGCCAACCCAGTTCTTAAAAAGTTGCTCCCTCTGGTACCATTGATATCTTTCAGGAGGGCAAAAAACCTTCGAGATCATTTGGTCTCTAGTCATTACCCTGAGCAGGTGTTACCTACTTTTTTGGATAATTTTCCTATGAGGGGTGGTTGTGTTCCGTGTGGCAAATGTGTCGCCTGTCCTAATGTGGTGCGGTGTGATAGCTTTACTAACGCGGATGGTACGAAATCGTTTACTATCCGTCAGCGTATCACCTGCACCACAAGATACGTCATCTATTATGCTACGTGCCCGTGTGGGCTCATTTACGTTGGTTTGACTACACGCCAGCTTAAGGTGAGGATTCGCGAGCACGTACTAGGGATCCAGGCGGCAGTTGGTCACGCGGACGCTTCCACCCTGAAAACAATACCACGCCACTTCAGGGACTTTCACAATTCTGATGGTACTCTTTTAAGGGTGCGTGGCATTGAGTCCCTGAAAATAAATATACGTGGTGGTGGTTTATCCAAACGCCTGTCTCAGCTTGAGACCAGATGGATCTGGGATCTGAAAACTGTTCATCCCAATGGTTTGAATGAGTGTCTCTCATTCGCTCCCTTCCTGGGGTCATCCTGCTGATGTGAAATAGGGTGGTTCCGCATGTTTGCTTCAGTGTTTTTATTCTATTATGTTTTATAAATTTTGTGTTCTCTTTTAGTGTCTCTACTCTTTGATGTCTTTTGGTGCCTGTGAAGTATCATCGAGCCATCAAGATAAAGATACAGCGTGCTTGTTATACACATGTTTATATATATATATATATATATATATATATATATATATGGATATTTATTGTCTACTGTTTCTTTAATATTGAGCTCTCATTACTGTTTAGATGTTTTTCTAGATACTGCGGGTATATATGTATACACAAATGGGCTATATGTATCTGTATCTTTTTGTGGCAGAGATATCTATTTTAGTATGTCATGCGTATATTCGTGCATTTATTTGTGTATTCCTGTGCGCAGTTCTTCTTTTTTCTTGTCTGATGTAGTCCCTGTTATGTTATTGCTTTTCCCTTGTATGTCTTGTATATTTTGTAATATAGTTGGCCTGCATCATGCTGAGCTGCGATTTGCAGGCCAGCATTGGTAGGCTTACCACAGGTAAGATGGCCGCTGTAGCGTTGTTGTTTGCCCTCCTCCTACTCGACGTTTCACCGCTTGTTGTTATGGTCACATGGGGCCCCATGTGTACCAGCATCAGTGGTGACGTCGGCATCGGGTGGGGCGTGCCTTCAGCGTGCAGCGAGGGTGATTGCATCCGGTCTGAGTTCTATTTATATCGCTCCGGCGTTCTTTCTGGCACGCCCCCTGAGGAAGGAAGCGTTGTGCTTCCGAAACGCGCGTCAGGGAGGTTGGGAGTCCACACGTGCTTGTTTATACGATACTAGGTAAGGTCACCCTAACATGCTGTTATGGTAACATATTGATTTTTTGGCTATATGGGCTGCGCACTTGCGCTCGTGACCATTCATTAGTATGTGTGTACTCCCACTTTCATTGTTGCTAAGTGTGCTGTGCCGCTGTGTCCGGCTTTGCCCCTATCTTTTCCTTGTACATGTAGATTTTAATTAATAAAGGTTTTTCTACTTTGTGTACCCTATGGACGTTTCCACCATTTTTTCTTTGTGGTTGCTGCTCCACAATTTGTTGCTTCTCAGCAGCTGACACATCCTTTTTTCTTTCCCATTTTGGCCAAAAATGTAGGCTGCTTAATGTGGAACAGTCTTCTTAAGTAGTCTTGCCTTTATTTGGACAGACCTGCCAAACTAATTTGCACAGGTATCTGCAATTGCATTCAGTGATATAAAGAGCCCTGACACACCTCACCATCAATGAATTTAAATGACAAACAAAAAAATTCTAACATTATCACTCCTAAACTTTGTGCATAATAATTTGGAACACAGTGTATACTACGTGTCTGTGCTACTGTATATACTACGTGTCTGTGCAATATACTACGTGTCTGTGGTATGTACTATGTGGGCTGTGCTATTTACTATGTGGCTGTGCTATTTACTATGTGGCTGTGTTATATACTACGTGGCTGTGTTATATACTATGTGGGCTGTGCTATACGCTATGTGGGCAGTGATATATTTCTCTGCTGTATTTGTGCATCATGAATCGTGGTATGTGTTAAAGAGGGGGGCCCACTGAGACTTTCACCAAGGGCCCTAAAAACCTGGAGCCGGCCCTGACTCTGGGCCCTCCTCCTCACCAGGCCCTAGGGGCAGCATCCAGCTAGTCAATCAGTAACAATGTACATCTGAGGATGTACAGTCAGTTAAAATCTATTGCGCGCACAAAACCGACTTCAGAGCCAATAAGAGGCCAGCATGGCACCAGTAAGGATTTTTTGTTTTTTTTCCTTTGTAATGAGATGCACAGGATGGAGACATATGGGGGACGGTAGTGCAAGAAGGTGCCAGGATGTGGGACTTTACTCTAGGGGCTAACTAAAGGTTACTGCTGAGTTATTTTTGAGGCTACAAGATTTCAGCTGCTAAGGAAAGTTCATCGAACTGTGCAGGCTGACACTGGGGTTTTTTTTTTCTTTATCTGGCGTAGGATGGAGGTTAATAGAAAAATTGAGTAATGTGCTCTAGGTTAGTTTGTCTCATGCAGAGATGAGTTCTGGCTGGTAGAAGTGGTGATGGTCTGCACTATAAGCAAAGCTCATGGTAACACAAGCCCCATAACAACATCCCCAATAAAAACACATGACACAGGAATTTTTGGTTGGAATAAAATGGCCGTGGCGTTTATTTTTGGGTTACATATAAATTTATTTTAATCCAAGAAATAATCATAACCGTTGAGATTTTATTATATTGGCTTAAATCCACACACATAACCCAATCCACCCGAAATCAATGGGCGACTTTCCCACAAATAAACGACACGACGAATAAAGATAACAATAAAACATAACTTCAGGGAGGGAGGGAGGGATCTTTTTGTTTAAACCAATCAAAATGCGCAAAAAGTGCGGGAACACCTACCAGATTAAACCGGATTGAACCTGCTCGTGCATAGCACAGCTTACCAAAAACATAACTTAACCCTTTGAACACCATACCATTTTAAAATCATATAACCACCAAAGAAAAAGGGGGGGGGGAAGGAGAGGCTGTGTTATCATGCGACCCCCCTTGCATTCGGCAAAGGGGGGGCATCCATGGTAACACAAGTCCCATAACAACATCCCCAATAAAAACACATGACACAGGAATTTTTGGTTGGAATAAAATGGCCGTGGCATTTATTTTTGGGTTACATATAAATTTATTTTAATCCAAGAAATAATCATAACCGTTGAGATTTTATTAAATTGGCTTAAATCCACACACATAACCCAATCCACCAGAAATCAACGGGCGACTTTCCCAAACGCCTAGCCTTAAGAAGGCGAGGCCCCCCCAAAACGCCAGAGCCACTTTTCAATGATGGTATGGAAGTCCAAGTTTAAAACGTCCAGTCCAACATCGGACAAAAGAACCAAATCCCTCCTGTACATGCCTGGAATGACATCTTCCAGATCCACATGCCTGTAAGAAAAACCTTCAATTAAACACATAAATTTTTCCAAGCTCCTGTTGACTCGCTTACGAATCCTTTCCAAAAATACCATATTCGTACTGAACCATAAAAACCTTGGAACGATTTCTGAAAATACAAGGGTTGCATTAACAAATTCTGTTTTTAACATAGATATATCCCTTCTCATAAAAGCAATCAGATTAAGGGTGCTGGTTCTACCCAAATCATTTCCTCCCAGATGAAAAATGACTAAGTTCGGGGAAGGCCATAACTTCTTCAATCTTCGCATTTCTTCAATTAAATTTTTCCACTGCATACCACGCCTGCTAAGCCAAAAAACTTGGAGAAAAGAAGGATTAAAAGAAAGATTCTCTGTATACGATCTCACATTCGCCCTTTTTTCAGCCCAAAAAACATAAGAATGTCCGATGATCCATACCGACAAGATTCCTAAAAAATGAACCAAATATTAAGAGGGGTATAAATTAGGGCGAATGTACAACTTAAATCTATCTGACTCCCAGCGACCGATTTTCTTTATTGCGTTATCACAAAGACCCAATCTAGAGGCCTCAGTTGCGGCCCCAATACGAAAAGAATGAGATGATATCTTTAAATCCGTCAAATTCAGCTCCTTTAAACATTTTTTGAGAATAAAATTGAATTGAAAACAAGTAGCAGGCTCACCATTAATATGAACAAAAAACGGGCCATTGATCTTAGGCCTTAATAATACCCATATTTTTGTATTGGCAACAGGACAAATAGTATTGTCAGAGATTGAGTTCAGCCGCAAGGAAGAGCCTCTACCTATTTGATCCATTTTGGATTTTCTGATAAATAGCATGACATGAGAATCAAAAATGTTTACATCTTCAATGAAAAGGCCAGACGGAACGGACTTCTTTTGGGATACTAGTTCTCCAACCCGCAATGCTGCAAAAAACGCCAAAGAAAAAGCTGTGGAAAAAAGGCACGATTCAAATTCATTAATACAAACTAAGGAAACACAAGAACAGAGGTTCTTAAGTAAATGGAAAGAAATCGGACGTCGCTCATCGGGCTTAAAGTGAGCCCCCCTAAAACCTTTTAAAAATTGGCGCACATGAAAAATATCGGACATAGGCTTAGCACCTAAAACCTTAAGAAAAAATGAAACCCCTGCAATATTTTTTGACAGAGCAGAGTAAGATAAACCTCTTTTTACTAGATACTCTAAGAAAAACAGCGACATTTCAACATTACAAACTGTATGAGGGTGATTTCTGGCTAAACAAAAATTAAACCACAAATTCCATGCCGCCGAATATTCGGCCCATGTTCTATCCGCCAAAGATTTAGTAATGAAGTGAGAAATTAATCCTGTATCACCTCCCAAATCCATTCTGGGTAAATTGCTCTGTTTCCTTCCTCTTCCTGAATTTTTTTCTTGGTAAGAAAAAGCTGGCGGTGACAAACAGATGCAGCATTACTATTGCTCACAGAGGAAAAAGAAGCTTTTAACCAGATGTTATACTCCGAACAGAGAAAAACCATATGCCTAATGATCCGAGCAGCCCATCTATTCTTTGAAGACAGAGTATTTATTGCAAAAACTAAACCCTGGTTATTGGACGAAAACAAAATTCTTTTATTACTGAGCTGCGCACCCCAAAGCTGTAGACATAAAAATATAGAGAACAAATCCAAAACAGTCTGGTTATCTATTACCTTAAGCTGATGCCAAGACAGCGGCCATACATCAGACGCCCAAAAAGACGAAAATGATAAGCTAATACCTGAAACTCCATCA